>NC_069504.1:113487357-114204857 GCF_027579735.1 Bombina bombina
GTCGTGCAATAAGCAGTACCATCAATTTGAGACATTCACCCCATCATACCCACTACAACAGAATTACTTGTAGGGAGAGAGTGAAGCTCATGAAAGGTCAGAAGCTAACTGACCTTGCTTCCGCTGCCTTCACTCTCAACTTCCACTACCCCCACTACCCCCAATGGAACAGCTACTTCTTCTAATTGGGCTCGCCCCTCTGCCGGGTCAAGGTTCCCTCCTCCAATCCAACATGCTCTGCTCTAGGAGCCGTTTCTTGCACCGTATAGTACCTTGTATAAACTGAAAGAATTTGTATGTAAATCAGTTTTTAATACAAAAAACTCCTCACCAGCCTGGCTGAGGCCTACTCTGGGCCTTTATATTTAACTTTTAAAAGTAATACAGACTGTTTAAGCAATTTGAGGACTTAATTTCATAATTGAGACCTCATACTTGATGTGGCGTTCAATACCACAATTGGGGAGGTGTGTTGGATCAAAGTATCCCCCAATTGCAGGCAATTCAATTAGTACTTGTTTCTAATAGTGGTCAAAATTCCTTACTTTCGGGAATTCATCATGTGGCCACCAGGAGGAGGCAAAGATACACTACAGTAAAAACTTTTATATCTTTCCACTTCCTGTTCCTTCCCAGTATTTTCTTTGCCTAGCTAGGAGCAAGTTGAAGAATGTTGAATCCAAAAATATTCCCTCAAAGAATTCCTTCAAAGAATTCCTGGAAGAGAGGGATACAGGAGAGTACTGGCTGTGCAATGTAAATCTTCTCTCTGGGTTGTGGTCACTGTCGCTTGGGCAGTTCCTATAACCATAGTCTCCTCTTGTGGGCCATGAAAATGTACTCCCTCAGTATATTCTCTACTGTTAGTTACAGTACTGGATCGGAATTCTACTGCATTCTAAGGAGTCATATCTGGGTAAGATCAGTGGAGTGAGCACTTTCTGGGTAAGTACCTGCATCTCTCAAACAGCACTGAAGCTAATAATAATGCATATGTACATCATAGATAGTGTGCAGCAGGTTAGTGGCACTGGGTAGAGGTTACAGCCATACTCAAAATATTTCATCTTTACTCTGCTAATGTGTTGTGATTATGGCACGACTTTATTTGCTTATAATGATGGCTAAAAAAGTGTGACACCTTTAAGGTTATGCTCCGGTCTCTCTCTCAGTATATAACTCCTCTCTCAGTATATAATTCCACATTTTTTTTTTGCCTGCCGCCATTTCTTCCTATAGAAATCAGTGTACAGAATGGTATTTGTAATTATGCTGCTGCATATTGCTGTACATAAAGTTAAAGGGACCTATAACACCTTAAAAAAATCCTTTAAACTAACGTATACTGATTAATAACAAACTACGCATGAATCTCTATTCTTGAGGGTCAGTTTACCTCAAACAGTTCAATTAGAGTGTCTTCAATCAAACTGCTGATCCAGCACTTGGTAAAGCTATGTATTATATTCATAATATAAATACATCTGCACTATTGACTGCAATACAGGAATGTCACACCTCTGTGAACGGTTGTAATTTCTCTTAGCAAAGTACGGAGGGGAAGAAGGGGCAGATAGCAGCAGCTCTGCTGAATAAGTGAATAACTAATGTTTGCAGTCGGTGTTAGTTTTTCAGCTGCTATCTTCCAATGGAACATGCCTCCTCCCCCTCCCTCTCTCCCTCCCGTAGTTTGCTATGAGAAATCACAATCACGGAGGTGTGCATTCCTGGAGGGGGAGGAGGCATGTTCCGTTGGAAGATAGCAGCTGAAAAACTAACACTGCATACATTAGTTATTCACTTATTCAGCAGAGCTGCTATCTTCCAACGAACATGCCCCCTCCTCTTCTTCCCCTCCGTAGTTTGCTAAGAGAATTTACAACCGTTCACGGAGGTGTGACATTCCTGTATTGCAGTCAATAGTGCAGATGTATTTATATTATGAATATAATACATAGCTTTACCAAGTGCTGGATCAGCAGTTTGATTGAAGACACTCTAATTGAACTGTTTGAGGTAAACTGACCCTCAAGAATAGAGATCCATGCGTAGTTTGTTATTAATCAGTATACGTTAGTTTAAAAGATTCCTGTATTGCAATCAATAGTGCAGATGTATTTATAATGCAAAAAAGTGTCAGTGCTTTTACTATAATGCCTTCACAAACTGAATGTTTTTTTGAGGCACATAAGATAAATATAATAATATATACAGCTAATGTAGCACTCGCTCAGCTCCACAGTGAGCGAGTGTTCTGATAATTCTCCTCTAAACTGGATAAATAAGAGTATGTGCATCACATGACTGCTGTGCCTGTGAGTAAAACGTGCGTTACAATATGGCTGCAAACATAGCAGCATTGAGAGCAGTATCAGCATTCTGTTTGACAACATTATCTTGAACATACTGGGGGTAAACTGTGCAGAGTGCATACACATCCTTCATTACTAGATATGAATTATATTTATGATTGACAGCAGAAGTTAGTTTGCAGAATTTGCAGCAGGAGTTTAGTGTCCATTTAAGTGCACTCCCTTACTGCTGGCCTTTTACAGGCCATTTTCTTGATCAGTGCAAGGTGCTGTAATTGTGCTATTGCAACTGCATATTGCTGTATATGCATTTCTTTGCTGCCAGTCTTTTACAAACTATTTTACTTGATCTGTGTATAGTACTGTAATACTGCTGCAAATTACTTTATATAAAGTCATGTACATTGCTGTGCTTCAAATTTTTTTAATTATTAGTTTACTTTAATCAGTCTAACAGTGCTGATGTTACTGCATATTGCTGTTTATAAATTCAGTAGATTGCTTTGCTGTTATTTTTCTGTATTTGTGAAGTTCTGTATTAGTGCTAATTCTTCTGCAAATGGCTGTATAAAAAGTTAAGTACATGGCTTTACAACCATTCTTTTTTACAATCCATTTTACTGTAATCTGTGCTATATTATTGTACCTTTGTTATGGTGTAGATTCCTAATATATACTTGCAAAATAGTCATGCCGGGAATTCTGTTTACCTTTATCAGTGTCTACAGTTTTTACGGATTACTTTTGTACATCATCTGACTGCTAGACCACTTTTAAGTAGTGTGGTGTAACCATATTTTCTTAAGCTCTCTTACCAGAGGTGCTTTTCCTACTGTTCTGCTTCAGTTACTTTACCAGTAGGTTCCTCTATTAGAGGCAATGTAACTAATTTTCGGTGATTTCTTAGGTCAGTTCAGCAATCTGACTCTGATTATTCTTTTCTCTTTCTGAGAGTGAGTGTTTAATGAGGAACTACCCTCAAATTTGGATCCTGATTAGATCTAAGGAGTCTACCTTTATTCATTCTCCAATATTTCAAATTCTAGACTTGGGGCTTTAGGGAGCTATCTCTACTTCAGCTCTTTGTTTAACAATTTCCACGGTCACCAGTGCCTTGAGATATTTTATCTAGGATAAAATGTCTAGTTATATAGTAAATCTGGTAACCAGTTCACTCCTTTCTCCAAACTGGAATCAGAAATGTTTATCTTCTCAGAGTTCATATTCCTTTGATTCTACCTGGAATCCCTTTCCAGTTTGAAATTAGTCGTAGTTGAACGAGTCTTCTTCCAACGTAAATCTGCAGGACGATGCGGTATACAAATCATTTTCCTTGCTGGTTGGGGGCAGTCTATGCCTTTTCAGTAAGCCTGGTATCAGTCTGTTCAGGAAACCTGGGTACTAGAATTATTTTCTCAGGGGTACAGGTTAGGCTTTCAGTCAAGATAACTGACATTCCTTTAGTGGGCACAGGATCTGACTGACATGAGAGTATTTGTTCTGTGTCAGAACAAGATAGATTTGTCTATTTCATTCTGTCCTTGTTACTAAGATGGTAGGGATGTTCGGTCTCATTATAGATTTGCAAATCTTAGAGAATCTCCTGAGGTTTCTTTCTTTCAGCATGGAAACTAGCAGTCTATTTTCCTTTTCATCCTCCATGATCAGTTTGGGATAACAATATACTTTTTAAGATGCTTACTGCTTATCCCTTTTTATTTTATTTATTTTATTTATTTTTCTCTTTTCACAATGTTTATCATAAAGCAATTGTTATCATTATAAGATAATTATTACAACAATTTCATACAACATAAACAAAAACCTTTTACAACCTATCATTCAGAATAACTTCACTCAAATTGAATTTTCAGTGTTAGAGTCCAAAGTAACTCTTCCAGCGTTTTGTTTCTTAATAGAGAAGGACAGTGATATATCTACTTTTGCCCATGTGTGTCTCTCGCTGTTCCGTTACACAATCTGGATCTATAAACCTATCTCTATGTGTCATATCCAAACATTAACATGGTACATGTTCTGATAAACCAAATCTTATTTGTTTCCACTCAAAATACAATTAAACCTTATCTCACAGTATGTGATGCTGGCTAAAAAACAAGAAATAAAAATATTATCAAGGACCAAAGCCATGAACGGCCTGGCCAACACTTACACAGAAATAATGCAAATTTCTACCTCTCGAGGCTGGAGACTCCGTCACCCCCTCTGACTCGTCACTGTTTTAAGCTTTATTTATGTTACGGTTGAGACAGTGTGTGGTGTGGGAGTGTGTAACAAGTCATCCCACAGGAACCGGGCGTCTAAAAAGAAGAATAATTAATTGCGTTTGAGGTAGCCATACTCTTCTAGATTTAGTAGCTCAGACATTCTAATCGGCCATTCGGCTCTAGAAGGGGTTTTGGTAGTTTTCCATGCCCGAGCCACCAAGGATCTAGCGCTATTTAGTTCAATCTGTAATATTGTTGTTCTGAGTTTACATACCTGATTGGGTAAATCGCATGGCCATTCTAGGGGACAGAGAAAAATGTTTTCCCATTAACAACTGAAACTGCGATTCCACCTCCCTCCATAATGGCTTAATGTTTGGGCATAGCCACCACATATGTAACAGACTCCCTTGTTCCCCGCATCCTCTCCAGCACATTTTAGATGAGTCGGGGTATATTGTAATTAACCGTATGGGTGTGAGGTACCAGCGTGATAATAGTTTGTAATTCATTTCAAGTATCTGAGGGGATGTCAATGATTGCCTAGTGAGCTTAAAGATTCTGTCCCACTCTTTCTGTTCTATCTTAGTGTTTAGGTCCGTGGACCACTTAGTTGTATAAGAGGGTAGGTGTGTTTTATGGTGATTCGATATGATCTTACGTGCGAGTGACAGAGGGTGTCTATTCCACTCCCCACTGTAACACAGTTGTTCAAAGGAGGTAAGCAGACGTAAGAGATCTTTCTTAAATGGTGAAGTCTGGATAAAGTGGTGCAGTTTTGGGTATTTCAACCAGTAAGTAAATTTACCTTCTGCTAGGGTGCCTATCACGTAGTTTCCCATCTTCTGTTTTTATTGAAGAGGGTAGTAATATCTGGGGACAGGTGAATCCCCAAATATTTGATTGAGCTTGTCTGTAGTCTCAATGAGCAGGTATCTGATAGTTTATTGAAATCTATTTGGGGAAGTGATATGTTTAGGATTTTGATTTATTAACTAAAAAATGTGCAAATTTGCCGAATTTGTCTAGCTCTATCATAATTGCTGGGATAGAAGTTATTGGGGAAGAAATAGAGAAAAGGACATTATCAGCGTACATCGCTATTTTAAAATCATTGGGCCCTATTTGGATACCTGTATTGTTATTGTTGCTGCGGACATGGGATGCTAAGATTTCCATAGATAAGATAAAAAGGATAGGGGACAGGGGGCATCCTTGTCGTGTCCCATTTTGGATTGTGAAGAGGTCTGATAGCATGCCATTGGCTTTTACTCTGGTGCTTGGTTGTGAGTATAAACTAAAGATTCTAGTGATCATTTTGTTACCAAATCTGAATGCTAATAGGGTTTGCTTTAGGAAGTTCCAATTTGTTCTATGGAACGCTTTTTCTGCGTCAATAGTGATGAATACCGAATCTATGTTGTGAAATTTGGCATATTCCATTAAGTTTATAGTTCTCAATGTATTGTCTCTAGCCTCATGCTTGGGCACAAAGCCTACCTGGTCCACATGTATTAAATTGGTTAAGATATTATTTATGCGGTTGGCTAAAATTTTACTATAAATTTTAATGTCAGCGTTTAATAATGAAATAGGATGATAATTACTTGTATCGGCTAGTGATTTGCCGGGTTTTGGGATCACCAAAATGTGTGCTAGTAACATTTCTGGTGTGAATTTGTCTGAGTCGTCTAGTTTGTGGAATAGAGTCAAAAGATGGGGGGTCAATAGGTCTTTAAATGTTTTATAATATAAATTGTGAAGCCATCTGACCCTGGACTTTTACCTGAAGGTAATTGGGAGATTACTTTTCGAATTTCTGTCAGGGAGATTGGTCTATCCAGATCTTGTGCTTGGGTTCTGGTTAGCTTATTAATGTCTGCAGCCTCTATGTAGTTATGCATGTCATTGTGATGTTCATTTGTGGTAAACACTTTAATATTATATAGTTGCTGATAAAAATCTCGAAATTTATTTGCTATCTCCTTACTGTCATAAACAAAGTTGTTGTCTTGCAGTTTAATCTTATTAATATTTGTTTGACCTCTCTTTTCCCTAAGTGCCCGTGCTAACAAGGGGCCTGATCGATTACCCTCATAAAAATGTTTTCTTAAGTGCTAGCGCTTTTTTCTGTGCTTCTTTCATGAGGATGTTGTTTATCTCTTTCCTTAATGTCGTTATCTTAGTAAGTAGATTAGGGTCTTTTGGAGCGTTTTTATGTCGCGCCTCTGTCTGAAGTAATTGAGATGTTAACGCTTTCATCATGGAGTTATATGTTTTTTTCATGTATGTATGTATGTATTGTGTACTTGTAAAGCATGACTAATCACCCGTAAGGGTCTCAAGGCGCTGCTCATTTTATCGACCTCGGAAGGATGAAAGGCTGAGTGGATCTTGCCAGGGATCGAACCTGCAACCCTTGGGTTGCTACAGAGCTCAGCCACAGTGCATAGTAAGCTGAGCTATCTGTTTGATACATTTTCCCCGCATGACCGCCTTATGTGCCTCCCAGATGCTAAGAGGTGAGATTTCTGGATCCACATTATGTTTAAAGTATTCTGCGAGTGTCTCCGATAATGTCTGTTTTGTCGGGGGGGGTGCAAGAGATAGTCATCTAGTCTCCACATAAATGGATGGATAGGGTGATCGGGCCACTCCACGCCCATTGTGACCATGAAATGGTCTGACCAGATTGTAGATAGAATGTCAGTGTCTGCAACCAATGTGAGACTGGACTGATCTATGAACCGATAGTCTATCCTAGAATACATTGCCCATGGGTAAGATACATTGTCCACGGGTAAGAATAGAAGGTGTAGTTCCTCTGTTGAGGATGTTGTATTCTCCACGCATCAACGAGTCCCAACTGTTTACAGCAGTGGTAGATTGAATCTGGTGGTTTGGTGCTAACTCTAGATTGTTTGGTAGATGTGTCTAGTGTAGAGTCCATTATCACATTAAAGTCCCCTCCTAATATTACTGTACCATTTCTTACTTCTAAAACTCGGGATAGGAGGCATTTGAAAAAGGCGGATCGATTGGTATTGGGTGCATATATGTTAATCAAAGTCACCGGTCTGTTGTAAAGTATCCCAATCACAAACAAGATTCTGCCCTCCTTGTCAGTGGTAGAGCTAATTAGTTGGAAAGGGACATTCCTATGGAGAAGTATTCCCACCCCATTCCTCTTCCTCATATTGGAACTGAAGTAACCTACTGGGGAATCCCTAGATGAAAATCTGGATGTTACGATTGTGGAAAAGTGGTTCTCCTGTATGAATACAATGGAACTTTTTTGTTTCACAAACCATCTTAGAGCAACTGAGCGTTTGGTAGGCGAATTAAGTCCCTTAGTGTTTTGGGATACTATGTGTATGGACTTATGCATTTATGTCAGTAGTAGTGATGTATAACCTATGAGGAAACCTTTGCTGTTCCTTACCTTGGTTTAGGTGTAGATCGATAGAGGTGGAGTCTCCGGCCCCGACAGATCCATGCAGGTGAATGAAAGTTATTCTCCGCCATTCAACATACAATGTTACATTTGCTCTTAGCTGTGTCACTATAAGAACGGACAATTTCGAAGTTAGCTTAGAAAAAGAAAACAATAAAACCTTTAAATTCTAATACAAATCGTAATACTAATTTTCAAAATTCTGGGCCCAAAAGGGGCCATTCTAATTAAATTTTAGAATCTAGAGGGGGTACTGTAGCAGTAAAACACTGCTACCCTCCTTGAGTCATTAAGCCAAGCAGTTTTTTAAATAATGATAACCTTAGCTCATCTAAGGCTTATCAAAATACTGTTGAGTTACTTTCTTTAAGATTCTTGCTTAACCAGTAGTGTGTTGATAGCTTGACAAAGGCCATCAGCCCTGAAGATCCCAGAGAAGGGGCCCCACATCTACTTTCCTGAGATCGAGTTCCCATGTCTGAAATGCATAGGACTTGCGTGATTTCTTCCTGGCGGCGGCCATGATTTTCTCCTTTTCCTGAAAATAGTGGCATTTTAGAATGACATCTCTTGGTGGAGCAGTCGCTAACAGTTTAGGGCGTAAAGCTCTATGAGCTCTATCTAGAAGGATTGAAGAGTCTGTTTCAGAGTCTATTAAGAAGCGAAATAAGTTTTGAAGATACTGTGGTAAGTCTGTAGGTGATACCGCTTCAGGTATACCTCTTACTCTCAAGTTCTAGCGTCGGCCTGTGTTGTCAAGATCTTCTATCTGGCTTTGAAGTTGAGTAATTTCCATTGTCTGTTGCTGTCATGAACCAAGCCTCCAGACGAAAAAGAAAAAGAAAAGGTCTGGGAGGCATTCTGCTAAGAAGGGCTGTGTGGGGATTTGAACCTGTGACTCTGTGGTTGCTATTTCTGTTTGCTTACATGTTGAGCCACAGCCAGTTCTAGCAATAGCATGGATCTTAAAAGATCTGATAAATAACTTTTTGCCTTACTTGTTATTACACCTGTGCAACACACAGGTGTTCTCAATTCTGGAATTAATCAGAACCAACCCTGTGCAAAACCTCCCTATTTAAGGATGGCTTTTAGTCTGCATTTTTGTCTTCACATTGGATCTGTTTTGTCAAGTCAGAACCTGTTTCCTGTATTTCTTTGGAGAAATATTTCCTTTGCACCTGTTTACAAGGTATTACCAGGAGAAAGCCTTTACCTTTAAACCTGTTACCAATCTACAAGTTTGTTTCCTGCTTTATGCAATTCCTGCACTTGGCCATTGCCAGGAGAAAGATTTCCTTTGCACCTGTTTACAAGGTATTACCAGGAGAAAGCCTTTACCTTTAAACCTGTTACCAATCTTCAAGTTTGTTTCCTGCTTTATGCAAATTCCTGCACTCAGCTATTGCCAGGAGAAAGACTTCACCTTTGCACCTGTTTACAAGGTATTACCAGGAGAAAGCCTTTACCTTTAAACCTGTTACCAATCTACAAGTTTGTTTCCTGCTTTATGCAATTCCTGCACTTGGCCATTGCCAGGAGAAAGATTTCCTTTGCACCTGTTTACAAGGTATTACCAGGGCAAAGCCTTTACCTTTAAACCTGTTACCAGTTTGCAAGTTTGTTTCCTGCCTTCAGCAATTACAAGGAGAGAGACTTTACCTTTAAACCTGTTACCAGTTTGCAAGTTGTTTCCTGCATTGTGCAATTCCTGCACTCAGCAATTACAAGGAGAGACTTTACCTTTAAACCTGTTACCAGTTTGCAAGTTGTTTCCTGCATTGTGCAATTCCTGCACTCAGCAATTACAAGGAGAGAGACTTTACCTTTAAACCTGTTACCAGTTTGCAAGTTGTTTCCTGCATTGTGCAATTCCTGCACTCAGCAATTACAAGGAGAGAGACTTTACCTTTAAACCTGTTACCAGTTTGCAAGTTTGTATCCTGCCTTGTGCAAATCCTGCACTCAGCAATTAGTAGGAGAAAGACTTTCCTTTTTGAATCTGCATCTCTGCTTACTTTGTTTGTTTATTTTCACTCCTGCTGTATGTGGTCTTAACATACCTGAGTAGCATATTTAAATATTCTGCAAGTATTTGCTTAAACAAAGTATTCTGTTGTTTAAATAAATTTGTTTTCATTTTCAATCAGTATGGCTTCTACTAATCTTCCTTTAAAGCAACTGTTCCAGACAATGAGGCTCTCACATGATATCCTGAGACAGAACATGACAGTTGCTGAAGCTGCATGGTGGTTAAATTTGTGGACTCAGAGATTTCTTCTGCATGTTCCTCCAGTTGTGAAACTCTATTGCCTATGTCTGTTATGTCTTTTCTGACCTCCGGCAGCCCGGAAAAAATTGGAAAACTTCTCTTTTGATGGGAGAGCATTTAAGTCCGCTCTGGTGAGTGGGTGTTTTTCACTGTTTACCATGGAGTCTGTGTCGTCTCACTCGTTCCGTGATGAGGCGAAGCTGAAAGTGATGAGATAGTAGGTTCCATTGTTTTAAAGAAAGCATTAATTTTAGTGTTTGTAGTTAAAGCTGACTTTATTTGTTTCTCCGCCTTGGTTTGCCTTTTAGAAGCCATCATAAACTTATATTTGCCCTGATGCCGCTAAATAAGCGATCTCTTTACTCCCTTGACTCCCTACTCCTCTGTAATATGGGAGGCAATGCAGGACCCCTAAAAATATGTAGTAGGGTCTGTGCAGTTAGTTAAGCTCAGCGCTGATAAATGTACCTTGTCCAATCTGAGTTCTGGGAACAGTAATTGTTAGCTTTCGTTTATGGGAAATTATGATCAGTGTTACTCATTAAAAGATCTGTGGCATGTGGGGTATAACGTCTATCGTGGTAAATGATTAGCTCTTTTCAAGCTGGCTATAAGTGCGCTGATCGTACCGTGGTCTCAGTCCTAATGGCCCTTTGTATATGGATGTCCCTCGCTCATCTTTGTGAACCCTGAGTAAATGCAATGTCTCTATGCGTATCCTGCAAATCATCTTATAATTATGAGCTTTTGCTGTTTCCACAACGTGTCCTTCTGCTAGAGGCCTGTGGTACCTTTATGCTGTGTGAGTTCTTAGTGCATATGCTATATGCCCTCTAAGTTTATTGCTGTGTGAGTCAAACCTTCATTTACAGTGTCATCTCACTTAGTTTTTAAAATTTCTCTCCCATTTCCTCCATTATCCGGGTGCTTATTGTGATATTGCTAACTCTTGTCACCCTTATGGCCTAATTGAGCTAGGTGAGACCTCCAGTGTTTGGCCTTGTTAGCGTTACTGCCCCCAGCAAAAAATTGAAAAAACAAAATAATTATGGTTCCCAGACTCAGTCAGCCGCACCGGGCTATTTGAACTGCCCTCGCTCTGTTGGATAAGCCAGGTCTCAGCGCTGACATGCGCCACTCCCCCCTCTCTCACAGCAGGGAACGGCTCCTAGAATGTGCGCGGTCTTTCAGGCCTCAGGGCAAGTTGTGCAGTGAAAGAACCGGATCGTGCAGCTGCTCATTGACTGCAGGAATTTTTATTTTCTCCCTCCAGCCTGGTTGTAGGGTAACTCTGCTTGTTAACAGGACCTCCTCTGGTGAGAAGTCAGGTCCCCATGTGGCTAGCATTTGCGACTCAAGGAGCCAGCTTACGGAGCACTACTCAAACACGGCCATGCTGATCCTCAGCCGGCTCCGCCCCCCTGCTTATCCTTTTTTATAATGATCATCCTCCATTTCTTAATGTTACCTTCTTGGTCAAGCATTATCAGTTGGTAGCTATTCCCTGTGATCTATCTTCACTCACAGAATATTTTCAAGATTTTGTGCACTCTATTATCAGTCTTTAGAGCTAAAGGAATAGCTGTAGCTACATTTCTTCAAGCTCCTTTTTCTCTATCAGTGACTGTTCATATAGAGAAATTACTCTGTTGGAGACCACACCAACCTATTTCATAAAGACCTCCTCGTCAGTCTTGCTTTTGGTGGATTTTCCACATTACAGTTTTCTTGGGGATGATTTTCCTTTTGTCCATCAGGAGAAATTATTTCCACGAATGCCAACCTTTTGCGTGGGGGTCCAGCCTGGTGATCTCTAGGGTTTTAGGGAGTTTGTTTCCTTACTAGGCGAGGTGACCTATCTATATATTGAGACCCCATGAGATCTTCAGGTTTGGCCTCTTCTCAGGACTGTTCTTTTCTTTGTTTCAGTCCAACATAATTACATCAGTAGCCTACACAATCACCAGGATGGTGTTTGCAGTGTTCTAGCGATGAAGGAGTTTTTTCACATAATGAATGGGCTGAGGTTCATCTCTGTACTGTCACAGCATTTCTCTTTCCTGGGGCTTACAAATGGGGAAGCTGATTTTCTGAGTCATCAGACTCTGCATTTGTGAGAAGGGTCCCTTATTCAAGATATTTTAGAGCAGTTGGTGTGTATCTGAGATTTCCTAGAGATCGACGGGATGAAATTCTGTTTGATTTTAAATCCTCTAGTGGAATGATGGATGTTTCCAGAAATTATGTGATCTTTATCTAGTTTATCAATCTACCATTTGTTTATTTTCAGGGAGAAATTGCTTTGAGTCAAACAGGAGAGGATTTCAGCAATTTTAATTAATATTGCTTAACCCCAATGTAGTGTGCCGATTTGGTTCCGCTGTTCAGCTATCCTTCATTATGTCTTTCTCATCGTTTAGACCTGTTATCTAGGGACATCTTCTTTTACCAAAATCCTTCATCCCTTACTTTGACTGCTTGGATATTGAACACTTTGTTCTTGCACCAAGGTGGTTTCCTTGACTCTGTAGTGGATGTTTGTTTCAGACTTGCAAGCCTGTTACTAAATACCATAGGGTGATAGGTGTATCCTTCTTGGTTTCAGCTCGGGTTTATCCATAGTATTCTGTTTGGATTCCCTGAATCTTTACATTTCTACTGAATGCCCTAGACAAGGGTTTATCACCCAGCTCTCTAAAGGCTCACATTTCTGCATCTTTGGTTTTATTGCTCAGGTAGCTTACTTGTCTACCAGATATTCAGACATTTATTCAGAGTTTAGTCATGATCAGACCTGTTTAGCCCTTTTATTCTCCTTGGAGTTTGGTCTTCGTCTAAGGGGTTTTGCAACATCCTTCATTTAAACCTAGGTCCTCATTTGAAATCTTCACCAGAATAATTATTGCGCTCTCTCTGGAGGTCAACTGAGCATTACCAAGTTTGGCTACTGGTTTCTGAAGACTTTCGGCACTCTTTTAGTTTATTTGTTTTCAAGTTACCGTAAAGGTTGGAAGGCTACTTCCATTTCTGTAGCTTCAGGGTTGAGGCGTCTAATTTTCAGAGCTCACTTGGAGGTGGGTTAGTCACCGCATTTACGTATTACAGCTCATTTGACCCGTTCTGTGTCTACTTCTTGGATTTCAAGAAGGCGTCAACAGTAGATTTTATTTGCAGTTACTTCATAGTCGTCTTTTTGATGTTTTGGTCTAGGCTGAGGTAACTTTTGGCAGGTAGGTCCTGGTAAATAGGTGCCTGTCTTTTCCTTTGTCCCACCCATTTCTTAGTGGACTCCACAGCTTGGGTATTAGTTCCCAACCGTAAGGAATTTTGTGGACTCTCACCACCATTAGAAAGACAATATAATTTATGCTTACATGGCAGCAGTCTAGTTTGCACCTCTTTACCCTACTATATTTCTTACTTTTTCCTCCTATTCTTGGCTAGTGAGAGAGACATTAATGTTTTTACTGTAGGATGTCTTTGCCTCCTCCTGGTGGCCAGATGATTAATTCCCAACAGTAATGAATTTCGTAGGCACTCACCACCAAGAAAGAAAGCAATTTATCAGATAAGAATAAAATATGTTATACATTTAAATAAATTGTATACAATATTAACTTTATATATGTTTAACTTCATATATGTGTTACCTGTGCACGTTGAGCTTTAGCTTTATTTCAGACACCTTGAAATTCAGTTTTTTATTTTTATTACATCCAGGATTTGTAAATAAAAAAGCTGACCTCAAAGAAATAGTTATTAATTTATTAAATACAGTATTCACTAGCTCACAAATATCGTTATTAAATAAAATGTTGTCTTTTTGCACTTTCCACTAATTTTGTTTTATTTTCTACTATTTTGGACATCAATACACTTGTCCACAAAATCACCCTAAAAAAGCACTTTAGTACACTATAGACCACTAGCATTGATAATTCAAGCACAGATACTGGAGCTGGGTACACAAATACACTACTAAACTCCATTGGATTGGGATTTTTGGATTTATGTAATCTGAATACATTACTCACATTGCTAGCACCTACACTTAGAACAGTAAGTGTCACTGGCACCACACCCAATTTCACTACTACCTTACATCCTAAATCTCACTTCTATCCAGTACATAGCAGGAGTGAACCTATTGAGATGTTTCAAAATTTGATTGAAAAAGATTTAATAGTATTACATACTTCACTAACAGAAGATGGCATATCACATCAATATAAAGATAACTTGAACAGCAATGAGAGAAAAGCTCTCCAACAACTCATTGATAATCAGGACCTAGTTATTACTTCAGATGATAAAGGGGGAGCAACAGTTGCATTAAATAAAACAGACTACAGAAATGAGGTACTTTCCCAGCTAAGCGATACCAAAACGTACATGAAACTGGCATTCAATCGTACAGAGAAATATATAAAAAAAGAGTTATATAATCTGCTTGATACGGCGGTAAAAGAGGGCTTTTTCACCAAGGAACTGGCAGAGTTTTGCCTTATTGATTATCCCACCATACCCACCTTTTGTATAGTCCCTAAGATTCATAAGACTTTGCAGAATCCACCTGGCAGACCCTTAGTGGCCAGTAGAAAGAGTGTTAGACTGGTTGGATAATGTACTAAAACTGATAGTGAAATCCCTACCATGATACATTCTAAACAGCACACACATAATCCAACAACTGAGTGAGGTTAAATGGCATGGTAATTACAAATGGCTTACCATAGATGTATACGCATTATATTCAAGCATACCTCATGAGGAAGTACCGAAAGTTCTTGAACACATGCTCAAAATCTACACCAGTTTTCCAGATAAATTCATAGCCTTTCTTGTACAATTAACACAGTTTCTGCTTACCCATAACAACTTTGTCTTTGACGGCCACTATTACTTACAACAATGTGGTACAGCAATGGGGGCCACATTTGCCCCCTCTTATGCCAACATATATATGGGATACCTTGAAACCCTATATGTGTTTGGTGGCCACCTTGCCATCGAAGACAAAGTAGTTATATACTGTTGATTCATTGATGATCTTATACTTCTCTATAAAGATGACAGCAAATCATCCATAGAATATATGATACAATATTTTAATAACAACAAGCTCAATTTAGAGTTCACATTCAAGATAAGTGACACTTCAATAGAATTTTTGTACCTAAGATTGGATCATGATCAGGAAGGCAAAATTATCACTTTCACGTTCAGGAAGCCCCTAGCTAGAAAGAAATACCATATTAAGAGCAGACTCCTGCCATGCTCCTCATATGAGAAAGGGCATCCCTAAGGGACAATACCTCCGTATTCGGAGAAACTACACTACCCTAACATTTTAAAGAAAACAAGCAAATGAACTAACAAAAATATTAATAGCTAGAGGCTATAATAAAACACACTTAATAACATCAAACTAAGTAGCCAGGCTTGATAGACAAACCCTTCTTAATGACACCACCAAAAGAACTAAAAATAAAGCAAAAACACATTCAGACATTAAGATGAGAAACATGACAAAAGACTATATATATTTCACTGCAAAATATAGCAACCAATTTTATGCAATTTCCAACATCATTAGAAAATACTTACCTGTTTTCAATGGGGACATCACCCTAAGAAACAAACTTGAAAATGGCATAAAATATGTAGCAAAAAGAGCTCCTACCATATGTGACAAGGTCACTAAAAATTTCTATAAAAAGGAAAACATCACCACCAATTGGTAATTGGTTGTCCTCTATTAAGGGTAACTATAGATGGGGGCGAGTTCTGTGCAGAAGTTGTTCTCATACAAAGAAGAGTTTTACATTTACCTCTACACAAACTAAAGAAACATATCACATCAAACAGAGAATATACTGCACATCTAATTACGTGATATACCTGATCACATGAAAACACTGTTTAAAATAATATGTAGGTATCACAACTCGTCCTCTCATAGATAGAATCTGAGAGCACTTGAATTTAATAGAAGAAGACATACCCAGAATTCCAGTAGGGAAACATTTTCATTTACATGAACAAGGTATATCCAACTTTTCCTTTATGGCTATTGAACAAATAGAAAAAGACCCCTTGGGAGGAGATTGATTAAAAAAGCTCCTTAAAAAAAGAAGTATATTGGATCTTCTTATTAGAAACCAGAACTCCCAAAGGTATAAATAGATGATATGATGTAAACCTATATATTGATTAGCCTTCATATCTACATTTGGTATCATTTGAGTTAGATGTAGCATCTAGCTGCCTCTTGACTAGTGGCGATAATCATATACTTATAGTCTAGAAAGGAGACATTAGTTCAGACTCTTCTGATCTTATGTTTCCACACATTATATTACATCATTAATCAAGATACCTAAGATATCTAATATACAAAAAGGATAAGGGTTAATGTATCCAAACAAATTAATCCAAACAATATCATCCAAATAAAAAGCTGATTAAAACTAAGTACAACTAAATGGCACTAATGTCAAACTAAGCAAATAGAGAGACAAAGAACAGATACATTTAACCACATAATCCACTCAAATATCCACTCAAATATAGCAAACTTTAATAACTAATATGTAAAACTTAGTACTTTAAGATTAAGAATATATTTTCCTTCTCCCCTTTCACGGAATAGAGTAATCCTGTTAGGAGAATTATGAGGTACCCAATTTTAACACAGCTCAGGAGTGAGGACTAGAATCTCTCAGAGTTAACCAATACACTTCAATTACAAGTAAAAAAAAAGGTAATAACAAAACTTAAAAACATGTCCTCCTCCTGCTCAAATACAAGGGAGAATATATATGTTTAGCTTCTCCCACTACCTCTTTTTTTCTCCTATGATGTTCATTAATGGTTTTAATTTGTTTAGGTACAAGGTTTTCAAAAAACTTTTCTTTTTCTTTCCTTTCATTATAAATTTTCACTTTATCATTTTATAATTGTATTTTATTTTATAAAACCACTATTTTTTACCATTCTTTATACAGAAACAATTTCAGACTTATAGAATTAAGTCTAAAATGTATACTTATAATGTTTTTTATTGTCAAAACAACCACACAATAGAGATTAAGTAAGTTTTTACAATTTTGATCTATACTAATTTTGTTCATCATATATATCATTATTCTGTTTTATCTACACCCCTCTACTGGAACCTGTTTACCATGCACAGCAATATGATTATTTGATCACTAGTATAAAAGTCAGCACCAAATTTAATCAACTCACTACTCCAATCACTATTACACTTTAGACACTTAATTGAAAATTGTCACCTATTGGTTAATATCTTCTATTTAAGGTCCCAGTACAGTTGAGGGCATTGTCTCTGATGAAGCGCATGGACACATGCCTGAAACGAGTCAGGCATTGGGGATCACCTTATTGTTCTTTATTGGCTCTGTTCCAATAAACTTTTGGATCTACGCTACACCGGGACTCAGTGTTTAATATTCCTCTCTACATGTGTAAATTGTGGCTGCCACTATATTGCCATGGCAATAGTGTCACAGTGTCTCTGTGTAGTTGAAACCATCTAAGTTACACATCAGGATGGTAAATGACCCCCCCCCCCCCCCACACCACAGTAGTGCTAACTCCTAATAACTGATTGCATGTCAGACATGATGCTATCCAAAGTTGGACCCAAGGAGCACAAGCAAATCCTCATACTTTTACTCATTCATTCACACAGTCCAATAACTTAAATATGTATTTAAATAATTGTTGGCTCCTCATACTGAGAGATAAAACAAACACAACAAATTAAATCATTTTCATTGTTCTTCCACAAATGATGGTGTCTTATGGAACACAAATCTCTGAAATAAACAAAAGTCTGTCTAGGCTTTAAAACATATTAAATTCCCCTCTTTTAGATGTAACAAAAATAACTATTTGAACTTTGCAATATACTTTTAGAATTTTTTATTTTATTCCCTTTTCCTGTAATGCAACTTTAAAAATGGTGTGCTTTCCGATCCCTGAGTTTTTATAAAGTAATGGAAGCCACCATATTGCTTTCCTTTCTAATCTAACCTAATCTCTTCTGCTGAGGACACATTAGATATACAAACACTATTTAGCATTGTTATATTCCACACATATCCTCAGCAGAATAGATTCAATAAGGGAAACCTAGATTTCAACATGGCGGCACCCATTACTTTATAGAAATGAAAGCGTATTAAACTAAAACTTTACCTATTTTTCTATATATAAAAAAAATATCATTTTAAAAACACATCTATATGTTATTTTTAGGCTAATCTTTGCTTTGAATACATTATTATACCTAGTATGTATTTACTATTTAAAGGGACATTGTACACTAGATTGTTTTTAGCATAAATGTTTTGTAGATGATCCATTTATATAGCCCATTTAGTAGTGTTTTTGGAAAAATGTATAGTTTTGCTTATTTTTTAAGAACATTGCGCTGCTTTTCGGACTCCTAACCAAGCCAACAGTGTCAGATTTATACATGTGTTTTCAGACTCCTGAGGGCTCCTGTTTATGATATCTGTCTTTTCATATGCAGAGAGGGGGGGGGGGTGTCTGCTCTTCTTGTTTTCACAGCAACTTTCACTAGGTGTCCCAGCCAAACCTCATCAACTGTGCTAAATTGGGAGCTTCTAAGTAAGTTTTTAAAAAGTTTTATATTGTGGGGCCGAATTGTCAAGGGCCGAAGGGCCCCTGATCCCCCTGTTTCCGTGCGAGCCTTTAGGCTCCCCTGAAACAGCAATTAAAGGGACAGTCTACACCAGAATTGTTATTGTTTAAAAAGATAAATAATCCCTTATTACCCATTCCCTAGTTTTGCACAATCAACACAGTTATATAAATATACTTTCTCTTGTTAAGTGTGTTCAGTCCATGGGTCATCCATTACTTATGGGATATATTCTCCTTCCCAACAGGAAGTTGCAAGAGGATCACCCAAGCAGAGCTGCTATATAGCTCCTCCCCTCACATGTCATATCCAGTCATTCTCTTGCAACCCTCAACAAAGAAGGAGGTCGCGAGAGGAGTTGGAGTTTTTACTTAATTATTCTTCAATCAAAAGTTTGTTATTTTAAAATGACACCGGAGTGTGCCGTTTTTTGTATCTCAGGCAGTATTTGGAGAAGAATCTGCCTGCGTTTTTCTATGATCTTAGCAGACGTAACTAAGATCCGCTGGCTGTTCTCGACATTCTGAGGAGTAGGGTAACTTCAGAAAGAGGGGAATAGCATGCGGGGTCCCCCGCAAATGAGGTATGTGCAGTACATTATTTTCTGGGAATGGAATTGACTAAGAAAATGCTGCTGTTACCCATATGATGTAAGTACAGCCTTAAATGCAGTAGTAGCGACTGGTATCAGGCTGATAAATGTATGCGCAGTTGAGTTATTTTCTAGGGACTAGAATTTGACTGAGAAAATACTGTTAATACTGAAATAATGTTTAAGCCTTATCTGCAGTGGAAGCGACTGGTAGCAGGCTTAGTGATAACTTTGCATGACATTCAAAATGTTGTTTTTAAAACGTTTACTGGCATGTTATTCGTTTTGTGAGGTACTTTGGTGATAAATCTTTTTGGGCATGATTTTTTTCCACATGGCTAACGTATTCTCTGCATAGAAACCGTTATATCAGGTCTCCCACTGTTGTAATATGAGTGGGAGGGACCTTGTTTTAGCGCCTTATTGCGCAGTTAAAATTCTAGCTCAGTCTTCCTGTTTCTTCCTCCTTTGATCAAGGACGTCTCTAGAGAGCTCAGGGGTCTTCAAAATTCGTTTTTGAGGGAGGTAATCAGTCACAGCAGATCTGTGACAGGGTGTTTGACTGTGATAAAAGCGTTAAATCTTAATTTGATATCCGTTTTTGGGTATTGAGGGCTTAAACATCCTTTTGCTAATGGGTGCAATCCTCTGCTAATTAATACATTTCTCGTTAAGAATTGTTGACTATAACTGAATTAGTTTTCTTTGTTATTCAACTGTGTTTTTAAAAGCGCTGCAGCGTTTTTTATATTGCTTGTAAACTTATTGAAAGTGATTTCCAAGCTTGCTAGCTTCATTGCTAGTCTGTTTAAACATGTCTGATACAGAGGAATCTGCTTGTTCATTATGTTCAAAAGCTGATGTGGAGCCCAATAGAAATATGTGTACCAATTGTATTGATATTACTTTGAATAAAAGTCAATCTGTACCGATAAAGAAATTATCACCAGACAACGAGGGGGAAGTTATGCCGTCTAACTCTCCTCACGTGTCAGTACCTGCGTCTCCCGCTCGGGAGGTGCGTAAGATTGAGGCGCCAAGTACATCAAGGCCCTTACAAATCACTTTACATGATATGGCTAATGTTATGAAAGAAGTATTATACAATATGCCCGAATTAAGAGGCAAGCGCGATAGCTCTGGGTTAAGGACAGAGCGCGCTGATGACACGAGAGCCATGTCTGATACTGCGTCACAATTTGCGGAACATGAGGACGGTGAGCTTCATTCTGTCGGTGACGGTTCTGATCCGGGGAGACCGGATTCAGAAATTTCAAATTTTAAATTTAAGCTTGAGAACCTCCGCGTGTTACTAGGGGAGGTGTTAGCAGCTCTGAATGATTGCGACACGGTGGCAATCCCAGAGAAATTATGTAGGTTGGATAGATACTATGCGGTACCGGTGTGTACTGACATTTTTCCTTTACCAAAAAGGCTTACAGAAATTATTAGTAAGGAGTGGGATAGACCCGGTGTGCCCTTTTCCCCTCCGATATTTAGAAAAATGTTCCCTATAGACGCCACCACACGAGACTTATGGCAGACGGTCCCTAAGGTGGAGGGAGCAGTTTCTACTTTAGCCAAGCATACCACTATCCCGGTGGAGGATAGCTGTGCTTTCTCAGATCCAATGGATAAAAAATTAGAGGGTTACCTTAAGAAAATGTTTGTTCAACAAGGTTTTATATTGCAGCCTCTTGCATGCATTGCGCCTGTCACGGCTGCAGCGGCATTCTGGTTTGAGTCTCTGGAAGAGGCGATTCGCACAGCACCATTGGATGAGACTTTGAGCAAAGTTAGAACGCTTAAACTGGCTAATGCGTTTGTTTCGGATGCCGTAGTGCATTTAACCAAACTTACGGCTAAAAATTCCGGATTCGCCATACGGGCGCGCAGGGCGCTATGGCTTAAATCCTGGTCAGCAGATGTAACTTCTAAGTCTAAACTACTTAACATTCCTTTCAAAGGGCAGACCTTATTCGGGCCCGGCTTGAAGGAAATTATTGCTGACATTACGGGAGGTAAAGGCCACACCCTTCCTCAGGACAGGGCCAAATCAAAGGCCAAACAGTCTAATTTTCGTGCCTTTCGTAACTTCAAGGCAGGAGCAGCATCAACTTCCTCCGCTCCAAAACAGGAAGGAACTACTGCTCGTTACAGACAGGGTTGGAAAGGCAACCAGTCATGGAACAAGGGCAAGCAGGCCAGAAAGCCTACTTCCGCCCCTAAGACAGCATGAAGACAGGGCCCCCTCTCCGGAGACGGATCTAGTGGGGGGCAGACTTTCTCTCTTCGCCCAGGCCTGGGCAAGAGATGTACAGGATCCCTGGACGTTGGAGATTATATCTCAGTGATACCTTCTGGATTTCAAAACTTCTCCTCCACAAGGGAGGTTTCATCTGTCAAGGTTATCAACAAACCTAGTAAAGAAAGAGGCATTTCTACAATGTGTACAAGACCTCTTAGTGATGGGAGTGATCCACCCAGTTCCGCGAACGGAACGAGGACAAGGGTTTTACTCAAATCTATTTGTGGTTCCCAAAAAAGAGGGAACCTTCATACCAATCTTAGACTTAAAAATCTTAAACAAATTTCTAAGGGTTCCATCGTTCAAGATGGAAACCATTCGGACCATCCTGCCCATGATCCAAGAGGGTCAATATATGACCACAGTGGACTTAAAGGATGCCTACCTTCACATACCGATTCACAAAGATCATTATCGGTACCTAAGATTTGCCTTTCTAGACAGGCATTACCAGTTTGTAGCTCTTCCCTTCGGGTTAGCTACGGCCCCGAGAATTTTTACAAAGGTTCTGGGCTCACTTCTGGCGGTACTAAGACCACGAGGCATAGCGGTGGCTCCGTACCTAGACGACATTCTGATTCAAGCGTCAAGTTTTCAAAATGCAAAGTCTCATACAGAGATAGTTCTAGCATTTCTGAGGTCGCATGGGTGGAAAGTGAACGTGGAAAAGAGTTCTCTGTTACCGCTCACAAGGGTTCCTTTTCTAGGGACTCTTATAGATTCTGTAGAGATGAAGATTTACCTGACGGAGTCCAGGTTATCAAAGATTCTCAATGCTTGCCGTGCCCTTCACTCCATTCCAAGCCCATCAGTAGCTCAGTGTATGGAAGTAATCGGCTTGATGGTCGCGGCAATGGACATAGTGCCATTTGCGCGCCTGCATCTCAGACCGCTGCAACTATGCATGCTAAGTCAGTGGAACGGGGATTACTCAGATCTGTCCCCTTTGCTAAATCTGGAACAGGAGACCAGAGATTCTCTTCTCTGGTGGTTGTCACGGGTTCATCTGTCCGAAGGAATGACCTTTCGCAGACCAGATTGGACGGTTGTAGCAACAGATGCCAGCCTTCTAGGCTGGGGAGCAGTCTGGAACTCCCTGAAGGCTCAGGGATCATGGACTCAGGAGGAGAAACTCCTACCAATCAACATTCTAGAATTAAGAGCAATATTCAATGCTCTTCTAGCTTGGCCTCAGTTAGCAACATTGAGGTTCATCAGGTTTCAGTCGGACAACATCACGACTGTGGCTTACATCAATCATCAAGGGGGAACCAGGAGTTCCCTAGCGATGTTGGAAGTCTCGAAGATAATTCGCTGGGCAGAGTCACACTCTTGCCACCTGTCAGCGATCTACATCCCAGGTGTGGAGAACTGGGAAGCGGATTTTCTAAGTCGCCAGACTTTTCATCCGGGGGAGTGGGAACTACACCCGGAGGTATTTGCTCAACTGATTCGTCGTTGGGGCAAACCGGATCTGGATCTTATGGCATCTCGCCAGAACGCCAAGCTTCCTCGTTACGGATCCAGGTCCAGGGACCCAGGAGCGGTGCTGGTAGATGCACTTGCAGCCCCTTGGGTTTTCAACATAGCTTATGTGTTTCCACCTTTTCCGTTGCTACCTCGACTGATTGCCAGGATCAAACAGGAGAGAGCATCGGTGATTCTGATAGCGCCTGCGTGGCCACGCAGGACCTGGTATGCAGACCTAGTGGACATGTCGTCCTGTCCACCATGGTCTCTACCTCTGAGGCAGGACCTTCTAATTCAGGGTCCTTTCAACCATCCAAACCTAATTTCTCTGAGGCTGACTGCTTGGAGATTGAACGCTTGATTCTATCAAAGCGTGGGTTTTCGGATTCGGTTATTGATACATTGATACAGGCTCGGAAACCTGTTACCAGAAATATTTACCATAAGATATGGCGTAAATATTTATATTGGTGTGAATCCAAGAGTTACTCATGGAGTAAGGTTAGGATTCCTAGGATATTGTCTTTTCTACAAGAGGGTTTAGAAAAGGGCTTATCCGCTAGTTCACTAAAGGGACAGATTTCTGCTCTGTCTATTCTTTTACACAAGCGTCTGGCAGGGAATCCAGACGTCCAGGCTTTTTGTCAGGCTTTGGCTAGGATTAAGCCTGTGTTTAAGGCTGTTGCTCCTCCGTGGAGCTTAAACTTGGTTCTTAAAGTTCTTCAGGGTGTTCCGTTTGAACCCCTTCATTCCATTGATATTAAGCTTTTATCTTGGAAAGTTCTGTTTTTGATGGCTATTTCCTAGGCTCGAAGAGTCTCTGAGTTATCTGCCTTACATTGTGATTCTCCTTATCTGATCTTTCATTCAGACAAGGTAGTCCTGCGTACTAAACCTGGGTTTTTGCCTAAGGTTGTTTCTAACAGGAATATCAATCAAGAGATTGTTGTTCCATCATTGTGTCCTAATCCTTCTTCAAAGAAGGAACGTCTTTTGCATAATCTAGACGTGGTCCGTGCCCTGAAGTTCTACTTACAGGCAACTAAAGATTTTCGACAAACTTCTTCCCTGTTTGTCGTTTACTCTGGACAGAGGAGAGGTCAAAAGGCTTCGGCTACCTCTCTCTCTTTTTGGCTTCATAGCATAATACGTTTAGCCTATGAGACTGCTGGACAGCAGCCTCCTGAAAGAATTACAGCTCATTCCACTAGAGCTGTGGCTTCCACTTGGGCCTTTAAAAATGAGGCCTCTGTTGAACAGATTTGCAAGGCTGCAACTTGGTCTTCACTTCATTTTTATTCCAAATTTTACAAATTTGACACTTTTGCTTCTTCTGAGGCTGTTTTTGGGAGAAAGGTTCTACAGGCAGTGGTTCCTTCTGTTTAATGTTCCTGCCTTGTCCCTCCCTTCATCCGTGTACTTTAGCTTTGGTATTGGTATCCCATAAGTAATGGATGACCCGTGGACTGAACACACTTAACAAGAGAAAACATAATTTATGCTTACCTGATAAATTTATTTCTCTTGTAGTGTGTTCAGTCCACGGCCCGCCCTGTCTTTTTGAGGCAGGTTCTAAATTTTAAATTATAACTCCAGTCACCACTGCACCCTATAGTTTCTCCTTTCTCGTCTTGTTTCGGTCGAATGACTGGATATGACATGTGAGGGGAGGAGCTATATAGCAGCTCTGCTTGGGTGATCCTCTTGCAACTTCCTGTTGGGAAGGAGAATATATCCCATAAGTAATGGATGACCCGTGGACTGAACACACTACAAGAGAAATAAATTTATCAGGTAAGCATAAATTATGTTTTTTTTACCTTTTGTGATTTCCTTGTATCTAAGCCTCTGCAAACTGCCCCCTTATTTCAGTTATTTTGGCAGACATCCATTTTAGCCAATCAGAGCTGGCTCACCTGAACTCCACATGTGTGAGCACAGTGTTATCTATATGACACACATGAACTAACACCCTCTAGTGGTGTGAAAAACTGTCAAAATGCCCTGAGAGAAGCCCTTCAATGGCTTAGAAATTAGCATATGAACCTCCTAGGTATAACTTTCAACTAAGAATTCCAAGAGAACAAAACAAAATTGGTGATAAAAGTAAATTGGAAAATTGTTTAAAATTGCATTCTCTATCTGAATTATCAAAGTTTATTTTGGACTAGACTGTCCCTTTAAGAAGCAGCGGTCTAAAGACCGCTGCTCCTTAACTGGTCCGCCGCCTCTGAGCGGTGGACAGCAATCAACCCGATCAGATACGATCGGGATGATTGACACCCCCTGCTAGCGGCCAATCTGCAGAGGGCGGCATTGCACAAGCAGTTCATTCAGCAATGTCGCTGTCGGCATTCAGCGATGTCTGTCGAACATGATCCACTGAGCGGATCATGTCGGACAAACGTTTAATAAATCGGCCCCTGTATGTTTATATCAGTATCTGTGCATATTCTTCTTTATAGTAGTGTCTATTACTTGCAGTTATATGAAAATTGGTGTATACTGTCCCTTTAATGTCCCTTTTAAATATTTACTAAACAGCTTGAATTTGCTCTGAAACACAAGAGCAGTTTACTTTTCTAGTAGACTTTCACTGCAGTTAAGGTAGAAGTGCTCCATGGCATTTCTAAATATGTAATCAAATGAATAATCAAATGTGGCTTTTAAGCTTCCTTCCTGTTGCTAGCAGCACTTCCTCTGCAACTAGATGAAAAGGCAAGTGCAGCTTAGTTCTGACACACATGTGACAAGAAGCACAACTCAGCCAACCTGTAGTTTGAGAAACTTAAACAAATGACTTTTCAACAGCATTCCATCTGCAACCTTAACAGGTAATCATTCTTATTTCCTTAGAAAACAAATCTCCTGTTTGAGGTTTGTATGTAAGAGCAACGGTTTTCTGCTGGGGCTTATTTAGAATTATTTATTGCCGTCCGTATGTGTCAGGAAGTTTATTTTAAGTAACAAAAATTGAAGTATGTGGTTTTTATTTATTTAATGTGTTTATGTTTCCTTCCTTGTGACAACAAGAGGTCATTGAAATATATCTAAATATAATGACATAGCTATTTAAAATATGCTGAATATGATGGCAGCAGAAACTGCAAATATTTGTGTTGACTTAAAGAAAAACGAAACCCCCAAAAATTACTTTTGTATTTCAGAAAAAGACTACAGTTATAAAAATGTTTTTGCTTCTTTCGCATGATATTCTTTATTGAAGTGATACTTAGATAGGTGTCTGGAGCTCTTGCAAAACTGTTGCCGTATAGTGCTCCAGACCTGGTTAGGCTCCTAAAGTTACATTCCAGTTTTTCAAGAAAAGATAAAAATAGAACAAATAAAAATTGAGAATAGCAATAAATTAGAAAGTTGTTTAAAATTGCATGCTCTATCTGAATCATGAAATAGAGAAATTGGGTTTCATATCCCATTAAACACCAAACATTTTACCCATTTGTGACATGTAGGGAAGATTTATGGTCATCTTCAGATTTTATTCTAAGCTATTTGTGATATTCTAAAGTATTAGGTTCCTAAAATGACGGGCTTTGTTGTGTTGCTTGTGCTCAGTGACCGGTATTTTACTGATTGCACCTTTAAACCTGCATTTAAAATGCTGAGGACTGCATCACAAATACAGCTGGAACATTTGCTAAAGTGCATCTTGTTAAAGGGATAGTAGAAACCTCTTGCTTGTTTAAAGGAAATTGAAACCCAAAAGTTTTGTTTAGTGATTCAGATAGAGCATATACTTTTAAACAACTTTCCAGTTTACTTCTATTACCAAATCTGCTTCATTCTCTTGGTATCCTTTCGTTGAAAGAGTAGCACTGCACTACTGGGAGCTAGCTGAGCACCTCATCTGAACTAATAGCAAGAGGCATCTATGTGAAGCCACCAATCAGCTGCTAGCTCCAGTAATGCATTTTCGCTCCTGAGCCTACCTAGATTTGCTTTTCAACAAAGCATACAAAGAAAAAAAAATTATATAATAGAAGAAAGTTGTTTAAAATGAAATGCTCTATCTGAATCCTAAAATAAAACGTTTGAGTTTCATGTCCTTATAATTCCTCTTTTAGTTATCACTGCTAGACTAATAACTTCATTTTCGCCCATCATTCTTCAGCTGTGGTTGAGGTTAGCATGTATGTTATTCTATCACTGATAAGGGCTCGGTTTATCAAGGGCTGCATTGTATTCTGTGAATTCTCCACAGCTCGCCCTCGGAGAAGCACACATGTGCCCCCTAATTTATCAATAAACAAGACATATAAATGCGAGTTGTTAAGACGGCGAGCTGTGCGAATTATGATAAATGTCTCCAGGTGCAAAAAAAAATAATTCTCATTTATTATGGCACATCCTAGCAATGTCTGCGCCGTCATGTACAGCTCATAATGCATGTTTTTTTATCATTTCAATTTTGTACATATTTAATTTTATTCATTGTTCAACAATTTTTGTTTGACTATTTTCAAATATATATATAGGTCTTATTCATATTTTAAAAAATTATATGTAATGTTATTTCCATAGGTTTCAACTTCCCCATCTAAAAAAAAAAGAAAAAAAAAAAGAAAAAAAAAAATGAAAAAAGTTTTTTTGTTTTTTTTTATAATAAATTATCAAATATAAGCTAACATTCCCATTTTAATATGATTAAAGGGACACTGTACCCAAAATTTTTCTTTCGTGATTCAGATTGAGCATGACATTTTAAGCAACTTTCTAATTTACTCCTATTATCACATTTTCTTCATTCTCTTGGTATCTTTATTTGAAATGCAAGAATGTAAGTTTAGATGCCGGCCCATTTTTGGTGAACAACCTGGGTTGTCCTTGCTGATTGGTGGATAAATTCATCCACCAATAAAAAAAGTGCTGTCCAGAGTACTGAAACCAAAAAAAGCTTAGATGCCTTCTTTTTTCAAATAATGATAGCAAGAGAACGAAGAAAAATTGATAATAGGAGTAAATTAGAAAGTTGCTTAAAATTGCATGCTCTTTCTGAATTACAAAAGAAAAAAATTGGGTTCAGTGTCCCTTTAAAATTACCAGACAGAGTTATTAGTAATTGATGTCCATAATTTAATATATATATATTTATATCCATATGTTTAAATACACACATATAAATTATGTAAGTAAAAATGTAAATGTGTAAATTAATGTAGATCTCTTGTCTTAGACGTATTTTTAGAAATTTCAAAAGCCAAATAAACAACGGCACCACAACGGGGCAATCCCCCTAATTAAATACATTTTATACTTGGCATTCAGCCAAATTGTTTAATAATCAAATAACTTTAAGATAAGGGGGTTGTGCTGTGCATAATTATAATATAAACTCCTTTGTGGAAAAAAATAATTTATTTCATGTAAGTGGCAAGAGTCCATGAGCTAGTGACGTTTGGGATATACATTCCTACCTGGAGGTGGCAAAGTTTCCCAAACCTCAAAATGCCTATAAATACACCTCCCACCTCACTCATACTTCAGTTTTACAAACTTAACCTTCGTTGGAGGATGCTGAATGAAGCAAGTTGTGCTTGATTTGTTCTGTGAAAGGCGCTTCTGAGCATTTTGAAGCACAGTTCCTCTCATAGAACAGTGTTTGTCTGAGGGATGTGAAGAGAGTATTTGCCTAATGATGCCATGTTTTCACCTTTGGGAAATCTATTCTTAGGCTCTCTGTAAATTCGGTCGTGGGGATTCATCTGCCACCTCCCTTTACAGATCGACATTATACTCCTCTACCATTACCTCTGCTAATATGATTCAGTACTGGTTTGGCTGTCTGCTATATGTGGATGGGTGTCTTCAGGTAAAGTATAAATCTTTTTTTAAGACACTCTCAGCTATGTTTGTCACTTCATATTTTTAAAATTGTTAAATATACATTGCATATATTTGCCATGAGTCAGGTCAATGTTTATTTCCCTTTGCAGTCTAACAGTTTCAGCATGGAAAATTATGTTTGGGAGAAATTTAATAAATTTTTTTCTTACCTGAGGTTCCAGCTAGTTGTAACTTCGGTTCTGTTTTTTCAAATTTTCGCGGGTAAATTAGGCTCGTGATGGTGCAAAATGTTTCTATTTATTTAGTCATTCTTGGCACAATTTTTTTTGGTGCGAAGGTTGCGTTTCCTGTGACGCAAGTCACGTCATTTCTTGTGTCTTTGTTGATGCAAATTTTTTGGCGAGAAGTTGCGCCTGTTATGACGCAAATCGTGTAATTTCCTGTTAACCTTGGTGCCAAAAAAAATTTTCTCAACATTTGCGTCATCTTTGTTGGCGTCATTTTTGCCGATAAAATTTTGTTATATTTAGTCTCTTTTCTTTTGCTCTCTGCTTTCATTTGTTTCAGAGGGCTATGATATTTGCTTTTGTTTTTCATATAAGCATTTTTTCCCATTCCTGAAACTGCTATTTTGAGGAAATTTGATATTTTGTTTAAATATTATTTTTTTGTTTACATTTTGCAAGATGTCTCAAACTGATGCTGCCTCTGATGTTACTGTAGAAACTATACTGCCTGTACACAATTTCTACCAAAGCTACGTGTGTATATTGTTTAATTAGCTGATTTTATTTCTTCAGCTTCAATATGTGGCACTTGTTATGTTTTATTATTCATACTGATAATGTTTCTATATTACATACAGTATTTACATCTACTGTTTTACCTTTACAGTCTAATGTACATGATATTACTGTTGATATAAAGGATTATATTGCAAAAGATATAGAGAATGCTATGACTGCTATTCCGCTTTCAAATTAACATAAACAATCTCTCCTAACTTCTCATAAACCTATGAAGTTTGTATTGATCGACAGCATACTGTAGTATTTCTGCTGATGTGGTTTTCTCTGACTCAGAGAATCCTATTTCAGAGACTAATTTTGATAAATCAAACTTTTCAATTGAATGTATTCATTCCTTATAAAGGAAATATTGTTTACTTTGAGTATTGAGGAATCTAGTCGTCTTGATAACAAGAATAGCAAATGTTTGAATTCTGTTTTTTTTAAGCTTCTGAGGTTACTCTTGAACTTTTTCTTATTTGAGAGGCTATTTATCATATGTTTACTAAGTAATCTAAACTAAGTGCTTCTTTTTGCCTTTCTTCTAGGTTCCTGTGCTATTTTTAGAGCTCTTCAGGCTTGGCCTCTATTGAAGAGAGAACTTTATATTGAATTCCAGACAGACAATATCACTACAGTGGCATATATCAATCATCAAGGGAGGACTCACAGTCCTTCACCAATGATAGAAGTATCTCTGATACTTTCTTGGGTTGAATCCAACTCTTGTCCAATTTCTGCGATTCATATCCCAGGAGTAGACAATTGGGAAGCAGATTATCTCAGTCAACAGAGTTTACATCCTGGAGAGTGGTCTCTCCATCCAGATGTGTTTTTTCAATTGGTTCAGATGTGGGGTCCTCCAGAAATAGATCTGATGGCCTTGCGTTTGAACAAGAAGCTTCCAAGATACCTTTCCAGGTCCAAGGATCCTCAGGCGGAGATGGTAAATGCTTTAGCAGTTCCTTGGTTTTACCAATCTACTTACATTTTTCAGCCTCTGGTTCTTCTTCCTAAGGTGATCTCCAAGATGATAATGAAACAATCTTATGTGTTTCTGATAGCTCCAGCTTGGCCTCTCAGGTTTTGGCATGCGGACCTTGTCAGGCTGTCCAGTTGCTTGCCTTGGCCACTTCCTTTATGGCCAGAGTTTCTGTCTCAAGGGCTGTTTTTCCATCAGATTCTCAAATCTCTAAATTTGATGACATGGAAATTGAACGCTTAGTGCTTAGTCATAGAGGTGTTTCTGACTAAGTGATTAGCACTATGATACAGGCTCATAAGTCTGTTTCAAGGAAAATTTATCATCGGGTTTGGAAAACCTATATTTCATGGTGTTCCACTCATAATTATTCTTGGCATTCTTTCAGAATGCCTAGGATTTTACAGTTGCTTCAGGATGGTTTGGATAAGGGTTTGTCTGGAAATATTTTGAAAGGACACATTTTTGCTCTTTCTGTCTTATTTCATAGAAACACTGCTTAAAGGGCCACTAAACACCAAATCTTTCTTTCATGATTCAGATAGAACATACAAATTTAAACAACATTACAATGTACTTCTATTATTTATTTTGCTTCATTTTTTAGATATCCTTATTTGAAGAAAAAGCAATGCACATGGGTGAGCCAATCACATGAGGCTTCTATGTGCAGCAACCAATCGGCAGCTACTGAGCATATCTAAATATGCTTTTCAGCAAAGAATATCAAGAGAATAAAACAAATTAGATAATAGAAGTAAATTAGAAAAATGTTTAAAAATGCATTCTCTTTCTAAATCATGAAAAAAAAAATGTGGGTTTCATGTCCCTTTAACTTCCTGATATTCACTGTTTTGTTCAGGCTTTGATTCATATTAAACCTGTTTTTAAATCTATTTCTCCTCCTTGGAGTTTCAATTAAGATTTTTTTAGTCTTCTCTTTTTAAATCTATGTATTCTCTGGATATTAAACTACTTTCTTGGAAATTGTTATTTCTTTTGGCTATCTCTTCTGCTAGAAGAGGTTCCGAATTGTCTGCTCTCTCTTGTGAGTCTCCTTATCTGCTTTTCCATCAAGATAAAGCTGTTTTGCGGACATAATTAACATTTTTACCTAAAGTTGTGAATTCTAACATCAATAAGGAAATTGTTGTTCCTTCTTTATGTCCTAATCCTAAGAATACTCTTGAAAGGTCTTTACATTCTTCGGATATGGTAAGAGCTTTGAAATATTATGTTGAGGCTACTAAGATTTCAGAAAGACTTCTAGTTTATTTGTTATTTTTTTTCTGGCTCCAAGGTCAGAAAGCCTCTGTCATTTCTATGGCATCTTGGTTGAAACTTTTGATTCACAAAGCTTTTTTGGAAGTGGGGCAGTCTCCGCCTCAGAGAATTACAGCTCATTCTACTAGATCAGTTGCCACTTCTTGGGTTTTTAAGAATGAAGTTTCAATTGATCAAATTTGCAAAGCAGCAATTTGGTCTTCTTTGCATACTTTTACAAAATGTTACCTTTTTGATGTGTATGCTTCTTCGAAAGCAGCCTTTGGTAGAAAGGTTCTTCAGCCAGTTGTCTCAGTTTGATTCTAATGCCTTTTTTTTAGTTTTTCTGACCTTTTTAGAAAACTTAATTATTTTTTTGGATTTCATTTCTCAGCAAATTTAGCTGTTTTATTTTATCCTTCCCTCTCTAGTGACTCGTGGACTTCCACCTCTTGGGTATTTATATCCCATACGTCACTAGCTCATGGACTCTTGACACTTACATGAAAGAAAGCATTTATGTAAGATCTTACCTGATAAATTAATTTCTTTCATAGTGGCAAGAGTCCATGAGACCCACCATATTTTTTGTGGTTATGAATTTTTTGTATAAAGCACATTATTTTTTCCAGTTCCTCTTTTTTGTATGCTTTTTACTCCTTTTTTACACCTCACGGTCTTGGCTATATGTTAAACTGAAGTATGAGTGAGGTGGGAGGTGTATTATAGGCATTTTGAGGTTTGGAAAACTTTGCCCCCTCCAGGTAGGAATGTATATCCCATACATCACTAGCTCATGGACTCTTGCAACTATGAAAGAAATGCATTTATCAGGTAAGATCTTACATAAACTATGTTTTTCAACTTTAGCATGGAACTATAACACTCTCTGCCCAGACTAATAATTGACAAGTTGGAAGGAAAAGGTGAGGGATAATAACACTGTTTTAAATCAGAATTCTAGGGCTTGTATATGTGTGCTTATATTAGTTGGTCCTAGAATTCTGGAGTTTTTAGACAGTAAAATACATATTTTATCTACCAAAATGCAAATAGTTTTGCAAAAAAGAAAAAGACTGCTAAACTCCAATGCTATATTACCAAAAGAGAAAAGATTTCTTTCAAAGTATTCAATCATTCATACTAAATAACTTTCAGCTAGATTACGAGTTTTGCGTTATCAGTGAAAAAGCATCGTTATGCTTCATAACAATGCTTTTTCCCTAACGCCGCTATTACAAGTCTTGTCAGAATAGGTGTACCACACACCTATTTGGCCTTCACGCAACGTCAGTGCCGCACTTTAAAAAAAGTCCTTTTTCAATGGGACTTTCATAGCGCCGGTATTACAAGTTTTGCTGTGAGGCCAAAAAGTGAGCGGTACACCCTATACTGAATAGATTTGTACCGTCATCTAAAGTCAGTAGTTATGAGATTTACGTTACAAATCTGTAGCATAAAACTCATAAAGTGTTCAAAAGTACACTAACACCCATAAACTACCTATTAACTCCTAAACCGAGGCCCTCCCACATCGCAAATACTAAAATAAATTTATTAATCCCTAATCTGCCGCTCCGGACATCGTTGCCACTTAAAAAATGTATTAGCCCCTATTCCGCCGCTCCCCGACATCGTCGCCACTATAATAAACCTATTAACCCCTAAACCACTGCCCTCCCGCACCGCAAACACTATTTAAATATTAACACCTATTCTGCCGTCCATCCACACCTATTACCTACTAAACCGCAAGCCCCCCACAACGAAATATACTAAAATAAACTATTAACCCCTAAACCTCTGGCCTCCCACATTACTACATAAATATATTAACCCCTAAACCTAACATAACCCTAAGTCTAACCTTAACCCTAACACCCCCTAACTTAAATATAATTAAAATAAATCAAAATTAAACTTACAAATAATTCCTATTTTAAACTAAATACTTAACTATAAAATAAAACCTAAGCTAGCTACAAAATAAATAATAGTTACATTGTAGCTAGCTTAGGTTTTATTTTTATTTCACAGGTAAGTTAGTAATTATTTTAACTAGGTAGACTAGTTAGTAAATAGTTATTAACTATTTACTAACTACCTAGCTAAAATAAATACAAAGTTACTTGTAAAATAAAACCTAACCTGCCTTACACTAAAACCTAACATTACAATCAAATAAAATAAATTAAATTAATAAAATACAATTATCTAAATTACACAAAATTAAAAAAAAAGAATTTATCAAAAATAAAAATGAATTACTCCTAATCTAATAGCCCTATCAAAATAAAAAAGCCCACCCAAAATAAAAAAAAACCCTAGCCTACACTAAACTGCCAATGGCCCTTAAAGGGGCCTTTTGCGGGGCATTGCCCCCAAAAAATCAGCTCTTTTACCTGTTAAAAAAAATACAAACACCCCCAAATAAAATCCTTTCTAAATAAACCTAAGCTAACCATTGCCCTGAAAAGGGCATTTGGATGGGCATTGCCCTTAAAAGGGCATTTAGCTCTTTTACATTGCCCAAACCCTATGCTAAAAATAAAACCCACCCAATAAACCCTTAAAAAAACTAACACTAACCCCCTACGATCCACAATTTTCGAAGATTGGACATCCATCCTCATCCAGACGGCATCTTCTATCCTCATCCGTCCGGCGCAGAGCGGGTCCATCTTCAAGACATCCGGCGCGGAGCATCCTCTTCTTCCGATCGCTGCTGTAGAATGAAGTTTCCCTTTAAGTGACATCATCCAAGATGGCGTCCCTTACATTCCGATTGGCTGATAGAATTCAGAAATCAGCCAATAGGAATTAAAGGTGAAAAAATCATATTGGCTGTTGCAATCAGCCAATAAGATTGAGCTTGCATTCTATTGGCTGATTGGAATAGAGATGATTTTAAAAGAATTTGTATGTATGCTCAATGATAACTGCCGTAATATCTTGCTTACCATGGTATGCAGTAAAACAGAAATAGCTTTCCTAGATATTCTTATTAAGAAAGAAGGCACCTCTATAGCAACTGAAAACTATAGAAAAGAGACAGCCACAAATAGCCTTTTAAAGGCCACAAGCTACCATCCAGAACCATTAAAAAGAGGTATTACATATGGCCAGTTTTTAAGGCTTAAACGTAATTGTTCCTCTAAAATGATATTCGAATATCATGCTAAATTAATGAGTGAGAGATTCATTAACAGGGGCTATTCTAAGAAATTAATTAAATCAACCCTGAATAAAGTAAGAAAACAAAACAGATTCCTTGCTCTTTGGTTCTAACCAGAACTACTAGTGGTCTTGCCAGGTTCATCACTACATATAACTGTCAAAGGAGTAACATCAGAAGTATCCTTTAAAAAAATTGGCATATTTTAATGCTTGATGAAAAAAGAAAAGGTAGGAGAGTATCCACTAATGACGGTTAAAAAATCTCCCAGTTTGAAATATAAACTGGTCAAAAGTACATTTGTGAAAACTCCATCCCCCAAAAATTGTCTAGGCCTTCATAAAGAAGTTAAAGGGAGTTATCCCTGTGGACATTGTGTCTACTGTCCATATATGCAGAAACGTAAAACTTTCTATACAGATAATAGTAGTGAATACAAAATCAAAATATTTACTAACTGTAATTCTGTGGATGTAGTATACTTACTAAAATGTTTGTGTCCTTATTTTTATGTAGGGAAAACTAAAATAATTTTTAAGGATAGGATACAGGAACACCAAGATGATATTATTTACTCCAGAGACACCAGTGTAGCACGTCACTTTACTGAGTATAATAATAGTAACTCTGCATCACTTAAATTTATTGGGATAGAGGCATCCAAAATGGTAGAGGTGGTGATTAAGATAACTGCCTCTTAAGAAAGGAGACAAGATGGATTTATCTATTGCAAACTCTGTATCCTAAGGGACTAAATGAAAAATTGGAGACTGTGAATACTCGCAGAGTGAACTACACCTCGCTATATCCAGGACCCGAGATTTGGCTTGCAACTGTTCTCAAGACCGTAAAGTTTGAAATGATCCTGGGGGGGAATATATGGCATATATCCTAGATAGCATGTGTCTCCTGGGGTGGGTAGATGCAAATAATTTCTCTATGTTTGTGAGAGGTCTCAGCATATTATTGCTGTGATTATGAATCTTTATGTAGTGATGCAACCGTCTGTAGTTAAACCAGTTGTGAAACCAAGTAAGTCCCTGTTCAAGGAGTTGTGATTGGGTCTGTATCTGTTCGGAGTTGGTCACCTGGTGCACGTCTAGTTCCACTAAGTTCTTATCCCTGTCCATTGTCCCCCTCATGTCTGTTATCGAAAATTCACTGTTATGGGTCAGGGAGGTCAGCAGGGAAGGGTTGGAGGAGAGACATGGGTTATATCTATTTGCCACGATCCATTGTCCTATTGTCTCCTTGGTTATGGGGTTAGCAATGGTTTTGGCTATATGATTGAAATCTGGTTGCCAACAAAGGGCTGATAGTACTACTCCTCCAACTCAACCCATCGTTTCTGAGATTTATGAATCCTCCAATCTAGTATTCGTTGTATGAAAATTGCACTTCTATATAAATCTACGTTTGGGACTCCCAGCCCTCCTTGTTCCCTTGACCGCATCATTATGTTTTTATTGATTCTGGGGTGCTTACCTTTCCAAATAAAGGAGTGGAAGACCTGTTGTATCTGTGTGAAGTGTATCTATACGGGAAGGGGATTGGGAGGGTCTGCATAATATATAATAGTCTGGGGAAAGTGTTCATTTTAATGGTGTTAACCCTCCCTAACCATGTCAAACGTTTAGAATTCCATGAGGAAAGATCTCTGACCAATGTCTTGCCAATCAGTATATAGTTTAGCTTATATGTCATGTCAACGTTTTCCGCCAGCTGGGTGCCCAGGTATTTTATATTCTAAAAGGGCAAATTTGCGAGATTTGGAGCTCCATTTGTTTTGAAATGGACAGTCCAAGAATCTCTAACTTTGCATGATTGATTAAGAAATTTGTAAATTTATTAAAAACTCTCAGTTCCTCCATTAGAGGGGGAATGAACATAACAGGGCGGGTGAGAGAGAACAGGATATCGTCAGTGAACAGGGAGAGTTTGTACTCCCTGTCTCCGATAACTAACCCCGCGATATCCTTATTGAGTCTGATTTTGGCGGCCAGTGTTTCCAGCAAGCAAACAAATAGCAGGGGTGAGAGGGGGCAGCCCTGTTGCGTGCCATTAGAGATCTGAAAGGGTGGTGAAAGGATGCCATTCAATGAAATTCTGGCGCTGGGTCCTGAGTAAAGTGCAAAAATTCTACGCAGCATTTTGTCTCCCAGAACTAGTGTTTGCAATGTCATCTTTAGGAATCACCAGCTCACTCGGTCGAAGGCTTTCTCCGCATTCATGGATAACCACACAGCGGGGATTCCCTCAGCCTTCGCATGCCAGATGAGGTGCATGTTGCGAACCGTATTGTCCTTTGCCTCCCTGTTTGGTATAAAACCTACTTGGTCCTGGTGGATTATGGAGGGGAGGATCAGGTTCAACCTATTTGCTAAAATCTTCGCATATATTTTAACATCCGAGTTTAACAATGATATCGGACGGTAATTGGGTTTCAATTCTTTTGACTTGCCAGGCTTCGGGATCACCGCAATGTGTGCCTGTAGGGCTGCGAGCGAGAAGGGCTTATTATTATCAATGTCTTGATAATAAGATAATAAGTGGGGGGCTAATATGTTTTTAAATGATGTGTAATAAGCATTCCCAAAGCCATCTGGACCGGGTGCCTTCCCCGCTGGGAGATCCATTATGGCATTTTTAACCTCTTTAAGGGAAATTGGTAGGTTGAGTTCTGTCTGCTGTTCATTTGTGAGAGAAGGAAGATGCAGTCGTGACAAGTATGTGGACATGTCTTGCTCGGTAGGGGCGGGTTGACCTTTCTCTTGTAAGGTGTATCCAGTCCACGGATCATACATTACTTGTGGGATATTCTCCTTCCCAACAGGAAGCTGCAAGAGGATCACCCACAGCAGAGCTGTCTATATAGCTCCTCCTCTAACTGCCACTATCAGTTATTCTCTTGCAGCTCTTGACAAGATAGGAAGTAGCTAAAGATGTGGTGTTTTTATTTAGTTTATCTTCAATCAAAAGTTTGTTATTTTCAAATGGTACCGGAGTTGTACTATTTTAGCCTCAGGCAGAAAGTAGAAGAAGAGTCTGCCTGTGGTTTTTGATGATCTTAGCAGGTTGTAACTAAGATCCATTGCTGTTCTCACACATAACTGAAGAGAGAGATAACTTCAGCTGGGGGAATGGCTTGCAGGGTCTCCTGCTATGAGGTATGTGCAGTTTAAATTTTTCTAGAGAAATGAATAATGCTAGAAAATGCTGTTAATACCGGATTTATTTAAGGTAAGCCTGATTACAGTGATTTAATAACGACTAGTATCATGCTTGCTGTAAAAGGTAATATTCTTATTACTTTCTCACATTACTGAAACATAAAACATTTGCTGGAAGTGTTTAAACGTTTTTTATACATATTGGTGATAAAACTTTATTGGGGCCCAGTTTTTTCCACATGGCTGGCTAGATTTTGCCTAGGGATAGTTTTGTTAGGCCCTCTCACTGTGAATACAGGCTGGGAGGGGCCTATTTTCGCGCCTAAATGCACATTAGATTTTGCAGCTTGAGACATCCAGTTTCCCTGAAGGAGTCCCCTGAACATTTAGGACCTCTCTTAAAGGGTTTTTGTGCCTTTCAAAGTCGTTATATGGGAAGGTAGGGCCACAGCAGAGCTGTGGCCGTTTGTTGTGACTGTTAAAAAACGTTTATATCGTTTTTTTTTATCCGGTTTTGAAACTAAGGGGTTAATCATCCATTTGCAAGTGGGTGCAATGCTCTGTTAGTCTATTATACACACTGTAAACATTTCGTAACATTTACTGTTTTTTATCACTGTTTTTCAATTTCTGACAAAATTTGTTTCTCTTAAAGGCACAGTACCGTTTTTATTTTTTGCTTGTTTACATTTATCAAAGTGTTTTCCAAGCTTGCTGGTCTCATTGCTAGTCTGTTTAAACATGTCTGACATAGAGGAAACTCCTTGTTCATTATGTTTAGAAGCCATTGTGGAACCCCCTCTTAGAATGTGTACCAAATGTACTGATTTTACTTTGTTATAAAGATCATATTCTGTCTTTAAAAAATTTATCACCAGAGGAAACTGACAAGGGGGAAGTTATGCCGACTCACTCGCCTCACGTGTCAGAACCTTTGACTCCCGCTCAAGGGACTCCCGCTCAAGAGGCGCCAAGTACATTTAGCGCGCCCATGGCGTTTACTTTACAAGACATGGCGGCAGTTATGGATCATACCCTTACAGCGTTATTGTCCAAACTACCAGGGTTACAAGGAAAGCGAGACAGCTCTGGGGCTAGAAAAAATACAGAGCACTCTGACGCTTTAGTAGCTATGTCTGATATCCCCTCACAATATGCAGAAGCTGAGGCAGGAGAGCTTCTTTCTGTGGGTGATTTTTCTGACTCAGGGAAGATCCTTCAACCTGATTCTGATATGTCAACATTTAAATTTAAGCTTGAACACCTCCGCGTGTTGCTCAGGGAGGTTTTAGCTACTCTGGATGACTGTGACACCATTATAGTGCCAGAGAAATTGTGTAGATTGGATAAATACTATGCAGTACCTGTTTACACTGATGTTTTTCCAATACCTAAAAGGTTTTCAGAAATTATTACTAAGGAATGGGATAGACCAGGCGTACCGTTCTCTCCCCCTCCTATTTTTAAGAAAATGTTTCCAATAGATGCCGCTACACGGAACTTATGGCAAACAGTCCCTAAGGTGGAGGGAGCAGTTTCTACCCTAGCTAAGCTTACAACTATCCCCGTCGAGGACAGTTGTGCTTTCCTAGATCCAATGGATAAAAAGTTAGAGGGTTACCTTAAGAAAATGTTTATTCAACAAGGTTTTATTCTCCAGCCTCTTGCATGCATTGCCCCGGTCACTGCTGCTGCGGCCTTCTGGTTTGAGTCTCTGGAAGAGGCCTTACAGGTAGAAACTCCATTGGATGATATACTTGACAAGCTTAAAGCGCTTAAGCTAGCCAATTCATTTGTTTCTGACGCCGTTGTTCATTTAACTAAACTAACGGCTAAGAACTCAGGTTTTGCTATTCAGGCGCGTAGGGCGCTATGGCTTAAATCCTGGTCAGCTAACGTTACATCAAAGTCTAAGCTTCTCAATATTCCCTTCAAGGGGCAGACCCTATTCGGGCCTGGACTGAAGGAGATCATTTGTGATATTACTGGAGGAAAAGGTCATGCCCTTCCTCAGGATAGGTCTAACAAATTAAGGACCAAACAAACAAATTTTCGTGCCTTTCGAAACTTTAAGACGAGCGCAGCATCATCTTCCTCTAATACAAAACAAGAGGGAAATTTTGCCCAGTCCAAGCCGGTCTGGAGACCTAACCAGGCTTGGAACAAAGGTAAACAGCCCAAGAAGCCTGCTGCTGCCTCTAAGACAGCATGAAAGATTGGCCCCCGACCCGTTAACGGATCTAGTAGGGGGCAGACTTTCTCTCTTCGCCCAGGCTTGGGCAAGGGATATCCAGGATCCCTGGGCGTTGGAAATTGTGTCTCAGGGATATCTTCTGGACTTCAAAGCTTCTTCCCCAAAAGAAAGATTTCACATTGTGTTCAAGACCTCCTAGTTATGGGAGTGATCAACCCAGTTCCAAAGGAGGAACAGGGGCAAGGATTCTATTCAAATCTATTTGTGGTTCCCAAGAAAGAGGGAACCTTCAGACCAATCTTAGATCTCAAGATCCTAAACAAATTTCTCAGGGTCCCATCTTTCAAGATGGAGACTATTCGAACCATCCTACCTATGATCCAGGAGGGTCAATACATGACTACCGTGGACTTAAAGGATGCTTATCTTCACATTCCGATACACAAAGATCATCATTGGTTTCTCAGGTTTGCCATCCTAGACAGGCATTACCAGTTTGTGGCTCTTCCCTTTGGGTTAGCTACGGCACCAAGAATCTTTACGAAGGTTCTGGGGTCAGTTCTGGCGGTCCTAAGGCCACGGGGCATAGCAGTAGCCCCTTACTTAGACGACATTCTGATACAGGCGTCGAATTTCCAAATTGCCAAGTCCCATACGGACATTGTTCTGGCATTCCTGAGGTCTCATGGGTGGAAAGTGAATGAAAAGAAGAGTTCTCTATCCCCTCTCACAAGAGTTTCCTTCCTGGGAACTCTGATAGATTCTGTAGAAATGAGGATTTACCTGACAGAGGCCAGGTTGTCAAAACTTCTAAATTCCTGCCGTGTTCTTTATTCTACTTCTCGTCCTTCGGTGGCTCAGTGTATGGAAGTAATCGGCTTAATGGTATCGGCAATGGACATAGTGCCGTTTGCCCGCCTACATCTCAGACCGCTGCAACCCTGCATGCTCAGTCAGTGGAATGGGGATTACACAGATTTGTCCCCTCTACTAAATCTGGATCAAGAGACCAGGGATTCTCTTCTCTGGTGGCTATCTCGAGTCCATCTGTCCAAAGGTATGACCTTCCGCAGGCCAGATTGGACAATAGTAACAACAGATGCCAGCCTTCTGGGCTGGGGGGGGCAGTCTGGAACTCTCTGAAGGCTCAGGGGTCATGGACTCATGAGGAGGCTCTCCTTCCGATAAACATTCTGGAACTAAGAGCGATATTCAATGCTCTTCAGGCTTGGCCTCAGCTAGCGGCAGTGAGGTTCATCAGATTTCAGTCGGGCAACATCACGACTGTAGCTTACATCAACCATCAAGGGGGAACAAGGAGTTCCCTAGCGATGTTGGAGGTTTCAAAGATAATTCGTTGGGCAGAGATTCACTCTTGCCACCTATCAGCTATCCATATCCCAGGAGTAGAGAACTGGGAGGCGGATTTTCTAAGTCAACAGAATTTTTTCATCCGGGGGAGTGGGAGCTCTATTCGGAGGTGTTTGCACAGTTGATTCAACGTTGGGGCAAACCAGAACTGGATCTTACGGCGTCTCGCCAGAACGCCAAGCTTCCTTGTTACGGATCCAGGTCCAGGGATCCCAAGGCAGCGCTGATAGATGCTCTAGCAGCGCCTTGGTCCTTCAACCTGGCTTATGTGTTTCCACCGTTTCCTCTGCTCCCTCGTCTGATTGCCAAGGTCAAGCAGGAGAGAGCATCTGTGATTTTGATAGCACCTGCGTGGCCACGCAGGACTTGATATGCAGATCTGGTGGACATGTCATCCTTTCCACCATGGACTCTGCATCTGAGACAGGACCTTCTACATCAGGGTCCTTTCAACCATCCAAATCTAATTTCTCTGCGGCTGACTGCTTGGAGATTGAACGCTTGATTTTATCAAAGCGTGGTTTCTCCGAGTCGGTCATTGATACCTTAATACAGGCGCGAAAGCCTGTCACCAGGAAAATCTATCATAAGATATGGTGTAAATATCTTCATTGGTGTAAATCCAAGGGTTACTCATGGAGTAAGGTCAGGATTCCTAGGATATTATCTTTTCTCCAAGATGGATTGGAGAAGGGTTTGTCAGCAAGTTCCTTAAAGGGATAGATTTCTGCTCTGTCTATTCTTTTGCACAAACGTTTGGCTGAGGTTCCAGACATGCAGGCGTTTTGTCAGGCTTTAGTCAGAATTAAGTCTGTGTTTAAACCTTGGAGTTTAAATTTAGTTCTTAAGGTTCTTCAAGGGGTTCCGTTTGAACCTTTGCATTCCATAGATTTTAAGCTCTTATCTTGGAAAGTTTTGTTTTTAGTAGCTATCTCTTCGGCTCGAAGAGTTTCGGAGTTATCTGCTTTACAATGTGATTCTCCTTATCTCATTTTTCATTCCGATAAGGTAGTGTTACGTACCAAACCTGGTTTTCTACCTAAGGTGGTATCTAATAAAAATATCAATCAGGAGATTGTTGTACTGTCACTGTGTCCTAATCCTTCTTCAAAGAAGGAACGTCTTTTGCACAATCTTGACGTGGTTCGTGCTTTAAAGTTTTATTTACAAGCTACTAAAGATTTTCGTCAAACATCTGCATTGTTTGTTGTCTACTCTGGACAGATGAGAGGCCAAAAGGCTTCGGCAACTTCTCTTTCTTTTTGGCTAAGGAGTATAATACGCTTAGCTTATGAGACTGCTGGCCAGCAGCCTCCTGAAAGGATTACAGCTCATTCTACTAGAGCGGTAGCTTCCACATGGGCTTTTAAGAATGAGGCTTCTGTTGAACAGATTTGTAAGGCGGCGACTTGGTTTTCGCTTCATACTTTTTCAAAATTCTATAAATTTGATACTTTTGCTTCTTCGGAGGCTATTTTTGGGAGAAAGGTTTTGCAGGCAGTGGTGCCTTCCGTTTAAGCACCTGCCTTGTCCCTCCCTTCATCCGTGTCCTATAGCTTTGATATTGGTATCCCACAAGTAATGGATGATCCGTGGACTGGATACACCTTAGAAGAGAAAACAAAATTTATGCTTACCTGATAAATTTATTTCTCTTGTGGTGTATCCAGTCCACGGCCCGCCCTGTCATTTTAAGGCAGGTGTGTTTTATTTTTAAACTACAGTCACCACTGCACCCTATGGTTTCTCCTTTCTCTTGCTTGTCTTCGGTCGAATGACTTGTAGTGGCAGTTAGAGGAGGAGCTATATAGACAGCTCTACTGTGGGTGATCCTCTTGCAGCTTCCTGTTGGGAAGGAGAATATCTCACAAGTAATGGATGATCCGTGGACTGGATACACCACAAGAGAAATAAATTTATCAGGTAAGCATAAATTTTGTTTTCTCTGTTATACAGCCCTTCATAGTAAGCTCTAAATTTATCTGCAATGTCCCTAGACGAACACCAGGATTTCCCCTTGTGGTCTTTGATTGACATTATGTAGTATTTGTTAGTGTGCTGTCGTAATAGTCTAGCTAATAGCCTGCCTTGCTTGTTGTTACCTTCGTAAAAAAAAAATTAAGAAAGAAGGCAGCACGTTTGGTCTCTTGGCCCAGAAAAAGATTGAGCTGATCTCTTTTGTGTTGCAAGCTAGCTAGAAGGGACTGGTCGCCTGGGATTTTTTTGTGAATGTCTTGTAATTTTCCTAATTCCTCCATCAACGAGTGTAATGCTTGGGTTCTTTGTTTATTTTTGGCGGCTTTCAGGGCTATGATCTCCCCTCTAATTACACACTTATGTGCCTCCCATATACATTGTGCGTCTTCGTCCTGGGTACAGTTTAAATTAAAATAGTCTACTAATGAGTTAGTGAGCTGTGTACATATGACCGGGTCTTTCATAAGCGTTTCGTCTGGTTTCCAAGTTTTGTTGTGTCTTTGGGTTGTGGGCCATCTGAGGGTGCAACTAACCGTAGCATGATCTGACCATGTTATCAGTGAGATTCCTGTGTCTTGGATTAGTTCTAAGCTAGATACATCTGTGAATATGTAGTCTATTCTCAAATAAACTCTATGCGGGTGAGAGTAGAAGGTGTAGTCCCTTGTAGTGGGGTGAAACAGTCTCCAGGTGTCATGGAGCGTCATGTCGGCCAGGCAAGACCTGACTGCTTTTAAATGTTTCTGGTGAATTGAGGATACTCCTCTAGAACAATCTATATCGGGATCTAGTGCTAGGTTGAAATCACCCCCCAGAACCAACCGCCCCCTTTACGTTATCTAAAATGTGGTTTCTGAGTGTATGGAAAAATTGTATACTTGTGTTGTTTGGAGCATATATGTTAGCTAACGTTATTACTTTGTTATAAAGCCTACCGGTTAGTATGATAAATCTCCCTTCTTTATCTTTGTGAACCTTGGTGGGGCAGAATGGGACGTTCCTTTTAATAAGAATACCCACTCCGTTGTGCCTAGTGGAGTTAGTTGCTAGGTAGATCTGTCCAAATTTATTAATGGACATTATGGGCTCATTGCCTCTTTTAAAGTGGGTCTCTTGCAGAAGAACTATGTCACTTTGGAGTCTCCTAAATTCCCTCACCGCCATGGACCTCTTATGTGGAGAATTCAGACTTTTTACGTTATGGAATATAAGTTTAATTTTAAGAAGGTCGTCTACCATCATGTACTAACTGTGAGTGTTTTGAGCTTATGTTGAGTTGTGTGAGGCCCAGAGCGTGACATACCTTGCTTCAATCGGTGATAGATGTCTTAGCCTGAGGATTATGGTAGCAGGAGGAGCCTTTCCGTGGGAGTTTCGGACCTGTAAAAAGGGAACAGCAGCATGTAAGTGTAAATACGGTTTGTAAGAAGAGCTGGACTGCAACTATATACATTAAAACTTTAACTGAAACGGTATACATGTTTAGATCTTTGTAAAACCAGATACACATTGTGAGAATGTTTGGTTTCTCAAACACCATTTACTCGGGGGACGAGTGGTGCCAGTGTTCCATCAGAGGTTGTTCTTTATAAATGTTGATTCATGTGCACGGTTGGGGGAAGATAGTGCGTGACAAAAGAATATGACAACATATGGAAATAAAGAGAATTATAAAGTTATAGAATTATAAAGGAGGCAAGTTGGCATGGGGTTGCGGACTTTTGTACTATAGGTAGCCACTTTTGTTTAGGGAGTTCAGTGTCTTAGATATCTTACTATAGGGATAGGTAACTGTCACGTTCCTCTAGAAAGTTGCAATTCACTATTATATTGAAATGAGTTGTTAACCAAACATAGAACTGTGAAACAAAACCATTATGTGAGATGTGCTTGTGCCAACTTATTCATCTTATCTCATATTATGTTCAACTGGAGCGTGACACATCTCTGAAACAATTAAGTAATTAAATAGCTAAGCATAAAACCGTGTGGCTACCTAAATAACTCAATGTGGGAGTAATTACCTGTCACGTTCCTTTAGATAGCTGCAAATCTCTATTGTGATGAAATAATTAATTAACCAAACATAGAACTGTGAAACAAAACCCTTATATGTGTTTGTATCAAGGTAATCTTCCTGTCTCACCTTATGCTCCTCTGGAGCATGACAGTTCTCCAGCACAATTAAATAACTAGACATCTAAATAGGGAACTGTGAAACTAAACTATTATATGAGATAGTGCCTCATCTCAGGGCCCGTGGACTCTGGTCTAACGGCACCTATGCCAACAATAAGCATTGATATGTGATTTTGCATATTAAAAGGTTATGCCATAGCAATCATACAAAACCTGGGCCACCAAAGGCTTGCCATCAGTTTGACTCAAGGGTCCTTATCAGGGGGCACAGGGCCAGTTTTAAGTCTCTTAGCTGGAACTTTAGCCCAGTTGGGCCGTTGTTCTTTGGGTCTTTCTCCTCGGCGTTCCACCTGGGGTGTTGGTATGTCCAATACTTTCTCAGCAGGCATCTCAAAAGTTATGTTCAGTTTCTTCGACAAATTGTCTAGGTCGCCGAAGTTCCTGTAAGTTATTTGGGATCCGTTGTGATTGATGTTGAGGCTAAATGGGAAGCCCCATCGGTATCTAATGTTATGCTCTTGGAGCTTTGTGGTTATGAATTGCACCTCCCTTCTTCTTTGTATGGTTTGAGGGCATAAGTCCTGAAATATTTGTATGTAGTGGTTGTGGAAGGAGATAGATTGCCTGGTTCTAGCCGCCTGCCACACCTCCTCTCTGTAGGTGAATTTCAGTAGCCTTAATATAACGTCCCTAGGAGGGGCTGGGGGCTTGGAGGGAGGTCTTAATGCTCTGTGTACCCTCTCTATGTCTTTGTTTGTAAGCGGAGAGGATCTGGGTAGCAAGAACTGGAACAATTCTTTAACATATGATTTCAAGTGTTCTTGAGGTATGTCCTCCGCGATACCCCTGATTTGTAGATTGTTCCGTCTCCCTCTGTTATCTAAATCCTCTAGCTTGTCTTGTAAGGTTTGAATGATAGAATCTTGTATGGAAAGCTGTTGGATATTTGAGCTAACAAGGTTGTTTAAATTGTCTTGGCCATCTTCCAGGTATTCAATTCTAGAGCCCATTTCATTTAAGTCCTTTTTGAGAACCTTTATTTCTTCTTTAATAAAAGTCTTGAGTGACTCAATGTCATTCTTGGAGGGTAGGCATGCTATCTGAATTTGTATAGACATCAGAGAGTCCTTCTGGCTATTTGGATGTTCAGAGGTAAAATTTGTTGACTTAAGCTCCTGCGCTTGCTGAGAATCTGATACAGGACCTTCCTGAGACTGGAAAAAGGTGGAGACCGAAGGGGTCAGGGTGGGAGGCTTACTTTGTTTGTCTGGTTTGTTCCCTTTTTTAGAAGTCATGACTGCTATCATGTGAAAATGTAGATCTGCGCAAAGCGAGGGGTCCCTTGCTTATGGAGCAACCCTCTCTTCTTTTTGTACTCAGGTATGCAATTGGTACACGTGGGCTAGTTTTACTTTTTTTGTGGTTTGCTGCAGGCCTAGACCTCAAGGGGTAAGTATTGTTGTCAGCAGAGTAGATTATATTAATGTGCAGCACTGAGGGTGCACGATGAGTTGTGGGCTTTGGGGTCTGCAATTCTTTACACTGTTTAGGGTCCCAGCTATTAGGTATTAAAGGTTTATCTGCTAATCCTCAAATTTTTCCGGAGTCGTTTACACCACAATTCTGAGTGAGATTTACTTAGTGTGGAGGACACATAGGCCTGTTTTGTGCAGGTTAATTCCTCACGTGGCACTGAGTTCTGCAGGGACTCTTTGCTGGTGTCTGTGTAGCGTCCTGTCTAGGGCCCTAGTCCCAAGTCTGTGTGAGTGTTCCTTTCTGGAGAGATCAGAATTTACATTAAATGTCCCACTTGTTCTCCAGGCCCTTATGTGCTATATATAGGTTCTGCTCTTTCCCACCTGTAGGGCCTTGTGTCTGTGGAGCCACACTGCGCCGTTACCGCGAGTGCCGTCTTAACTTGTGACTAAGTTTTTATGGGCCCAGGGAGGCTTGTTTTGACAGGCCTGAATTACTCCTCTGAGAGCGTTTGCTGTTTTTCGTAATGGTGTGTGTGCCCCTGAGGTGTTGGCCCCCTGTACATGTAGTGCTGCATAGTCTTGATCCGTTATCCTCACCACCCGCCCCGATCCGGCTGCAGCTCTCTCACTATTACTTTGGTGGATTTGCGCTGCAAGTCTAGCTGGGGAGCCGAGGTCAGGGAGACCGTGTTCTATGTGTGCTGTCTTCTGTCTACTTGCGCTGTTATGCGGTCTCCACTGGATCTCGGCTGGAGCGGCCTGGTGTTATATGCTCAAGATGACGCCCACTTCTATCTCCGCGCATTTACTCCTTTGCACCCAGGGATCAATGTCGTTGTCGCTTGCCTCTTAAAAGTTGACCCTGTATGCTCCACGGGTTAACAGCTGCCTATTTCTTATGATTTTGTCCCCCAGTACTTGCTTAATTATGTGCTCTGATGGGCTGGCAGCAACAGAGCTCTCTCACTCTGCTGCCATGTCCCAGCACTGCGAAACTCCGCCCCCGATGTATGCCATTTTTATGTGATTCTGTTTCATGTCTTCTGTCCCAAAGGTTTTGTTATTTTTATGTGAATGTTCATATTTTAGGCTCCATGCTCTATCCTGGTCCGTTTGGGTTTCCTCTGTACTTAATTGCTTTTCTATGGTCGTTTCTCTGGTGCTGTGTGCATTACTTTCAGACGATGTGAGTTTGGTATTTTAATTTGCTGTAATCCCTCTTCTTTGTAATTTTACCATTGTATAATTTTTCTGTCTTTTTCTGTAACACTTTCTCCCTATGGCTCTTTTACTTATATATATGTGTGTGTGTGTGTAGAATTTATATATATATATATATATATATATATATATATATATATATATATATATATATATATATATGCTCTCTCAAAAAGTGAATCCCCCCTCCTGGGACGTCTGCCTGGGTGCAAAAATGGAATACATACAGAAGCAAACAAATGCACTCTCAGGTCTTCTTTGTAGTGGGTCAACAACAAAAGTTTGACGTTTCAGGGTTCATACAGACCCCTTCATCAGAATTTTATTTATTTTTATTTATAAAAATATTTTACCAGGAAAGGATACATTGAGATTTCTATCGTTTTCAAGTATGTCCTGGGATCACAAAACATTGCATTCATACAATAGGGTACAATAAAATATAAAAACAATAATAATACACAATATATGCAAAAATTTACATAGAACAGGTAGGAAATATATAATCAACCATGACCGGTGCATTCTGTTTTGAGATATATAGAGAGGGATCTCTTAAAGGATATTAGGCATGGGGAAGGTTTGAAAGTGTGCGGGAGGTTATTCCATAACTGTGGCGCTCTGTAGGAAAAGGAGGATTGAGCTGCTTTCTTTTTGTGTTGAGGCAAGCTAAATAATGTGCTGGTATTGGATCAGAGGTTATAGGAGGTGGGAATAGCCGGGTGGGAGCTTCCCAGAAAGGCTCTTAAACACAAGGCAGGAAAGATGGAGGGTGCGTCTGGATTCCAGCGTCAGCCAGTTTAGTTCTTTTAGCATGTCACAATGGTGGGTCCTGTAGTTACATTGTAGCACAAAGCGGCAGAACGAGTTATACAATGAATTAAGTTTATTAAGGTGAGTTTGCGGTGCAGGTGCGTATACTATGTCCCCATAATCCATGATAGGCATCAGCATTTGCTGTACAATCTTTTCTTTTACTGTAGGGCTGAGGCAAGTTTTTCTATGTGGAGGCCAAAAGATAGATTAGGGTCTAACAACATACCCAAGTATTTGAAAGAGTGGACGCCGGTCAGCATGCAATTGGATTTTGTTTTGATGCGTAGATGGGAATTTTGTAATTTTTGTAATTTAGGTCTCGTTCCAAAGATCATTGTGACTGTTTTGTCAGTGTTTAGGAAGAGTTTGCTTTTTGAGATCCACTTTTCTACCTCTGTGAACTGGTCTTGGAGCACTGTTTCAATCTGCTGCAGATCGGAATTGTTTGCATAGATTACCGTGTCATCTGCATACATGTGTACAGTTGAGGATTTGCAGACATTAGGCAGATCATTTATAAATAATGTGAATAGTAGGGGGCCAAGAATGGAACCTTGGGGAACACCACAAATGACTGGGATAAGGAGGGAGTCACTTTTAGAAATGGAGACATATTGTGATCGATCCGATACATATGATCGAAACCAGGTTAACGGATGATCAGCAATACCAGAGTTTTTTAGTTTGAGCAGTAGTATGTCATGGTCTACTGTGTCAAAGGCCTTTGCAAAATCAAGGAAAATAGCTCCAGTTAGTTCTCCTTGTTCCATGCCAGTTTGGATGTTGTTGCAAACTTTTAGGAGGGCAGTTGTAGTGGAGTGATTCAGGCGAAAACCTGATTGATTAGGGGTCAGATAGTTGGAAAGTTGGTTATACTCGCATAATTGCGTATGGACGCATTTTTCTAAAATTTTTGACAATACTGGGAGCAATGATATAGGGTGATAGTTAGAAACCAAGGTTAACTCCCCACTTTTATGAATAGGCACTACTCTTGCAGTTTTCCAGAGTTTGGGTATGTATCCAGACATCAAGGATTCATTAATTAGGGTTGTGACAGGCTTAGCAATTGCCGGCGCACTGAGCTTCAACAGCATTGCTGGGATTTGATCAGGTCCAGGCTGGTTTTTCATTTTTAGATCATTAAGGTGTTTCTTAACGACATTGATGGGTATAGGTCTAAAATTGAACTTCTCTGTATTGGGTCTTTGCTGTTTTAGTTGGGTCTGATCCACATTTCTAGTTTTAAGATGCGTGCCATTAATTAGTTTGTCAATCAGGGTGGTGGAGCATCCGACAAAATAATTGTTAAAGGCATTTGTTACTTCTAAGGGGAGTTGCAGGGTTTGGTTATCCACATTGACAGTGGAGGGTTGGGAGTGGATTGGTGGATTTTGTAAGTTATTTATGAGTTTCCAAAACTTTCTAGGGTTAGATATGTTATTGTTCAGATTTTCACAGAAATATTGGGCCTTGGCCAATTTTGTTTGTTTAGTGCATATATTTCGCCATTGTCTATATACACAGTGATCGTTCATAGAGCCAGTTTGTTTGAACTTTGACCACAATGAATCCTGAAACTGGTACATTTGCATGAGGTCAGCTGTGTTCCAATTTAAGTGTGCTCCTTTTACTCTTACCTTACGCAGCGGGGCATGTAAATTCCAAACTACTAGGAGTTCAGACTGAAAGAATTCAACTGCAGAGTCTAGATCTGGGATTAGGTTTAATCTGTGCCAGGGGAGGTTCTTAATGTCATTTAGAAATGATTGAATATTACATTTTTTGAAGGACCTGGTGATTTTAACCTTGAGAGGGGATTTAGTTGCCTTTATTTTGCGCGCGCAGTACACTATGCAGTGGTCACTGTAATTGTTAGGGAGAACACCTGCCTCCTGGATTCGGTCGGGAGAAGTGGAGAGAATTCAGTCGAGCAGGGTATGATTATGGCTTTTGATGTTTATGCGAGTTGGGGAGGAGATTAATTGCGTTAGCTGCAAAGATTTAAATAGCGTGCGACAACTGTTATTTTTTGGATTCAGCCAATCAATATTAAAATCTCTGAAAACAAAAATTTAACTTTTTGGGTTTTGAGCTATGGTTTCACTAAGGAGATGGGCCTGATGAAGGGGTCTGTGTGAACTATATTTTATGTACAGGGGTGGGAAAATATCACTATGGTTTACTAGTCAGGGGTTTAAAGCTACTAGCCCAGAGGTAAAAAGTCCACTCAATGTTAAAGATAGGTGGTATCAGTCCAATGTGTGTGCAGTGTATAGCACCTATCACATAAGGCATCCCAGCAACATTATAGAAACCAGTTTTGATAGTGTGCCATTCTGCAACAGTCTGTGGAACAAATATTTATCTTTGCAGATGCTTTAAAATTGACTTTAGCACTACACCCATGTGCCTTGAAAAGGATGGCTGACCCATTCCTACTACCATGCTGGACACTGCTTGAAATAAGCCAGAAGCCAAAAAATGCAGCACAGCCAATAGTTTTACCATTCCTGGTATTGCTCTTGTTCTTCTAGTATCTGGTTCCAGATCATGAGCTATGAGTCTATATAAATCCAGAATGGTTTCCCTGTTAAGTGTGAAACAATGTTAAAATCTCATGGTTGGCCAGGGCATAAAGACCACAATGAGGAAAAAAAAACTCCTAGAATCTGAATTCTCATTTGCAAGCACATATTTTCATCATTTTCAGGCTGCTGTCGACGCCCAGGTATGGATAAACTAGCTAAAAGAAGAATGTACTCCATCCTCAAAAATTGTTGTGCACATGACACAAGCTCAAAAATAATTGAATGGTAATGCTGTTCTCCTCGGTACTTATGGAGAACTCTTGTGCGCATAATTGGAGGGGAACTTTACGTTCCCCATAGGCGCAAAACAATGATAAATTAGAGACTGGGCGTAATTGTAAGGCGGACTCTCTGAAATGCGCCTAAAGCTACAGTATTTAACCCTAGGCGAATGCAAACACAGTGCGGGGAATTTGCACAAATGTAGGTGCACTTTGTTTTCAGTCGTATGCAGATTTTCGGGGGCAATTTCGGTTGATATTGTTTGATAAATCAAGCCCTGATTAGTGTTAATGGAAGCTTTATTGTAAAACCAGCACTATCCTGTAGAATGACAGACTTTTGAGTGTACAACAAAAACTGCTTTTAACTGTGGGGCAATCACAATTCTTTAGTAGATAAAGTATTTGATAAGCTTTATAAACGATTGTGATTTGACCCCTGTATTTGAAATGCATTGCTGAGCATTAAAATACAATTTGATGGACCTTTAATTTGCTTCCCTGGTTCTGCTTAGTGAAAGTAACACAACATATATTATAACTTATAGTTACATGTCCAGCTTTGTCAACAAAACAGTCTGTCTTAAAATAAGTAATTAGTGAAGTGATCTTGAATATATGTAGTGTGAATGATTGAGATGACTTACATGCATACATACTACTGTACAAACGTGTTAGGCAGGTGTGAAAAAAATGCTCTAAAGTAAGAATAAAGAAATAGAAATGCTAATAGTTTATTTTTATTAATTAACAAAATGCAACGTAAGAGGCAGAAGACAAATCTAAATCAAATCAATATTTGGTGTGACCAACCTTTGCCTTCAAAATAGCATCAATTATTCTAGGTACACTTGCACACAGTTTTTTATGGAACTCGGCAGGTAGGTTGTCCCAAACATCTTGGAGAACTAACCATAGTTATGTAATCCCAGACAGACCCTCTGGGGGCCTTACCATCACTATTAGGACTCCTTGTTCTTCTTTTTTGCGAAAGATAGTTTGTAATTACTTGGATGTATGTTTAGGGTCATTGTGATGCTGCAGAATACATTTGGGGCCAACCAGATGTCTCCCTGATTGTGTTCTGACCAAATCCCCAACTTTATTTGCAGAAATGCAACCCCAAACTTGCAAGGCTATTTATGAATGGAGTCAAAATTTGCACTAGAACGCTATTTGCCTAGAAGTAATTTAACTTTGATCATCGGATAGCGCTCATATTACAGGATGAAAGAAAAAAAATTTGAGCTCATGCTACCCAACGCGCATTTAACCCTGTACTGGAGAAGTTACAATTGCAAGATCACACTCTCCCCATTTTTCATAGAACTATAGCATGCAAAAGAACAAGTATTTTATTTTTAGATATGCAGCCAAGGTGAAATAAGAGAGTACTTTTTCAATATGTAAATGTATTTCCCAGCAAAAGGGCTACTTCCCCTGTTTTTGGCTGCATGGGTTCTAATGGGGACTTCCCAAGCAATGTATAAAATTACAATATAATTGAGAAAATCTTTGTCTAGGTTAAATTATGTACTGTTTTATACAACTTCAAACAGGATAGAGGTTTAAATTGTACCTTTAAATATGTACGTGAATAAATTCAGTTTCTTTGTTTTAAAAAAGGAAGTTGTAGAGGGTAAATATGCTTTACTTGTCTATTGCTATGGTTATATGAGCTTTGTCAAACTGCTTGACATGGAACGTAGTAAGGGACACGAAACTCAATTTTTTTCTTTCATGATTCAGATAGATCATATTGTTGTGAAGATTATCCTTATTATTATTATTATTTTATTATTATTATTTCAGTAGTGTACACGCAAAGTGTATTATGTTTTTAGACACAAATATTATGGAACCTCTATATCATTCTGATAATGTAACTCATATATATAATAGGGTTACCAACTTTGCAGGGGCAATGTGTGCAATTTAATAACACTCTGAATTATATAATTTGCAAAGGATAATAGATATCAAACCTGAATCCTTGTAGTTCTGATTTGTCTATTAATGAAACTGAGACTAGATCAATAAACAAACTTTGTTTTTTAAAAGAATTATTGGAAATAATAAGCAATATTTGAATAAAGCAAATCAATAAGCATATATCATTACAATGATTTAATGATTATCACCAAATTATTCTATATAGGTCTATTGCAGTAGCTTGCGTGTATAATAGAGAAACATAAACTTGTGTTATTTAAATTCTCATCATAGCTGGCAAGAATCAGGTAAACTAATAATCCTGGCAAACCATAAGAAAATGATATTATTAACAGATCCCTGATTGACCCAGTGTTATTGACGACAGAGAAGACCAGGTTAACAGAAATTACCTAACAAAAACATTTGTGACTATAAAGGGCAAACCAGAGTTGATTAACTCACCTGATTCAATAATAAGACTTTGAATATAAATGTAAAGGGCATAAATCATATTAACAAAACTGTTTCATATAGGTTTGTTTCTTACTTATCAACATTGTGGGATCCTTCACTGGGGTTCAGTGTAAAAAGACCCTCTAAGGTTACCCCTGGACCCTATTTTGCCATTATCCTGATTTGTCTATCTGGTCAGTTTAGCCTCCCAACTCCTCTGGCCCTTTGTGCCGTCTGCTTGTGTCCCCTCCCCCCTCTTGTGGGTGAGTGTGTATTTTATGGAAAACTCTTAATTCCACCCCCACTGATAAGGTTAGGTTTCAAATAAATTATTGGCTAACACTAATTACAGATACATTAACATTTTTTGCATAAATAAAAAGAGAGAAGCGCTCAACCTGGGAACGAACAATAGCATAATAGCTTGTTCTATGGCTAGTTACCACCCTAGAAGCAGCCTCTTTTTGCTCAATATGTGCCTTTCACAGAGAAGAACTTTCCTGTAGCATATCAGTCTGATCCTGACTTCACAGTACAGTCCAGCCCAGAAATACCAGGCAATCCCTCTCTGAACAAGAGAAACAGCAAAACCCCAGACGTACGTTTCGGCCTATTGTGGGCCTCGTCAGTGAGGTGCAGCCATATCCCTCTAGGCACACTGAGCAACGGGTCCACGTCTGGATTCCCGCATCACACTTAGGGAGACTTCCCTAAGTGTCATAATTTGCATAAATAAAAAGAGAGAAGCGCTCAACCTGGGAACGAACAATAGCATAATAGCTTGTTCTATGGCTAGTTACCACCCTAGAAGCAGCCTATTTTTGCTCAATATTGAGCAAAAAGAGGCTGCTTCTAGGGTGGTAACTAGCCATAGAACAAGCTATTATGATATTGTTCGTTCCCAGGTTGAGCGCTTCTCTCTTTTTATTTATACATTAACATGTTTGTTAATGAGCTAAGATTTAGCAGTCAGAATATTTTTCCCTCGGAAGATGGCACTCGTCACTAAGCTATAATAGACAAATATGTATTTTGTAAATATATACTGAAAAACAAGTCTGTATCTCCATTTGACCGTTAACCAAGGTTGAACCCCACTAATGTTTATTGAAAAAGAGACTTACTGGAACCATGTATGAAAAACATAGGGATATTTGTGGATATTTATACTAATAATATAATGATAGGAATCATGCAGCTAGCTATGTTGGGGACCTTGAATATCATGGTAACTAAACCTGGATTATTTTGATAAAGTACAAAAACTTCACAGTAAGCAATTATATATTGACAAGCAGCACAAGCTAATAGTTACATATTAAAACTGAAAAATAATATATATGTGTATGCGTACCTGAATCTATAAGTAAATACACATGGTCAATTTTGCCCCTATATTATATAGCACAGACATATGTGATTAATATGCAATATCAAAATTGTGAATTTTCCAAGGCAATTGTCCTGACAATATAAATTTAAACAACTTTCCAATTTACTTCTATCAAATTTGCTTCATTCTCTTGTTATCCTTTGTTGAAGGAGCAATGATGCACTGCCGGGAGCTAGCTGAAAGCCAATGACGAGGAATTTATGTGCAGTCACCAATCAGTAGCTTCTGAACCTTTCTAGAACCTTTCTAGGTATACTTTTCAACAAAGGATACAAAGAGAACTAAACACATTAGACAAAAGAAATAAATTGGAATGTGATTTAAAATCACTTGCTCTATCTGAAACACGAAATAAAAAAAATTGGATTTTATGCCCCTTTAAAGGGGAGTATGAACTGTAATCAAATGCTAGATTAGCCTAAGAATGATATGTAGATGTGTTTGTCTGTTTTTTCAAACATGTATTAGTTGTGTACATATTGAAGAAATCAACATATTTTTTTTTAGCCTCCAGTAATGAGTGCCACCTTGCTGTAATCAAGGCGTCCCTTATTTTACCTCCTCTACTGAGGTCATTAGGTAAAGCTATAAATGACACTAGAGTGGGAAAACAATGTGTAGAATAAAGTAATATTAGGTTGGTGAAATGTGCACTTCCATTTTTTTCAGGAATAAGGGGCGTATGAATGATATTGACCTTTGATTAGAGTAAATAAGGGGAAAGGGTCTGAGGCCAGTATGAGTTAGGGTACAGCTAGTAAGAGGGGAGATATAGAAAAAATGTATTGAAACTTGTAGTCTAGAAATGTACAACAAAACAGTTGTTTTACAAATTCAAAGCTAAACATCTCAGAAGATATTCCTTGCATTTACATACAAGGGGTTTATAATCTATCAGCCTCCTAAACAATTTTTTAATTGGCAAGAGTCCATGAGCTAGTGACGTATGGGATATACATTCATACCAAGAGAGGGCAAAGTCTCCCAAACCTTAAAATGCCTATAAATACACCTCCCACAGCTCAGTTTTACAAACTTTGCCTCCTATGGAGGTGGTGAAGTAAGTTTGTGCTTGATTTTTCTTCTATGATAAGCGCTTCTCAGCATATTGAAGCCCAATTCCTCTCAGAGTACAGTGTTTGTCAGAGGGATGTGAAGAGAGTATTGCCTATTGATTTTATGGTTTCTCTCACTGGAAATCTTTTCAAGGGTTCTCTGTTATTGGTCGTAGAGATTCATCTCCTACCCAGGGCCGCCATCAGGGGGTGACAGGGGTGACTACTGTCAGGGGCCCAATGAGCCAGGGGGGCCCCATGAGTCAAGAACTAAAAAAAAAAAAAAAAATTTTTTTTTTTTTTTTTTTAAATTTTGGCAGCCACCAGTGGGTACTACAGCAGAGTGCTAATTGAGCATGGGAAATGTTATTACAAGGAGTAAAGTATTAGCATTTGAGAGGATTTCTTAGTGTGCACTAAACCACTATGCGCAGCGTGAGACAGACTTGGCACTTTCTACAGTGTGTGCCTGAGTCAGACGGCAGATCACTTTCATTTGCAGAGGAGGTAGGACTTACTTAGCAAATGTTTTTTATTTCTTTGTGCAATTTTGGATTGTAACTTCAGTGTGGTAGTAGTTGTTTGGTGGGGCTAGGGGTCCATAAAAACTATTTTTTTTAGCAGCAGTGTATTTATGATTATTTGACAATGCTGTAGAAATTCTATATTTAAAACCATGCAGAAATGTTTCCTCCTCAATACACAAATGGTAGATGCCCTTTTGGCAGATATGCATTATATATATATATATATATATATATATATATATTACATTCCAGTTTACTGCCCCTTTATGCAAGGACTTTCCAGATGCAAGGAGGCATTTTATCTAAGATTTTTACATCTGCATAAAATTTTATACTCTTAGACTAAGATTGCTCAGTGTTTGAAATGAGACAGGTTAACTTAAAACTGTTCAGTTTACACTACAGATGACTTAATTTTGAAATACATACCAGCAAGCCTAAATACTGCATTTAACCAGATCTAATGGTATGAGTACCACAGCTTATGGTCCCACCAAGACCATATAGAGTACAGCATTTTCAAAATCCATAAGTGCAACTGACAGCTGGGAAAATTTGTACACTATATTTGAAGTGGTGCTCTTGGTTGGGGAAAATGGGGACAAAACAAACAAACAAACATATGTCAACCTTTTAAAGGTTCTTTTCTTCATCTATCCATCTACCCAGCTCATTAATGTACAATTTTGAATTCACAGAATTATTTTTGTTTGCACATTTACAAATATGATTCTTTAAAAAGTGATCTCTTAATTTCTAAAAATTTTTTTATCATGCATGTCACACACTGTTGATTTAGGTGATGCAAGGTGCATAAATATTTCCTCCTGTGAGTGTTTCTGTGGGTGTCTGTGTTTATGTCTTTGTGCTTTGGTTTGTGTCTCTATGAGTGTGTATGTATTTTTTATCTGTGGGTCTCTCTGTGGGGGTGGGGGTGTATGTCTTTGAGCTTTTTCTGTGGGTGTCTCTGTGAGGGTGTGTGTATGTTTGTCTTTGTGTATTTTCTCTGCATGCCTCTGTGAGGGTGGGTGTGTATGTCTGTGTTTTCTGTGGATGTCTCTGTGAGGGTGTGTGTGGGTATGTATGTATGTCTGTGTTTTCTGTGGATGTCTCTGTGAGGGTGTGTGTTTTATGTGGGTGTCTCTGTGAGGGTGTGTGTATGTCTGTGTGTTTTCTGTGGATGTCTCAGTGAGAGTGTGTGTATGTATGTCTTTCTGTGTTTTTTAAGTGGTTGTCTCTCTGTGTGTGTGTCTTTCTGTGTGTTCTGTGGGTGTCTCTGTGTGTCGGTGTATGTCTTTGTGTGTTTTCTGAGGCTGTCTCTGTTGGTGTTTCCTTGGGTGTATGTGCAAGTTTGAGTTTGTGTGTGTGTGTCCATTGTCTGTTCCTTTTTAGGACATTTTGACCTTACTACTAATTATTCACATCTTTCTACAGACTTTGAGACTAACAAGACCTTTCCGGAAGTAACCAATCCACCATTTAACCTTTAAATTATTGTTTAGGCAGTTCAGGGCCCTTCCTTTCAGCCACTGCATGCTGTTGTCATCATTTAGTTGGCATCTTCCTTTACAAAAAGATAATCAGAACTCCATATTTTGTTTTCTAAATCTCCTTTTTTTTATTTACAAAACTGTAGTCTACCTCATTACTTGTCAGGTCAATGTAAACAAGTGCTAAGTGTCTGTTTGGGTGTCTGTGTCTGAGTGTGTTTCTTTGCGTGTCTGCTAGAGTGTCTATATGTGAATCCTTATGTGTGACTTTGTTTGTGTGTTTCAGTGTATGAGTGTGTCTGTGTGTGTGTATGTTACTACCTTTACAACATTTCCAAGTTTAAATAGACAATTAAGAATAAAGTTCATATACGTTTTAGTCACTTGGTCAAAAATTGCACATGTCAAAGGAGGGGGGGGCCCTGATCAATGGATGAGTCAGGGGCCCCGAAATTCCTAGTGGCGGCCCTGCTCCTACCTCCCTTTTCAGATTGATGATGTACTCTTATATACCATTACCTCTGCTGCTAGTTTTCAGTACTGGTTTGGCTGTATGCTCTGTGGATGGGTGTCTTTTGGTAAGTATGTATCATTGTTTAAGACACACTCAGCTATGGTTTGGCGCTTTATGTATTAATATAAAGTTTTAAATATATGTATTTTACTTATATTTGCCATGAGTCAGGTCTATGTATATTTCCCTTTGCAGTCTAAACAGTTTCAGTATAGGAATCATGTTTACAAAGTTTTTTTTTTTAAAAAAAATTCTTACCTGGGCTTTGTCTTTTTCTAATTTGACTTGTTTTTCAATTTTTTCGAGGCAAATCTAGGCTCGCGAGGATGCAAAATGCTGTTAATTATTGCTTCATTATTGGCGCAAATTTTTTTGCCGCAAAGTTGCGCCTTTGATGGCGCAAATGTCGTAATTTCCTGCATCTTTGTTGAAGCTAGTTGTTTTGGCGCAAAGTCACGTTTGTTATGATGCAAGTTGCATCATTTCCTGGTGTTGGTTTTGCGGCAATTTTTTTTTCCACTTTCACGTAATGCGTCATTCTCGGCGCCAAAATTTAGTTATTTTACCCCTCTATTGCTCGCTGTTTTTATGATTTTTGAAAGCTATTATGCCTGCTTTTTTATTTTATTTTTTGTTTTAAAAAATACTATCTGTTTTTTTTTCTGTTTTTTTTTCTATCTACTGAAACTGTTGTGGAAAATTGAATGTTTTGCCTAATGTTATTTTTCTTTTTCTGTGATATTTTGCGAGATGTCTCATTCTGATCCTGACTCTGATGTTACTGTAGAAACTATGATGCCCTGAAACACAATTCAGCAAAGCTAAGTGTGCTTTTCATTATTATGCTGTTATTTTGTTCAGCTTAATTATGTGGCATTTATTTATCATATTTTATGCTAATAATGTTTCTATATGTACAATGGCATTTACTGTTTTTACTTTCTCAGTTCATGTACTTGATTTCATATGCAAATATCACGTTATTGCTTTTATCATAAAAGGTTATGACTGCTATTGTGCCTTTAAGTAAACTTACAAGGTCTTTTCAAAATTGTTAAGATTTAATTTATTTTGTTCTGACCGACAGCATACTTAAAGGGACAGTCTAGTCAAAATTAAACTTTCATGATTCAGATAGAGCATGCAATTTTAAACAACTTTCCAATTTACTTCTATTATCAAATGTGCTCAATTCTTTAGATATCCTTTGTTGAAGAATAGCAATGTACATGTGTGAGCCAATCACACAAGGCCTTTATGTGCAGCAACCAATCAGCAGCTACTGAGCATATCTAGATATGCTTTTCAGCAAGTGATATCAAGAGAATGAAGCAAATTAGATAATAGAAGTAAATTAGAAAGTTGTTTAAAATGACATGCTCTTTCTAAATCATGAAAGAAAAAAATTGGGTTTCATGTCCCTTTAAGTGTATTCTACTGATGAAGGTTCCTTTGGCTTAAAGGATCCCGTATCAGAGACAGTTTTGTTAAAAATTCTCCTTATTTTTCATTTGAACATTTTTTGTTCTTTGTTAAGGACATTTTGTTATTTTTAGCTTTTAGGAGCCTAGTCCTCCTATTAACTATCAGCCAGAGTTTTGCGTTATGAGTGGCTCGCTAATAACTTGCAAGTTATTTCCACCGCTCACCTTTAATAGCGCTGCTATTACAGGTTTGCAAAAACCCAGCGTTTGCGGGCGATATGGCTGTATTGAGCTCCATACCGCACACAAATACCAGTGCTGCTTTGAGCTGCTTTGACGTGCTCATGCACGATTTCCCCATAGACATCAATGGGGAGAGCCAGCTAAAAAAAAGCCTAACACCTGCAATGACGGAGCGTAAAGCTCCGTAACGCAGCCCCATTGATGTCTATGGGGAAAGAAAATGTATGTTTAATCCTAAGACCCTAACATAAAAACCACGTCTAAACACCCCTAATCTGCCGCCCCCGATATCACCGACACCTACATTACACTTACTAACCCCTAATCTGCCGCCCCCAATGTCGCCGCCACCTACATAAATTTATTAACCCCTAATCTGCCGCCCCCAATGTCGCCGCCACCTACATAAATTTATTAACCCCTAATCTGCCGCCCCCAACATCACCGCTGCCACTATACTAAAGTTATTAACCCCTAAACCTCTGGCCTCCCACATCACTAACACTAAATAAATATATTAACCCCTAAACCTAACCCTAAGTCTAACCCTAACGTAACCCTAACCCTAACACCCCTAACCTTAACATAATTAAAATAATTCTAAATAAAACCTTTTATTAATAACTAAATAATTCCTATTTAAAACTAAATACCTGCAAAATAAAACCTAAGCTAGCTACAATATAACTAATAGTTACATTGTAGCTATCTTAGGTTTTATTTTTATTTCACAGCTAAGTTTGTATTTATTTTAACTAGGTAGACTAGTTAGTAAATAGTTAATACCTATTTACTAGCTACCTAGCTAAAATAAATCCAAATTTACCTGTAAAATAAAACCTAACCTGAGTTACACTAACACCTAACATTACAATAAAATTAAATAAATTAAATTAAAAAAAATACATTCATCTAAATTACAAAAAATAATAAACACTAAATTTCACAAAATTAAAAAAAGAAATTATCAAAAATAAAAACGAATTACTCCTAATCTAATAGCCCTATCAATATAAAAAAGCCCCCCCAAAAATAAAAAAAAATCTAGCCTTCACTAAACTGACAATAGCCCTTAAAAGGGCCTTTTGAAGGGCATTGCCCCAAAGAAATTAGCTCTTTTACCTGTAAAAAAAAATACAAACAACCCCCAACAGTAAAACCCACCTCCCACACAACCAACCCCCCAAATAAAATCCTATCTAAACCCCATGGCAGAACCTGCTGTGATTGGAGATGTAATCGCAGAAAACGCAGCATGTCTGCAGAAAGAATAACACACATGCAGGAAATGTTAGCAGTTTAACTTTGCAGCACTGCTTAGCATTAGACTGTTCTCTTCAAACAGCGCTATGCTCTTGGCTGCACTATGTAGCTTTTCCTTAACACAGTGCAACCAGAGCAAAGTGCTTTTTGAAGGGAACAATGGAATATGGAGTAGCGCTGAAAAGCAGCAGTGCATTTATTGTTGACTGGCTCTCAGGGACATTTTCAACTTCTCTCCCAACTTTTCACCGGCTGCAAAGCAGTGACTTCTGAATGTAAGATATTCTTGTGAGCAATGCACCTTTTTTATAACTACACTGGTGATTTAGTGTAACTACCTAATTTAAAATTGAATTTTATTTTAAAATGACCTGCAGACAAATTTTCACTAAAAAAAATTTCAGCGCAGAAAGTGAAGAAAAGTTCTGCCTCTGGGTATCTAAATAAACCTAAGCTCCCCATTGCCCTGTAAAGGGTATTTGGATGGGCATTGCCCTAAAAAGGGCAGTTAGCTCTTTTACGTTGCCCAAAACCCTAAGCTAAAAATTAAACCCACCCAATAAACCCTTAAAAAAAACCTAACACTAACCCCCGAAGATCCACTTACAGTTTTTGAAGACCGGACATCCATCCTCATCCAGCCGGCGAAGTCTTCATCCAAGCGGCAAGAAGTCCTCAACGAAGCCGGGAGAAGTCTTCATCCAAGCGTCAAGAAGTCGTCCTCCAGGTGGGCAGAAGTCTTCATCCAGACAGCATCTTCTATAATCATCCTGCTGACGCGGAGCGGCTCCATCTTCAAGACATCCGACGCGGAGCATCCTCTTCATACGGTCCCAGCCGTACACTGAAGGTTCCCTTTAAGGTATGTGATCCAAGATCGTTACGTTAGGGTTAGGTTTAGGGGTTAATAACCTTAGTATAGTAATCGTAAAAGATAGTCCAACAGAAAATCTGAGAGAAAGCGCATAAAAGGTGAAATACAGTGGTATTTGCAAAAAAGTGGTATAGTTGGTGTGTATGTAAAAATTATTATATGCAGGTTCCAAATAAATCCTCACAAGTATAACCAAATAATCAAAATAATAATATAAAGACAAATAAAACATAATTTATGCTTACCTGATAAATTTATTTCTCTTGTAGTGTATCCAGTCCACGGATCATCCATTACTTATGGGATATTCTCCTTCCCAACAGGAAGTTGCAAGAGGATCACCCACAGCAGAGCTGCTATATAGCTCCTCCCCTCACTGCCATATCCATTCATTCGACCGAAACAAGACGAGAAAGGAGAAACCATAGGGTGCAGTGGTGACTGTAGTTTAATTAAAATTTAGACCTGCCTTAAAAGGACAGAGCGGGCCGTGGACTGGATACACTACAAGAGAAATAAATTTATCAGGTAAGCATAAATTATGTTTTCTCTTGTTAAGTGTATCCAGTCCACGGATCATCCATTACTTATGGGATACCAATGCCAAAGCTAAAGTACACGGATGATGGGAGGAACAAGGCAGGATTAAACGGAAGGAACCACTGCCTGAAGAACCTTTCTCCCAAAAACAGCCTCCGAAGAAGCAAAAGTATCAAATTTGTAAAATTTTGAAAAGGTGTGAAGCGAAGACCAAGTCGCAGCCTTGCAAATCTGTTCAACAGAGGCCTCATTTTTAAAGGCCCAGGTGGAAGCCACAGCACTAGTAGAATGAGCTGTAATCCTTTCAGGGGGCTGCTGTCCAGCAGTCTCATAGGCTAAGCGAATTATGCTCCGAAGCCAAAAGGAAAGAGAGGTTGCCGGAGCTTTTTGACCTCTCCTCTGTCCAGAGTAAACGACAAACAGGGAAGATGTTTGGCGAAAATCTTTAGTAGCTTGTAAGTAAAACTTCAAGGCACGGACTACGTTCAGATTATGTAAGAGACGTTCCTTCTTTGAAGAAGGATTAGGACACAATGATGGAACAACAATCTCTTGATTGATATTCTTGTTAGAAACCACCTTAGGCAAAAACCCAGGTTTGGTACGCAGAACTACCTTATCTGCATGAAAAATCAGATAAGGAGAATCACATTGTAAGGCAGATAGCTCAGAGACTCTTCGAGCCGAGGAAATAGCCATCAAAAACAGAACTTTCCAAGATAAAAGTTTAATATCAATGGAATGAAGGGGTTCAAACGGAACTCCTTGAAGAACTTTAAGAACCAAGTTTAAGCTCCACAGGGGTGCAACAGTTTTAAACACAGGCTTAATTCTAACCAAAGCCTGACAAAATGCCTGGACGTCTGGAACCTCTGCCAGACGCTTGTGCAAAAGAATAGACAGAGCAGAAATCTGTCCTTTTAAAGAACTAGCTGATAATCCTTTGTCCAAACCCTCTTGGAGAATGGACAATATCATACAATAGGAGGTCTTGCACACAGCCTAGGAATCCTAAACTTACTCCATGAGTAATTCTTGGATTCACACCAATAAAAATATTTACGCCATATCTTATGGTAGATTTTCCTGGTGACAGGCTTTCGTGCCTGTATTAAGGTATCAATGACTGACTCGGAGAAGCCACGCCTTGATAGGATCAAGCGTTCAATCTCCATGCAGTCAGTCTCAGAGAAATTAGATTTGGATGATTGAAAGGACCTTGTATTAGAAGGTCCTGCCTCAGAGGCAGAGTCCATGGTGGAAAGGATGACATGTCCACTAGGTCTGCATACCAGGTCCTGCGTGGCCACGCAGGCGCTATCAGAATCACAGATGCTCTCTCCTGCTTGATTTTGGCAATCAGTCGAGGGAGCAGAGGAAACGGTGGAAACACATAAGCCAGGTTAAAGAACCAACGGGCTGCTAGAGCATCTATCAGCGTCGCTCCCGGGTCCTTTGAGACTTCTAACATCGCTAGGAAACTCCTGGTTCCCCCTTGATGGTTGATGTAAGCCACAGTCGTGATGTTGTCCGACTGAAATCTGATGAACCTCAGGGTTGCTAACTGAGGCAAAGCTAGAAGAGCATTGAATATTGCTCTTAACTCCAGAATATTTATTGGGAGGAGTTTCTCCTCCTGAGTCCACGATCCCTGAGCCTTCAGGGAGTTCCAGACTGCGCCCCAACCTAGAAGGCTGGCATCTGTTGTTACAATCGTCCAATCTGGCCTGCGAAAGGTCATACCCTTGGACAGATGGACCCGAGATAGCCACCAGAGAAGAGAATCTCTGGTCTCTTGATCCCGATTTAGTAGAGGGGACAAATCTGAGTAATCCCCATTCCACTGACTTAGCATGCATAATTGCAGCGGTCTGAGATGCAGGCGCGCAAATGGCACTATGTCCATTGCCGCTACCATTAAGCTGATTACTTCCATGCACTGAGCCACTGACGGACGTGGAATGGAATGAAGGACATGGCAAGCATTTAGAAGTTTTGATAACCTGGACTCCGTCAGGTAAATTTTCATCTCTACAGAATCTATAAGAGTCCCTAGGAAGGTGACTCTTGTGAGTGGGGATAGAGAACTCTTTTCCACGTTCACTTTCCACCCATGCGACCTCAGAAATGCCAGAACTATCTCTGTATGAGACTTGGCAATTTGAAAGCTTGACGCCTGTATCAGGATGTCGTCTAGATACGGAGCCACCGCTATGCCTCGCGGTCTTAGATCCGCCAGAAGTGAGCCCAGAACCTTTGTAAAGATTCTCGGGGCTGTAGCCAACCCGAAGGGAAGAGCTACAAATTGGTAATGCCTGTCTAGAAAGGCAAACCTTAGGAACCGATGATGATCTTTGTGAATCGGTATGTGAAGGTAGGCATCCTTTAAGTCCACTGTGGTCATGTACTGACCCTCTTGGATCATGGGTAGGATGGTCCGAATAGTTTCCATTTTGAATGATGGAACTCTGAGGAATTTGTTTAAGATCTTTAGATCCAAGATTGGTCTGAAGGTTACCTCTTTCTTGGGAACCACAAACAGATTTGAATAAAACCCCTGTCCCTGTTCCGTCCGCGGAACTGGATGGATCACTCCCATTACTAGGAGGTCTTGCACACAGCTTAGGAATGCCTCTTTCTTTATCTGGTTTGCTGATAACCTTGAAAGATGAAATCTCCCTTGTGGAGGAGAAGCTTTGAAGTCCAGAAGATATCCCTGAGATATGATCTCCAACGCCCAGGGATCCTGAACATCTCTTGCCCACGCCTGGGCGAAGAGAGAAAGTCTGCCCCCCACTAGATCCATTTCCGGATAGGGATGTCAATAATTTCCTCCAATGGAGCTGTATGGATGGCCTCTTCCAGGGCCTCAAACCAGAATGCCGCTGCAGCAGTGACAGGCGCAATGCATGCAAGGGGCTGCAAAATAAAACCTTGTTGAATAAACATTTTCTTAAGGTAACCCTCTAATTTTTTATCCATTGGATCTGAAAAAGCACAACTGTCCTCAACCGGGATAGTGGTACGCTTTGCTAAAGTAGAAACTGCTCCCTCCACCTTAGGGACCGTCTGCCATAAATCCCGTGTAGTGGCGTCTATTGGAAACATTTTTCTAAATATAGGAGGTGGGGAAAAGGGAACACCAGGTCTATCCCACTCCTTGCTAATAATTTCTGTAAGCCTTTTAGGTATAGGAAAAATGTCAGTACACACCGGCACCGCATAGTATCTATCCAGCCTACACAATTTCTCTGGAATTGCAACTGTGTTACAGTCATTCAGAGCAGCTAATACCTCCCCAAGCAATACACGGAGGTTCACAAGCTTAAATTTAAAATTAGAAATCTATGAATCAGGTTTCCCCGAGTCAGAGATGTCACCCACAGAATGAAGCTCTCCGTCCTCATGTTCTGCATACTGTGACGCAGTATCAGACATGGCTCTTACAGCATTTGCGCGCTCTGTATCTCTCCTAACCCCAGAGCTATCGCGCTTGCCTCTTAATTCAGGCAATCTAGATAATACCTCTGACAGGGTATTATTCATGATTGCAGAGATGTCCTGCAAGGTAATCGCTATGGGCGTCCCTGATGTAATTAGCGCCATATTAGCGTGCGTCCCCTGAGCGGGAGGCGAAGGGTCTGACACGTGGGGAGAGTTAGTCGGCATAACTTCCCCCTCGACAGAACCCTCTGGTGATAATTCTTTTATAGATAAAGACTGATCTTTACTGTTTAAGGTGAAATCAATACATTTAGTACACATTCTCCTATGGGGCTCCACCATGGCTTTCAAACATAATGAACAAGTAGGTTCCTCTGTATCAGACATGTTTAAACAGACTAGCAATGAGACTAGCAAGCTTGGAAAACACTTAAAAACAAGTTTACAAGCAATATAAAAAACGTTACTGCACCTTTAAGAAACACAAATTTTGTCCAAATTTGAAATAACAGTGAAAAAAGGCAGTTACACTAACGAAATTTTTACAGTGTATGTAACAAGTTAGCAGAGCATTGCACCAACTTGCAAATGGATGATTAACCCCTTAATACCAAAAACGGAATAACAAATGACAAAAACGTTTTTTTTAAACAGTCACAACATCTGCCACAGCTCTACTGTGGCTTTTTACCTCCCTCAATACGACTTTTGAAGCCTTTTGAGCCCTTCAGAGAAGTCCTGGAACATGCAGGAAGAAGCTGGATGTCTGTGTCTGTAATTTTTGCTGCGCAAAAAAAAAGCGCTAAAATAGGCCCCTCCCACTCATATTACAACAGTGGAAAGCCTCCAGGAACTGTTTCTAGGCAAAATTCAAGCCAGCCATGTGGAAAAAACTAGGCCCCAATAAGTTTTATCACCTAACATATATAAAAAACGATTAAACATGCCAGCAAACGTTTTAAAATACACTTTTATAAGAGTATGTATCTCTATTAATAAGCCTGATTTAAGAGTTGCACCTTGGGTGGATTCAAACCCACAACCTTTCTCTTAGAAGGCTGACATGCTAACCATCGGGCCACACCCGAAGCACAGTCCTCTTACGACCTCCATCTTAGTTGAGAGTTGCAAGAGAATGACTGGATATGGCAGTGAGGGGAGGAGCTATATAGCAGCTCTGCTGTGATTGATCCTCTTGCAACTTCCTGTTGGGAAGGAGAATATCCCATAAGTAATGGATGATCCGTGGACTGGATACACTTAACAAGAGAAAATATACTAAGAACAAACAAATTGTGATGAATATATTATCATGTGTAATTGTCCCAGAGAAATGTGAAAGTCTCTTGTGGTAAATTAAATTGGCAAGCTCCTCTTGTGTCCCACGGTGTAATGGCCCTAAGGTTTTTTCCTATTCAAGATACTATCTGTAATATGTTCTAGATAATGGTCTATCATGATTCCCTTTTGGGACTTTACTACTATTTCTATGGAAATATTTTTAGGATTCTTTAGAGTTTAATATAACCTTAGTAGAGATTATTCACGTACTCTTTATTTTTTTAGCTCAGCTTTATCTGTGGCTGACATTACTGTTCTCTCAACCTTTTTTTGTTGAACAGTTAGCATAAGCAGTTTCAGATTCTCAAGTATATAACTCTGTTTATTTACTTCAGATGTATTCATTTTATTATGTTTACTATATCTTTTATTATGGTTTCAAATATATTTTATTATCTCTATCTTGTTAGAAATCAAACAAATTATTATCCTATTATCTCCACTATTTCTGGAGGTTTAGAATTTTTTCTGACCTCTTTTAGTCCGGTGATGTAGTTCAGTTGGTGAATGTCCTGACTTAAAATGCTTGTTCTAGATCCAAGGGTCATAGATTCATATCTCAGCAGGGTTAATACAGTTCTTTGGCCTTTTAAAGGTCAATTTATTGTGTACCATTTATTTGAGTAATAATAACAGCTATTTTTATCAGCTACAAATTTGGTTAACTCAGAGTGCAAGCACTGAAAAGCTTTTTCTTTTTTTTTTTATCCTTCTGGGAGAAAAACGCTATATAATTAATAGTTATTAAGACTACATGAAGGTGCAATTCTCAAACCAGTCCTTCTGGTGGGGGGGGGGGGGGCAGATTAAATTGTTTTTTTTCTGTCCAAAATCTATATTATTCTTAGGGTTTTGAATAGATATTAAAAATGAGACCTTCTATGGGAAGATTCTTTCTTTCTCAGTACACTCTATGAATTTATTTCAAATGAGTCATTAATTAGGGACTCACAGTTCCTTAGCATTTAAGAAGTATCTTGAATACGTTCTTAGGTGGAATTCATCTCCTGTCTAATTTCTATGATTCATATCTCAGGTTTAGACATTTGGGAGGTGGATTATCTCAGCCGTCAGACTTTACATCGGGGAGAGTGGTATCTCTATACAGATGTGTTTTCTCAGTTTCCCAGGTACTTTTTCAGGTCCAGGGATCCTCAGGCGGAGATGGTGGATGCATTAGCAGTGTCTTGGTTTTGCAACCTGGCTACATCTTTCCGCGTCTGTTTTTTTCTTCCAAGGGTTATCTCCAAGAACATATTGGAACAGACTCATGTGTTTCTGATAGCATCAGCATGGCCTCACAGGTTTGGTATGTGGATCTTGTTCGGATGTCCAGTTGCCATCCGTGGTTGCTTTCTCTTTTGCCAGCTCTCTTGTTTAAAGGGTCATTTTTCCATCGGGATCTCAAATTACTAATTTGAAGGTATGGAAATTGATTAGTGTTTAGTCATAGAGGTTTCTCTGACTCAGTTTTTTTCACTATGTTGCAGGCTTATAAGTCTGTTTTAAGGAGCATGTATTATCAGGTTTGGAAAACCTATATTTCATGGTGTTCTTCTCATAAATTCTCTTGTTATTCTTTTAGAATTCCTAGGATTTTACAGTTTCTTCAGGATGGTTTGGATAAAGTTTGTCTGCTATTTTTTTGAATGGACAAATCTCTGTTCTTTCTGTTTTATTTCTTGGAAAGATTGCCTAACTTCCTGATATTCACTGTTTTGTTCAAGCTTTGGTTTTTATCAAGCCTGTTAATTTATTAATTTCTCCTTTTTGGAGTCTTAATTTGGTTTAAGGATTTTGCAGGCTCTTTCTTTTTGAGCCTATATTTTCTTTGAAGATGATCTACTTTCTTGGAAAGTGTTGTTTCTTTTGGCTATCTCTTCTGCTAGAAGAGTTTCTGATTTATCAACTCTCTCTTGTGTGTCTCCTTATCTGATTTTTCATCTAGATAAGTTGTTTTGTGGACTTTTTTTTCCCTCTTCCTAAGGTTGTGAATTTGAACAACATTAGTAGAGAAATTGCTGTTCCTTCTTTGTAGTAGATAAATTGCTGTTCCTTCTTTGTGTCTTAATCCTAAAGAATTCTTTGTGAGTTCTTTACATTCTTTGGATGTGTTAAGAGCTCTGTAATTCTATATCGAGGTTTACTAGGATTTCAGAAGACTTCTAGCCTATTTGTTGTTTTTGTGGTTCCAGAAAAGGTTAGAAAGCCTCTGCCATTTATTTGGCATCCTGGTTTAAGCTTTTGTTTCTCATGGCTTATTTGGAGGCAGGGCAGGCTCCACCTCAGAGATTTACAGCTCATTCTACTAAGTTCAATCGCAATTTCTTGGGCTTTTTTAGAATTTTTTTGGATGATCAAATTTGCAAAGCAGTAATTTGGTCTTCTTTGCATACTTTTATTGTTTTTACCATTTTGATGTATTTGCTTCTTCTGAAGCAGTCTTTGGTAGAAAAGTTCTTCAGGCAGCTGTCTCAGTTTGATTCTACGGGGCCCATTTATCAAGCTCCCATGTTTGATTCTACGGGGCCCATTTATCAAGGGCCCATGTTTCTGGCGAGCCTTCAGGCTCGCCAAAACAGCAGTTATAAAGACCGCTGCTCCATAACCTCTGAGCACTGAGCAGGCGGACAGACAGCGCTGCAATTCAACCCGATTGAGTACGGCCTGATTGCCCGTGAATCTGCAGGGGGCAGCGTTGCACGAGCAGCTCACAAGAGCTGCTGGTGCAATGCTGACTACGGAGAGCGTATTGCTGTCCGCATTCAGCGAGGTCTGGCGGACCTGATCCGCACTGTCGGATCAGGTCCGCCAGACCTTTGATAAATATCCCCCTACTGCTTTTGATTTAAGTTTTTTTTTTTTTAAAAAACTTAATTATTGTGCGGATTTAATTTCTCAGTGGAAATAGATGTTGTTATTTTACCCCTCCCTCTCTAGTGACTCTTCTGTGGACTTCCACATCTTGGGTATTTCTATCCCATACGTCACTAGCTCATGGACTCTTGCCAATTACATGAAAGAAAACATAATTTATGTAAGAACTTACCTGATAAATTAATTTCTTTCATATTGGCAAGAGTCCATGAAGCCCACCCTTTTTATGGTGGTTATGTTTTTTTTGTATAAAAGCACAATTATATTTCCAGTTCCTCTTTTTGTATGCTTTTTTACTCCTTTTGTTATCACCTCACTACTTGGCTATTCGTTAAACTGAGTTGTGGGTGTGGTGGGAGGTGTATTTATAGGCATTTTGAGGTTTGGGAAACTTTGCCCTCTCCTGATAGGAATGTATAGTATATCCCATACGTCACTAGCTCATGGACTCTTGCCAATATGAAAGAAATTAATTTATCAGGTAAGTTCTTACATAAATTATGTTGTTCAGCCAGGTTGTGGATGTGGGGTTCAAAGAGAGAAATCTTTCCTATTTCTTTAGCATATGTCTTCAAGAGCCACTGAGACTATTTCCTTCATTTGGCTTTGTGGTAATTGATAAACTAACTTTCAGTCAAAGCGATTGCTGCACTTGAAAAATCAAACATAAATTAATTGTGAAGTCTGTTCAAATGTTGTAGTAGGAATATAACCTCCTACATTTATTTTAATTTATGATCTGCACATTTTTACACTTCTTATAGCTATCGTGGAACAGACAAAGCTGATTCTGGCACTGTATATTGTTAGTGGCATGGCTGTGTATAATGAACCAATCTTGGAATAAAATATATTTACAAGATTTTTTTTTTTTAATAATTAAAGTAAACTGAACATGGAAAAAAATAGAAAGATAGAGATTAATACCCACATCTATATTTCAAATGGAATGACTCTATAAACTATAGCTGTAAAGGTTGTTTATTTATGCACACACATGCTCATACAATATATATATGCAGCCAGTGACATTCATGTATTTTAGGTGAGGTTTAATTATTTATTTTCTATTTCTAGTTGGCATCTGGTATGGAGCTGGACAATTATGACCAACCGGTTGTTTTGAGAGATGAAAACAAGCGAAGAAGGAGAAAAATGAGACCACATTCTTCAGCTTCCAACATGTCCATGGAGCTGATTCCCATTGAGTTCATTCTGCCAACTAGTCCAAAAAATACCATAGCACAAGATAAATTTCTTTTAGAAATAGTTGGAAATTGCACTGTGGAACAGATGAAAGAACAGGTCTGGATGCATGCTATTGACAAAAACCACAATAGTGATTTTTATATCAAACTTACTCCAGACCAGTTTCTTCTACAATACCAGAAAAAAGGACAGTGGTATGAAATTTATGATAAACATCAGGTGATACAGACTTTAGACTGTATAATGTACTGGAAAGTTTTACAGAAAACTGTGGGAAGAATCTATATTGTTCAGAAAGAGAAAACCTCAGAAGAAACTTTAAATTATCAGTCAGAATTAAATTATTTGATTGGATATGATGTTACTGATGTAAGCAATGTTCATGATGATGAGCTAGAATTTACTCGTCGTAGATTAGTCACACCACGAATGATAGAGATAACCAACAGAGATCCCAGATTATATTCCATGGACCCTTGGCTTACTTCTAAACCACTTCCAGAATATATGTGCAGTAAAATTTCCTCCAATAGCATTTTTATAGTTATACATAAAGGGATGACAAGCCACACAATACGAGTTTCCATTGATGATACACCGGATGCAATATTACAGAGCTTCTTCACAAAGATGGCAAAGAAAAAGTCACTGCTGAATATTTCAGAGGAACACAACGAGCAGAATTTTGTTCTTAGGGTATGCGGGAGAGATGAATATATCATTGGTAATGCACCTATTAAAGATTTTCACTGGATTCGGCACTGCATTAAAAAAGGGGAGGAAATACATCTTGTTCTAGATGTGCCACCTGATCCTTCAGAGGACAAAGTACAAAAGGAAGAGTGGCCACTGGTTGATGATTGCACAGGTGTCACAGGTTTTCATGATCAGCTTACCATTGATGGAAAAGATCATGAGAAGATTTTCACTATATCCTTATGGGACTGCAACCGAAAGTTTCGGGTCAAAATAATTGGGATTGATATTCCAGTGTTGCCTAGAAACACTGATATCACTGTATTTGTGGAAGCCAATATTCAACATGGACAACAGGTTCTTGCACAGCGAAGGACTTCCTGCAAGCCTTTTACTGAGGAAGTCATGTGGAACACATGGCTTGAATTTGATATTAAAATAAAAGATTTACCCAAAGGGGCACTACTAAATCTCCAGATTTATTGTGGAAAAGCTCCTACAGTTTCGACTAAGGCATCCACACAATCTCCTGACTCTTCAGATGTAAAATGTAAAAGTCAGATTCTTTACTATGTAAATGTATTGCTGATTGACCACCGGTTCCTGTTAAGGCAAGGGGAGTTTATTCTACACATGTGGAAAATACCAGGTAAAGGAGAAGAACAGGGTAGTATTAATGCTGATAAACTGACATCTGCAACAAACCCTGATAAAGATACATCTATGGCAATTTCTATAAGTCTAGACAAATACTGTCATCCAGTCGCACTACCTAAATACAAACCAGTATCTGATCCTGAACAAGAAAGGGTAAGGACTGAGATGCCTAATCAACTTCGTAAGCAACTTGAAGAAATCATAGCCACAGATCCGCTTCACCCTCTTTCTCCTGAGGACCAAGAATTATTGTGGCATTTCAGATATGAAATAATTAAGAACCCTGAAGCATACCCCAAATTATTGAGTTCAGTAAAATGGGGGCAACAGGAAATGGTCGCTAAAACTTATCAGTTACTGAGTAAGAGAGAAGCCTGGGATGATTGCTCATTGGATGTTGGGTTAACAATTCAGCTACTTGATTGTAGTTTTTCAGATGAAAATGTGCGAGCTATGGCAGTCCAGAAACTAGAAAGTCTGCAGGATAATGATGTCCTGCATTATCTTTTACAGCTGGTACAGGTAAGACATTATTTACATAATTTATTGTGCTGTTCCAAATAAATATTACTTGGAACAAAGACCTATTGATAGTGAGTGAACATTGGCAAACCACACTTCTCTATTTTCATTATTACTTCCTTCTGAACTGTTCTCTGATTATTATAGTGCATGTATTCATCTGCTGCCAGTTAGGTTCCTTTTGCAAAAATAATCCATCTTTTTAAGATTATAGCTAGATAAAACAGTATATACAGTGTTTGTATATGTTTTTGTAGAAAAAAACAATCTGCATTAGTATGCTTATATAATACACCGAAGAAGTTGAGGATACCTAAAGGGACTAAATTAAAAAAATTATATTGTCCATATAAAAGAACAGCTTTTAATTTTTTTTTACTGAAAATTATAAAAAATATAAACATTTATATTGAATAAAATATTATTTGCGTATTTCCTAATAATGCATGTTTACTGATAAGTACTTCCTGCTAATGCTTATTGGCCCATAGGTACAAATGCTCATTGTAGTAGGAGGTACCTATCATTCAGTGAGGATCAGCAGAACATAAACAACTGATACAAATATATTAGCAGCAATTCAGATTTAAACAAATTTTACTCTACATTTTTTTTAGTTAAATTAAAAAATTAACATAGTAAAATGCTGCTATTTCATATGTATGATAGACTATTTTTGAGCACTGTGTCCTTTTAGCCTTAGTTATACACTGGAGGTCTCAGAGGCATAATAGGAGAAAACCCATATTGCTATCTATAAAATTTGTAAATGGTAAATATAATTTCCTAGAGAAAATCAATTTGCGGCAACATTGCTTTTTTTTTTACCCAAAATATATTATTTTAGATTCTGTATATTGCCCTTCTAAAGCATTAGAGAGTAGGTGGTTAAAATTAATTTAATTAATTATTAGTGAATTATGCCAACTAACTATTATTTATTTTATTTATTATCATTATTGGTACAAATATTGCTTTTAGAATAATCTGTACTAGTGGTTCCAAACATTTTCACTTTGGGGCATCCTTGATGACCTCAATAAACATTTTTATGATCAAGATGGTTTATGATCCAAATAAGATACCATGACAAATGTATTATCTTTTTTTACCTATAGCTGTAATTTCCTAAACTGGTGTTATTTCCTGATCCCTGGTGTCCCAAAATCCAGTTTCTGCTAACATAACTGTTCCCAGCATTACTGTTTTATAGACAACACATTCTTTGGCTTCAAAAAACAGATGGTTTGGTTCTTCACAATTCTCAATAGTTTTCTCAATATTATTAAATTGTGCTTATGGAATTCCATGCAACTGATACAGTATTAAAACGTCCTGTAAATCAAAGTGTGATAAAGTTAGAAGACAAGAGGAGAATTAGTATTGATTCTGGAAAAAGGCCAATGGCACTACTAGTGAAGTTTATGGACTCTTAGTAACTCTAATCTGTAACTTACTTCAGTATATAGAAGCATAAATCACTGAGCAGAGTGGTGCTGTGTATGAAATTCAAATTAGAAAAAACCTAGGAGGTTAAGGAGCCCCCTACAACAGAATACACTTATAGCACTCAAGAGTCACATCAAAATATGTATCATGGATATATAATCTATATAGGAAGGTAATACTGATTACAAGTCTCAAAAAGAGAGAGAGAGGATTGGAGACCATTAATTAAAATATAACTTTTAAAAAATGTAGTAACGTTAAAATATTGAAGGGAAAAAAACTAAAAACACACACTAATAACTAATTCTATTGGAATCTCAGCATCAAAGGGGACTCCAATGGCATACAGATATGAAAATAATATCACTGGCATTCACTTGCTTTATGCAAGACAAATAATATTTGCTGAAACTTTTAAACCAAATCTTTTGGTAAATTGCTCATTACAACTGAGCAACAACTATTTCTAAGTTCCAAACTCATCTGTTTTTACAATACAGTGGCGACTCTAACTATATATTAGCTAAATTCCGATATCAGACAATATATAAACTATAACAACATATAATAACTGTGTGTCAAATATATAAACTATAACAACAAGCTACATTATTAAGTTGTCATATAAATGACATCTGTTATTATTTGAGCTTTCAACATATTGATAGATTTCTAACATAATCGTTTGAGTGAACCAAATAGCAACATTGTTACTTTTTCACAGCAAATAAAACATCAAATTTGTTCCTATAAACTATACTATTACAACCCCCTCTTTCGTTATGGGTATAATCAGGGTTACATGAACCGTCACCGGCCCTCCAGGACTCCAAACGCCACTGCAGATGACTGGAAAGAACCTGGAGATCCAGCAAGATTCTTCTGGATAAAGCTGCCTTTAAGGAAGCAATCACCACCCACCACCACCTCATAAAAACCGCCAAAAAAACAGCCATCCAAGACAGAATCAACTCTAATGCACAAAACAGCAAGGAGTTGTTCTCAGTCATCAAGGAATTCTCTAAACCCAACAGCGACACCACCAACATTCCACCCTCCCAGGACCTCCGCAATACCCTTGCTGTACACTTGCACCGCAAGATCCTCAACATCTATGACACGTTCACGCCTCATAACTCAACCTCCACTACACCCAACGACACCCCTCCCAAATTCGCCACCCCCTCTCCACAAATGGACTATCTGGAGCCCCGTCGCCACAGATGACACCTCAGAATCATGAAATCCATCCACTCCGGCGCACCCTCGGACCCATGCCCCCATCACATATTCAACAAAGCAAGCAACACCATCACCCCTGAACTCCGCCGTACTATCAACTGCTCCATCAAAACCGGCACCTTCCCGGATATCTGGAAGCACGCGGAACTGAAACCCCTGCTGAAGAAACAGTCGGCAGACCCCACGGCCCCTAATAACTACTGCCCCATCTCTCTACTCCCCTTCCCGGCCAAAGTCATAGAGAAGTCCATCAACTTGCAACTTATTGACCACATTGAGGCTAGCCACACCCTGGACCACTCCCAATCTGGTTTCAGAAGCAACCACAGCACCGAGACCGCCCTCCTCGCTGCAACAGGTGACATCCGCGCCATGCTCGACAGAGGAGAAACCGCCGCCCTCATCCTCCTAGACATCCGCAGCAAAGCCCTGGAATGGATCACCTCCTTCCTCACGGGTAGGACCCAGAAAGTCAGACTCCCGCCTTTCTCCTCCAAATCCACACCAGTCAACTGCGGTGTACCACAAGGCTCTTCGCTGAGCCCCACCCTCTTCAACATCGCCATCGTCCAATGCCACAACCTCAACATCGTCTCCTTTGCCGATGACACCCAGTTAATCATCTCACTCACCCGAGATCCCACCACCACCAAAAAGAATGTCCACGAAGGCCTGACAGCAGTCGCTGCCTGGATGAAGGACAACCGGCTCAAACTGAACACAGACAAAACCGAAGTCCTCCTCCTCGGACCCAATAAATCCGCATGGGACGACTCCTGGTGGCCCACAACCCTCGGTCACCCTCCAACCCCAACCGAACATGCATGAAATCTAGGCTTCATCCTGGACTCCTCACTCTCCATGGACCGACAAATCAATGCCATAACCTCAACATGCTTCCACTTTCTCCACCTGCTACGAAAAATCTTCAAGTGGATTCCTACCGAAACCAAGAAAAGTCACCCATGCCCTCGTCAGCAGCCGGTTAGACTACGGCAACGCACTCTACTCCGGCTCCACCATCAAACTCCAAAAGAGACTCCAACGTATCCAGAACGCCTCAGCCAGACTCACATTATTGACATCCCTCTCCAATGCCACATCACCGAACACCTAAGGAACCTTCACTGGCTCCCCATCAACAAGAGAATCACCTTCAAGCTCCTTACCCACGCGTTTAAGACCCTACACAACATCGGACCCGAATACCTCAATCACCGCTTAAATTTCTACACCCCCGCCAGACAACTCATATTGGCCGACCAAGCACTCGCAGTCATCCCCCGCTTCAGCAAATCCACAGCGGGCGGAAGATCCTTCTTCCACATGGCAGCAAAGACATGGAACACCCTCCCGCTGCACCTCAGACAATCCATCTCCCTTACAAAGTTAAGTAAGGACCTCAAAACCTGGCTCTTCGACTGAATGCCCATCCCCTCCCCCCTTCTCCTATCCCCTTTCCCTTAGAGCCTTGAGACCCTCAGGGGTGATTAGTTTGCGCTCTATAAGTACCCAATAGATAGATAGAAAGCTCTCCCACCCATATTGAGACCCTGCATATGTCATGTAGGATCATTTTTGTAATGTCTAGTGAGTCAGTGAATTTTACCCATTTATACCTGCTTATCATAAGAATTTTATTGCGATAAACCTGGCCACAGTTTTACAATCTCATTGAAGACCAACATAGTGATATAATTTCACATCTGTATGCCATTGCAGTCCCCTTTGTGTGTTTTTTTTTTTTTTTTGCAGAACTAGCATTTTTAGAAAATTAACCAGTTCCACTGTCCTGAAACCTTAGCAGCTTCCTATATGAAAGCACTCCCCCGTGACCCGATCCCATCATTGAAAGTTGACAAAAATGAGGCTACAGAAGTCATGTATATGATCAAAGCTCTCCGGTATATAGTTGGCAAAATATTGTGTTTAATAAGATTCCATTCTGTAACTATAGTAGAATGATTACTACTCCCCATCAGTCATGTGCGGGGAAGAAAATTTTGTTTTATACAAAATTTTTATTATCATTATTTGAGGAAATTAGTTACCCTGAATATTCGCTGCCTGCACTGCTCGTTAAACTTTTACATTTGTTTACGTTAAACAAAGGTACATTTTTCAAAGCTACAAGTGAAAAGTTTACCTGTAGCTACATAGTACATACTTACTCCAATGCACCCTGGAGAGCGGACTAACCAGATCCTCTTACTGACAGTTAATGCAGGTCCTGGGTGCCGAGAGTGCTAAGCCTCCTGTTAGCCGGGCCAGGGGCTTGGCAAGAAGAGGATCGGGTAAGCGCACACTCTAGAACGCATTAAGTTAAGTTTTAAGCCTTTAAAAGTTATTTAAGGAAAATAAATAAATACTGATTAATTTAATCAGTTTTTTTTTTAATTTTGTTGTTGTAGTCATTTAGATATTTGTTTATGAAAATAAAAATCTGAATTTTTGTACGAATGTGCATTAGTTCCGAAAATTACTGCACATCTTTACTCCACATGCTATTGTTTTTCCTCATGTACCAGCAGCTGTTTTCAAAGTAATTTTCTTTTTTAGCACCATACAATTATAACTTAGTGAAGCTATATATATATATATATATATAACTGTTAGTGTGTGTGTTGATATATACATACATAATATATATATATATATATATATATATATATATATATATATATATATATATTTATTGTATTTATATAGCACTTTGTAAAAGTTTTAGGCCACCATTAGATTTGTTATTTTAGCAATGGTATAATGACCATATATATAATTATTTCTCTGTCGCTTTATTAGAATACAACCAGAAAATACAGGATATGTTTATGCAGTATTAAAGAAACAGAAGAATAATCAGAAAAAAAAATGCTTCTATAGGCTATAGTGGCAAGTATTTAGTGTGACCTTCCCTTATACTTGAGCAATAGCAGGAACCTGGCTCGTAAACCTAAATAAAATAGAACCATAATTAATGGCATTGCTAACACCTGTATTTTTTCTTAATATTTCATGCCAAAATGACTGCTGTGAAAAAGGTCTATTATTGTAGGTTTGTGCAAGACATGCTTGAGCATTATACACATGTGGTATGAGTTTAATTTATTGAAAGCTTGCTAATAAGACTAACTTTCAATCACATCATTCCATTCAAAATGCCAAAGATCACAGAATTTGACAGACATAAAATCATACTTTTGCATCAGCAACACCACTCTTAAAGGCATATCAGCAAACAAACTGGATACTCAAGACGTGGTATTCAAGCTGTTATAAAGAAATTTGAAGAATCAGGAGAGGTTAAAGACAAAAAGGGGATGGAAGACCAAGAAACTTTTCAAAATATGATGAGAAGTTTCTCAGAGTTTCTTCTTTGAGAGACTGGAAGAAGTCCAGCAAGGACCTGGCTCAGCACCTGGCAGCTTCATTGGGATGACAAGTTGCCCCTTCTACAGTCTGAGAAAGCTTTATCAGGAATGGTCTTTGTAGAAGGGTAGCAGCCAAGAAACCACTTTTTTCGGCAGGAGAACAGGGTGAAAAGGCTAAGATATGCTAAATCTCACAAAGATTGGAATGAAAATCAGTGGATAAGAGTATTATGAAGTGACAAATCCAAGTTTAAAATTTCTGGGTCCAATCGTCAACAGTATGTGAGAAGAAGAGCTGGAGAAAGATGGAAGAATGAACTTGCAGCCTTCAGTGAAACTTGGTGGAGGGTCTGTCCTGGTTCGGGGCTGCGTTTCTGCCAGTGGTGTTGGCGATATTGTCCAAATTGATGGGTTCATGAATGCTGAAAATTACAGACAGGTTTTAATTCATCATAACATTCATTCTGGAAAGCGCCTGATTGGGGATTGTTTTATTTTTCAGCCTGATAAAGAACCCAAGCACACTGCTAATGCAGTGAAATCATATTTGGAGTGAAAAAGAGCTGATAAAACACTGACAGTTATGGAGTCCAGACCTGAATATTATAGAGGAAGTATGGGATCACCTGGACAGAGAAAGAAATACAAGACAACCTAAATCTAAAGAAGAACTCTGGGAAGTGCTGAAAGAAGCCTGATATAATATAATATACCAGAAGATTACTTCAGAAAACTTCAGAACAGTCTCCCCAAAAGAGTTCAAGATGTACTTAGTGCCAAGGAAGGTCACACTAAAGACTTTTGCGTGAAGAAGCCATTTTGTTCTGAAAATTGTGTTTTTTCATATTTTGTGTACATATTTCCTGTATTTTCTGTTTGTATCTAAATAAAGAGAAATAAATGTGGATGGTCATTAAAACTTTATTAAAACAACAAATCTAATGGTGGCCTAATACTTTAGCACAGGACTGTTTATGCATAATATATTATGCATAATTTTATTTTGATTATCCGAGTCACTGGGGTTTAATTGTTATTTTTAAGAGTGCATCTATTATATGCGATTATTTATTTAAAAAAATGTTGTAAAACTTATGTTTTTATAACTTTCAGTTAGCTGCTTGACATAATAAAGTAATTGTAAACTGTTCATGTTTTAAAATACTCCTCGCTCCGGCCACCCACTTCAAAAGTAATATTTTTCATGAGCTAAAGGTTTGAACTGTTCTCCAATTGATTCTGATTGGTGAACAATTCAAACCGTAAGCTCACAAAAAATATTACTTTAAAAGTAGGCGGCCGGAACATGGGGTATTAGAATGGTACGGCTAGATTAAAAAGTTACAGCGCATATTTATTAGTTCTGATTAAATTAAGTCCCTGTAAAATATTGCTTAGATTCTGGACATGATTTTAAAACATGTAAACTTACCATCGCTTTAAGTAATGTCATACTAAAGGATTATGTATGGGATGTACTTTGTTTTGTTCATTTGTGTTCTTTCACTTTCTTTATCTCTAGGCTGTAAAGTTTGAACCATATCACGACAGTGCCTTATCCAGGTTCCTACTAAAACGTGCATTAAGAGTAAGAATTAAAATAACATATATATATTATTTGTTAATCATTGCAAGTTTTCTGGGTATTTCTTTAGCATTGCAACCATTCAGAAAGTACTTCCTAAAGAGCTATAAATTAAATGCAGGGTTTATTGGCGCTTGACCCAAAACAGCGTAATAGTGCAGTCCCTAAAACTATAGGGGCCACTTGAGAAGCAAATAATGTTAATAAATACTGCCTGGTGGTCAAAGTCCTTGTGCTAGTTAACAATGTCACTGATGTGCTAAAATAGCATATATATCCACATGGTTAATGAATTAAAATGTAGCATTTATTGTAGAAACAATGGTAAAATAACACACCTGGATGACATTAGATTATAGCTTTGACAAACCTCTAACCCCACTCTTTAAATGGCTGTGTATTACAGTGTATAAAAACTGTTACTAAAGTGTCCACATTTCTAATAGTAACAGTGCTCATTGTGTATTCTCTGGTTTTCCAATTGGTCATGTAATCCTGATACGTCATTTACAGTTTGTGATGTAAATGTGAAAACATTGTCGTCTTTGAAAAAAGCTCCGGCGAAACGCGTCAGTTGGCATAGAAGGCATCAGAGGTTTGTCAATGCTATAATCTGATGTTATCAAGGTCTGTTATTTTACTATTTTGTATCTACAATAAATGCTAAGTTTTAATTCTTTAATCAAGTGGATGTATATGCTATTTTAGCACATCAGTGACACTGTTTGTTTTACTAGCATACAGACTTTTTCCACCAGGCAGGATTTATTTACATTTATTATTTATTTCTTTAGTATTATTTATATTCTTTTACATAATACAAGTTTTTTCTTATTTGCACCTAGATTACAAGTGGTGCGCTAACTGTAGCGCAAGTGCCAAATCTGGCTTTTTTAGGCTCCCTAGACCTTGTTCATCCTCTCTAGTCTCACCAGTATTTATGTTATTAAATACTATTTAATATAAGGACTGGTGAGGCTAGAGAGGCTGAAGACGCTCTAGAGAGCCTAAAAAAAAACAATATTGCACTTGCGCTACAGTTACGGCACCATTCCTAATCTAGGCGATGATGAAGAATTATGTAAAAGTTGCAGTTTCAAACAATAAGACATTTTACCCCAGGTCTCTGGGTTTGCCCTCAACACCCATTTGACATTCTAAGCTGGTGAAGGGACAACTGAACCCATTTGTGTTACTTAAAGGGACATTCCAGCCAAAATTGGAATCCACATGGATACATTTCAGCTTTAAATAGAAACATTTTTGTAATATACATGTATTAGCAAAATTGCTTCTAATAAAAGCTATGGCTTTTTCAAAATAGTATTTAAATATGCACTGAGCACCAGCATTTTAAACGCAACACTTGCTCAGAGAGCCTAAGGTGACTGTACCATCTGGTAATTACTCAATTTGTTTTAATCGCTGACATTATCCAGACCCCACTGGCACTCTGAACAGCTGCAGGAATTAAAAAGCTGATGCACTGGGACTATCTAGATATTCTGCACATGCAGAGACAAATTTTAACACTAAAACAGTGATAACATTTACTAGAAGCATTTAGCCAATACATGTATATTGCAAATATGTTTCTATTCAAATATATAATTAATATGTGCATTTAAATTTTAACCAGAATGTCCCATTAATGTTGCTGAGAATCTACATTGAGTTTCCAGGCACATAAAAAGCCCATATCAGTAATGAGCAAACTATGGAACGAGTCCCAAAAATGGCACTCAAAGTAAATTTTATGTAAATTTGTTGTCTGTAGTCCACTATCAATGGATGGAAATTGTTGTGTTTAAAAACTAAAATTTCTTGTAAATCCATTCTATATATAACCAACTAAGCTTAGTATAGCATGGATTGTATTTGTTTATATATTATCACCTCATTGAAAAAACAAGCAGTGCCCTGTGGCACCAGAGCCGATTGGCTTAGTATTTAAGCCGCAGGCTGAAATAAAGGCACCTTTTCATTATTTTCTTTTAACCTGATGAATGAAGGTAACCTTTATTTATAGGGATGGTATATCCTAGTGTTTTTGAAACTCTAGGATTTACCATCACTAGGTTTTAAAGGGACAGTCTACACCAGAATTTTTATTGTTTTAAAAGATAGATAATCCCTTTATTACCCATTTCCCAGTTTTGCATAACCAACACAGTTATAATAATATACTTTTAACCTCTGTGATTATCTTGTATCTAAGCCTCTGCAAACTGCCCCTTTTTTCAGTTCTTTTGACAGACTTGCAGTCTAGCCAATCAGTGCCTGCTCCCAGATAACTTCTCGTCCACGAGCACAGTGTTATCTATATGAAATACGTGAACTAACACCCTCTAGTGGGGAAAAACTGTTAAAATGCAATCTGAAAGAGGTGGGCTTCAAGGTCTAAGAAATTAGCATATAAACCTCCTAGGTTAAGCTTTCAACTAAGAATACCAAGAGAACAAAGCAAAATTGGTGATAAAAGTAATTTGGAAAATTGTTTAAAATTACATGCTCCATCTGAATCATGAAAGTTTATTTTGGCCTAGACTGTCCCTTTAAGGCTCCCATGCCATACCAGAGTAGAATATTTTTGTGCAAATCCTATAAATGTTTTTTAATGCTCATGCAGAATTTCCAATGCATTGAACAATGGCTGCCTTTTACAATATATTTATGCAAACCAGGCATGTCATTGTTGAATGAGAATACATTTTAAGGAACTAAATTAACAGGAATTATTTCAACATTTGTTTCACTTTCCAGAGCAAACGGATCGGCCACTTCTTGTTTTGGTTTCTGAGAAGTGAAATTGCTCAGTCAATGCATTATCAACAAAGGTTTGCTGTCATACTGGAAGCGTATCTGAGAGGCTGTGGCACGGCAATGCTGCAGGATTTTAAGAAGCAAGTTCAGGTTACTGAGCTGCTTCATAAAGTCACTATGGAGATCAAATTAGTTTCTGCTGAGAAGTACGATGTAACCACCCAAGGTATAGTAGTACATCTTTATACAGTTTTCCAAATAAATAATGTTAACTGAATAATGTTGTTTGCAGTGTGGCTCCTGTTCCCATCCAATACATTTTGCCAACCAAAAAATTCAAACTCCGCTCCAGAGTTTTGGCTTTCTTTTCATTGCTATTTCAGTTCATCAGACACTCAGCTGTTTGAATTAAAGGGACATTGAGGCCTACTTATCAAGCCGTCAACTTACTTGCATTCAACGGCACCAATACACTCGCCTAACATCGCTGCCGCGGACCTGAATACGCTCTCCATATTTATATAAAAAGCTGTCAAAAAGCCGCGCACCAAGTAACTAACAGTCGTCGATCTCGCTGCTCTTCGGCTTTTTCCCAGCTTTATTTGTATACTGTCACTAAACACCACCACTATACTAAACTGTTTAACCCCTATCCCGCCGCTCCCGGACCCAGCCGCAACTAAAGTTATTAACCCCTAAACCACCGCTCCCGGAGCCCACCGTAACTCTAATAAAGTTATTAACCCCTATCCCGCTGCTCCCGGACCCTGCCGCACCTAACTAAAGGTATTAACCCCTAAACCCCTGGCCTCCCACATCACTAGCACTACTATTAACCCCTAAACTGCCAGCCCCTGAAAAGGGCATTTGTATGGGCATTACCCTTAAAAGGGCATTTAGCTATATTGCTGCCCAAACCCTAACCTAAAAATAAAACCCACCCAATAAACCCTTACAAAATCCTAACACTAACCCCCGAAGATCCACTTACAATTTTGAAGATCCCACATCCATCCTCAAAGAACCCGGCAGAAGTCCTTATCGAAGCCGGCCGAAGTCTTCATCCAAGCCCGCAGAAGTATTCACCCAGACGGCATCTTCTATCTTCATCCATCCGGCGCGGAGCGGCTCCATCTTCAAGACATCCGGCGCAGAGCATCTTCTTCTTCTGACGTGTTCTTGAACAATGAAGGTTCCTTTAAATGACGTCATTCAAGATGGCGTCCCTTAGATTCCGATTGGCTGATAGAATTCTATCAGCCAATCGGAATTAAGGTTGAAAAAATCCTATTGGCTGTTGCAATCAGCCAATAGGATTGAGCTTTCATCCTATTGGCTGATCCAATCAGCCAATAGGATTGAGCTTGCATTCTATTGGCTGATTAGAATAGCCAATAGAATGCAAGCTCAATCCTATTGGCTGATTGGATCAGCCAATAGGATGAAAGCTATGGTTGTGTGGGTGGTGGGTTTTACTGTTGGGGGGGTGTTTGTATTTTTATTTACAGGTAAAAAAACTGATTTCTCTGGGACAATGCCCCGCAAAAGGCCCTTTTAAGGGCTATTTGTAGTTTATTGTAGGTTAGGGGTTTTTTTTTATTGGGGGGGGCTTTTTTATTTTGATAGGGCTCTTAGATTAGGTGTTATTAGTTTAAATCTTTGATAATTTCTTTTTTATTTTGTGTAACTTAGTGTTTATATTTTTTTGTAACTTAGTTGTTAGTTTTTTGTAACTTTGTAATTTTTTATTGTAGATTTAAATTATTTGAGTAGGGTTAGGTGTTTAAATATATAATATAGTTAATTTAATTTGTAGTTTAATGTAATTTTAGTATAACAGGGTAGATTAATTATTAGTTTAATATAGTTTAATGTAATTTTAGTATAATAGGATAGGTTCATTAATAGTTTAATATAGTTTAATTTAAATCTAAAGGTAAGTTTAAATTTATTATAAGGTAGGTATGAGTTAATATTTAATATAAAGTTAGCAGGTTGTTAGGTTTAGGGGTTAATAGTTTAATTTAGTTTATGGCGATGTGGGGGGCTGGCGGTTTAGGGGTTAATAGGTTTAGTAAGTGCTAGTGATGTGGGAGGCCAGGGGTTTAGGGGTTAATACCTTTAGTTAGTTGCAGCAGGGTCCGGGAGCAGCGGGATAGGGGTTAATAAGTGTAATGTAGGTGGCGGCGGTGTCGGGCGGTATATTAGAAGTTTAAAAATATAATGTAGGTGGTGGCGGTGTCGGGGCGGCAGATTAGGGGTGTTTAGACTCGGGGTACATCTTAGGGTGTTAGGTGTAAACGTAACTTTTTTTCTCCCATAGGAATCAATGGGATATCTGGCAGCAGCGAACATGAGCTTTCGCTGCTTTCAGACTCCCATTGATTCCTATGGCATCCGCCGCTTGAAAACCAGGTACGCTGGGCTGAAATAGTGGCGAGCGTACCTGGTAGGTATTTGTTAACTAGCAAAAGTAGTCAGTGCCGAATTTGCATTCAGAACATCTGTAGTGACATAAGCATCGATCTGTGTCGGACTGAGACCGGCGGATCGTATGTTACGTCACAGATTTCACCTTTTGCCGGTCTGTAGGCTTTGATAACTAAGGGGAATCAAGCTCGCCACAATTACGCTGCGGAATTCCAGCGTATTTGCGGTTGACGGCTTGATAAATAGGCCTCATTATCTGCTGAGCACAATTATAATAGCTCTATTCAATATGCAATATTGTTTTTCCTCCTGTCTCTGCATCTGTCTTTAAAGCCATTTTCCTATTTTAACCCCTTACAGGTACCAGTTGGTAAATCTCTACCAGGGGCAGAACTACCATTGGTGCACCAGGGAGGCCGATAGTAGCCAGTAAATACATAAACGTGTGTACAATCATAATGCAGGGAAGCCTTTTATTAGTGCATGTTGCAGGTCCATCTTATCTATCTACTCAAAATGACTATTTAGAGCAGCATTTATATTATTACTATTGCTTACTACTAAGTTATCTTTGGGGGGACCAAAGAAATGTTTGCACCAAGCCCTCTGTTGAGTAGGTCTGCTACTGACCTCTACATATTTATACTGGGCACCATCATCTTATGTATTCTCCCTGTGAAAGAAGCAGTGCACAGTAACAAATAAGTGACATTTATGGATTTAACAGCTATAATATGCTCTTTCGGTTATAGAGCACAATACAGAGACGGAATATTACATTCTTGAAGGTTTTTTTATCATAAACATAAACTAAATAAATTATAACTCATATTACAAGTATCGCACTAATGATAGCTTGGGTCACAATAAGCGGTATTGCTGGGCCTCAGTAACATTAGCGCGTAACTTGATATTAGAAGACCATGGTAAATCCAATTTACCAGAGATGGGTTAGCGTGGCCGACATCGCTCTATTGCAATCTATACTTTCAATGGATATTCTGACCGAGCTAAATAGCATTTGTATTACTAATTGAAAGTTATAGTTGTCACTCAAGCAAAAGCCGAAATTAAGCTGGACTATTAGCACAACTTGAAACTTAGTAAAGTGTAAGGGTTAAAAAAATTTTTTTACAAAATACATCAAAAACATATTAAATAAAGTATTACACTCATATTATTACACTCACCTTTTAATAAAAATATAATTTTAATAATAAAGGGATAGGAAAGTCAAAATTAAACTTGCAAGAATCCGATAGAGCATGCAATTTTAAGACACTTTTAAAATCACTTCTATTTTCAAATGTGCTTTGTTCTTTTGGTGTCCATTGTTGAAAAATATTACGCACGCATCCTACACTAGTGGGATGTAGCTGATGATTGGTGCCTACATACACTTGTCTCTTGTGATTGGCTAACTAGATGTATTCAGCTAACTGCCAGTAGTGCAATACTGTTTCTTCAGCTAAAGATAACAAGAGAATGAAGTATATTTGATAATAAAAGTAAATTTGAAAGTTGTTTAAAATCATATGTTAAAATGGATATGGTATATGGCAAGGTGTTTGACTGGAAAGGGTTCCAGTGTGTGTGTGTGTGTATGTGTATGTATATGTATATATATATATATATATATATATATATATATATATATATATATATATATATATATATGTCTAAATATGTGTATTACATTTCTTGTGAACTGCTGGTGCAATGCCGCCCTCTGCAGATTCGCAGCCAATCAGCCACTAGCAGGGGGTGTCAATCAACCCGATCGTATTCGAACTGGTTGATTTCTGGCAATGTCTGTCCGCCACCAGAGAGCAGGCGGACAGGTTACTGCTTGATCATTTCTGAAGGCTCGCCGGAAACACAGGGCATCAATATGCCCCTATGTCTTCAAACATATATTAAATTCACAAAGTAAAACATCAAATAATGTTTTAATATTGTGTTTTCGTTATAGTACAAGGTGAATTTAATTTTCAAATTACTCTTTTTGTTTGCTTTTTTTGCGTTTTCCTTACTGTCCCAACTTTTTCAGAATTGGGGTAATATATATATTTATTAATGTTACCTGGGTCTAGGAATGATATGATACCACTAACTTTCCGTCCTTTTTCTAGAATCTATATTTTAAAGCTCAGCAGATTGAAGTCTCACACAACAGCATGCTGATACCCAACTCATGGCCCTATATGAGAGACATATCTCTTAACAACACTGTTAGCCAGAACCTGAAAAGCCCAATACACCTATAAATTACTGCAGTACCAGTAGGCTTCAGTGCATTACTTACAACTCATGGCCCTATATGAGAGACATATCTCTTAACAACACTGTTAGCCAGAACCTGAAAAGCCCAATACACCTATAAATTACTGCAGTACAGCAGGCTTCAGTGCATTACTTACAACTCATGGCCCTATATGAGAGACATATCTCTTAACAACACTGTTAGCCAGAACCTGAAAAGCCCAATACACCTATAAATTACTGCAGTACAGTAGGCTTCAGTGCATTACTTACAACTCATGGCCCTATATGAGAGACATATCTCTTAACAATACTGTTAGCCAGAACCTGAAAAGCCCAATACACCTATAAATTACTGCAGTACCAGTAGGCTTCAGTGCATTACTTACAACTCATGGCCCTATATGAGAGACATATCTCTTAACAACACTGTTAGCCAGAACCTGAAAAGCCCAATACACCTATAAATTACTGCAGTACAGCAGGCTTCAGTGCATTACTTACAACTCGTGGCTTCTGTGGACCATGTCAGTGGATTTCTGAAACGGATTTTTGCTGCAGGAATTGTTCTTCAGAGTGAACCAATTTAGGGAATAGATTTTATTGCTGACTCCCTGCTCATGTGGAGTAAGAAGTGTAGCACTGTGCACACTTAACAAAATGGTGACACATGTAAAGGAACTTTTGGCTAGTGAGCATGGCACTATACAGCATAGCACTGCCCTCCCTCTATTTATTGTGTACTGTTTTGGATAGCCACATGAAGTAATTACTTTTTTTTTTATATATTCTCTCCCTGTGCCACCCCTGTCAAATACCACATGGGTTCCTTTATAGAGCCAGCCCCAGGTTAAATGTATAGCTAAAGTCCCTCTCAGTAACCACAACGCATTGTAGCTTGGGAACACAAATTTAGTTCAGATGCTTTAAGGTGTGGGATTCAAAACAATCATCTTGTAATACGTAGTACTGAGTTTGACTTCAAGGTACAGTGAAAAAAAAACAAACATTCAGAGGTATTTAAAATAATGAATTTACATACTGCAATATAGTTTTAATATTATTAATTTATGGGGAAGTGAATGTAATCATCTGTTAACATTTTACTTTGCACAACTTTGACATTCCGCCCTCTAAAAAAAATTATAATATAGAATACAGGACAAAACTGAGTTTTCAAAAAATTTAATGGCCTTGTCCCACAGAAAACTACTGACAGATTGGCTAGACCACACTGATGTCCTTTTTGGTTCAAATGTAAGTTTGAATATTTGCCTAACATTACATTTATTTGGCATACATATTTGAATGTTCTCTCTTGTAGACTTACACTAACTAAATCACTGATTTAATATATATATATATTTGCGATTCAACATTCTATTTTGAATGAAAGACATTTAGCTTTGAATTTCGGTTCTCAAAGATGTGTGTTAAAACCACTGATTCGTTGTTTGTCTAGTAGAATTAACATTCAATGCAAAGGAAAACAAATTCAAAACATATAAATGACAGTAACATTTCTCTATTTCATATTTTTTTTATCCATAAATTGAATCTTACAGTCAAAATTACCCAGCGCGAGGGGGGCAGAGCCAGCAGCTTAGGTGACTAGACGTACAAATATGGAGCTCTTATGCCTAAATAAAAAAATAGCCATTATTTTCAGTAAAAATGGACCTAATATTACATGTGGATAACTGCTAATTAATCCTTAACCGAAGGTTAACTTGCTTGAGCCAGCTCATAGGACTAACTTGGCGACTAACAATTTTTATGGGAGGAAGTTACCGGGGCCTACTCTCCCTGATACTGACTTTAGACAGAACCTGAGGCTCTTTACAATATGGAGGAGAATTCAGAGCTACTGTACACCTTGCTCCAGTACCTGGACCGGCAAATGGCTAGCTGTTTTCTTGACTTATCAGGCACGCTAAAATCGGAGCTGAGGGGAACGTTCTGCAATACCCTATCTAGCAAGGAGTTTAGAGCCATGCGGACGGAACTACCTCGGGGAATCCCGCTTGTGACGCTTCCCCAATCTCCTCTATTGTGTTTCTGGGGTGACAACATGGGAGATATATCATAACCCTACCGTGATCCGCTCCTAAGTGACTACCCTCCACACATGGTATATGAATACCCAGGACACGGGCTAGACATATGTGTGGCTCATGGCTACTTAACGATGTAGCAGATCCACAGGAAACGAGACAACTTAACCCTCTTCGCATGTGGCCCTAGGATCATCGCACAGCTACAGCAAATGACGGACATCGGATGTGCCGAGGAGATGGATACCTCTGGAGGACATACGCAGCTATTAGAACTGCGAGCTGTTGGGCAACCTGTCGTTATCAGCATCTTGCCTTCTCGAGCCGTCTGTGTGCATCAGCAGGGGTTGTTGAGAGCAGAAGGGTTTTTACCTGTCTCATTGTTACCACATAGGCTAGGCATAGGCTGACTATCTGATCTAATATGGGGATAAGCTGAACCCATAGCTCCTAGCTCTGCAGTATTTCTCCCCTTGAAGCCCATGTGGTATGTCGTGCTTGGAACTTCTGCTTTCCCAAAGGTATAAATGCTTACCTTACCCGGAGAACGAACTAGACACTGATACATGTCAATGAAGAGACACAGAATGACATGTCTTCATAGCTGCAAAGCTGCTTTTTGTTAATAGTAACTGGAACGATATGACTGTGCTGACCCTATGTGAATATGTTCTGTACTCTGCGCGGTGTGAATAATATTCCTAAGCTCATAATACAACTAAGGTAGCCAAGGAACGTATAATTTCCACTTATATCAGTTTAACCGGGTTTTTTTTACTGGAATTTCATGTTCAGGTAACATAGGATGTAAACCATGCCCCTTCTCCCTTTGCGTACATTATGAAATCAGCATAGTATCACACTAGGTACAGGGTAATTCAAGCCATATACCGTTTAACTTTTACTTTAGAATAGGCTATTTACTAAGTCCTTCTAGAAGCTCCTACACATTTCAGATTGCACACCCCTCTACATCTCCCTAACATTATCGCATGCTCCTCCTCACATTTAAATATCTGAGTACCATAGCCATTGTCAACATATGTGTAGTGTGCTACGCCAGATGAGGCAAGTTCTACATCACCTCCCCCAGTTATGTACCTGTTTAGATAGTTGCTTTATACTCTTCTGTTAAGCTCACAATTGTAGTTGCCTAATAACACCTTTGTATATGGCAGTCTAATGATAACACTGTTATTTTCAAGTTTATGTTTGGTTTGTATGTTGAATATTGCCTGAGTTTTGTCTTTGATCATTTCCTATGCTCAATTAACCTAGTGTAACATAAGGTTTACAATTTGGTATGCTATCTACACGGCTTTAGTATAATCACATGCACTTTATCTCATCCTCTCTGCAAAATGATGTTGTTTGCCAAGGCTTTAATATTTACAGGGGATAGTGTAGATGTTCAGAGTGAGGTGGGTGTATAAATCATCTCATGTATATTAGTTCAGATAATTGCCCTACCTTTTTGTATAGTTTACTTTTTTATACTCAAAATGCTATTATGGAAAGATACTTGTTGCAGGGGTCTTAACTCTCACTAGTATGGCCTGGAAGTTATATGTTTTTGCTGGCTGTCTAACTCACTGTTAACTCTGGTCTGCATTTTGTGTTTACTTGGTATTTATTATCATGGGTATCCCTTAATGATGTCGGATCTTTAGATTCATTTTCTGTTTGAACATAAATGCTTCAATTCCATGCCATAATTAAAGTAGGCGGTAGCCTACCATGAATGTTAAGTTCAGCATTGGGGATTGTTTCTCTACTAACATTAGATGCTTACCCTTGGGTATAGGGCCCATGCCTGGGGGGTGAAATCAATCCTTGTAAATATCCATTGCTATTGGCTGGTTTATGATATGTATTTGTATGTCTGTATAAAACAGATGTGTATGATAACACATAGATTTTTAAAATGGGTTATGTATGTATTCAGTAATATAATTATAAAAGATCCTTGTATGGCACAATTGGGAACTTGAAGCTAGATATATTAACATCCAAGTATTAGACTTCCTAGACTCCAGAGGCTCTCTATACGGACAGACGACCTACTATATCATTGCCACTTTCTATCTAAATATAATGTGGCTGCACTTTAGTTTACACTCTTCCCCCCCTCCTTTATTTCAATTCTCAGCTGTGTTCTTCCGCAGTTAAATATATTACTCTATGGTTGGTAAATGGGGGTGATTCTATATTCCCAGTAGTAAGACTGGGTTTTTGGTAAGCGTCTCTGGTCCGCTATTTCAAACTATATAAATTATGTGTCATGGTTTAACAAAGACCGTTTATCATTTTAGTTCTTTTTCCTCCAGCGGTATAAAATATATCCTTATATATCAGTAGGGAGGTGTATAAGGCCTTTATGTGACTACCATTTAACTATACTCGCAGCTCTGTCAGTCCATAAGAGACTGGAGCAGTAGTCATTCTATGGTTATATTTTGAAAAATAAAATGAGGTTTGTTTTATATAAAAATACTGTTGTTGCTAGTGGACTTACAATCCCAAGGTTTTATAATGGATATACTATATGTTAGACAATGTATTTCTGTTAATGTGCTTAAATTTCATTGCCAGAAAGTCCTTTGTATGTCGAATATTCCTGTATGCCATTGCTTTATTTCTGTTGTTATTTTTCACAACCTCAATAAAAAAATAAAAAAATATTTAAAAATTACCCAGCGCTCTATGCAAGTGGGAACATTTATAATAGCAAAACCAACATTCAATGTTGACTTTAAACCCAATATGTTGCCCAGGACAATGTTCTATTCTACCATTTGAATATCAGGAAGATTTCTTTTGTTTTATTTTTATTATTTCCCATTCTTCCTAAGACAACAGTTTAATGAGACCATTTTTAAAATTTAATCATGGTGTTTATGTTTTGACTCTGAACAAAGACAATTTCTTTCTTGACTATACTAAATATTGGTCCTCAGGCTAAATGCTATAATATTAGAAGTAAAATGCCTTGCTTTTTTGCACCATTATCACACACACAGAAATGCATGGTATTTTTTTTTTTGTCTAAATATTGTTCAAATAGAGAAAAAGCAAATAAATTAGAATTATAATGGTTCACTTATTATTATGTAATTCAATCTTTAAATCTTCTATACAGATTTTTTTTTTCAATACTAGTTGTAAAGCATGTAATGGTTGTTTTTAACAATTTAAGGATCAAAGTAGCTCTTTCACAAAAACAAATGAGCAGCTGTTCAGGCAACTACTAAACTAGAATATTATGGGCCAGAGTACAAACTGAGCGCAAATTAACGCTTAGGCTCGAGCGTTACATGCGCTAGAAGTAAGCTTTTTGCACTTGTCGGGTTGCGCTCATATTACGAGTTGAAAGTAAACTGTTTTCGCTCTTGTGCTAACCCGACAAGCGCAAAAAAAACGAAGTTAGAATATCGCATGCGCGTTCACATATTTCCCCATAGAAGTCAATAGAGAGAAGAAAGTGGGAAAAAAACAACCTTCTCGCGTGCAAATCCAATCACACACATATATATATATATATATATATATATATATATATATATATATATATATATATATATATATCATTTGCGCTAACCTAACATCAAAATATGAATATTTCACATTCCAATGTTCTTCACATAACAGAATATGTCCTATTTATTCATAAATATATATTTCTATATATATCAGATGGTATTTTGGTAAAATATATATATATATATATATATATATATATATATATATATATTTATATATAGGTATAGATACATACAAATATATATAGGAATACCTATTTATAAATACTTAGAACATATTCCCCTATGTACAGAACAATGGAATGTGAAATATTTACAGTAAATACATAGTTAAAACCTTTATTAAAAATGAATGTGCTTTTTACATGTTTTCATCTACTTAACTGCAAAGGACTCAACGCACTTATATATGTCTACATATGTGTACATATGTATTTATGTGTTTAAATGTGTATATATGTCTGTAAATGCATATATAGATATATGAATTCATATGTATACATATATAGACATATACCTATACGTACAAATTCATCTTTAGACATGTATATGTATGTATGTCTATGTTAAAGCCGTTTGCTGCCCTTTTATTCTAACACCTGAGACCTCATATCTTCGAGCCCTTATAACTTTTGTGTACAATATTTTTGTAAATAATTTGTATTAGATGGATTGTAAGTGTTCTTTGTAATGTATTTCTTATGTGTTTTGTGCAACTTTTTAGTTTTGCAAAATAGTTGACCAGTATTTATTCTAGCGTAAATCGCGATTGCCCTCAAGCGACCGCGTTTACTTTTAACTTATAATACCAGCAGTAAGCATGATGAGCACAAACCTCTGCAATAAACCCCTTATCACTCAGGCGCAAACGTTTGCGCTCCACTTGTAATCTGGACCTATATATTTATAACTTGTTCAGAACTAAAAAAAATTAGTTTTTACAATTGAAATTACAAAAAAAATATTTTGAAAGAAATTTACATTTTCGAAACCACTGACACGATGCATATATTTAGACATAAATTAGAATATTTTGTTCATAATTTTGTTAACTTATTTTTATTTTTTTATTTCAGTCATTACACAGTTACGACAGAAGCTTGAAAAACTTCAGGGTACACAACTTCCTGAGAGCTTTCGAGTTCCTTATGATCCTGGGCTAAGAGCTGGTGCATTATTGGTAAATACCACAAAGTTTTCTAACTGTTGAAGTGTTAACACTAAGGGGCCAATTTATCATGTTCGGGCGGACATGATTTGCTGTAGCATACGCTCTCGGCATTTATCATTGCACAAGCATTTCGTGTGAAATGCTTGTGCAATGCCGCCCCCTGCAGATTCGCAGCCAATCGGCCGTTAGCAGGGGGTGTCAATCATCCCGATCGTATCCGATCAGGATGATTGCTGTCCGCCGCCTCAGAGGTGGCGAATGAGTTAAGGTGCAGCGGTCTTAGTAATTCGGCCCCTAAAGCATGATATTGAAGTTTTACTTGTACCAATACATATACATATTTAGATATGTATGTATCTCTATGTTAAAGCCCTTTTCTAATACCTGAGACCTCATATCTTTGAGCTCTTATAACTTTTGTTTGCAATTTTTTTTTAAATAATATTTAGCAGACAGTGTTATAAGTGTAACTGTACTTTTTAATGTATTTTTGATGTGTTTTGTGCAACTTTTTATTCGAGTGTAACAGTTAACCAGAGCTTTGGCGTGCTATCCCGACACCCATTAAATTGAATTGCTCTCAATCGAATGCATTTACTTTCAGCTTGTAATACACACTACTGCCAACAGCCGTGATAAATCCAATATCGTTCATGCGCAACAGTTAGAACGCCTCTCTCAATTTGGCTCTCAATAGGAAACAGTAGTAGTGTGCTCATTGCGCTCCTATTATAAGTCATTGGTTAAATTTTGGCCTTGCATGCAATCCAAAACACTGCTTTCAAATCCAACGCTTTTGAAAACCTGGTATAAAGTATTTACTTTTGCGCATTGACAAACACATTAAAATGCTATAGAAAGGGGGGCGTGCCTAGGTGGCCATATTAAGTCGCACTATTTGAAGCACTGAAGGAAATCCCGACTATCATCTGAATAACTTTGGATTTTGGCAGAACCACTCGCTTTTGAGACTGTTGTTAGTTCTGTAACACACAGCGGTTCAGATACATATAAATATTACAGCCTTTGCGTTCTCATAGTCCGGAGCTACGCCGTGGAGAAATTAGGCCTAGACCTTCTACATATTTCATCAACTCCCCCATGAGCATTGGGGTCAACAGGCTCATCATGTCTAATCTAAAGGAAGAGATGTTACACGCAGAACTACACCTTCTGCTTACTAAACTTGAGCACCAAATGCACCGCAACTTTAATGATCTGACCTCACTCCTACAGCAAGGAACCTCTGAGAACTTTTTGCGCAATGCTGCGGGACAGGACCTGACCGCCCCAGTTTGTGATTAGTCAGGAGAGGAGATAGCGCTGCAGTTTGCCCAGCTAGCAGAATGTCCACATACAGAGACTATTTGTTTAATGGAGGAGAAAGTAGAACAGGAGATGCGCATGAAAATAATTGACCCACTTGTATCTACACACAGCCAGGAATTTTCGACTGCCGATACAATGCCTCAAGATGGCTGCCGAGAGCTGACAACATTTACGTTGGCTACTAACAGGAAGGTGACCACATCTGCTTCGGATCGTACTAACTTGGTTTGGGCGGTTCTTTGGAGGAATCCGGCAGATCCCTTAGAGCCCTATCCACGTACCTCCCATCACAGTGTTCCTGCGGCATTCCATGGTAAAGTGTGCCTTGAAGTAGGCATAACTCAGTCCGACAAATATACCACTGTTATTGTAGACATAATCCTGAGATGCCATCATTAGGGGTAAGGTGCTGGGTTTATACCCCATCTGCAATAGTTGAGACCATCCCACATATTAAGCCCCCACTAGCCATGCCCAGGACAGTTACTCGGATTGAACTAATCACCTCTCCAAACTTCTTCTGCCGAGGAGGAGTGGGTTGAAGCTCATGCCATCTAAAGTCAGACGAGTAGGAGATTACATATTAAACAGTTCCTTTACACCTACTTACAGTATAGTTCACAAGTTTATTATTGGTTTTCATATTATAATATGGGACTTCCTCCTGTTATACAATTATTATTGCTTAACCCATTTCCACGGGGGCAGCAGGAATTATTGTTGCAGAGATAGACCTAGTAACTAGGAATTTCCTATCTGTTTCGTTGCCTACAAAATGTTTGTAGGTCTCTTAAAGCAGATGTACATGAGATGTATCAAATAACAAGTCAAACACCCTATGGCTGTACCCATCTCCCTTGTCTAGATTTGGGGGCAACGGACAGTATAATGTTTATATACAGTTAAGGTATAGTATATTGTTTATACTGTGTGACTGCAGCTCCTGTACTTACATTTACCCCTAAGCCCTGACTCAAACCGAGGTTCGCTGGTTGCCCTGCCTCCCTCCCTGTCTCATTTGAGTAATGATATCTACTAGTGTGTAACTTTGGTCCTTAATCAAATAGTTTCCATGTTTCCAGTTTAATTTATAATTTCTCCAACATTGGTGTGTACGGTCCACGGCGTCATCCTTACTTGTGGGAATATCTCTTCCCCAACAGGAAATGGCAAAGAGTCCCAGCAAAGCTGGCCATATAGTCCCACCTAGGCTCCGCCCACCCCAGTCATTCTCTTTGCCGTTGCACAGGCAACATCTCCACGGAGATGGTTAAGAGTTTGTGGTGTTTAGTTGTAGTTTTTTATTCTACTATCAAGAGTTTGTTATTTTAAAATAGTGCTGGTATGTACTATTTACTCTGAAACAGAAAAGGATGAAGATTTCTGTTTGTGAGAGGAAGATGATTTTAGCAGACAGTAACTAAAATCGATTGCTGTTTCCACATAGGACTGTTGAGATGAAGTAACTTCAGTTGGGGGAAACAGCAGACTTTTCTGCTTAAGGTATGACTAGCCATATTTCTAACAAGACTGTGTAATGCTGGAAGGCTGTCATTTCCCCTCATGGGGACCGGTAAGCCATTTTCTTAGTCTCAAACAGAATAAAGGGCTTAATATGGGCTATAAAACTGGTAGACACTTTTATGGGCTTTATTTGGACATTCTATACATGTTTATGCTGATAATTCACACTTATAAACTTGGGGAACGTTTTTTTGGGGGGGTTTTTTGAGAGCAAGACATGCAGATGCATGTGTGAGGACCTGAAAGTAGTTGGAAAAGTTCCTAAAAGGCGTCATTTGGTATCGTATTCCCCTCTGGGCTTGGTAAAGTCACAGCAAAGGCTGTAGCTGGGACTGTATAGGGGTTAAATCTGTAACCGGCTCCGGTTTCGTTATTTTAAGAGTTAAAGCTCTGAAAATTGGTGTGCAATACTTTTAATGCTTTAAGACATTGTGGTGAAATTTTGGTAAATTTTGAACAATTCCTTCATATTTTTTCACATATTCAGTAATAAAGTGTGCTCTGTTTAAAATTTAAAGAGACAGTAACGGTTTTGTTTTAAAACGTTTTTTTGTGCTTTATTGACAAGTTTAAGCCTGTTTAACATGTCTGTGCCTTCAGATAAGCTATGTTCTATATGTATGAAAGCCAATGTGTCTCCCCCTTCAAAATTGTGTGATAATTGTGCCATAGCGTCCAAACAAAGTAAGGACAGTACTGCCACAAATAATGAAATTGCCCAAGATGATTCCTCAGATGAAGGGAGTAGACATGGTTCTACATCATCTCCTTCTGTGTCTACGCCAGTTTTGCCCACGCAGGAGGCCCCTAGTACTTCTAGCGCGCCAATGCTTATTACCATGCAACAATTGACGGCTGTAATGGATAACTCCATAGCAAATATTTTATTCAAAATGCCTGCATATCAGAGAAAGCGCGATTGCTCTGTTTTAAACATTGAAGAGCAGGAGGGCGCTGATGATAATTGTTCTGTCATACCCTCACACCAATCTGAAGGGGCCATGAGGGAGGTTTTGTCAGATGGGGAAATTTCAGATTCAGGAAAATTTCTCAACAGGCTGAACCTGATGTTGTGACATTTAAATTTAAATTAGAACATCTCCGTGCACTGCTTAAGGAGGTGTTATCTACTCTGGATGATTGTGACAACTTGGTCATTCCAGAAAAATTATGCAAGATGGACAAGTTCCTAGAGGTTCCGGTGCACCCCGACGTTTTTCCTATACCCAAGCGGGTGGCGGACATAGTGAATAAGGAGTGGGAGAAGCCCGGCATACCTTTTGTTCCCCCTCCTATATTTAAGAAATTATTTCCTATGGTCGACCCCAGAAAGGACTTATGGCAGACAGTCCCTAAGGTCGAGGGGGCAGTTTCTACTCTAAACAAGCGCACTACTATTCCTATCGAGGATAGTTGTGCTTTCACAGATCCTATGGATAAAAAAATTGGAAGGTTTGCTTAAAAAGATTACCTTCTACAACCCATTTCGTGCATTGTTCCTGTCACTACAGCAGCGTGGTTCTGGTTCGAGGAACTAGAAAAGTCGCTCAGTAGAGGAGACTCCATATGAGGAGGTTATGGACAGAGTTCACGCACTTAAGTTGGCTAACTCTTTTATTTTAGATGCTGCTTTGCAATTAGCTAGATTAGCGGCGAAAAATTCAGGGTTTGCAATTGTGGCGCGCAGAGCGCTTTGGCTAAAGTCTTGGTCAGCGGATGTATCATCCAAGACAAAATTGCTTAACATGCCCTTCAAGGGTAAAACTCTCTTTGGACCAGAATTGAAAGAGATTATCTCAGACATCACTGGGGGAAAGGGTCACGCCCTCCCACAAGATAGGCCTTTCAAGGCCAAGAATAAGTCTAATTTTCATTCCTTTCGTAATTTCAGGAACGGACCGGGCTCTAATTCTGCATCCTCTAAGCAGGAGGGTAATACCTCACAGACCAAACAAGCCTGGAAACCGATGCAAGGCTGGAACAAGGGTAAGCAGGCCAAGAAGCCTGCCGCTGCTAACAAAACAGCATGAAGGAGTAGCCCCCGATCCGGTACCGGATCTAGTGGGGGGCAGACTCTCTCTCTTTGCTCAGGCTTGGGCAAGAGATGTTCAGGATCCCTGGACGCTAGAAATAGTTTCTCAGGGTTATCTTCTGGAATTCAAGGAACTACCCCCAAGGGGAAGGTTCCACATGTCTCACTTATCCTCAAACCAAATAAAGAGACAGGCGTTCTTACATTGTTTAGAAGACCTGTTAAAGATGGGAGTGATACACCCAGTTCCAATGACGGAACAAGGAATGGGATTTTAATCAAATCTGTTCGTAGTTCCCAAAAAAGAGGGAACCTTCAGACCAATTCTGGATTTAAAGATCCTAAACAAATTTCTCAGGGTACCATCGTTCAAAATGGAAACCATTCGAACGATTCTACCCACTATCCAGGAAGGTCAATTTATGACTACCGTGGATCTAAAGGATGCGTACCTACATATTCCTATCCACAAAGAACATCATCAGTTCCTAAGGTTCGCCTTTCTGTACAAACAATGGACGACATTCTAATACAAGCGTCGTCCCTTTCAAAATCAAAGGCTCATACCAGACATCGTTCTGGCCTTTCTCAGATCTCACGGATGGAAGGTGAACATAGAAAAAAGTTCTCTGTCTCCGTCAACAAGAGTTCCCTTCTTGGGAACAATAATAGATTCCTTAGAAATGAGGATCTTTCTGACAGATGTCAGAAAGTCAAAACTTCTAAGCGCTTGTCAAGTTCTTCATTCTGTTCCACGTCCTTCCATAGCTCAGTGCATGGAAGTTGTAGGGTTGATGGTTGCGGCAATGGACATAGTTGCTTTTGCGCGAATTCATCTAAGACCATTACAACTGTTCATGCTGAAACAGTGGAATGGGGACTATACAAACTTGTCTCCAGTGATTCAAGTAGATCAGAAGACCAGAGATTCACTCCGTTGGTGGATATCCTTGGACCATCTATCCCAGGGAATGAGCTTCCGCGGACCAGAGTGGGTCATTGTCACGACCGACGCCAGTCTAGTGGGCTGGGGTGCGGTCTGGGAATCCCTGAAAGCTCAGGGACTATGGTCTCGGGAAGAGTCTCTTCTCCCGATAAACATTCTGGAACTAAGAGTGATATTCAATGCTCTCAGGGCTTGGCCTCAGCTTGCAAAGGCCAGATTCATAAGATTCCAATCAGACAACATGACGACTGTTGCGTACATCAATCATCAGGGGGGAACAAGGAGTTCCCTGGCGATGAAAGAAGTAACCAAAATAATACAATGGGCGGAGAATCACTCCTGCCATCTATCTGCGATCCACATCCCAGGTGTGGAAAACTGGGAGCGGACTATCTGAGTCGTCAGACATTCCATCCGGGGGAGTGGGAACTCCACCCGGAGATTTTAGCCCAATTGACTCAATTATGGGGCAATTCCGGACATGGATCTGATGGCGTCTCGTCAGAACTTTCAAGGTTCCTTGCTACGGGTCCAGATCCAGGGATCCCAAGGCGACTCTAGTGGATGCACTAGTAGCGCCTTGGACCTTCAACCTAGCTTACGTGTTTCGACCGTTTCCTCTCATTCCCAGGCTGGTAGCCAGGATCAAACAGGAGAGGACCTCGGTGATCTTGATAGCCCCTGCGTGGCCACGCAGGACTTGGTATGCAGACCTGGTGAATATGTCATCGGTTCCACCATGGAAGCTACCTTTGAGACGGGACCTTCTTGTTCAGGGTCCATTCGAACATCCAAATCTGGTCTCCCTCCAGCTGACGGCTTGGAGATTGAACTCTTGATTCTATCAAAGCGTGGGTTTTCAGATTCTGTGATTGATACTCTGGTTCAGGCCAGAAAACCCGGTAGTAACTAGAAAGATTTACCATAAGATATGGAAAAGATATATCTGCTGGTGTGAATCCAAGGGAATTACCTTGGAATAAGATAAAAATTCCTAAGATTCTTTCCTTTCTGCAAGAAGGTTTGGATAAAGGATTATCTGCGAGTTCTCTAAAGGGACAGATTTCTGCTTTATCTGTCTTACTACACAAACGACTGGCAGCTATGCCAGATGTTCAAGCATTTGTTCAGGCTCTGGTTAGGATCAAGCCTGTTTACAGACCTTTGACTCCTCCCTGGAGTTTAAATTTAGTTCTTTCAGTTCTTCAAGGGGTTCCGTTTGAACCTCTACATTCCATAGATATTAAGTTGTTATCTTGGAAAGTTTTGTTTTTGGTTGCTATTTCTTCTGCTAGAAGAGTTTCAGAGTTATCTGCTCTGCAGTGTGCTCCGCCCCTATCTGGTGTTCCATGCAGATAAGGTGGTTTTGCGTACTAAGCCTGGTTTTCTTCCAAAGGTTGTCTCTAACAAAAATATTAACCAGGAGATAGTTGTACCTTCTTTGTGTCCGAATCCAGTTTCAAAGAAGGAACGTTTGTTACACAATTTGGACGTAGTCCGTGCTCTAAAATTCTATTTGGAAGCTACAAAAGATTTCAGACAACATCTTCTCTGTTTGTCGTCTATTCTGGTAAAAGGAGAGGTCAAAAAGCGACTTCTACCTCTCTTTCCTTTTGGCTTAAAAGCATAATCCGATTGGCTTACGAGACTGCCGGACGACAGCCTCCTGAAAGAATCCACAGCCTCACTAGGGCTGTGGCTTCACATGGGCCTTCAAGAACGAGGCTTCTGTTGACCAGATATGTAAGGCAGCGACTTGGTCTTCACTGCACACTTTTGCCAAATTTTACAAATTTGATACTTTTGCTTCTTCGGAGGCTATTTTTGGGAGAAAGGTTTTGCAAGCCGTGGTTGCCTTCCGTTTAGGTAACCTGATTTGCTCCCTCCCTTCATCCGTGTCCTAAAGCTTTGGTATTGGTTCCCACAAGTAAGGATGACGCCGTGGACCGGACACACCAATGTTGGAGAAAAACAGAATTTATGCTTACCTGATAAATTACTTTTCTCCAACGGATTGTGTCCGGTCCACGGCCCCGCCCTGTTTTTTTAATCAGGTCTGATGACATTATTTTCTCTAACTACAGTCACCACAGGTACCATATGGTTTCTCCTATATTTTTCCTCCTGTCCGTCGGATCGAATGACTGGGGTGGGCGGAGCCTAGGAGGGACTATATGGCCAGCTTTGCTGGGACTCTTTGCCATTTCCTGTTGGGGAAGAGATATTCCCACAAGTAAGGATGACGCCGTGGACCGGACACACCGTTGGAGAAAGTAATTTATCAGGTAAGCATAAATCTGTTTTTGCTATGTGCATGTGTTTATATGCCATATATATATATATATATATATATATATATATATATATATATATATTACCAACATTCCATGTGTGTTCCACAAAGATCTAGCTTGACAACACTCCAAAATAATTGCAAATATCCTAACTATACTTCCCCCTCCTCCCCCATGATAATACTAGTTATACATGTGGAGATTCATCGGTTTATGTCAATCTGAGACATTGACCCAATATGGGTACTTAACTTGTAATAACTGAAGTAATCATGGTCTGGAGCCTTTTCTACCATACTAACTTTTAACATCCCACTATTCTGCTCATATTCTTATCATTATACTTAGCTACCCATTACTAGAGTATTTTTACCTGAGGTCAGAATGCAATGCTTGGGTCTCCCTATAGAGTTATAGTTTCCTCTATCCAACTCTCTTCCTTAAACGCTATTCTCATACCTTGTATATTATAATCATTTTATGGTGTCTCAAGCAGGTGTTTACCCGCTGAAAAATTCTATTGACTTGCCTATTGGATCTTTTAATAGCCTCACATACCTTTCCAGTGTAACCAATATCAAAGAGTCCATAAGCGACCAGCTCACTAGCCATTCAAGAAAGCAGCCATATGTATAAAAAATGAGGTTTCAGATGTTTATATTTTACCATTCATTCTGTTTTTATTTGCTAGTATCAATGTAATTTGTTTTATAAAAATGTGATCATTTATGCTTTGACATTTATTGTATATTTTTTTTTCCCTTTTTATTTGCGCAAAACCTCAATAAAAGATATTTAAATAAAAAAAATTAAAAAATTCTATAGAAATAAACAGAGGTGCATTTACGCTTGGTAAATATGAAAAAAAGGGTTAATAATGAAAAACGTTATTGAGGAAGGGTTAAAGAGATAAGATGTATGACAAGGGGACAGGAGACGGGAATGGGTAATATTTGTATACTGTAGGTATATACAGATATCCTTTACGCGCTAACCCCCATGAGTTGCCAAACAGAATTTACAAGTGTATTTACTTTCAACTTGTAATATGAGTGCAAGCGTGGGCTTGTTATTTTAATACTATGTGCATGCTAACGTTTTTTTTGGACCCTGGTACCTTGTTTTAGGCTTTTTTTCCCACCCACTCCTGGAAACATTCTGATTAATTTCTCTTTTCTTTAGCTTGTGCCTTTGGAAACATAAAATCAAAGCATCAGATATTTTAAACACAGACAATTTACTCCATCAGCTTCATATATACAAAAATATCAGCAAATATACAATTTGATTTTAAAGACATTATTTTTAAATTTTGACCCAGAAACTAATGAGACTAATTAGTAGATAGAACCCCAGGGACAAGGGAAGTGCCCTTCAGTGCCAGACATGTCTATAGGCTTGATAGCTCCCTATGGAAAATGTGGGTTATTAACCCTTCTAGTACACTGCTTATTTATCTTTTTGTGTAGCATAGATTTGGCTACCAAGTACAGCACTGGGCACATGTGAGGAGAAAATAATAGGTGGTGACTGCATAACATATGCATTAATATATATATATATATATATCTATATATATATATATATTATCTCACAAAAGTAAGTACACCCCTCACATTTTTGTAAATATTTTATTATATCTTTTCAACTTATAACAACACTCAAGAAATGACATTTTGCTACAATGGTAAAGTAGTGAGTGGACAGCCTGTATAAACAGTGTAAATTTTCTGTCCCCTCAAAATAACTCAACACACAGCCATTAATATCTAAACCGTTGGCAATATCTTTGTGTGGCCACCATTATTTTCCAGCACTGCTTAACCCTCTTGGGCATGGAGTTCACCAGAGCTTCACAGGTTGCCACTGGGGTCCTCTTCCACTCCTCCATGACAACATCATGGAGCTGGTGGATGTTAGAGACCTTGTGCTCCCCCACCTTTATTTGAGGATGACCACACAGATGCTCAATAGGGTTTAGGCTCTGTAGACATGCTTGGCTAGTCCATCACCCTTCTACCCTCAGCTTCTTTAGCAAAGTCAGTGGTTGTTTTGGAGGTGTGTTTGGGGTCGGTATATCATGTTGGAATACTGCCCCTGCGACCCAGTCTCCGAAGGGAGGGTATCATGCTCTGTTTCAGTATGTTACAGCACATGTTGGCATTCATGGTTCCCTCAATGAACTGTAGCTCCCCAGTGCCGACAACACTCATGCAGGCCCCAGACCATGGACACTCCCACCACCATGCTCTTACTGTAGGCAAGACACACTTGTCTATGTACACCCTGGTTGCCCGTCACACACGCTTGACACCATCCCCCTGAACCAAATAAGTTTATCTTTGATCTCATCGGACCACAGGACATGGTTCCAGTAATCCATGTCCTTAATCTGCTTTGTCTTCAGCAAACTGCTTTGCGGGCTTTCTTGTGCATCATCTTTAGAAGAGGCTTCCCTCTGGGACGACAGTCATGTAGATCAGTTTGATGCAGTGTGCGGCGTATGGTCTGAGCACTGACAAGGTGGCCCCCCTACCCCTTCAACCCTCTGCAGCAATGCTGCAGCACTCATACGTCTAATTCCCCAAAGGCAACCTCTAGATATGACGCTGAGCACGTACACTCAACTTCTTTGGTCGACCATGGCAAAGCCTGTTCTGAGATGTAACCTCTCCTGCTGAAAACCGCTGTCTGGTCCTTGCCCCCACCATGCTGCCAGCTCAGTTTAGGGTCTTGGCAATCTTCTTATAGCTAGACCATCCTATATGTAGAGCAACAATAATTCTTTTCAGATCCTCAGAGTTCTTTGCCATGAGGTTGCCATGTTGAACTTCCCAGTGACCAGTATGAGAGAGTGATAACACCAAATGTAACATACCTGCTCCCCATTCACACCTGAGACTTTGTCACAATAACGAGTCACATGACACCAGGGAGGGAAATGGCTAATTGGGCCCCAATTTGAATTTTCACTTAGGGGTGTACTTACTTTTGTTGCCAACGGTTTAGACACTTAATGGCTGTGTGTTGAGGGGACAGCAAATTTACACTGTTATACAGGCTATACACTCACTACTTTACTGTGTGTGTGTGTGTATATATATATATATATATATATATATATATATATATATATATATATATATATATATATATATATATATATATAGGACCATATCACACAATTTTGAGGCAACTGGTACTAATAACATGCATATGGTTGGGACAGATATAATATTCTCTTTCCTTATTGCAGGTAGAAAAATGCAAAGTTATGGCTTCAAAGAAGAAACCGCTGTGGCTGGAATTTAAATGTGCTGACACAACCTCTTTATCAAATGAAACTATTGGAATAATATTTAAGCATGGTGATGATCTGCGACAAGATATGTTAATACTGCAGGTAGAACTGGTTCCTAAAATCTTTTTTAGTCACATTATAGCGACAGTCTACACCAGAATATTTATTGTTTTAAAAGATAGATAATCTCCTTATTACCCATTCCCTAGTTTTGCATAACCAACACCAGGGCCGTCTTTAACATAGGGCAAAAGGGGCAGCTGCCCAGGGCCCAGTTTCTGTTGAGGGGCCCAAGAGTCCTAAAAAAAAAAAAAGATTAGCCCAGCAGTGAATGATCCTCTGCAGGGCTAATAATAAAAAAAAAATTGATTTAGTTGTTTTTTTGGGATGTTGGGGTGGAGAGCGAAATTGCATGGGGGGGCAAGAAATTTTGTGCCCAGGGTCCAGTCAATATTAAAAATAGCCCTGACAAACACAGTTATATTAATACACTTTTTACCTCTGTGATTACCTTGTATCTAAGCCTCGGCAAACTGCCCCTTATTTCAGTTCTTTTGACAGACTTGCATTTTAGCCAATCAGTGCTGGCTCCTAGGAACTCCACGTGCGTGAGCACAGTGTTATCTATATGAAACACATGAACTAACACCCTCTACTGGTGAAAAACTGTCAAAATGCCCTGAGCTAAGAGGCGGCCTTCAAAGTCTTAGAAATTAGCATATGAACCTCCTAGATTTAGCTTTTAACTAAGAATACTAAGAGAACAAAGCAAAATTGGTGCTAAAAGTAAATTGGAAAATTGTTTAAAATTACATGCCCTATCTGAATAATGAAAGTTTGCTTTGAACTAGACTGTTCCTTTAAACAAAAATATACAAAGGCATGGTGCATGAATATAATCTGTGCTATATGAAAACCCATTTTTTTGCATTAGAAACTAAACTGTTAAAACTATTATATTGATACTGAAATTCTGTTGAGTTGATTTTGAAATTAACATGAAGTGCATGTTTTTTCACAAATTATCCCTAGAAACCAATCACTCACTAGCTGATAAGGAACAAGTCATAGTTCTATTGGTAGACAGTAAAAATAATAAAGACACTGTACATAAGTCAAAGGATATCCATTAATTTCAGATAAACAGTCCTTAAACTGTAGGAAGGATGGCACTCTTCATTATTCAGTATATATTAGTGATGCACCAAAATGGAAATTCTGGACCGAATCCGAAAATCCGGGATGCAGTTGGCCGAAAACCGAAACTGATACCGAAAATGTATTTTTTTCAAATTAATTTTTTTTTATTTTTTTTTTTTGCATAATTAGAGCCAATAAAAAAATCCCACACTTTTATTGAAAGTAAAACACTAAAATTGGACAAAAATATCTTAAAACAATAATATGCTACACAATAATTTTACCAAGAAAAAAAAAAAAACAGGCAAACAATAATGCCATTTTCGGCCAAAATGTTTCTGCGACCAAAATTTTGGTGCATCCCTACTTAAAACAATTATAAATATCAATATACTGTATTATTCTTCATTTAGTTCTATGTAACAGAATCATATTTAACAGAGTTTTTTTTTACTAATTATCCAAATAAAGTATAGTCCTAGAAAACTCATTATATGCAGAACAGAAAGTCAAGTAATAAACTTAAACAGCAGCTCTAGGCTAGCATCAAATTTGAAACATGCTACTCAATAATTTTACCGAAAATAACAGGCTAAAAAACCGAAAAACGAAATAGCCAAAAATGCCATTTTCGGCCGAAACTTTCTGCGGCCGAAATTTCGGTGCATCCTCAGTATATATATATACATAGTGCAATACTATCACAGTCCCATAAAAAGTATGTGTGAAATATTACACACGTTCTTCTGATCTGTTCACCCAGCTCTAATTATGATCAGTGTGTTTTTAAAAATGTATCTCTTGACCACAGAAACGTATACTCAGCAAATATCTTTCTTACATATAAGTTGTCCCCATTACCCTTAGGGAGACTAAAATACATAAGAGAAGTGCTCAACTGGGGATGGATGGTGCTTAATGGCCCACTCTATGGGATGGTACCCACCCAAGGTGCAGCCTTTTTCTCCCCAATCTGTGCCTTTCACAGAAGAGAACTTACCTGCTGTATATCAGTCTGACCCATCCAAAAGGACAGTCCAGCCCTAAAAAACCAGGCAATTCCCATCTGAACAAAGGTTTAAAAATATACCTTACAAGTCCCTGATAAGTCTATAGGAGTCCAGTATTTGAACCAGGAAGGTTTGTTTTTTTTATTGTTTTTATGTAATAAAAGTTTTATTCACTGATTCCTCAGTTGGTCCAGACAATTATATCCTAGCAGGCAGCATGTGAGCCTCTTAATCACACACATATTAATATATAAATATATGTAAATATATACGTATATATTCATATATGTATATATTTACAATTTGCTGCCATTACTGTGCTACTTACCCCCTTCGCTGCGCTTTATTTCTGTTACGTGTACGAAAGCGTCAGAACGAGGCTCCCATTGGAGCCTATGGAAGCATGCTCTCGTGAGTGCAATGCTTTTCAGCAATGCGAACCCAAGCTCGCGTTTGCATTTCTGTCAACTTGTAATACCAGATTGGCTGTAGCATCGATCCAATTTCTGTATTGGAGGAGAAATTTAAATCCCCACAAGTATTCAGTATAGGAATATCTGGGGGTTTTATAAAAAAAAAATGCAATTTTTCTCCCTTTAAAAACACTTATTTGTGAGGACTATATTTAAAACAAAATAATCTTATAAACTTTGTTTCATTACATTCTCTAGATTCTTCGAATTATGCAATCTATTTGGGAAACTGAATCTTTGGACCTTTGTTTATTACCTTACGGCTGTATTTCTACTGGAGATAAAATTGGTAAAATGTTTTTTATTTATAAATTTTTAATCCTAATTGTAAACAACATCTGATATTTTAAGAGATTGATTTACTGTTAAAAATTGTACTTAAAATGAAGGTAAACTTTGATGAATGAAATCCCAGTTTGTAAAATACTATTACAAACAGGGGCACTTTCATTCATCAAAGTTTACAAAGCAGCCCGTTTTGTTTAAAAACTTACCTTTCTTCTCTTCACAGCCGGAGCAGCTTCCCCTGCCTGGAGATCCTCTCTTCACACGTCAGCAATGACTAATCCGACTTCCTCCGGGTGGGGAAAGCTGCTCAGGCTGGGAAGGGAAGAAAGTTACGTTTTTAAACTTTGATGAATGAAAGTGCCCCTGTTTTTAATAGTATTTTTTTTAAAACCGGATTTTAATTCATCAAAGTTTACCTTCACTTTAATTTCTTTACTAAAAGTGATCCATTTTAGCATAAAACTTTAGACTTTTTATACAGGCCAAGTTTACAATCATCAGGTTAAATTTTGACTATATAAATGTTATATTTATACAACCAAACCCATTGTATGAAGGATGTACCATTTGGTGTCATGGAATTATTGACAAAGATGTAATACACATTACAAAATCTCTTAAAGTGAATATATTGGGCAGATTACATGTGGAGCGGTATTTAAACATTCCCGCTCATGCGGTACTCCGCTATAAGTAAGCATTTTCTGCGTCAGGTAGTGCTCGTATTACAATTTGAAAGTAAAGGTTTTTTGCTCTTGCAATTACCCAATGTGCAAAAAGTCGATTATTGGTCGTTTATTAATGTACTCCCCCCCATAGAAGTCAATGGGAGCAAAAAAAAATGGGGTGAAAAAACCTAACACGTTACTTGCGTGCTAAAACAGCTTCACATATTCTTAAGTGCGCTAACCCAACATGAAAATATGTCCAAAAGAATCCACAGCACCATAGGTAATCTTTAAGAACGGTATACCTTTATTGTTCTCTAATAAAAATGCATTTTTATGAGAGAACAATAAAGTTATACGTTCTTAAATATTACTTATGGTGCTGTGGATTCTTTTGGACTATTGTATGGAATTAGGGGTTAGCAAATACCCCCATGCCACAGCACCTTACAAAACTGTGATTATACTTTCTTTCATGTAATTAGCAAGAGTCCATGAGCTAGTGACGGATGGGATATACATTCCTACCAGGAGGGGCAAAGTTTCCCAAACCTCAAAATGCCTATAAATACACCCCTCACCACACCCACAAATCAGTTTACAAACTTTGCCTCCTGTGGAGGTGGTGAAGTAAGTTTGTGCTAGATTCTACGTTGATATGCGCTCCGCAGCAGGTTGGAGCCCGGTTTTCCTCTCAGCGTGCAGTGAATGTCAGAGGGATGTGAAGAGAGTATTGCCTATTTGAATTCAATGATCTCCTTCTACGGGGTCTATTTCATAGGTTCTCTGTTATCGGTCGTAGAGATTCATCTCTACCTCCCTTTTCAGATCGACGATATACTCTTATATATACCATTACCTCTACTGATTCTCGTTTCAGTACTGGTTTGGCTTTCTACTACATGTAGATGAGTGTCCTGGGGTAAGTAAGTCTTATTTTTGTGACACTCTAAGCTATGGTTGGGCACTTTTATATAAAGTTCTAAATATTTGTGTTTAAAACATTTATTTGCCTTGATTCAGGATGTTCAATATTCCTTATTTCAGACAGTCTGTTTCATTATTTGGGATAATGCATTTGAATAATCAATTTTTTTCTTACCTTAAAATTTGACTTTTTCCCTGTGGGCTGTTAGGCTCGCGGGGGCTGAAAATGCTTCATTTTATTGCGTCATTCTTGGCGCGGACTTTTTTGGCGCAATGATTTTTCTTTGTTATTTCCGGCGTCATACTTGTCGCCGGAAGTTGCGTCATTTGATGTTTTTGCGCCAAAAATGTTGGCGTTACCGGATTTGGCGTCATTTTTGGCGCTAAAAGCATTTAGGCGCCAAATAATGTGGGCGTCTTTTTTGGCGCCAAAAAATATGGGCGTCATTATTGTCTCCACATTATTTAAGTCTCATTGTTTATTTGCTTCTGGTTGCTAGAAGCTTGTTCACTGGCATTTTTTCCCATTCCTGAAACTGTCATTTAAGGAATTTGATCAATTTTGCTTTATATGTTTTTTCTTTTACATATTGCAAGATGTCTCAGATTGATCCTGATTCAGAAGATACTTCTGGAAAATCGCTGCCTGATGCTGGATCTACCAAAGTTAAGTGTATTTGCTGTAAACTTTTGGTAGCTGTTCCTCCAGCTGTTGTTTGTAATGAATGTCATGACAAACTTGTTAATGCAGATAATATTTCCTTTAGTAATGTTACATTACCTGTTGCTGTTCCATCAACATCTAATACTCAGAGTGTTCCTGTTAACATAAGAGATTTTGTTTCTAAATCCATTAAGAAGGCTATGTCTGTTATTCCTCCTTCTAGTAAACGTAAAAGGTCTTTTAAAACTTCTCATTTTTCAGATGAATTTTTAAATGAACATCATCATTCTGATTCTGATAATGATTCATCTGGTTCAGAGGATTCTGTTTCAGAGGTTGATGCTGATAAATCTTCATATTTATTCAAAATGGAATTTATTCGTTCTTTACTTAAAGAAGTCTTAATTGCATTAGAAATAGAGGATTCTAGGTCCTCTTGATACTAAATCTAAACGTTTAAGATAAGGTTTTTAAAATCTCCTATAGTTATTCCAGTGTGGGGGTCTCTGACAGCACAAGGGGTTTGGGATCTCAGGAGGTGAGATTACCGATCAATATTTTCAGAGCTCTTCAGTCTTGGCCTCTTCTGAAGAGAGAATCGTTCTTTTGTTTTCAGACAGACAATGTCACAACTGTGGCATACATCAATCATCAAGGAGGGACTCACAGTCCTCTGGCTATGAAAGAAGTATCTTGGAATTCTGGTTTGGGCGGAATCCAGCTCCTGTCTAATCTCTGCGGTTCATATTCCAGGAATAGACAATTGGGAAGCGGATTATCTCAGTCGTCAACGTTGCATCCGGGCGAATGGTCTCTTCACCCAGAGGTATTTCTTCAGATTGTTCAAATGGGGGTCTTCCAGAAATAGATCTGAATGGCTTCTCATCTAAACAAGAAATTTCCCAGGTATTTGTCCAGATCCGGGATCCTCAGGCGGAGGCAGTGGATGCATTATCACTTCCTTGCAAGTATCATCCTGCCTATATCTTTCCGCCTCTAGTTCTTCTTCCCAGAGTAATCTCCAAGATTCTGAAGGAATGCTCGTTTGTTCTGCTGGTAGCTCCAGCATGGCCTCACAGGTTTTGGTATATGCGGGATCGTGGTCCGGATGGCCTCTTGCCAACCGTGGACTCTTCCGTTAAGACCAGACCTTCTGTCGCAAGGTCCTTTTTTCCATCAGGATCTCAAATCCTTAAATTTAAAGGTATGGAGATTGAACGCTTGATTCTTGGTCAAAGAGGTTTCTCTGACCTCTGTGATTAATACTATGTTACAGGCTCGTAAATCTGTATCTAGAGAGATATATTATAGAGTCTGGAAGACTTTATATTTCTTGGTGTCTTTCTCATCATTTTTCCTGGCATTCTTTTAGAATTCCGAGAATTTTACAGTTTCTTCAGGATGGTTTAGATAAAGGTTTGTCCGCAAGTTCCTTGAAAGGTCAAATCTCTGCTCTTTCTGTTCTTTTTCACAGAAAGATTGCTAATCTTCCTGATATTCATTGTTTTGTACAAGCCTTGGTTCATATTAAACCTGTCATTAAGTCAATTTCTCCTCCTTGGAGTTTGAATTTGGTTCTGGGGGCTCTTCAAGCTCCTCCGTTTGAACCTATGCATTCATTGGACATTAAATTACTTTCTTGGAAAGTTTTGTTCCTTTTGGCCATCTCTTCTGCCAGAAGAGTCTCTGATTTGTCTGCTCTTTCTTATGAGTCTCCTTTTCTGATTTTTCATCAGGATAAGGCAGTGTTGCGAACTTCTTTTGAATTTTTACCTAAGGTTGTGAATTCCAACAACATTAGTAGAGAAATTGTAGTTCCTTCATTTTGCCCTAATCCTAAGAATTCTAAGGAGAAATCATTGCATTCTTTGGATGTTGTTAGAGCTTTGAAATATTATGTTGAAGCTACTAAGACTTTCCGAAAGACTTCTAGTCTATTTGTCATCTTTTCCGGTTCTAGAAAAGGCCAGAAAGCTTCTGCCATTTCTTTGGCATCTTGGTTGAAATCTTTAATTCATCATGCCTATGTTGAGTCGGGTATAACTCCGCCTCAGAGGATTACAGCTCATTCTACTAGGTCAGTTTCTACTTCCTGGGCGTTTAGGAATGAAGCTTCGGTTGATCAAATTTGCAAAGCAGCAACTTGGTCTTCTTTGCATACTTTTACTAAATTCTACCATTTTGATGTGTTTTCTTCTTCTGAAGCAGTTTTTGGTAGAAAAGTAATTCAGGCAGCTGTTTCAGTTTGAATCTTCTGCTTATGTTTTCATTTAAACTTTATTTTGGGTGTGGATTATTTTCAGCAGGAATTGGCTGTCTTTATTTTATCCCTCCCTCTCTAGTGACTCTTGCGTGGAAAGATCCACATCTTGGGTAGTCATTATCCCATACGTCACTAGCTCATGGACTCTTGCTAATTACATGAAAGAAAACATAATTTATGTAAGAACTTACCTGATAAATTCATTTCTTTCATATTAGCAAGAGTCCATGAGGCCCACCCTTTTTTGTGGTGGTTATGATTTTTTTGTATAAAGCACAATTATTCCAATTCCTTATTTTTTATGCTTTCACACTTTTTTCTTATCACCCCACTTCTTGGCTATTCGTTAAACTGATTTGTGGGTGTGGTGAGGGGTGTATTTATAGGCATTTTGAGGTTTGGGAAACTTTGCCCCTCCGGGTAGGAATGTATATCCCATACGTCACTAGCTCATGGACTCTTGCTAATATGAAAGAAATGAATTTATCAGGTTCTTACATAAATTATGTTTTATATAGGGCTTAGCTCATTTGTACTCTTTCGACATTAAAAATATGGATATTTTACATTCCAATGTTTTTCACATAGAAGAATATGTTCTATTTATTTATAAACACCTATTTTTACATGTATCTGAGATTTTTTTTTGTAAAATACATATCTATACCTATATATATATATATATATATATATATATATATATATATAATTAAATATAGGTATAGATATATACAGATATTTATATGAATATCTACTTATAAATACTTAAAACATATTTCCTTATGTGAAGAACATTTGAATGTGAAATATTTACAGTAAATAGACAGTATAGCACTTTATTAAATATTAATATTGCATAAATATGATTTTACAAGTTTTCATCTACTTAACTGCAAAAGGCTCCAATACACTTATATATGTATGTCTATATATGTATACATATGTATTTATGTGTTTAAATGTGTATATATGTCTGTAAATACATAAATACACATATAAATACATAACATATATAAAAACATGAACATATTTATATATCTCTGTGTTAAAGCCCTTTGCCTACCTTTTTTTTCTAACACATGAAACCTCATTTCTTTGTGCCATTATAACTTTTTGTGCAATATTTTGTTTAAATCATTTTTATTAGATAGTGTTATTATGAGAGAAACTGTACATTGTAATGTGTTTTGTGACACTTTTTTGTTTTGCAAAATAGTAAACCATAGCTCTGAGGATGTGCTATCCAGACGAGCATTGACTTCAATTGCACTTAAGTGATCGTGTTTACTTTCAACTTGCAATACACGATGTGCACAAACAGACATGTAAAACCCCTTTTCGCTCACGCAAAAACTGTTACTCGTAATCGAGCCCATTGTTTTTATGTATCTAAAAATGTGTATTTTCTTGTTTTTCATTCTAAAGGAATGATTGAAATAGTGCAGGATGCCACAACTATTGCCCAAATACAGCAGAGCACAGTTGGAAACACTGGAGCATTTAAAGATGAAGTACTGAGCCAGTGGTTAAAAGAAAAATGCCCCATAGAGGAAAAGGTACATTTTTCATGCCCATTTGTATTTTTTGGGAATCGGGAGTCAGCAAAAATGCCATTCCCCAAGCTAATAAAAATATGGTGTCTGATTCCTGAGAATAGGTGCAAACAGAGCAGTATTGCAACCTTCAAGAAACCTCATTTGAAAGAAGAGACTCTCCTACTTAAAGGTCTTTTCACATTTTGGCACTTTCCTAGCCCACAGGACACCTGCTTTAGTTTAATACATTTTTAAAGGTTGGTAACACATTGCCTCCTCTAATAATAAAGCGTATAATTTTAAACAACTTTCTAATTTACTCTTTTTATACATTTTTCTTCGTTCTCTTGCTATTTTTATTTGCAATAACATGAATGTAAGCATAGGAGCCGACCCATTTTTGGTTCAGTACCCGGACAGCACCTGCTGATTGGTGGCTAAATGTACCCACCAATAGCAACTGCTACCCAGGTGCAGAACCAAAATTGGGCCGACTCCTATGCTTACATTCCTGTTGTTTAAAAATAGCAGAACGAAGAAAAATTTATAAAAGGAGTAAATTAGAAAGTTGTTTAAAATGACACCCTCTTTCTGAATCATGAAAGAAAAAATGTGGGTTTTGTGTCCCTTTTAATGAAAAATATCAATAATTTAATTGCTATATACTGTAACTAATATACATTATGTTTTCCTTTATTCGTTTTATGATGTCTGAATGTTAAATACATGTTTGTCTTGTACAATGTTCTGCCTTATAGTCAAGAAACAGTTTTCTAGGGTCCTCTTTTTGCCATCTAGAAGCTGGCATTAATGCTCAATAAATATAAATTATGTATGGATTCTACCCTCAGAATTTTATGTCAGCAATTTTCAAGTGAGATGGGAGAAAAGTATGCTTCTTCCTTTACTGTTATAGCCTTCCCAAATTAATCATAACAAATATCATAAAAGGACAACTTCAATTACAATAATTACAGTTACATTTTTGCAAAGTTGAAATACTAAAGTGTTAGGAATTCATGCTCAGAATATAGAAAAAATAACCACTTCTGAAAAATAAAGAAATGACAGCACTATGGTGAAAACAATACACACAATTAACCTTTTCTATCGTGTGTATAAAAATTAACTGCGCCTGCACCAGTTTTGGCCATTTCTGATCACAATGGATCCTTCTCCCAAATCATTTTTTCTAAAGTTGATCGTTGTACTTAAAGTGATGGTAAATCCTAGCGTTTGTGAAACGCTAGGATTTACCATTGGAGCAAATAAAGGGGACTTTCCGTCATGAAGTATAAAACACTTCATGCTGAAAGTTCCTTTATTTGTTTGAAGCATTTGCTCAGGCAGCCCACGTCTTTTGCTGTGAGGTGATGTTAGCCAATAGCGTACTAGCTATCCGCTTGGCGCCAGCTGGCCTGCAAGGCTATTGGGTAAGAGGTGGAAACGTCACCTCACAGCAAAATAGCGTTCTGATTGTTTTGACCATTCTCTCCCTGCTCAGTTCCTGGGTCTTTACTCTATTTTTACCTAGGGATTTGGGGGACTTCACCACCAGGAGTTAGTAGTGAAGGCACCTTACCACTGGCATTACATTTTGCACGTATTAGAACCAATTCCAAACGCAATAGTATTAAGAACGATTAGATTCCATTGATATCTAGAATAACACTTCATCAGTTAACATCAAGCTTCTTACTCACAATGCCATCTGGTGGTCATACACAAACATGTCAACTAACAATCATTTTATTTCATCATTTTACTCCCCCTACTGAAACCTATCCCTCAAATTCTTCACCCTTCTATAAGATAGAACAGGGATGTGTTTAAAACTTCTCTATATATGTATTACATTTTCTATTTTGTAACAATGTTAAAAATCCTATTACTTTTCTCACTAAACTCTGGCACAAAAATTAGCCCTTTTTGTACATTTTTATTCTTCTTCTTTAGTGCCACCTCTTTATCTTTGAAAATCTCTTGGCATACGTCAGAAATTACTTCTCTAGGATACCCTCTTTCAGTAATTCTTTTACTAATGTATTTAATCCTAACATCACATTGAACGTTATCATCCACTATTCTTTTGAGACTTGTAAACTGACTTCTCGGTACACAGTGAAAAACTCTATTGGGGTGTTAAATTTGATAATGTAATAATGTGTTGCGATCAGCCTCCTTCACAAACAAATCTGTTACCAGTGCATCAGCTTTAATGCTAACTGTAGTGTCTAAAAACTGTATGGATCTCTGTGAATGAACTACTGTAAATCTCAGACCAGACATTTTATTGTTAATTCTTTCCACAAAGGACAACAGGGTCTACAGTGCCGCCCCCCCCCCCCACATCGTACGCCAAAGATATAATCTATAAAGTGCAGCCAAACAAAATGGTATTTAGCAAATTCACTATCTGAGTATATAGCCTTGTTTTCCAATGCACTCATGAATAAATTGGCGTATGCTGGGGCCACACTGAAACCCATTGCAGTCCCCTTAAATCGACATAATACTCATATGCTAAATCACTTTTAACTGATGCAGTATAACTGGAAAAAGCTGACAGAAAAATATCACCTATGTAAAAAAGGAAGATATTTTACCTCACAATCTCCTCAGCTCAGCAGAGTAAGTTCTTTGTAAAAAGTTATACTCAGCTGCAGGCCAGCTGCAGGTAACTAAAAAAAAAAAAAAATAAGAAATGAACAGCAGTCAATCAGCATCAACAGTGCTGAGGTCATGAACTCTTTTACTTTGATCTCATGATATTTGACTTAACTCTCATGAGATTTCATAGTAAACTTCCTTAAACTGAATAGGGAAATAAGATGAGTGTGCACAAAAGCTCACTCCCTTAGCTGTCCCGGGACAGACATACTGATTTGCTGCTTTACAATGGGATGTGGCTACTGAGGATTTTTTTAGGTAAAATATCTTTCTTTCTCTTGTTAAGTGTAGTCAGTCCACGGGTCATCCATTACTTATGGAATATATCTCTTCCTAACAGGAAGCTGCAAGAGGATCACCCAGCAGAGCTGCTACATAGCTCCTCCCCTCACATGTCATATTCAGTCATTCTCTTGCAGCCTAACTAGATAGGTCGCTGTGAGAGGTCTGTGGTGTTTTTTAACTTAGTTTATTTCTACAATCAAAAGTTTGTTATTTTAAATGGCACCGGAGTGTGCTGTTTATTCTCAGGCAGCATTAGAAGAAGAATCTGCCTGCGTTTTCTATGATCTTAGTAGACGTAACTAAGATCCACTGGCTGTTCTCATCTGAGGAGTGAGGTAACTTCAGAGAAGGGGAATAGCATGCAGGGCCCCTCTGCAAAAGAGGTATGTTCAGTAAATTATTTTTCTGAGGAATGGAATTGACTGAGAAAATACTGCTGATACCAATGTAAAGTAAGTTCAGCATTAAATGCAGTGATAGCGACTGGTATTAGGCTGATGAGTGTGTGTACACTGAATGTATTTTTCTAAGGAGTGGAATTGACTCTGAAAATACTGTTAATACTGAAATAATGTATGAGCCTTAACTGCAGTAAAAGCGACTGGTAGCAGGCATATTAATAACAATTCATAACTTTTCAAATGTATGTTTAAAACGTTTACTGGCATGTTAATCGTTTTTTGTGAGGTACTTGGTGATAAAACTTATTGGGGCATGATTTTTACCACATGGCCATCTTTGTTTTCTGCATAGAAACAGTTTTCTGAGCTTCCCCACTGTTGTAATATGAGTGGGAGGGGCCTATTTTAGCGCTTTTTTGCGCAGTAAAAATTCAGTCACAATCTGTCTACTTCATCCTACATGATCCAGATCGTCTCTAGAGAGCTCAGGGGTCTTCAAAATTCATTTTGAGGGAGGTAATCAGTCACAGCAGACCTGTGATAGTGTGTTTTGACTGTGAGAAAAACGTTAATTATTAAATTGTTAATCCGTTTTTGGGTATTAAGGGGTTAATCATCCATTTGCTGGTGGGTGCAATCCTTTGCTAACTTAATACATTTACTGTGAAAAATTGGTTGTTATAACTATTTTGGTTCATTGTTATTTCAACTGTGACAGCTTTTTGTGCTTCTTAAAGGCACAGTAGCGTTTTTTATATTGCTTGTAAATTTATTTAGAAAAGTATTTCCAAGCTTGCTAGTCTCATTGCTAGTCTGTTTAAACATGTCTGACACAGATTAATCTCTTTGTTCACTATGTTTAAAGGCCAATGTGGAGCCCAATAGAAATTTATGTACTAATTGCATTGATGCTACTTTAAATAAAAGTCAATCTTTACATGTAAAGAAATTATCACCAGACAACGAGGGGGAAGTTATGCCGACTAACTCTCCTCACGTGTCAGTACCTTCGCCTCCCGCTCAGGAGGTGCGTGATTTTGTGGCGCCAAGTACATCAGGGAGGCCCTTACAAATCACTTTGCAAGACATGGCTACTGTTATGACAGAAGTATTATCTAAATTGCCAGAATTAAGAGGCAAGCGCGATAGCTCTGGGTTAAGGACAGAGCGCGCGGATGAGGTGAGAGCCATGTCAGATACTGCGTCACAGTTTGCAGAACGTGAAGACGGAGAGCTTCATTCTGTGGGTGACGGATCTGATCCAGGGAGACTGGATTCAGAGATTTCTAATTTTAAATTTAAGCTTGAGAACCTCCGCATATTGCTAGGGGAGGTATTAGCGGCTCTGAATGATTGTAACACGGTTGCAATTCCAGAAAAATGATGTAGGTTGGATAGATACTATGCGGTACCGGTGTGTACTGACGTGTTTCCTATACCTAAAAGGCTTACAGAGATTATTAGCAAGGAGTGGGATAGACCTGGTGTGCCCTTTTCCCCTCCTCCCATATTTAGGAAAATGTTTCCTATAGACGCCACCACACGAGACTTATGGCAGACGGTCCCTAAGGTGGAGGGAGCAGTTTCTACTTTAGCTAAGCGTACCACTATCCCGGTGGAGGATAGTTGTGCCTTTTCAGATCCAATGGATAAGAAATTAGAGGGTTACCTTAAGAAAATGTTTGTTCAACAAGGTTTTATCTTACAGCCCCTTGCATGCATTGCGCCTGTCACTGCTGCGGCGGCATTCTGGTTTGAGTCTCTGGAAGAGGCCATTCGCACAGCTCCATTGGATGAAATTATGAACAAGCTTAAAGCACTTAAGCTAGCTAACGCATTTGTTTCTGATGCCGTCGTACATTTAACCAAACTTACGGCTAAGAACTCCGGATTCGCCATCCAAGCGCGCAGAGCGCTATGGCTTAAATCCTGGTCAGCTGACGTGACTTCTAAATCTAAATTGCTTAATATTCCTTTCAAAGGGCAGACCTAATTCGGGCCCGGCTTGAAAGAAATTATACCTGACATTACGGGAGGTAAGGGCCATGCTCTACCTCAGGACAGGGCCAAATCAAAGGCCAAACAGTCTAATTTTCGTGCCTTTCGTAACTTCAAGGCTGGAGCAGCATCAACTTCCTCCGCTCCAAAACAGGAAGGAGCTGTTGCTCGTTACAGGCAGGGCTGGAAAGTTAACCAGTCCTGGAACAAGGGCAAGCAGGCCAAGAAACCTGCTGCTGCCCCCAAGACAGCATGAAGAGAGGGCCCCCTATCCGGAAACGGATCTAGTGGGGGGCAGACTTTCTCTCTTCGCCCAGGCTTGGGCAAGAGATGTCCAGGATCCCTGGGCGTTGGAGATCATATCTCAGGGATATCTCCTGGACTTCAAAACTTCTCCTCCACGAGGGAGATTTCATCTTTCAAGGTTATCAGCAAACCAAATAAAGAAAGAGGCGTTTCTACGCTGTGTACAAGACCTTTTACTAATGGGGGTGATCCACCCAGTTCCGCGGACGGAACACGGGCAGGGATTCTATTCAAATCTATTTGTGGTTCCCAAGAAAGAGGGAACCTTCAGACCAATCTTGGACTTAAAAATCCTAAACAAATTTCTAAGAGTTCCATCATTCAAAATGGAAACTATTCGAACCATCCTTCCCATGATCCAAGAGGGTCAGTACATGACCACAGTGGATTTAAAGGATGCCTACCTTCACATACCGATTCACAAGGATCATTATCGGTACCTAAGATTTGCTTTCCTAGACAGGCATTACCAGTTTGTAGCTCTTCCCTTCGGATTAGCTACGGCTCCAAGAATCTTTACAAAAGTTCTGGGCTCACTTCTGGCGGTACTAAGACCGTGAGGCATAGCGGTGACTCCGTACCTAGACGACATTCTGATACAAGCGTCAAGTTTTCAAACTGCCAAGTCTCATACAGAGATAGTTCTGGCATTTCTGAGGTCGCATGGGTGGAAGGTGAACGTGGAAAAGAGTTCTCTATTACCACTTACAAGAGTTCCCTTTCTAGGGACTCTTATAGATTCTGTAGAGATGAAAATTTACCTGACAGAGGCCAGGTTATCAAAACTTCTAAATGCTTGCCGTGTCCTTCATTCCATTCCACACCCGTCAGTAGCTCAGTGCATGGAAGTAATCGGCTTAATGGTAGCGGCAATGGACATAGTACCACTTGTTACAGATCCAGGTCCAGGGACCCGGGAGCGGTGCTGATAGATGCTCTGACAGCCCCTTGGGTCTTCAACATGGCTTATGTGTTTCCACCATTCCCGATGCTTCCTCGTTTGATTGCCAAGATCAAACAGGAGAGAGCTTCAGTGATTCTGATAGCGCCTGCGTGGCCACGCAGGACCTGATATGCAGACCTAGTGGACATGTCGTCCTGTCCACCGTGGTCTCTGCCTCTGAGACAGGACCTTCTAATTCAGGGTCCTTTCAAACATCCAAATCTAATTTCTCTGAGGCTGACTGCATGGAGATTGAACGCTTGATTCTATCAAAGCGTGGCTTCTCAGAGTCGGTTATTGATACCTTAATACAGGCTAGGAAGCCTGTTACCAGAAAAATTTTCCATAAGATATGGCGTAAATATTTATATTGGTGCGAATCCAAGAGTTACTCATGGAGTAAGGTTAGGATTCCTAGGATATTGTCCTTTCTACAAGAGGGTTTAGAAAAGGGCTTATCTGCTAGTTCGTTAAAGGGACAGATTTCTGCTCTGTCTATTCTTCTACACAAACGTCTGGCTGAAGTTCCAGACGTTCAGGCTTTTTGTCAGGCTTTAACTAGGATTAAGCCTGTGTTTAAGACTGTTGCTCTGCCGTGGAGCTTAAACTTAGTTCTTAATGTTCTTCAAGGCGTTCCATTTGAACCCCTTCATTCCATTGATATCAAGCTGTTATCCTGGAAGGTTTTGTTTTTGATGGCTATTTCCTCGGCTCGAAGAGTCTCTGAGTTATCTGCCTTACATTGTGATTCTCCTTATCTGATTTTTCATTCAGACAAGGTAGTTCTGCGTACTAAACCTGGGTTCTTACCTAAGGTTGTTACTAACAGGAATATCAATCAAGAGATTGTTGTTCCATCACTGTGTCCTAACCCTTCTTCAAAGAAGGAACGACTTTTGCATAATTTGGACGTAGTCCGTGCCCTGAAGTTCTATTTGCAGGCAACTAAAGATTTTCGTCAAACTTCTTCCCTGTTTGTCGTTTACTCTGGACAGAGAAGAGGTCAAAAGGCTTCGGCTACCTCTCTCTCTTTTTGGCTTCGTAGCATAATACGTTTAGCCTATGAGACTGCTGGACAGCAGCCTCCTGAAAGGATTACAGCTCATTCTACTAGAGCTGTGGCTTCCACCTGGGCCTTTAAAAATGAGGCCTCTGTTGAACAGATTTGCAAGGCTGCGACTTGGTCTTCGATTCACACCTTTTCAAAATTTTACAAATTTGACACTTTTGCTTCTTCGGAGGCTATTTTTGGGAGAAAGGTACTTCAGGCAGTGGTTCCTTCTGTTTAATGTTGCTGCCTTGTCCCTCCCTTCATCCGTGTACTTTAGCTTTGGTATTGGTATTCCATAAGTAATGGATGACCCGTGGACTGACTACACTTAACAAGAGAAAACATAATTTATGCTTACCTGATAAATTTATTTCTCTTGTAGTGTAGTCAGTCCACGGCCCGCCCTGTCTTTAAGGCAGACCTAAATTTTAATTAAACTCCAGTCACCACTGCACCCTATGGTTTCTCCTTTCTCGTCTGCTTTGGTCGAATGACTGAATATGACATGTGAGGGGAGGAGCTATGTAGCAGCTCTGCTGGGTGATCCTCTTGCAGCTTCCTGTTAGGAAGAGATATATTCCATAAGTAATGGATGACCCGTGGACTGACTACACTACAAGAGAAATAAATTTATCAGGTAAGCATAAATTATGTTTTTTTACATAGAGATGTTCAGGTGATATTTTCTAGTCAGTTTTTTAAAGCTATGCTGCATCACTTTCAAGTGTTTCTACATTTGGATATCATGGCCCTTTAAGTTTGTAAGTAAAATGTATCCTGAAATAAAAAACAATTGTAATATAGCACAATCCTAAGGAGGTCATGAAAAAAAAACACATTGTTGATCCGTATATGAACCCATAGCTTTCAAATGTTCTTTAAAGTGAAGGTCAATTTTGATGAATTAGTGCCCGTTTTTTAATAATCATATTAAAAACAAGGGCACTTTAATTCACCAAAATTGACATTTCACTCGTTTTCTTCAAAAATGTACCTTTTAATCCTGGCAGCCGCTCCAGCGAATCCCCTGGATGTTGGAAGCCTCTGCAGACGTCAGAACTGATGAATCCGGCTTCCTCCAATCGCGGCTTCCCCCCCGGGGGAATCTTGACCTGATGCATTGCCATGATTGGAGGAAGCCGGATTTGTCATTTTGAACCCACGAAGGCGGATCGCGACGGGCAGAGGAAGTGCTGGAGCAGCTGCCAGGATTAAAAGGTAAGTTTTTGAAGAAAACGAGTAAAATGTCAATTTTGATGAATTAAAGTGCCCTTGTTTTTAATAGGATTATTAAAAACCGGGCACTAATTCATCAAAATTGACCTTCACTTTAACCAATGCTAGACCATTTTCATGTGGGATAGACGTATAGAGAATAATTACAACTAATGATAATATCCAACAATCGTCATTAACTTTCATATCTTTAATTTTATTAAGGAAATTACCAGTATTCTTCATATATTATCTTTGTTGTCTAACAAAAGGAATTTAACACTTTATCCAGCACATTTGCTATATTTTATTAACACTATCAGTTCCCACAACAATAGATTCTCCCATGTATTTTTTTTATTTTTATTTTTTAGGTTTTTATGAATTTTGGACTAGGTGTAAAATACAGGACTTTCCTTCAATAAAAAAATCCCCTAATGCCTTGTTTTCTACTTCATTATTTATGATCTTACTTAAAACTATTGTGATCTACTTCTGGATATTAGGCAAGTTGTTTTTTTTTCTAACCTTTGATATGCGCCCCATTTGACAATTGTTCCAATATTCCCTGAATATAATAATCCCTATCTAGTATTACCTTTCCCATCCCTTTATAAGCGTTTTTAATTATGATCTTATTATTCTACTGTAAACGACTCAAAGCCTACTCTCTTCCTTAGTTAGATTAAAATCCAGACCCTTTGATTTTTAGCTTCTTTGTGTATATTTTTTTAATATCATTCTCAACAAAGGATACAAATGTCTCAATACATGCACTGTTACTTGGTGGAATAAACTTAGATTTTTTTTTCTTAAAGCCAAATTTATTAACATCCAATGTTTCGCTGCTTACAATTGTTTTATTATATACAGATTCATTCAAATTTTCCGGTCTATCAGAAAAAATGCTTTTAGTCTAAAAAATCTTATCCAGATTAATTGAGTCAAACGATTTAACTGGGCAAAATTTGGTTATTGGGCACAAGGGGGTGAAATATGATGAAATAAAAATGACACATTGTGATAAAGAAGTTTGATGTTATTTGATGACATATGTGTCGTGCTAGATATCAAGGGTATAATATTGTACCGTTTGCTAGTATACCTTCAGCATAATTAACCCCTTAGTGACCAGGCCACTTTTCAATTTGTTGACCATCTGGGACCAAGGCTATTTTTGCATTTCTGCGATGTTTGTGTTTAACTGTTATTTTCCTCTTACTCATTTACTGTACCCACACATATTATATACCGTTTTTCTCGCCATTAAATGGACTTTCTAAAGATACCATTAATTTCATCATATCTTATAATTTACTATAAAAAAATTATAAAATATTAGGAAAAAATGAAAAAAAACACACACTTTCTAACTTTGAGCCCCAAAATCTCTAACACATCTACAACCACCATAAAATACCAATGCTAAACAGTTTCTAAATTTTGTCTTGAGTTTAGAAATACCCAATGTTTACATGTTCTTTGCTTTTTTTGCAAGTTATAGGGCAATAAGTACAAGTAGCACTTTGCTATTTCAAAACCATGTTTTTTCAAAATTGGCGATAGTTACATTGTAACACCAATATCTGTCAGGAATCCCTGAATAACCCTTCAAATGTATATATTTTTTAAAAGAAGACAACCTAAGGTATTAAACTTGGGGTATTTTGACTTTTTTCATGCAACCATTTTACCACCAATCTATGCCAAAGTTTTGGGGGGGGGAAAAATAATTTGATTTTTTGACAAATAGCAATTTAAGAATACATTTACTGATAAAATGGTAAGGGTTACTGCCGAATAACACCCTAATATGTCTTCAGTAGCATCTCCTGGGTACAGTGATACCACCCATGTATAGGTGTGTCGGGTTCTCTGTGGGCTAAAAGCCCTTATTTTTAGAGAGCGCATTCCAGTTTTTCAACTTGGAATTTTCACATCGGTCATCATGCACCCATGTCCTATTTGGGACATTTCTGAAGCTGGCCAATGGAATTTACCCCCATCAAACCATATATTTTTGAAAAGTAGACACCCTAGGGTATTTCAAATGCTGGTATTTTAACACTTTCCATGCACTAATTCAACCACTAGTCTTTGTCAAACTTTTGGGTAGTCATTTTTTTGTGTTATTTTTCACACACATTGTACTTTAGGCATGTATTTTCAGTTCCTGTTATGTGTTACTGCCAAAAACCACCTCAATATGTGTTCAACAATATCTCCTGAGTACAGTGATACCACCTATGTATAGGTGTGTCGGGTTCTCTGGGGGATAAATGGCCTTATTTTTAGGTAGCACATTCCAGTTTTTCAACTTGGAATTTTCACATTGGTCATCATGCACCCATGTCCTATTTGGGACATTTCTGAAGCTGGCCAATGGAGTTTACCCCCATCAAACCATATATTTTTGAAAAGTAGACACCCTAGGGTATTTCAAATGCTGGTATTTTAACACTTTCCATGCACTAATTCAACCACTAGTCTTTGTCAAACTTTTGGGTAGTCATTTTTTTGTGTTATTTTTCACACACATTGTACTTTAGGCATGTATTTTCAGTTCCTGTTATGTGTTACTGCCAAAAACCACCTCAATATGTGTTCAACAACATCTCCCAAATACAGTGATACCACCTATGTATAGGTGTGTCGGGTTCTCTGGGGGCTAAATGGCCTTATTTTTAGGTAGCGCATTCCAGTTTTTCAACTTGGAATTTTCACATCGGTCATCATGCACCCATGTCCTATTTGGGACATTTCTGAAGCTGGCCAATGGAATTTACCCCCATCAAACCATATATTTTTGAAAAGTAGACACCCTAGGGTATTTCAAATGCTGGTATTTTAACACTTTCCATGCACTAATTCAACCACCAGTCTTTGTCAAACTTTTGGGTAGTCATTTTTTTGTGTTATTTTTCACACACATTGTACTTTAGGCATGGATTTTCAGTTCCTGTTATGTGTTACTGCCAAAAACCACCTCAATATGTGTTCAACAACATCTCCTGAGTACAGTGATACCACCTATGTATAGGTGTGTCGGGTTCTCTGGGGGCTAAATGGCCTTATTTTTAGGTAGCGCATTCCAGTTTTTCAACTTTGAATTTTCACATCGGTCATCATGCACCCATGTCCTATTTGGGACATTTCTGAAGCTGGCCAATGGAATTTACCCCCATCAAACCATATATTTTTGAAAAGTAGACACCCTAGGGTTTTTCAAATGCTGATATTTTAACACTTTCCATGCACTAATTCAACCACCAGTCTTTGTCAAACTTTTGGGTAGTCATTTTTTTGTGTTATTTTTCACACACATTGTACTTTAGGCATGGATTTTCAGTTCCTGTTATGTGTTACTGCCAAAAACCACCTCAATATGTGTTCAACAACATCTCCTGAGTACAGTGATACCACCTATGTATAGGTGTGTCGGGTTCTCTGGGGGCTAAATGGCCTTATTTTTAGGTAGCGCATTCCAGTTTTTCAACTTGGAATTTTCACATCGGTCATCATGCACCCATGTCCTATTTGGGACATTTCTGAAGCTGGCCAATGGAATTTACCCCCATCAAACCATATATTTTTGAAAAGTAGACACCCTAGGGTATTTCAAATGCTGGTATTTTAACACTTTCCATGCACTAATTCAACCACCAGTCTTTGTCAAACTTTTGGGTAGTCATTTTTTTGTGTTATTTTTCACACACATTGTACTTTAGGCATGGATTTTCAGTTCCTGTTATGTGTTACTGCCAAAAACCACCTCAATATGTGTTCAACAACATCTCCTGAGTACAGTGATACCACCTATGTATAGGTGTGTCGGGTTCTCTGGGGGCTAAATGGCCTTATTTTTAGGTAGCGCATTCCAGTTTTTCAACTTGGAATTTTCACATCGGTCATCATGCACCCATGTCCTATTTGGGACATTTCTGAAGCTGGCCAATGTAATTTACCTCAATCAAACCATATATTTTTGAAAAGTAGACTTCCTAGGGTATTTCAAATGCAGGTATTTTAACACTTTCCATGCACTAATTTAACCACTAGTCTTTGTCAAACTATTGGGCATTCATATTTTTGTGTTATTGTTCACATACATTGTACTTTAGACATGGATTCACAGCTCCTGTTATGTGTTACTACCAAAGAAGACACCAATATGTGGTCACCAACATCTCCTGAGTTCAGTGATACCACCTATGCATAGGTTTGGTGGCTTGTTTGGGGGGTGCAATGCCAAATGTCTGACATGCGTTTGTGATTTATTTTCACATTTAACATATTTTCTTTGCCTATCGTCTTTTTGGGGGGTCTTTTAACATACCCCAATTTATTTGTTTTCCATGAATGTGCATATATTTGAAAAGTTGACACCCCAAGGTATTGTATATGGTGTGCTTTGATGCCTTTGAAGCAACCGTTTTAGCCCAAAAAATTGGAGAAAGTGTATGGTGGTTATTTTTCAATTTTCATTTTTACAGACACATTGCTTTTTGACTATGATTTAGGAGAGACTGTTGTAAGTTATTGCAAAAGAATACTTCAGGTTGTTTTCTGCAAGGCACCCTGAGTACACCTATGCCCCCCATGCATAGGTTTGCCAGGATTTTGGGAAGGTTATGTTACAATTTTATGACTTGTGATTTTAGTTATTAACAATGAGAGTATTTCTTCTGATAGGCCTATCTTTAGTTTGTGGCCTATCGCATACCCCACTTTTATTTATTGCCATGAAAGTGTATATTTTTTAAATGTTGACACCCCAAGGTATTGTATATGGTTTGCTTTGATGCCTTTGAAGCAACCGTTTTAGCCCAAAAAATTGGAGAAAGTGTATGGTGGTAATTTTTCAATTTTCATTTTTACAGACACATTGCTTTTTGACTATGATTTAGGAGAGACTGTTGTAAGTTATTACAAAAACATACTTCAGGTTGTTTTTTGCAAGGCACCCTGAGAACACCTATGTCCCCCATGCATAGGTTTGACAGGGGTTTTGGTTAAAATAAAATAACAGGCCCAATTTTAGAAAGAGTAGTGAAATGTAAAAATCTGGCACAGTAAAAGTAAAAAAAAAAAAAAAACCATCTAACAGTAAACATAACCAAAAAATATATATATATATATATATAACACCAAATGTATTTATTTTTTTAAAAATTGACCATTGTATGGTACCGCTTGAAGCAGTCCCCAATGCAGAGTGCAGGCTGTCCAGGGCAATCAGGACAGTGATATATGGTGTCCCTTCTCTTCCCCCTCTTGGTACAGACTCTGCATTTTTTTTGTGGTTTCTGCTTTGCGGCAGTAGGGGGGATTTTAAAAATAAAATGAGTTGCCCCAACTCTGCTCTCTCCCATCACCGCCCGGGGAGCAGGTGCATCATGGTACAAAATCCCCGTAATAATCTGGAGCTGAAACTGTAAAAAAGTTTTTTTAACTCTGGGGTTTGCTTTTTTGAACAACAAAAAAGCGTTGTGGGTTGCAATCTGCATTAGGTAAATTGCAACCTTTTTGTACCAGGCCCTTGTCTTCCGCATAATTAGGTAGGGCTGCAGCAGCTGATCAGCCAGATCAACCCCACCCATATGCCGGTTATAAGACTTGATGCACACTGGCTTCCTTATGATCTCAGCTCTGCCACGTACAGAAACCGCCACCGTCCTCTCTGTGTGGATGGTGGTAAGAAGGTATACATCCTTCTTGTCTCTGTACTTAAGTGCCAACAGCTCCTCTTGGCGCAGAGCTGAGGTCTCCCCCCTTCGTAGCCGGGTGCGTACAAGTTGTCCTGGGAAACCTGCGCGGTTCTTTTTAATTGTACCGCAAGCTACTGTATCAAAGCAATACAGTAGCTTGAACAAAAGGACACTTGTATAAAAAGTATCTAAGTACAAGTGATACCCTTTGTTCATTAGGGGTAATATCAGGTCCCAGACAATCTTGCCAGTGGTTCCCATATGTTCTGGGCAACCTGGAGGGTCAAGGTGGCTATCCTTTCCCTCATACACCCGGAAGGCCTGAGTATACCCAGTCTCGCTGTCACAGAGCTTATACACCTTTACCCCATATCTGGAGCGTTTGGAAGGAATATACTGCTTGAATCCCAGCCTTCCCTTATACTTCATTAGGGATTCATCAACGCATATATTCCTTCCAGGTGTATAAGCCTCTGCAAACCTGGCAGAAAAGTGGGTTATCAGGGGGCGGATTTTATACAGCCTGTCAAATTGGGGATGCTCCCTAGGGGGGCACAGGCTGTTGTCGCTGAAGTGCATGAAATGCAGAATCATTTCATACCTCTTCCTCGACATAGTCTGGGAGAAAATGGGGGTAGAGCAGATGGGGCTACTACTCTAGTAGGAGCGAATGGAGGGTTTCTTTATGATGCCCATCAGCATAGTCAATGCCCAGAATGTTTTGAATTCTGGCACATTGATGGGGGCCCATTGCTGCTTTGCCAAATATGTTCCAGGCTTTGCAGCACGGAACTGATGGGCATATAAATTAGTTTGGGCGACAATGTTCCCCAATATATCATCGCCCAGAAACACTTCCAGAAACTGCTGGGGGCTAAAACCTGCCACATCTTTATGCCAGCATTTGCTGTGAAGGGTGGGATATCTGGCCTCTGGAGATGAGGCGTTACCCACTCTTCAGCAGCAATGGCAGCAACACGCCTCCTTCTAGCAGGGGGGGTAGCAGGGGGGCTGGCAGGGGGGCTAGCAGCCACAGATACATCACTATCAGTTGAGACTGCATCTAGTGATGTATCTGAGCACATGGCAGGGTCAAAATTGGGGTCTGAGTCAGAAATAGAGGCATCTGACTCTGACGCAAGGATGGCATACGCCTCCTCAGCACTATATCTTTTCTGTGACATTTTTGTATCTGTGACAGAAAACAATTACTAAAAAAAATTAAATTAACTAAATTAATTAACTAAATTAACTAGCAAAAAAGTACAGCTATGCTACTGCCAGTGATTTATAGCGATCACTGGCAAGCTAGGGGTTAATGGCTCTGAAAATTAAATTAACTAAATGTTTCTGAAAAGAGCCTTTGGGTTTTTAAAAAATTACAACAACAAAATTAACCCCTAAAAAAATGCACAGACAGCAAAAAAGTACAGCTATGCAACTGCCAGTGATTTATAGCGATCACTGGCAAGCTAGGGGTTAATGGCTCTGAAAATTAAATTAAATTAACTAAATTAACTAGCAAAAAAGTACAGCTATGCTACTGCCAGTGATTTATAGCGATCACTGGCAAGCTAGGGGTTAATGGCTCTGAAAATTAAATTAAATTAACTAAATGTTTCTGAAAAGAGCCTTTGGGTTTTTAAAAAATTACAACAACAAAATTAAACCCTAAAAAAATGCACAGACAGCAAAAAAGTACAGCTATGCAACTGCCAGTGATTTATAGCAATCACTGGCAAGCTAGGGGTTAATGGCTCTGAAAATTAAATTAACTAAATGTTTCTGAAAAGAGCCTTTGGGTTTTTAAAAAATTACAACAACAAAATTAACCCCTAAAAAAATGCACAGGCAGCAAAATGCAGCAAAAAAAAAGTGCACCTATGCTACTGCCAGTGATATATAGTGATCACTGGCAAGCTAGGGGTTAATGGCTCTGAAAATTAAATTAAATTAACTAAATGTTTCTGAAAACAGCCTTTGGGTTTTTAAAAAATTACAACAACAAAATTAACCCCTAAAAAAATGCACAGACGGCAAAATGCAGCAAAAAAAAAGTGCACCTATGCTACTGCCAGTGATATATAGTGATCACTGGCAAGCTAGGGGTTAATGGCTCTGAAAAGAGCCTTTGGTTCTATATTTTTTAACAAATAAAAGAAATAAATCTCTCTCTCTGCTAAATACAGGTCTCTCTCTCTCTCCAACAAAATGGCAAGTGAGGAGAGGGAGGGAGATCCACACTGATCATAGTCGATATTTACAAATATTGACATGATCAGACAAATGGGGTATTTTATTATTATTTATTTTTTTAGGGTGGGAGGCTCAGATTGGGTGACCCTAGCTTGCCCCTATGATGATGCAGGCTAGGGACACCCCCAGAGGCCCCATGATGCACTGGGCATCGCCATCTTGGATGCCTAGTGAAGGGGGAGGGGGGGGGCTATTTGGGCTTTTTTTTTTATTTATCCGTTTTTTTTTTTCATTTAATATTTAATAACCAACTAAGTGCCTCGACCCACCGAGGCACTTAGCACACAAGCAGAGCATCGGAAGCGTGTCCGATCGCTTCCGATGCTCTGAAACACTGCCGGGCTCCACGTGGAGCGAAACCGGAAGTGATCACTCGTGGGGGAGTGATCAATCCGGTCCCGGCACTCGGGAACAGTATTGCAGGATGCCTAGACCTCAAGGCAAGCCTGCAATACTGTTAGAGCAGCTGGAAGCGATTTCGATCGCTTCCAGTGCTCTGTTAAACCGACGACGTATGCCATACGTCCTCGGTCGTTAAGTGCTTTTTTTTTTGAGGACGTATGGCATACGTCGTCGGTCGTTAAGGGGTTAATGGCTGTTTGTAGCCCAAAATGTTGCTATTTCATTTGTGGAAATAACACCCCAATAAAAGAGACTTTATGCTTTTATACAGGAGTGCTGGCACAAAATTCTTTATTTGATATTCCAATTCTGAACTCTTAGTTTTTATCCAAATGTGTATATATAAAAATCCAGTTCTACCGTATATCCCACATTACTATTAATCTCTCAATAATCCATAAAGAATACTGTTCATAAAACTTTTCACAGGAACTTAGAAAGTTTCAGCAGTTTGCTTCCAAACTCTGGCCTCTCCATTTAGGGGCTGGCTGATTTAATTTGGTCATGTGACAGCTTCACTCTTTTCTTATTGGTTGCTACTCCTCCCTGTGCCGACTACTCTACAGTGTTAAAGGGACATAATACCCAAATGTTTAAACACTTGAAAGTGATGCAGCATAGCTGTAAAAAGCTGACTAGAAAATATCACCTGAACATCTCTATGTAAAAAAGAAAGATATTTTACCTCAAAAGTTCCTCAGTAGCCACATCCCATTGTAAAGGACTTCTAAGCAGCATATCAGTATGTCTGTCCCGGGACAGCCGAAGGTATGAGCCTCGTGCACTCTCATCTTATTTCCCAATTCAGTTTAAGGAAGTTTACTATGAAATCTCATGAGATCACAGTAAAAGAGTTCATGACCTCAGCACTGCTGATGCTGATTGACTGCTGTTCATTTCTTCATTTATTTATTTTTACCTGCAGCTGAGCTGCAGCTGAGTATAACTTTTTACACAGAACTTTCTCTGCTGAGCTGAGGAGATTGTGAGGTAAAATATCTTCCTTTTTTACATAGAAATGCTCAGGTGCACTGGCTAGGCTGGTAATAGACTGGCAAATGAGCACGGGACACTTCGGGGATGACAAGCTTGAGATGGCGGTAGTGGCACCCATTTCGCTGGCATATCTACCCTATGGAAATGGAAAGACACTCCCCGCTGAAATTCTCAACAGTGTGACATATAAAGACCCACTAAGGGCCTGGCACAAGATACATAAATATCTAAAGACTAACTCCCCCCCCCCCCCCCCAAATAAAATTCATCCCAATATTATGAAATCCAGACTTTCGGCTGGGTTGGACCAGGAGCCCTTCCGAGAGTGGAAAAGGGCGGGTCTGAAAGTAATCGGAGACGTACTGGACCCATTACAACATACAGTTCGTTCATTTCAAGAATTAAAAACTAAATTTCAAGTTCCAAATGGACACTTTTATGCCTATTTGCCGTTGAGGCATTATGTGGGGTCACTACAATTATCGAATGCAGGGTTTTGGGAGGCATCACCTTTTGCGATAGCGCAGACACTATTCCGGGTGGGGTCATTCTCGCTGTCCCACATTTACACACGTCTTCTGCAACAAAAAGAACCTATGATCTTAACGAACATGAGGCTAAAACAAAACAATAATTGTTCATTGGATCTGACGGTACAAGACATAAAAGAGAGCCTAGAAAGAACAAAACAGGCAACATTGGCAATATCACATAGAGAAACACAGGTCAGAATCCTACATATGGATTATGTTACACCACACAGACTATCAAAATGGGACCGGCGAGTCCCGGACCACTGCATTAAATGTGGAGTGGTAGCACCGTCATTCCAGCATTATTTTTACGCATGCCCGAGGGTCAGGAGGTTCTGGGGTCAATGCAAGTATTGGCTAAAGATTACATATCAGATAGAGATTGAATTCACAGAAGCGGAAATTTTCCTGTTAAAATGGGATGACGCGCATAGGAAGTTACATAAATTCCTTTCACTATATTCTCAAAAGATGGATCACCAGACAAACACCGACAATAGCACAACTAAAACACCTGCTACTTAAACAACTTTTTGTTGAACAATATGATGTTAGACTTGACACAGCATGCAGACTGCGCCCCTTTCTTCAGAAGTGGAAAATATATATAGACACATTGGATCCACACATACAGAGTCAGGTACTGAAACCCTTTGCCCACCTGGAAGCAATGTTACAAATAAATATAAGGGAGGGGAGGCAACATACAGTAAACACTGCACAGACTCATGATCCTTTAGAGGTAATGTTGTTCTGAGCTACGTATGTAGAGGGTTTTTTTGTTTTTTCCCCCATCCCTATTTCCCTTCCATTCCCCCTTCTCTACGTCCGGCTTGTGATCAGGAACAGAAATACCAGAGAGTCAACTGTTAATGGTTAATTGTTAAAATGTAAATAGTTATTAGAGGTTTAAAATAATTGGAAAAAGTTCTTAAAGGAACGGAGCGCACATTGAAACGTAGACGTTGGAGATATGGTTACAGCCTTATGGACTTATTGCTTTTACAAGGATACTGTATTCTAACGTCATGTATAACCATCTGTAAAACAAACTTGCTGTCCATTGATTATAAGAATTGACTTGTGTTGTTGTAACTGCTCTGTTTCCTTTAATAAAAAAAAATTTAAAAAAAAAAAAATGCTCAGGTGATATTTTCCTGTCAGCTTTTTACAGTTATACTGCATCAGTTTCAAGTGATTTAGCATATGAGTATTATGTCCCTTTAAGGGCACAGGGGAATATTTTTCAAACAAAATTTCCTTAAAGGGACAGTCTACTCCAGAATTGTTATTGTTTAAAAAGATAGATAATCCCTTTATTACCCATTCACCAGTTTTGCATAACCAACACGATTATATTAATATACTTTTTTTACCTCAGTGATTACCTTGTATCTAAGCCTTTGCAGACTGCCTCCTTTTGTCAGTTCTTTTGACAGACTTGCATTTAGCCAATTAGTGCCCTCTCATTTGTAACTCTACGGGCGTGGTCACAATGTTATCTGTATGGCACACATGAAATAACACCCTCTAGCTGTGAAAAACTGCCAAATGCATTGAAATAAGGGGCGGCCTTCAAGGGCTTAAAAATTAGCATATGAGCCTACCTAGGTTTAAAAAAGAATACCAAGAGAACAAAGCAAATTTGATGATAAAGGTGAATTGGAAAGTTGGAAATTGCATTCCCTATCTGAATCATGAAAGTTTAATTTTGACTAGACTGTCCCTTTAAATACAATATATTATTTCCAAGAAGAATAGTGCCATAATGTCACTGTAAAAAATATACAAATTAAAAAAAAAACAGATCTAAGGGGCTCCCATTATGAATCTAAATACTTTAAATTTATTGGTGTTCCTTTAAAAGTTTCCTTCATATATCACTTTGAGAAACTGTAGTCTGCATGTAGCCTTTATCACTATAGATTAACTTCTGTATTGCAATAACTTGATTTTACCATTATTAAATGGGCATCATGTGCATAAATAATTATTACTTCATTTTATGCTTCTGCATTAAAGCGACATGAAACCCATTTTTTTTTCTTCCATAATTCGGATAGAGCATGCAATTTTAATCAACTTTCTAATTTACTCCTATTATCAATTTTTCTTTGTTCACTTTGTATCTTTATTTGAAAAGCAGGAATGTAAGCTTAGGAGCCAGCACATTTTTGGTTCAGAACCAGAGTAGCACTTGCTGACTGGTGGATAAATGTAGCCACCAATCAGCAAGCGCTACCCAGGATTCTGAGCCACAAGTGGGCCAGCTTCTAAGTTTACATTCTTGCTTTTCAAATAAAGATACCAAGAGAAAAAAGTAAAGTTGATTATAGGAGTAAATTAGAAAGTTGCTTAAAATTGCATGCTCTGTCTGAATAATGCAAAAGGGAAAAATGTCAGCACTCCCGGTTAAAAACTTGATTCTTTTATTGGCAAATTAAAATGTAGTAAACTTAACTTACGCGTTTCAGCATCTGAATCAGGAAAGAAAAAAATGTGGGTTTCATATCCCTTTAATTTAAAGGGACACTGAACCCAAATTTTTTTTTTCGTGATTCAGATAGAGCATACAATTTTAAGCAACTTTCTAATTTACTCCTATTATGACATTTTCTTCATTCTCTTGGTATCTTTATTTGAAATGCAAGAATGTAAGTTTAGATGCCGGCCCATTTTTGGTGAACACACTGTGTTGTTCTTGCTGATTGGTGGATAAATTCACCCACCAATAAACAAGTGCTTTCCATGGTTCTGAACCAAAAAAATAGCTTAGATGCCTTCTTTTTCAAATAAACAAAGAAAAATTGATAATAGGAGTAAATTAGAAAGTTGCTTAAAATTGCATGCTCTATCTGAATCACGAAAGAAAAAAATTGGTTTCAGTGTCCCTTTAATGGAGTCCATAAACTACCAAAAAACATAAGTCAGTAGTGTTACTGTATCTTGCTTATCTTCAGTTATGCTTCAGTCTCTTCCTAGACAAGAAGTGATCTTACGTGTGTTCTTTTATGCCACATAATGTATCAGTGATAAAACCTCTGATTGGCTACATCACCTGAGCCATCATGTTGCACAGCAAGGCCTAAACTGATCTATCTTCAGTTGGGTTATTTGTCAGTAACACAAAAATAGATATGGAAAAGATGCTGACTACACTGAAGTCTTCAAGTGAGCTAATTTGTTATTTATACAAAGAGTAAGCAGTAAAAGTAATGTTAATGCTCCACTTTGATGTCAGTTTCATGAAATGTTGCTTCCAACATTGAGTCATTGAGCATGGTGACCAGAGATCCCAACAAATGTTCTGTTTCCTAACAGCTGACGGCAGCAGTTGAACGATTCGTACATTCGTGTGCTGGATACTGCGTTGCAACATTTGTTCTCGGAATTGGGGACAGACATAACGACAATATAATGGTAACAGAATCAGGTAAGCTAGTGACAGAATTGATTGTAGATTTGTGGGGTTTGAACAAATGAAGAAGAATTCTATTTGGTACACACAGTTTTTATCTTACAATTCTGCCTTCCATGCAAGATACCTTTAAATATTTCATCTCTAATAAAATATTAAATGCCTAATAATGGCACAATGACGTGGGAAATGGAACATGGGTTAAACTAAGCCTATGCTTTTCTGTGAATGTGTCCCAGAATATCAATGTTGCATTTATTTCTCTGCACCAAACCCATTTTTAAAATTACAGTCACACTCATTACACAATAATGTCCTAATATAATCACATTATTTTTTTAAAGGGACAAAAATGTTACATTTGATACGCACATTTAATTAGATGTACAGTTTTCACTATATGCATTTTTTTAATTGTAAAACTGCTTTTATGAGAACTTATGTTTTCTGCCTACTATACGGCAGCAGGGGACATAATTACACATTCTAAACTTGCACATTGTATGGCAATGATAAAGTCAATATGTACGAAAGGATTTTTTTTTCTTATTTGTGTGTAGTCATATCATTTATTAATACCATCAGGATTATCAGTGTTAAGAGTGTCAGATAACAGAATTGTTTAAGTGGAACATTTAAAGGCATTGAAGTCAAAATTACATTTTCATGATTTAAATGCAGCATGAAATTTTAAACAACTTTCTAATTTTCTTCTCTTGTATCAAATTTACTTTGCTCTCTTGGTATCCTTTGTTGAAGAATACATTTAGGTAGGTGGGGTAGGAGTTTAAGAGCATGTACGTTTCTTTAGTAGTTTATGGCAGCAGTGTTTGTAATAATGTATAACATTGCTATAAACTTTGTTGCATGGATAGAGACACGTGCACATGTTCCTAAACTAGCCTAGGATTAATCTTTAACAAAGAATACCAAGAGAACTAAGGAAAATTGATAACAGATGTAAATTGGAAAGGTAGTATAAAATATAATGAAAGAGGGAGTGGGTATATTTAACTAATCTGTCCCCATTTATATGGGGTTTTTTTTTCCAGGTAACCTTTTTCATATAGATTTTGGGCATATCCTTGGTAACTACAAGAGCTTTTTAGGAATTAACAAGGAAAGGGTACCATTTGTCTTAACCCCGGATTTCCTTCATGTAATGGGAACTTCAGGAAAGAAGACCAGCCAATATTTTCACAAGTTTCAGGTATTTTAAAAATAAAAATCTATTAAAAACAAATGTAAAAAAAAAGGATGAAATAAAGATAAGATAGACAAAAGAAACAATGCAAAATGTAGATTTTATTTTAAGGGAAAATGAAGCACTGCATTTTCAAGTAGCCGAGTAAGGGCTAGATTACAAGTGGAGCACAAAATGCCACTTTTGCAAGGGCGATATTTGCGCTCCCCCTAGTAATAGCGCACGCAAATGTGCCCTGGTATTACAAGTTATGTGCAATGTGAACACAACCTCACATTCGCATTGCATGGAAGCATTGCGATCACGAGAGGGGGTGCTTCCATAGGCACCAATGGGAGCCTCGCTCAGCAAAGGGGGTAAGTCACGCAACGATGAGCAGCATATCTTAAATATATATGTGTATACACATATTAACACATAAATATATATGTATATAATCATATACGAGGCTCCAATTGGAGCCTATAGAAGCACCCCCTCTCGTGAGCGCAATGCTTCCATTCAATACGAACACGAAGTCGCATTCGCATTGCGACTAACTTGTAATACCATAAATGAACTCTGCTGGATTTCGGCTTTTTGCTTGCGTCAGGTATTGCGCATAGAGAAAGTAAAAAGTTTTCACTCACATGCTAATTTGACGCACGCAAAAAGCCGAACTTGGAATATCGCAACTGTGTTAACGTATTCCCTCTTAAGACTGCGATGGAGCACACGTAAACCCAATTGCATTTTCTCAAGTGCGCTAACCCGACTTGAAATATGTGATTTGTGAAACTTTTATTTTAACTCTTCAGATTGCACTAATTCTTCTAGCACTATTTTGGCTTGTGCTAGAGCTCAATCCATAACTTTCAACTTGTAATATCAGAAATATTTAGTATGGTCTTGACATCCTTTGAAAGTTTAGAACACACTAAAGCACAGTTGGCCGCGCTAATCCTTCTCTGGTAAATCTGTTTTACCATGGACTTGCAATATCAATTTTTTCGAGCGCAGTCGAGCGATATTGATATCACGACCCACATTATCATTAGCACTCTACTTGTAATCTGAGCCAATGTCTTTTCTCGCTGTATCTGATTAGTCCTTACTGTGACAGCTGAGCACACTTCTGAAAAAGATTATTTAAGGAGAAGCGCCCAGGGCAATCTAATATCAAGAATGAGAAGTAAATGTTTTTATAATTATACAGTGTTTTGAAAAGTTGCTTGAATATTGCTGCCATATTGTAATATTTTGAAAAGTTTACCATCTCTTAGTTTACAGTTTTTTCGATCTACTATTTAACCTACCAAAAAAAACAAAATGACAAACCAACATTAAAAAAATAAACAAGAGAATACTGGGTAAAATAAGCATATAATGGTTTAGATGTTTTGATTGTTACTTTTTACTGCAGTGCTGTTTATGTCACTAGAGTGTACTGTTTAAACACACTGCGTCATCTAAAATAAACTATTCAGTACTGCAGCTGTACGCTTGTTATCACAGCCAAATGTAATTCTGTAAAACTCTATTTCATTATCTCCATCTGAGCATGTCCAGTCTTTGATATAAAACCTCTAAATTATATTATTATATAAAATCTTCTTGTACACAGAGGAATATGGGGAAACTCAACTTTCCTCTTTATGGACTGTTAGAACTAATGTGAGCAATTTTGTATGTTTACATATATTGTTATAAGTTTATAGGAAACTCAATATTAAAAAAAAAAGAAATTCAGTAAAACACGTTTATATGCATTTTTTTGGTTCTTAACTCTTAAAGAAGGTACACGTACTTCAAAGGGTCAGATTACAAGAGTAGCTGTATTTAGTGAGTAAACATACATACACATATTTAGACATGTACTGTATATGTATGTGTGTGTGTGTGTGTGTGTATATATATATATATGAATGTATTTGTGTGTGTGTATATATATATATGTATATATATATATATATATATGTATATATATGTGTGTGTATATATATATATATATATATATATACATATATATATATATATATATATATATTAAAATTATGGGGGGAGATAAAAAACTGAAATTAAAATCCTCCATGTCTCAAAATTAAATCAATGTAAATATTTGCATAGAAAATTAGCACATCTAGGCAAGTATCCCCACTTGCTTTTCCCCAGAAATTCTTAATATACAATGTTACCAATGCACAAGAGAATTATGGGTAAGATATGCAAATTAGATATGCAAAAAAAATTAATTTTGGTTTAACCATGAAAATAGCTTTACCAATGCAGCAACCAGAAATCTATCTCCTACTGATGAGTTCCAAAAAGAACGAAACAGGCTTGTCTAGTGAGTGATTTCTGGTTTGCTGTCATAATCCTGTTAAAAGGATCGCTGTGTCAAAACAGTATTTTGAAGCAAAAAAAACTGAGAATTTGCATATCTAATTTGCATATCTGATTGGAACAGCCAATAGAATGCGAGCTCAATCCTATTGGCTGATTGGATCAGCCAATAGGATTTTTCCTACCTTAATTCCAATTAGCTGATAGAATCCTATCAGCCAATCGGAATTCAAGGGACGCCATCTTGGATGACGTCATTTAAAGGAACCTTCATTCGTCAGTTGGACTTCGTTGGAAGAGGATGCTCCGCGTTGGCTGGATTGAAGATGGACCCGCTCCGCTCCAGATGGATGAAGATAGAAGATGCCGCCTGGATGAAGACTTCTGGCCGTCTGGAGGACCTCTTCTGCCCAGATCGGATGAAGACTTCTGCCCCTCTGGAGGTCCACTTGTACCCGGATGGGAGAAGACGTCTCAAGGTAGGGTGATCTTCAGGGGGTTAGTGTTAGGTTTTATTAAGGGGGGATTGGGTGGTTTTAGAGTAGGGTTGGGTGTGTGGGTGGTGGGTTTTAATGTTGGGGGGCTATTGTATTTTTTTTACAGGTAAAGAGCTGATTACTTTGGGGCAATGCACCGCAAAAGGCCCTTTTTAAGGGCTCTTTGTAATTTAGTATAGGGTAGGGAATTTTATTATTTTGGGGGGCTTTTTTATTTTATTAGGGGGATTAGAGTAGGTGTAATTAGTTTTAAAAAATTTTAATTATTTTTTTATTTTCTGTAATTTAGTGTTTGTTGTTTTTTTGTACTTTAGTTTATTTAATTTAATTGTAATTAATTGTAGGTAGTTTAGGTAATTAATTTAATGACAGTGTAGTGTTAGGTGTTAGGGGTTAATACATTTAATATAGTTGCGGCGACATTGGGGCGGCAGATTAGGGGTTAATAAATATAATGTAGGGTTCGGCGATGTTGGGGGCAGCAGATTAGGGGTTCATTAGTATAATGTAGGTTGCGGCGGTGTCCAGAGAGGCAGATTAGGGGTTCATAATATTATGCAGGTGGCGACATTGTCGGGGCGGCAGATTAGGGGTTAATAAGTGTAAGATTAGGGGTGTTTAGACTCGGGGTTCATAGGGTGTTAGGTGTAGACATAAATTTTATTTCCCCATAGGAAACAATGGGGCTGCGTTATGAGCTGAACGCTGCTTTTTTGCAGGTGTTAGGTGTTTTTTTCTTCAGCCGGCTCAGCCCCATTGTTTCCTATGGGGAAATCGTGCACGAGCACGTTCAGCCAGCTCACCGCTACCGTAAGCAGCGCTGGTATTGATGTGAGATGTGGAGCTAAATTTTGCTCTCCGCTCACTTTTTAGAGGCTAACGCCGGGTTGAAAAAAACCTGTAATAGCAGCGTTGTTTGTAGGTGAGCGGTGAGCTGAAACTGAGCGTTAGCAACGCATGGCTTTACCAACAAAACTCGTAATCTAGCCGTTTGTTAGTTAACCTCGAGAGTTAATCTTCAATGAAATAGTGGTTCCATATTAACAGGTTTGTCACTTTCCCTTAGGCAGTGACTGTCAGCAATGAGTGTAGGACGTGATTCCATAGCTTGCGACATGTAACGGGTAGGGTTGTTTCCTATGGATCCGTAATGTGGCCATAAGCCGCACACACAATTTTTTAAAAAAATATTGTGTAGCTACTTTGAGCCTCCATACATTACATAGTTGCAAACATTTGAAAGAAATGTTCCAGGGACACTTTAAAGCAGAGCCACGCCCATTTACGGTTTGCATAGCTCCACCCACTCAAGTCCATCCCAAAAAGAAGCATATACAATAGTAGAAGTATAACAACAACCTCCAAAACATGGGTGAAGAGGTTAATAGGTGCGCCTATATAAGTGGGTGTTGTGTAATATATACACACACCAAATTGCTAGTAAGGCTACAAAATTTTAAAATTGCAGCAGTGCAAAAAATATATAAATGTATATATAAAATATATAAATGATCATTACATGATAAAAATTCCAATAATAAAATAATAATAAAAAAACTAAATAAGTGAGATAATGATACTCACCTAGATTACGAGTTTTGCGCTTAACAGGGTGCGCAACTAACGCCAAAAAAGTTACGTTATTTTATTTTCCATAGCGCTGTGCGCGCACTATGGTGGCGTTAGGCTCCATACCGCACAAAACCTAACACCCTAACATAAACCCCAAGTCTAAACACCCCTAATCTGCCGCCCCCGACATTGCCGACACCTAAATAAAGTTATTACCCCCTAATTTGCCACTTTCAACATCGCTAACAAATAACAATAAAAGTTATTAACCCCTATCCCGCCGCTCCCCGATATTGCCGCCACTATAATAAAGTTAAAAAACCCTAATCCACCGCTCTCCCCGACATCGACGACACTAATAAAGCTATTAACCCCTAATCCGCCACTCCCCGACATCGCCGACACTATAATAAAGCTATTAACCCCTAAACCTCCGGCCTCCCACATCGCCGCCACTAAATAATCCTATGAACCCCTAAACCTCTGGCCTCCAACATTGCAAAACACTAAATTAAACTATTGACCCCTAAACCTAACACCCCCTAACTTTAAATTAAAATTACAATATAACTATATTTAAATAAATAAAAACTTACCTGTGAAATCAAAATAAACCTACCATTAAACTATAAATTAACCAACATAACATAACTATTCTAATAAAATAAAAAAATACTTATAATTAAAAAATCTAAATGACAAATTTTAAAAAAAAAAACGAACACTATGAAAAATATAAAAAAATATAAAATTACAAAAAATAATAAACACTAAATTATGAAAAATAAAAAACACTAGGCTTACAAAAAATAATAAACAAAGTTGTCAAAAATAAAAACAATTACACCTAATCTAATAGCCCTATAAAAAATAACCCCCCCCCCCAAAAAAAACACCCCCTAGCCTACAATAAAATACCAATAACCCTTAAAATGGCCTTTTGTAGGGCATTGCCCTAAGTTAAATAGCTCTTTTACCTGTAAAAAAAAAATACAAAGTCCCCCAACAGTAAAACCCACCACCCAACCAACCCCCCAAAATAAACCTAACTCTAAAAAAACCTAAGCTACCCATTTGCCCCTAAAGGGGCATTTGTATGGGAATTGCCCTAAAAAGGTAATTTAGCTCTTTTTCATTGCCCTTTAAAAGGGTATTTAGCTCTTTTTCAAATTGCCCAAACCATAATCTGGAGAGAAAAAAAACATCACAAAAAATAAAAAAATATACCTTACACTAACCCCAGAATATCTACTCAAGGTTCCTGAAATCCGGACATCCATCTCCAGTCGGAGAGAAGTCTTCATCCAGGCGGCGTCATCTTCATCCATCGCGGGGACGCTGTCTATTTTCATCCCGGCGGTGCGGAGCGGCAAAGACATCCAGCGCGGAGCGTCCTGTTCATATGGTTCCAGCCGTAGTATTTTTTTTTGTAATTTTGGATTTTTTTAATTGGTATTATATTTTTATTTTATTAGAATAGTAATGTTAGGTTAATTTATAGTTTAATGTTAGGTTTATTTTTATTTCACAGGTAAGTTTTTATTTATTTAATAATAGTAATATTGTAATCTTAATTTAAAGTTAGGGGGGAGTTAGGTTTAGGGGTTAATAGTTTAATTTAGTGTTTTGTGATGTGGGGGGCCAGCGGTTTAGGGGTCAATAACTTTATTAGTGTCGGCAATGTCGGGGAGCGGCGGATTAGGGGTTAATAAATTAATTTAATAGTCGTGATGTGGGTGGGCGGCGGGTTAGGAATTAATAAGTTTAATATAGTTTTTGCAATGCGGGAGGATGGTGGTTTAGGGGTTATTGGGTAGTTTTTGGGTGTTAGTGTAATTTGTAACATTTTAGTTATGAGTTTTGTAAAACTTTTTTTTTTACACAAAAACTCATAACTACTGCTCTCAGATGGCGGTATGGATTGTGTCGGTATAGGCTGTAACACAAGCTTTTTAGCCTGAATGCACAACCTATAATACCGGCGCTATAAAAAATCCCACACAAAAACGTAATTTTTTTGAGTGCTGAGTGGACGTTGCGTTACAGGTTAAGTTAGCTGTAATTTTTCTCTTACTCATTTACTGTACCCACTTATATTATATACCATTTTTCTCATCATTAAATGGAATTTCTAAAGATACCATTATTTTCATCATATCTTATAATTTACTTTGAAAAACAATATAAAATATGATGAAAAAATTGAAAAACACGCACTTTTTCTAACTTTGACCCCCAAAATATTTTACGCATCTACAACCACCAAAAAACACCCATGCTAAATAGTTTCTAAATTTTGTCCTGAGTTTAGAAATACCCAATGTTTAAATGTTATTTGCTTTTTTGCAAGTTATAGGGCAATAAGTACAACTAGCACTTTGCTATTTCAAAACCATATTTTATTTTTTCAAAATTAGCGATTGTAACACTGTTATCTGCCAGGAATCCCTGAATAACCCTTCACATCTTATTGATCTAGGACCATTTTGGTATATTTCATGCCACGATTTATCCGCCAAATGTGATCAAATAAAACAAATCGTTACCTTTTTCACAAACTTTAGGTTTCTCGTTTATGGGCGCATGATAACTAACCAGCCATTACAAGTGGCTGGTTATTTATTACGTGCCCATAAACGGGCGACTTCCCGTTTACGGGCACGCGATAAATTAGTACTCCACTTGTAATCTAGCCCAAAATCTGCAGAATATATAGATTTTGTTCTGAAAGTTGCATTGTTTGCTTTTTTTTTTTAGGAAGTTTGCGTAAAGGCGTATTTGGCACTGCGACAGCACAAAAACCTCATGATTATCCTGTTCTCTATGATGCTTATGACTGGGATGCCGCAATTAACCAGCAAAGAGGATATTGATTATATCCGGGAATCGCTCACTGTTGGAAAGAACGAAGACAGCGCAAAAAAGCATTTCCTTGACCAAATTGAAGTCTGCAGAGACAAAGGCTGGACTGTACAGTTCAACTGGTTTTTACACCTCGTTCTTGGCATTAAGCAAGGTGTAGAAAAGCATTCTGCATAAAAAAAAAACTTAAAACATATATTTCTTTGTTTTTGTATTTTAAATATGAAAAACCCTGTTGTAATCATTTCAAATTATTTATAATCTATTTAAATTTATTGCAAGGACATACTTGTTTCAGGGCATCAGCTAATATTTAACTGTGTTTTTAATGACAATGAAATATATTTTAACAATAATTAATTGAAATTGTGACTACAGCAATATCTGTTGTATTGATTTTAGCAAAAGAATGAATCTTAAAGGGATATGAAGCTCTAAAATTTTCTTTCATGATTCAGCATGCGATTTTAAACAATTTTCTAATTTATTTCTATTATCAGTTTTTTTTCTCTTTTGTTGAAAATCAGGGATGTAAGCTTAGGTGCCTGCCCATTTCTAGAGCACTATATGGCAGCAGTTTTGCAAGAATGTTATCCAATTTCAAGAGCACTAGAGGGTAGCAGTATTTCCTGCTGTGTAGCGCTGCAGATGCCTACCTAGGTATCTCTTCAACAAAAAATAACATGGGAACAAAGCAAATTTGACAATAGAAGTAAATTGGAAACTTTTTTTAAATTGTATGGTCTGTCTGAACCACAAAAGAACATTTTTTTGCGTTTCTTATCCCTTTAAATCAGTATCATGGAAAATTATGTGATCAAAGAGTAACAATTTTTGTGTAGCAAAAGATTGTATTTATTCAATGCTCTGTATGTGTTTGACTATGTGTTTGACTAACTACACTGTGTGATAGTTCTCGATTTATAAGAATGTAAATTAAACCATTTGTTTAAAGGTTTTGCTCTGGCTTTTTAAAGTGAAAGTTATGTCTCTGTGTTTTCTCTAACCTTCGGATGCAAAGTTTACATATTTTCCATCTGGTGTACGGCTGTTCTTAAGTGCCTTTTTTTACAGTTGGGACAAAATGTCACACAAATATTGTTTTGCTGTATTACATCCTTGCCAAGCAGATAGTGGTGTACAGCATTCAGTTACTTGACGTGGGTCAATAGGTACATGTCTTAAGTTGTAACTTTCTCGCTAAAGGGACATAAGTGCAAAAGCAAAATACTCACTTTATTATTGCACTACTTCTTGCATAGTTCTGCAAAGTGGTTAAATACATAGTTAAAGTCAGTCCTGGAGTGGAAAAGCAACTGAAAGGCTAAAGCTGAAGAAGGTGAATCATCAGTAGAGGATCAGTCTATCTGGAGTATTTAAAAGTCAATAGAGAAGGGTTTGCACTGTAGTAAGTCAATTATTTAGGAAAAAGGTCTTCATAGAAAACTAATGTTTTAAGAGCAATTCAAATTGCTGTATTGTTAGGAACCTTTGTTAGAATTTGCAGATCCCGAGCAAAGCAGGGACACATACCTAGAAGTCTCTTGGACATGTGTGTTTAAAAGGAAGATGGAGGTCAAATGTGTTTAAGTTCAGTAAATGCACAGGTTGATCACATGACTAAAATTCATACAAAAAAGTAGATACCAGTTCAGTAATTCTGGCCACCTTTACTCTGTTTGCTGGTTTTCCCTTGCTGTGCCTGTGAACAATGACATGGTAGATTTAAATGACTTCCTGCACTGATCTAAACAATCACTGTTCAGCCTCTACCCATCTTAAATTAAAAAAAAAAGAAAAGTTTCCCAACACCAAATATTAAGGCTTGGGGCTTTATAGTTCAGAACTACCATAAATCAAAGAGGGACAGCAGGACTTACTACCCAATTTAGAGTCATGCTGCAAACTGAGCGATAATAAGGAATTATGTAAAATGTATCCGGGTCAAGCAGGTTATTACGTACAAAGATTGCAGAAGTACAGAAAAGGTAAGTAAAATAAATAATGAATGTGTATTGTATTTGTTACTGTACCTAAGAAAACATTTTTGGCCAGATTATGAGTTGAGCGGTATTTAACTCTCCTGCTCACACGCTAACTCCACTAGAAGAAAGCTTTTTGCACATGACGGTAGCGCTTGAATTACAAGTTGAAATTAAAACACTCACGCACTAACCTGATGCGTGCAAAAAAGCCAAACTTCGAACAGCACATGTGCGTTAATGTATTCCGCCATAGAAGTCAATGGAGAAAAAGAAAGTGGGGAAAAAACCCTAACACCCTACTCGCTCTGTAATGTATTTTTGTGACACTTTTTTTTTTTGCAAAACAATTAACCAGAGTTCTGAGGATGCAATATCCAGATGAGTGTTAACTTCAATTGCACTCCAGCCATCGCGTTTACTTTCAACTTATAATATGAGCGGTACACCCGACGCATGCAAACAGAAGTGATAAACTTCTTTTCGCTTGCGCGTAACTGTTAACGCGCCACACGTAATCTGGCACTTTATTGGGAATAAAAGATTAATATCCCTTTAATTCAGGACATAAAATGAATTTATGAGATTTTTTTGTTGGAATTGACACATTGGAAGTAGATAATATTATAAGGTTCTCATAATATCAAGCCCATGTAGGGAAACTTCCTTGACATTCTTATCTAAGAATGATAGAACAACAATCTTTAAATATAACTTCACCTAGATCAGTGTTTGTTGGTTCCTCAAGTATTGGAATTTATATCAAAGTATTGGTTTTATAGATATCATTTTTTGGGTCTTTCTGCTCCTCACTAAGGCTTGTTGTCCATTTATTTGTGCTGCGCTCTTACTGCTTGTAAGATTGTTTCCCCTGACAAAAATAGCCACATTATTCTTACTTAATTGATAATCCCATCAGAAAAAAGAAGACTCGGCTAAAGGTCATTACTTAAAAGGACATAAACATTAGGGCCAGATTACTTAGCTTTTTCGCTTGCACGCAAACACCGCCAGATGTAATCTTTGAACAAGCGTGCGTTAGCTCATTACTTGTAATCTAACCCTAAATCAAAGCAAGATAGAATTATATATTCAAAGCAAAGGTTAACCTGAGAATAATATGCAGATGGATTTTTAAACTTATATAATTTGCGTAAAATATTTTAAAAATAAGTGTAAAGCTTTAGTTTCTAAAAAAGCAATGTGCAAATCCATGTTGTAACCTTGTTTTCCTTCTCTGCTGAGGCCAATTACAGGCAACTATAAATGAATGTGCGACCGATGACTGTGTGTGTTTATAAGTCAAATAAGGGATTCCCTTGGTTGGAGTCAGGAATGAGTCTTACTAGATATGAGTTGTAAGTAAATGTCAGAAGTAGGCCAAAGTCGTTACCAGGAAGGATGTACCAGAACTTGGCGTTACACTAGCCGAGCAGGAGAATTGTCAGCAAACAGGCAGGGGTCAGAAACCAGCAGTGGAGGCTCCTTCATTTGTGTACTCCCGCACGTGACCCCCCCCCCAGTTAAAAGAAGGAGAAGAAAAAAATTCTGAAGAAAATATAATTTTTCCAATAGCCCCCTATTGGAAAAATTAGATTTAATTTATACCCCCAAAAAAGTTAAAGCAAAACTGTTTTTTTGTTGTAAAATATATATATTTTTATGTTTCCACTGTTTTTTCTTTATTTAACCGCATGTGTGGTAGAGTCTACATGTCTGTCTCATTAGCTGCCTGTATTGCTTTGCATGCAGACACTGAGACGCCACTACCACCCTCCAACCCATCCCTATACTGGCTTAATTGCACAGTTCAGCCTGTGCGAGTGAGCCAGTGAGGTGGTTATAAGCCGGTCCGGATACGTCATCACTGAAGTCACGTGATGACGCTTGACTAGGCTCCTCCACCTCAATGGCGCCCACTAACACAGTACACACTAGATTTTCAGAATGCCACAGGTGGTCCAGTCATGATCTGGTCATTAATTGTACAAGCCAGCTGGTCCGACAGAACACCAAATAGGACAGTGTGAGAAAGAAGCAGCACCGGGTCATCATGGAGAAAAGGTGAGAAAGTAGTAACAAGTACTAATCTGGTGTTGAATCGTTCTGACTGAACTTCAGTCAAAACGATTAAACACCAGATTAGTAGCAGTGACTCATCCTTATCCAGATTTAATTAGCTATTACATCCTATATGCTGCAGTGTGGGGAAGATTACTGATGTGCTGTGATTTACCGCTCCCTGTCAGGGCCCCCCCCAACGTGTTGGCTATGAGAGCTTTCAGCGTGGCTGTTAAAAGTAAAAGCTCCAGGTGATTTACTGCTGGTGACTTTACTGCTCCCTGTCAGGGCCCCTACAGATCGTAAATTCCTCTCTGGAGAATCACAGGAGAGGGTGTGTGTCTGCACTGCTGCCTAGGTCTGGCTGCGTGCTTAAGATGTTAACACTCAGTGGAGCTGTGGAAAGATAAAGCTTCTGTGATGTACTGCTCTCCAATGGGGGATGGGCACACAAATAGGTACATCTAGAGAACCAGCAAGTTAGTAGCAGTGATGAGGTTGTAGGAAATCTGCATGCTAAAAGCCTTGTTGTTGGTACTCAGAAATACATGAGAGACTCCTGTCTGTGAATACATTACATGCATCTATTGTGTATAAATGGGCTCTGAGACATTGCATACTGTTTGTTAAATATCTTGCTGTAGGGTTCTGTCCTATGTGTATCTGCAGATGTTGAACTATGCATTAATGTTGTGAAGTGCTCTAAACTCCTGTCAACAAATAAATGACTGGATCTGTGCTGTGATTCTGAATAAGCTCTGCGTTATGACAGTATTTGGCCCAGTCACATAATTGGTGGTGGTGACATGACATGTCTAATTAAGACCTGCAAAATTGTCTTAACTAACTTTCAAAGTTTCATAAAAACATTTTTTCTATGAACTTAAGAGCCTTATAGTAAAATGGTTTGCATCCATAGGGAACTGGCAACAGATATGTGAAACCTGTAACCCCCCACACACACACAAACACACATATATATATATATATATATATATATATATATATATATATATATATATATATACACCCATATATATATATATATATATACTGTATGTATATATATATATATATATATATATATATATGTGCGTGTACAGTATATGTATGTGTGTATGTATGTATATATATATATATATACACACAGTATATATGTGTGTGTATGTTGTGATTGCAGGTTCTAATGGGTGGAGGCGAGGCATATGAGTGGGTGGGGCTTTATTTCAAGGGGTGGGGTCTAGTGCACCACCATCTTCGAAATTCCCCAGCCGCCACTGGAAACCAGTAGAATTAGCAAAAAACAGGCGTCTAAGAAGAAGGAGCAGGCAAAGACATAATCTATTAAAGAGCTCCAATATTCAGCAACACGGATAGCAGTCCACCAAGCAGAGTACAAACAAGGGTCAAGCCAGAGACGTAAATCAGGGTACAAGCTGAGGTCAAAACCAGGTGTGTAGATCAAGAACACTAGGACTTTCATGAAAAATACCCAAGTGCTGGATGACATCACTAACATGTTTAACATTTCCTCTTCTAGTCTTGGTTCAAAATACACTACTTCTTAGCCACCCCTGGTTTTCATCAATACTTACGGCTCTCAACTTACTGATTTCTTGGGGACCTGACAGTGTTAAAGATATAAATTACACATATCATCACATAAACATCTCTGTTTAAAAAAATATATATTTTCAGATCACCAGATTAAGTGCTCTGTGAAGATTTAGCCTTCAGCTACTCTTTTTTTTTTATGTCATCTGCAATTCTTTGAATTGAAAGAGCACATGGCAGACTCCACACGCCCAATCCTGCTCCATGTCTGTCCCTCAATGGCTTCGGCAGAAGTGAGAAAAAAATAGCCTTGTTTGTTAATTTATTGTAAGACTGCTCGAAAATGTATTACAAGGTGTAAACTGTACCTTTATATTCAACCGTTATAATGTGGTAAAGGAGAAAATTGAGAGAGTACAAAAAAATGTTATTCAGACAGCTGTATCGCATAGCATTAATTAGCAAGCTGCAGAACACAAGAGAATCAGGCTGATATGTAACCATTTTTTACAAAAATGCAACAAAAGTTGCACAACAGAAAAAGAGCCCTATTCTTGTTTATAATTAATAAAAAAAAAAGTATGAAGGTCAAAACCAAATAACTATTAAATAATATGAAAAACAAAAAAAACTGTCGGACAATGCACACACACACAGATAAAAAATTGCTTGAATTAAGGGTGTCAAATAAAGAGAGTCTCCAAATGGTACTAAATATAAAGTCAGATTGTTGCCTTATGGGAGAATAGCTTAATACCAACTAATACCCCAAATGAAAAGGTTAAATAGTACATAGCATACCAATAAATAAAAGCACAGCTGATCCTAAAAAAGCTCCTATAGTGGGGGCTGATTTACATTTAATCTGACTGATATATTAAGAGATAGTAATAAGGAGACCTACAATTTTATGTTATACCACCCAAGTAAGCACATAAAAGAGGGACTATGCCCTTAGTGAGAGTGGCAGTGCCTGTTCTTATGCATTATATAATGAGTAATGGCTCATATATGATTATGATTAATGCTTTGCCTGTTTGTTAAACATTTTACATTTTCCAAAACAAATGTGAAATCAGAAAAGAAAGAACAAACTGTTTATCCCCCAAACACTAATACTGTTCTAGCTGTGGACAGAGCTACAAGATGCATTGACTTAAAGCCAACAACTTCAAAGACAGTTGATGTATTGTATCAAAATGAACCAAATACAAATCCTATGGAGACATTAACTGCTTAATAAACAGTCTTTCCAGAGCCTGAGAGAATGTCACAGCCTTATGGAATCAAAACTGAATAAACCTTTATCAGCTCTATTCTGGAGTAAGCCTAGGACCTGCATAAGAAAAAAAAATTAGATCTATGTCCCATTAACAGACATGACAACTTGAAAACCCATTTTTGCATGTTTTGATCTGCATTTCTTAGTGTGTTCATCTTTTTTCAGTCTTATTTCTCTTACTTGGTGTATTCAGTCCACGGATTCATCCTTACTTGTGGGATATTCTCAATCCCTACAGGAAATGGCAAAGAGAGCACACAGCAAAGCTGTCCATATAGCTCCCCTCAGGCTCCACCCCCCCCCAGTAATTTCCTTTGCCGCTCTATCAAGTAGCATCTCCACGGGGGTGGTAAAGAGTATGTGGTGTTAGATTTGTAGTTTTAGTTCTTCAATCAAGAGTTTGTTATTTTAAAATAGTGCCGGTTTGTACTATTTACTCTGAGGCTGAAAGTGATGAAGATTTCTGCTGAGAGGAAAAAGATTTTAGCATGTTGTAACTAAAATCCGTTGCTGTTCCCACGCAGGACTGTTGAGTACAGGAGAACTTCAGTTGGGGGGAACAGTTTGCAGGCTTATTCTGCTTAAGGTATGTTCAGTCATATTTTCTAACAAGACCTGGTAGTGCTAGAAGACTAACAGATATCCCATGAGGGAAGGTAAGCCATTTTCTGAGACACAGTATAGAAAGAGGGCTTCAGTTAAGGGCTTTAATACTGACAGACACTGTGATGGGCTAAATCGATTACTTTATTAAGGTAATCTTATATTATTAAGCGTTTTTAAACGTTGCAAACACTTTTTGGGGAATTTTTTTACGCCTGGCATTTTAGAAGACACCTATTCTGACTCAGAAAGGCCCCATATCTCTGGAGTGAGAAGGAGGGGGCCTCATTTTTGCGCCTCAATTACGCAGTTGATTTGCATCACAGCTCCACGCAGCTTCATGTGCAGAGCCTTTAGAGTACAGGAGGACTTCAGGGAGGCTTAATTTACACCTGCAAATAACCCTAAAGGAAGGTAAAGCCACAGCAAATACTGTGGCATAGTACTGTAGTGGGTTTAACCGGGTATTTACGTCATTTTGCTCCGGTTTGGGCATTAAGGGGTTAAACGATTTGAAAACTTGTGTGCAATCATTTCAAGGCATTAGGATCATGTCGTGAAAATTTCATTACGATCGGATGTTTTGTGATGATTTGGTAAAAAAGTTTGCCTTTTTATTATTTAAAGAGACGGTAACGTTTTTTTCAAAAGTATTTTTTCCAATATTTTAGTGTTGTCTGAGTCTGTCAAACATGTCTGAGCCTTCAGATAGACCTTGTTTTTTATGTTCAAAAGCCATGGCAATACCCCCATTGCATTTATGTTTAAAGTGTGCACAAACATCTAAGCATTTTAAAGATCATCCAGTGACAATTAAAAATGCTGCCCAAGATGATTCCTTAACGGAGGGTAATGAGGATAGTCCTCCTTCCTCCCCCCACGTGTCTACACCAGTTACGCCCGCGCAAGCGATGCCTAGTACCTCTAGCGCATTGGACCCTATTACTTTACAGCAATTAGCAGCAGTAATGGATAATTCCCTTGCAGTTTTTTTTATCCAAACTGCCAGTTTTTCCAAGAAAGCGCGATAGCTCAGTTTTAAACACAGAGGATGAGCAATCTGAAGCTTTGGATAATGTATCTGTTGTACCCTCACAAAACTCAGAGGTAGCAGTGAGGGAAGGGCTGTCTGAGGGAGAAATTTCTGACACAGGGAGAGTTTCTCAGCAGGCAGAGTCAGATTCCTTAGCGTTTAAATTTAAGCTGGAACACCTCCGCGTCCTGCTTAAGGAGGTTTTGGCTACGCTGGACGATTGTGACCCCATGGTGGTCCCTGAAAAATTGTGTAAAATGGACAGATATTTAGAGGTCCCTGTATACACTGAGGCATTTCCGATCCCAAAAAGGGTGGCGGATATTGTGACTAAGGATTGGGAGAGACCAGGTGTACCCTTTGTTCCCCCACCTATCTTTAAGAAAATGTTCCCCATAAACGACCCCAGGAGGGACGCGTGGCAGACGGTCCCTAAGGTAGAGGGGGCTGTTTCAACATTGGCTAAGCGTACAACTATACCAATAGAGGACAGTTGTGCTTTCAAAGATCCTATGGATAAAAAATTGGAAGGCTTGCTAAAGAAAATTTTTGTTCAGCAAGGTTTTCTGCTTCAACCAATTGCCTGCATTATCCCGGTAACTACTGCAGCAGCTTTTTGGTTCGAGGCCCTGGAGGAGTCGCTCCAGAGGGAGACTTCATACGATGAGGTCATGGATAGAATTCACGCTTTAAAGCTGGCTAATTCTTTTATCACTGATGCCGCTCTCCAATCAGCTAAACTAGCGGCGAAAACCACAGGTTTTGCCATCATGGCGCGACGAGCGCTTTGGCTCAAATCGTGGTCGGCGGATGTGTCGTCCAAAACAAAACTGTTAAATATTCCCTTCAAGGGGAAAACCCTTTTCGGCCCAGAGCTGAAAGAAATTATTTCAGATATCACTGGAGGCAAGGGCCATGCCCTTCCACAAGATAGGCCATTTAAGGCCAAAAACAAGGCTAATTTTCGCTCCTTTCGCAACTTCAGGAGCGGACCTGCTGCAACCTCTGCTGCTGCAAAGCAAGATAACGCTTCCCAGCCCAAAGCAACCTGGAAACCCTTGCAGGGCTGGAATAAGGGTAAACAGGCCAAGAAGCCTGCTCCTGCTACCCAGACAGCATGAAGGGGTAGCCCCCGATCCGGGATCGGATCTAGTAGGGGGCAGACTTTCTCTCTTTGCTCAGGCTTGGGCAAGAGATGTTCCAGATCCCTGGGCATTAGAGATAGTTGCTCAGGGGTACCTTCTAGAATTCAAGCATTCTCCCCCAAGGGGAAGGTTCCACATTTCTCGTTTGTCTTCAGACCAAACAAAGAAACAGGCGTTCTTACGCTGTGTAGAAGATCTACTAAAAATGGGAGTGATACACCCAGTTCCAATTGCAGAACAAGGACTGGGCTTTTACTCAAATCTATTTGTAGTTCCCAAGAAGGAAGGAACTTTCAGGCCAATCCTGGACCTAAAAATTCTAAACAAATTCCTCAGAGTTCCGTCTTTCAAGATGGAAACCATTCGGACAATCTTGCCGATGATCCAGGAAGGTCAATATATGACTACCGTGGATCTAAAGGATGCGTACCTACATATTCCTATCCACAAAGATCACCATCAGTTCCTAAGGTTCGCCTTTCAGGACAATCATTACCAGTTAGTGGCCCTGCCTTTCGGGCTGGCCACCGCTCCCAGAATTTTCACAAAGGTGCTAGGGTCCCTTCTGGCGGTACTAAGACCGCGGGGCATTGCAGTAGCACCTTACCTAGACGACATCTTAATACAGGCGTCGTCCTTTCACAGAGCCAAGGCTCATACGGACATCGTTCTGGCCTTTCTAAGGTCTCACGGGTGGAAGGTGAACGTAGAAAAGAGTTCTCTGTCCCCGCTCACAAGGGTTCCCTTTCTGGGAACACTAATAGACTCGGTAGAAATGAAAATCTTTCTGACAGAGGTCAGGAAGTCAAAACTGTTGAATACTTGCCGAGTTCTTCATTCCATTCCTCGGCCTTCCGTGGCTCAGTGCATGGAAGTAATTGGTTTAATGGTTGCGGCAATGGACGTAGTCCCTTTCGCCCGAATCCATCTCAGACCACTGCAACTGTGCATGCTCAAACAGTGGAATGGAGATTATGCAGATTTATCTCCGCAAATTCAAATGGACCAGACAACCAGAGACTCTCTTCTCTGGTGGTTGTCTCAAGATCACCTGTCTCAGGGAATGAGTTTCCGCAGACCGGAGTGGATCATTGTCACGACCGATGCCAGTCTGGTAGGCTGGGGCGCGGTCTGGAACTCCCTGAAGGCTCAGGGACTATGGTCTCGGGAAGAATCTCTTCTCCCGATAAACATTTTGGAGCTGAGAGCAATATTCAATACGCTCCAGGCGTGGCCTCAACTAGCAGAGGCCAAATTCATCAGATTTCAGTCGGACAACATCACGACTGTAGCGTACATCAATCATCAGGGGGAAACAAAGAGTAAGTATCCAAGATTATCAAATGGCCGGAGGATCACTCCTGCCATCTATCTGCAATTCACATCCCAGGAGTAGACAACTGGGAGGCGGATTTTCTAAGTCGTCAGACTTTCCATCCGGGGGAGTGGGAACTCCACCCGGAGGTTTTTGCCCAACTAACTCAGCTTTGGGGCATTCCAGAGTTGGATCTGATGGCGTCCCGTCAGAACACCAAACTTCCCCTTTACGGATCCAGATCCAGGGATCCCAAGGCGGCATTGATAGATGCATTAATAGTGCCTTGGTCATTCAGTCTAGCTTATGTCTTTCCACCGTTTCCTCTTCTCCCTCGGCTAATAGCCAGAATCAAACAGGAGAAGGCTTCGGTAATTCTGATAGCGCCTGCGTGGCCACGCAGGACTTGGTATGCAGACCTAGTGGACATGTCATCGGTCCCACCATGGAAACTGCCATCGAGACAGGATCTTCTAATCCAAGGTCCTTTCAAGCATCCAAATCTAGTTTCTCTGCAACTGACTGCTTGGAGATTGAACGCTTAATCCTAGCTAAGCGGGGTTTCTCTGAATCAGTTATAGATACTCTGATACAGGCCAGAAAGCCTGTCACCAGGAAAATTTACCATAAGATATGGCGGAAATATCTTTGTTGGTGTGAATCCAAGGGTTACTCGTGGAGTAAAGTTAGGATTCCAAGGATATTGTCTTTTCTCCAAGAAGGTTTGGAGAAAGGTCTGTCAGCTAGTTCCTTAAAGGGACAGATATCTGCTCTGTCTATTCTGTTACACAAGCGTCTGGCAGCTGTACCAGACGTTCAGGCGTTTGCACAGGCATTAGTAAGAATCAAGCCTGTCTACAGACCTGTGGCTCCTCCATGGAGTCTAAATTTAGTTCTTTCAGTTCTTCAAGGGGTTCCGTTTGAACCTTTACATTCCATAGATATCAAGTTATTATCTTGGAAAGTTTTGTTTTTAGTAGCTATTTCTTCTGCTTGAAGAGTTTCAGAATTATCTGCTTTACAGTGCGATTCACCCTACCTGGTGTTCCATGCAGATAAGGTTGTTTTGCGTACTAAACCTGGTTTCCTTCCAAAGGTGGTTTCTAATAAGAATATTAACCAGGAAATCATTGTTTCTTTTCTGTGCCCTAATCCAGTTTCTAAGACGGAACGACTGTTGCACAATCTTGATGTGGTTCGTGCTTTAATGTTCTATTTAAAAGCAACTAAAGATTTCAGACAAACATCATCCTTGTTTGTCGTGTATTCTGGTAAGAGGAGAGGTCAGAAAGCGACTGCTACCTCTCTTTCATTCTGGCTGAAAAGCATCATCCGATTGGCTTATGAGACTGCTGGTAGGCAGCCTCCTGAACGAATTACAGCTCATTCCACCAGAGCTGTGGCTTCCACATGGGCTTTCAAGAATGAGGCTTCTGTTGAACAGATTTGTAAGGCAGCGACTTGGTCTTCACTGCATACATTCGCCAAATTTTACAAATTCGATACTTTTGCTTCTTCGGAGGCTATTTTTGGGAGAAAGGTTTTGCAAGCAGTGGTGCCTTCCGTTTAGGTTACCTGACTTGTTCCCTCCCTTCATCCGTGTCCTATTGCTTTGGTATTGGTATCCCACAAGTAAGGATGAATCCGTGGACTGAATACAGTCCACGGCCCGCCCTGATATTTAAGTCAGGTTCAAATTTACTTTACAATAACTACAGTCACCACTGCACCCTATGGTTCTCCTTTTTCTCCTAACCGTCGGTCGAATGACTGGGGGGCGGAGCCTGAGGGGAGCTATATGGACAGCTTTGCTGTGTGCTCTCTTTTCCATTTCCTGTAGGGATTGAGAATATCCCACAAGTAAGGATGAATCTGTGGACTGAATACACCTGTAAGAGAAAGTAATTTATCAGGTAAGCATAAATTCTGTTTTTTTTCTTGAACCAGTTCACATATTTACAAACAGAACTATTTTCTGGTTTAATTAAAAAAGGTTATAATATTGCTATATAAACAAAAATGTATGGAAGCTATGATGCTATGTGCTTGATTTACCAAGTGTCGAGTGGACATGATTCGCTATAGCGAATTATGTCCGCTCGACATCGCTAAATGTAGACAACATACGTTGTCCGCATTTATAATAATTTATAATAATGATGTACTTTAATTCCTTTACCTGCAAATTTATACTGCAATCCCTCACCATTAACCCTTTATTTTTAATTTCTAAATTGTAAATCTTTAACTCCCCCCACACATTTCCTTCTATGGCTATATCTATTGTTGTTTGGGTAGAATGCAAAAGTGCATAGGGATTATCTACTGGAGCATGCCTAGAAGCTGTGAACTCAGTTGAAATACAATGGCTGTGTCTAAACACTAATAAGGGGGGTGGAGTTGGCTGCTCCAGGCAGCTTAGCTATGTAATTAATTTTGCTTATTTTTGAAAATTATTTTAAAATATTTGCCAGCAATTTTTAAACATTTTTTTTATGCAAACTATTTTTAATTAATTAGTCCTTTTAGGATATACACAGATCTCAACCTGTTTTATGTCCCTTTAAGGAGCAGTGGTCTAACGACCGCTGCTTCTTAACTTTAGTTTCAGACAAGCCCGAAAAGATGGGCCTTGGAAGCAGCATCCGCTAAATAGAGCCCTAAATCTTGTTGTAAATCCCACATAGTATAAATAGCTCAAACTGTTAAACTGGGGACCTGAAACAGATATGTTTAACTTATGTTCCAAATAGGATCCAGAAGGAGAACAAAACGTTTTTCAAACAGCATATTGACTAGATTAATAAATAAAGCATATATGGGAGCAAGAAGAGTATACTGGTAGAAATAACAAATACTGTCCTGCTCTTTCCCCCCCTTCTTCCTAATTCTCCACCCCGCATCTCTCTATAACTGTCAACAACTCCATCATTACCTCTACCCCGCATGCCCAATGTCTTGGTGTCACATTTTACTCAGATCTTTCTTTCACTCCTCACATTCAGTCCTTGGCTAAAGCCTGCCGATTCCACATTGAAAACATCTCTAAAATTAGACATTTCCTTACACAAGACACAACTAAGATTTTAATCCACTCTCTCATCCTTTCGCACCTCGACTACTGCAACTCCTTCCTCTCTGGTCTCCCTAGCTGCCGCCTAGCTCCTTTACAATCCATAATGAATGCCTCTGCCAGGCTCATCTTCTTACTTGTCGCTCTGCATCTGCTGCACCTCTCTGCCAATCCCTTCACTGGCTTCCTCTTTCCTCCAGAATAAAACACAAAATTCTCACTTTGCCATACAAAGCCCTCGACTGCACTGTTAACCTCTACATCTCAGACCTTGTCTCCAGATATTCTCCCTTCCGTCCCTTTCACTCTGCTCATGACTTCCTACTCTCCTCCTCTCTTGTTACCTCCTCACATTTACAGGACTTCTCCAGACTGGCTCCCATCTTGTGGAACTCTCTGCCTCGCTCCACAACTCTCCGATCGTTTTGAAAGCTTCAAGTTCTCCCTAAAGACTCTACTGTTCAGGGATGCATACATTAACCTTTCCTAATCCCAGTTCCTCTCCTCTATTGCTATCCCCTTGACCCCATTAGCATGTAAGCCTAAAAGCCCTACTGTTTGCAGGTCACCTTCATAAGAGCTGACTACAACAGTGCAACTCTTGGCAGGGTCCTCTACCCATTTTATCCCTATATTTGTTACCTTGTATATTGCCTATGTTTAAAGCGCTGTGGAATCTGTTGGCACTCTGCAAATAAATGATAATAATAATAATTAAATGGCTGGCAAACCAGAAATCCATAGGGATAACATAACTACTGGCAAATGCTACAAATGCATCAATGTAAAAGGATAATATTACCATGTTTAATATATTTCTGTAGCATCTAAATAATCTAAATATCCACACCAACTATTTCTCATAAAGTTAACCCAAATAGGAGAACACTATTTAGGCTTATTAACTATAGAGATGAAATAACCCATTCTGCACATGTTAAAAACAATTATAACCAAGGCTAGATTAAGAGTTTTGCGTTAAGACAGTGGAGGGCAGCATAGCCCAGAACGAACATAATAATTAAGGCCCTTAGGAGTGTGCTGCTGTGAAGTAGCAACAATGTTGCAGTAGTGAGGGTGGGGTTTAGCTTACCCTTTAAGTAGTCAGCTTACAGGCCCCAAACCCTCTTTCCAGCTCGTCTTCACAGCTTGTAGGGTCCATTGAGTTGCTGATAACATCTTGATCTGCAAGAAGGTTTCAGTTGGTGTACCTGTAAGAAATGGAGGAGTTAGATGAGCTGTCGATGGGGGACTTCGATTCTGACGAGGATTTCGTGGCACCTTCACCTCCAAATCCGGTGAGTCGTACCCCTGTATCCACTTCCCTGTATCCCACTGTCCGGGTGGTTTCCCCTCCTAGAACTGTCCCCCAATCTGGCCCTTCTCTAATTGATGGTGGTACTGGGGCCCAGGGTGTGTCCGGAACCAGCCCCCCATCTTCTGTATTACCCCCTAATATTCCGGTGGCTGGGCCTAGTGGGAGCATCATGGGTAGCAAGGCCTTACCTGCGCCAGTTACACTTACCGGTGAAGCGGTGTCCGCAGCTGTTGTGCTGCTGCAATCCCTCACGACGGTTCTTTCCGGTGGCGGCTCTTCATCTCCTGGCGTCCGGTCCCACTCTCCGGTGCGTCGCTTACCAGCGTCGGGTCCGTTGTCCACGCGGGCCTCCATGTCTGTATCGGGTGACGTCACTTCCAGTTTGGCCATTTCCGGTGACGTCACTTCCGCTGACGTCACTTCCGGAAACGCCATTCCGGATCAGAGGAGCAAGCGGGCATCATCGTCGTCGCCTCCGGGGTACACAGGTAAGAGAGGAGTACCTCGGGGGGGGGGCGAAGCCCGCGGGGGGGTCGCAGCGAGCCACAAGTACACAGCGCACGCGTGGGGGCACTGTAGTGGCGTCCTCAGGGCGCGGTAGGCAGCAGCTTGAGGGCTCACATGAGCAGGCCACAGGCCTGACTGGGCGTATGGTGGTGTCTGCTAATGCGCAAAAGGGGGGCAATCAGGTTATAGAGGGGCAGACAGCAAGGGCGCCATCAGCCGTAAGTGCGTCACAGGGCGATTCTGGCATATATGAGCAGGCCGCACGCCAGTAGCGCAACAGGTAGTAGGGCCTCAGGCCGCAATTGGCCAAGCGGCGGGCAAACGGCGAGCCGCAAGTAAATCACGGCCTAGTAGGCGCCACAGTCATACATCGCGCAGCACTCGCAGCACATCACAGGGTGCGCGCGTGTCGGGCTTGGTTACTAGGGCTTCTGCTAAGAAAGCTCCGGTACCAACGCCCAGTTTATGTCAGGGCGTACCAGTTATTCCAGAACAGGGCTTGGGCAGACAGGTTCAGTTTGCAGACGCTGTTTTGGATGCGCATGTGGGTAGTGTGACTGGCAATGTGAGGTCTGAATGTGGCATAGAGCGTAGGAGTCCTAGCCCAATAGGGATTGATGATGATGTTGTTGATGGGCCTTCGTCCCCTTCCCTTGGTACTCCTCGCTCGCATTTTTCTTTCCAGACTACTATGGAGCCCAGAAATGCCTTGGTGCCACTGCAGGCCAGTGCAAGTGTTGGTGAGAGGGAGTTGCAGACCCAGGAACAACCATCGACATCCTCAGGTGCAGCGCCTCGTGGGAGCTGGTAAGCACACTGTGAATTATGAACGTAGGGGTTTTAGTTGATCCTCTGATGATTCGGGGTCTGAGAGTGATAGATCCCTGGGGTTGGAAGCTAAGGGACAGAAGAGGATGTATAGGATGGTAAAATGGCTAGTAGAAGAAAGGAAGGTTATGGGTTTACCCCTCCCCCCTGGTTCATCCCGCATGGAACCCCCTGTTCCTCTGCCGACACCTCCCGTGCCAACAGATTTAGTTAGCCCGGTGGTGGCGAATAGGCGTAGGGCAGCTATGCATGGGGACACGGATACGTGGCCCGCATTTAGTCTGCACGAACATCTTAAATCCAAGATGGTTCGGCGGATTCAGGATGGAAAGTACGTGCATATGTTCGAGCTTTCCGCGGAGGCCCGACTCATATGAGGAGTGGCGCAAGTGTTTCCGCGTATATGCGTCATGTTACATTACCAAATTCCCTGACCAAGCCTTGAACATCCTGAAATATCAGGATTCTAAAGAAACGGTGTTTGAGAAGTACAGAGAAGGGGCTTGGCGGGATTACGACGCAGCCTTTCGTAGGAAGATGGTTGGTAACCCTCTCCTTACTTTTGGTGATGTTGACTCTCGGTTGTGGGCGCAATTAGGTCCTGAAAAACAGGTGGCTCTTGTGCAGGCTTCCGGTGGGTTGGTGGGCACCAAAGCCTCACAGAACTCTTGACGGCGGCCCACAGGTGTGTGCTGGGGTTTCCAGGACAAGCTCTGTTCCAGGGGAACGGCATGTGCCTTTCGTCACGCCTGTAGGCACTGCGGGGGCGGCCACTCGGGTTCCGAGTGAACTAGGCCCCAGGACTCAAGTCGTTCCCAAGAGAGACCAGGCGCTGGTCCCAAACCTTTTGCTTCAGCAAAGGGCGGTCACCCCGCTGAGGGTAGCCGTAATTGAGAAATGGCTGCTTCTTTATCCGTTTAAAGAGGCCGCCGTTCTACTTAGAGATGGGCTCCGATGTGGATTTATTATTCCCGTCGGATTCCATGTGGTGGGTTCCTCAACTCATAGGAACCTAAAATATGCATATCAGTTCCCCGAGGTGTTACAGGATAAACTTAATAAGGAAATAGCGTTGGGTCGCATGGCGGGCACCTTTGGGGAGATTCCGATTCCCGGAGGTTATTATGTTTATGTACATAGTTATGGTTGAGTCAGTTTTATGGCTCTTATTATATTTTATTACAGCAAGCCAGGAGGATAGGGCATTTAATTAATTATGAGCGGCTCGGTGCTAACTTGCAAGTTATTGTCACCGCTCACATCCCTATAGCGCTGCTATTACAGGTTTGCAAAACCCGGCGTTAGCAGGCAATATGTGAGCGTTGAGCAAAATTGAGCTCCATACCGCACTCCAATACCAGCGCTGCTTTGAGCTTGTTTTACGTGCTCATGCACGATTTCCCCACAGACAACAATGGGTTGAGCCGGCTAAAAAAAAGCCTAACACCTGCAATAAAGGAGCGTAAAGCTCCATAACGCAGCCACATTGATTCCTATGGGGAAAGAATATTTATGTTTACACCTAACACCCTAACATAAACCCTGAGTCTAAACACCCCTAATCTGCTGCCCCCGACATCGCCGACACCTACATTACACTTATTAACCCCTAATCTGCCGCCCGACATCGCTGTCACCTACCTACATTTATTAACCCCTAATCTGCCGCCCCCGACATCGCCACCACCTACCTACACTTATTAACCCCTAATCTGCCACCCCCAACGTCGCCGCCGCTATACTAAAGTTATTAACCCCTAAACCTAACCCTAACACCCACTAACTTTAACATAATTAAAATAAATCTAAATACATATTACTATTATTACCTAAATAATTCCTATTTAAAACTAAATACTTACCTATAAAATAAACTCTAATATAGCTACAATATAACTAATAGTTACATTGTAGATATCTTAGGTTTTATTTCACAGCTAAGTTTGTATTTATTTTAACTAGGTAGATTAGTTAGTAAATAGTTATTAACTATTTACTAGCTACCTAGCAGTGGTATCACAAGGGGGTACGGGGGGTGCGGGCCGCACCCGGGTGACACCCTCCAGGGGGTGACACCACCAAATTTTTTTTATTTTTTTTACATTTTATTGAAATTCAAATAAATACAATGTAGAGCTGCATAGATTTTTTTATTAGAGGGGCCAGCATTTGTAAACATTAGTAGGACTTGGGAAGTTGTAGACACTTATTTTTTTTGCCCCTTGAGCTAGCGCTGCAATTTCCACAAATAGTTTTTCCGGCTGCTTTTGCTTGTTTGTACTTTGCTCCTACCCTGCCCAATTTCACTATGAATGTTTTGGACGTGCCGTGGGGCCTGCGAAGTTGCGCTGCTAGCCTAAACCTGCCTGCCTATCTGTGCTCACTACTCAGTAACGTGTGGAGCAGTGAAACCGGGAAATCGTGAGGGGGATGCCTGGCACCTGACCGCATAACTGTCTGTCACTGTCTCTAAAGTGAAGGAGCCACGTATGATGCCCACCAGACCGGTACGGTTACGGTACACTAAGTGCACACTGAAGAGGTAGGAGGGAGGGTGGGCGGGGGTCTGTGGGTGGGCTAGGGTTGCCACATTTTGTCCAGAAAATTCCTGGACACTTTTTAAGTGGGCGTAGAGAGGGTGTGGCCTGGGGCGTGGCTTCTCACGGCCTCAAATTTGTTATGAAATCAATTTTTATTATTTATAATATATATATTATATAATATATATACACAATATATATATACACACAATATATATATATATATATATTATATATATATATATATATATATTATATATATATAATATATATATATATATTATATTTACACATAATTAAGCCCCACAAAAAAAGGACCATACCAATTAGAAAAAAAAACAGCAGACACAGCCAAGTGTTACTCACAGTTTCTCTGTGACTGGCTGCATTGCTCTTGTTGGCTTAGGAGGTCGTGATCTGGCCATGTTTCTGCACGCATAATCTGGTAACTTCGCAGAGCTGCAATTAAGATTACAAAAAGCCTCGCTATCTCTCAAAAGACGGTACAATCTCAAGCTTATCTCCAAGTAATTGACACTTTCGGGCCAGTTTTCGTTAGTGTACTGGTCCAGTCCTTACTTGTATGCTGACTCAAGAGGCATCAATTCATTCCGGGGGTAGCTTCTAAAGCTGTAACGCTCATACTGTGCGTTCACTAATACACAAGCCAACGAAAGACGGCAAAAAAGCCACTCAGACAGTTCTTCATGCTGACTATCATACAACAGACAGCCTGCTGCGCGGCCACCGCACCAACACCTGCAGCCGGAAGTGACGACTCCCCTCCTCGACCCTCTTCCCCCCCTCCCACACTACTGTCCCACATTAATCACCATCTCTCCTGCAGGCAGCAGACTCCACATACCCGTTTTTGTAACCCTGGGGCCGGGCTAAGCGCTCCTCTGGCCAGCTAATGTCTTTTAAAGTCACTCTGTCTGTCACTGTCTCTAAAGTGAAGGAGCCACGTATGATGCCCACCAGACCGGTACGGTTACGGTACACTAAGTGCACACTGAAGAGGTAGGAGGGAGGGCGGGCGGGGGTCTGTGGGTGGGCTAGGGTTGCCACATTTTGTCCAGAAAATTCCTGGACACTTTTTAAGTGGGCGTAGAGAGGGTGTGGCCTGGGGCGTGGCTTCTCGCAGCCTCAAATTTGTTATGAAATCAATTTTTATTATTTATAATATATATAATATATATATATATAATATATATATATTATATATATATATATAATATATATATTATATAATATATATACACAATATATATATACACACAATATATATATATATTATATATATATATTATATATATTATATATATATTATATATATTATATAATAAATATTATATATATATATATATGTATATATATATATATATATATATATATATATTATATATATATATATAATATATATATATATTATATTATATTTACACATAATTAAGCCCCACAAAAAAAGGACCATACCAATTAGAAAAAAAAAACAGCAGACGCAGCCAAGTGTTACTCACAGTTTCTCTGTGACTGGCTGCATTGCTCTTGTTGGCTTAGGAGGTCGTGGTCTGGCCATGTTTCTGCACGCATAATCTGGTAACTTCGCAGAGCTGCAATTAAGATTACAAAAAACCTCGCTATCTCTCAAAAGACGGTACAATCTCAAGCTTATCTCCAAGTAATTGACACTTTCGGGCCAGTTTTCGTTAGTGTACTGGTCCAGTCCTTACTTGTATGCTGACTCAAGAGGCATCAATTCATTCCGGGGGTAGCTTCTAAAGCTGTAACGCTCATACTGTGCGTTCACTAATACACAAGCCAACGAAAGAAAGATGGCAAAAAAGCCACTCAGACAGTTCTTCATGCTGACTATCATACAACAGACAGCCTGCTGCGCGGCCACCGCACCAACACCTGCAGCCGGAAGTGACGACTCCCCTCCTCGACCCTCTTCCCCCCCTCCCACACTACTGTCCCACATTAATCACCGTCTCTCCTGCAGGCAGCAGACTCCACATACCCGTTTTTGTAACCCTGGGGCCGGGCTAAGCGCTCCTCTGGCCAGCTAATGTCTTTTAAAGTCACTCTGCTCACTGCTGCGCCAGGGGAGCGTTTAGCCCAGGGCATTTGAGGGTAGTTCCAGGACACGGGAGATAGAGCCTCAGACCGGGACTGTCCCAGTGAAACCGGGGCGGGTGGCAACCTTAGGGTGGGCAGAGTGCAGAGGTGATTGGCCATAAGAAGCGGTAGGCACGTGGCCCGGGGCTGTGCACTGACAGACTTGGAACAGAGTCAGAGAGCAGAGTGCTCTGTTTATCTTTCATTTGATGCTCTGCTGAGCCAGAGAGCTGCTCTAGGCATGAGCTTTATAATTAATGCAGTGCAGATTACATATTTTGTATGTGTGTGTGTCTGAGTTTTTGTGTGTGTGTGTCTGACTTTTTGTGTGTGTGTGTGTGTGTCTTCTGAGTTTTTGTGTGCGTGTCTGAGTGTTTTTGTGTGTGTGTGTCTGAGTGTGTTTCCGAGTGTTTGTGTGTGCATCTGAGTGTGTTTTTAAGTGTGTCTGAGTGTTTTTATGTGCCTGTGTTTTTGTGTTGTGTGTGTCTGCTTTCTGCGGGGGGGGGGGTGACACCATAACTTACCGCACCGGGTGATACCAACCCTAGTGACGCCACTGCTACCTAGTTAAAATAAATACATAAATAAATACAAAGTTACCTGATTGGAACAGCCAATAGATGCGAGCTCAATCCTATTGGCTGATTGGATCAGCCAATAGGATTGAAGCTAAATCCTATTGGCTGATTGCATCAGCCAATAGGATTTTTTCACCTTTAATTCCGATTGGCTGATAGAATTCTATCAGCCAATCGGAATTTAAGGGACACCATCTATGATGACATCCCTTAAAGGAACCTTCATTCTTCGTTAGCCGTCAAGAGAAGAGGATGCTCCGCGCCGGATATCTTGAAGATGAAGCCACTCCAAGCCGGATGGATGAAGATAGAAGATGCCGTCTGGATGAAGACTTCGGCCCGCTTGGATGAATACTTCGGCCGGCTTCGCTGAGGACTTCTGCCGCTTCGTTGAGAATGGATGTCCGGTCTTCAAAAATTGTAAGTGGATCTCCGGGGGTTAGAGTTAGGTTTTTTTAAGGGTTTATTGGGTGGGTTTTAATTTTAGACTAGGGGTTTGTGCTGAAAAAAGCTAAATGCCCTTTAAAGGGCAATGCCCATCCAAATGCCCTTTTCAGGGCAATGGAGAGCTTAGGCTTTTTAGATAGGTTTTTATTTGGGGAGTTGGTTGTGTGGGTAGTGGGTTTTACTGTTGGGGGGTATTTGTATGTTTATTTACAGGTAAAAGAGCTGATTTCTTTGGGGCAATGCCCCGCAAAAGGCCCTTTTAAGGGCTATTGGCAGGTTAGTTTAGGCTAGGTTTTTTTTATTTTGGGGGGGCTTTATTATTTTGATAGGGCTATTAGATTAGGTGTAATATATAGTTAATGATAGTAATTTTTATTTAGATTTATTTTAATTACATTAAAGTTAGGGGGTGTTAGGGTTAGGTTTAGGGGTTTATAACTTTAGTATAGTGGCAGTGATATTGGGGGCAGCAGATTAGGGGTTAATAACAGTAATGTAGGTTGCGGCGATGTTAGGTACAGCAGATTAGGGGTTAATAATATTTAACTAGTGTTTGAGATGCAGGACTGCGGCGATTTAGGGGTTAATATGTTTACTAAAGTGGCGGAGATGTCCGGAGCGGCAGATTATGGGTTAATAATTTTATTTTAGTGTTTGCGATGCGGGAGGGCCTTGGTTTAGGGGTTAATAGGTAGTTTATGGGTGTTAGTGTACTTTTAGCACTTTAGTTATGAGTTTTATGTTACGGCTTTGTAGCGTAAAACTCATAACTACTGAATTTCAGTTTACGGTACGAATCTTGACGGTATAGGGTGAACCGCTCACTTTTTGGACAGACAAGCAAACTCGTAATACTGGCGCTATGGAAGTCCCATTGAAAAAGGACTTTTTAAAAGCTGCAGTAGTTACGTTGCATTACAGCAAAAAAAGTGTGCGGTACACCTATACCTGCAAAACTCGTAATACCAGCTGTAGTGAAAAGAGCCATAACGATGCTTTTTCACTCATACCGCAAAACTCGTAATCTAGCCGTTTGGGAAAACCACATAGGTTTAGGTTTTAACTGTCCCAAATTAGGTTTCAGGCAAGAAAATTAGTAATAACATATAAGATAACATAGAAAAGTCTCTTACCCAATTAGTCCTCAAAAATCAAAAACATAATATCCCCTGCTTTTCTGAGTAATCATTATATCTAAAAGTAACAAACACAGTGTAAACATAATCAAGACTTTTAGTCTCATATACAGAAAAAATGTTGGATTGATTGGAACAGCCAAAAGAATGCGAGCTCAATGTTATTTGCTGATTGGATCAGCCATTAGGATTGAAGTTCAATCCTATTGGCTGATTGCATCAGCCAATAGGATTTTTTCAACCTTAATTCCGATTGGCTGATAGAATTCTATCAGCCAATCGGAATCTAAGGGACGCCATCTTGGATGACGTCATTTAAAGGAACCTTCATTCCAGAAGAAGCCGTCGATTGAAGAGGATGCTCCGCGCCGGATGTCTTGAAGATAGACCTGCTCCGCGTCGGATGGATGAAGATAGAAGATGCTGTCTGGGTGAAGACTTCTGCCCGTCTGGAGGGCCACTTCTGCCGGCTTCGTTGAGGACATCTTGCCTTTTGGATGAAGACTTCTCCCGGCTTCGTTGAGGATGGATGTCGGCTCTTCAAAACCGTAAGTGGATATTCAGGGGGTTAGTGTTAGGATTTTTTAAGGGTGTATTGGGTGGGTTTTATTTTTAGATTAGGGGTTTGGGCCGCATTAGAGCTAAATGCCCTTTTAAGGGCAATGCCCATCCAAATGCCCTTTTCAGGGCAATGGGGAGCTTAGGTTTTTTTTAGTTACGGTTTTATTTGGGGGGTTGGTTGTGTGGGTGGTGGGTTTTACTGTCGAGGGGGTTGTTTGTATTTTTTTTTTACAGGTAAAAGAGCTGATTTATTTGGGGCAATGCCCAGAAAAAGGCCCTTTTAAGGGCTATTGGTAGTTTAGTTTGGGCTAGGGTTTTTTTATTTTGGGTGGGCTTTTTTTATTTTGATAGGGCTATTAGATTAGGTGTAATTCGTTTAAAGATCTTCTAATTTGTTTTTTATTTTCTGTAATTTAGTGTTTTCTTCTTTTTTGTAATTTAGCTAATTGTATTGAATTTAGTTAATTGTATTTAATTTAGGGTATTTATTTAATTGTAGTGTAATGTTAGGTGTTAGTGTAACTTAGGTTAGGTTTTATTTTACAGGTAAACTAGTATTTATTTTAACTAGGTAGTTAGTAAATAGTTAATAACTATTTACTAACTAGTCTACCTAGTTAAAATAAATACAAACTTGCCTGTAAAATAAAAATAAATCCTAAGCTAGATACAATGTAACTATTAGTTATATTGTAGCTAGCTTAGGGTTTATTTTATATGTAACTATTTAGTTTTAAATAGGAATTATTTAGTTAATTAATGCAGTGCAGATTACATATTTTGTATGTGTGTGTGTCTGAGTTTTTGTGTGTGTGTGTCTCTAAGTGTTTGTGTGTGTGCCTGAGTGTTTTTGTGTGTGTGTTTTTGTGTGTGTGTGTCTTTGAGTTTTTGTGTGTGTGTCTCTAAGTGTTTGTGTGTGTGCCTGAGTGTTTTTGTGTGTGTGTTTTTGTGTGTGTGTCTGAGTGTGTTTCCGAGTGTTTGTGTGTGCATCTGAGTGTGTTTTTAAGTGTGTCTGAGTGTGTCTGAGTGTTTGTATGTTCCTGTGTTTTTGTGTTTGTGTGTGTCTGTTTCTCGGGGGAGGGGGGGTGACACCATATCTTACCGCACCGGGTGACACCAACCCTAGTGATGCCACTGCTACCTAGTTAAAATAAATACAAATTTACCTGTAAAATAAATTTAAATTTGTATTAAATAAATACAAATTTACCTGATTGGAACAGCCAATAGAATGCAAGCTCAATCCTATTGGCTGATTGGATCAGCCAATAGGAATTTTTCACCTTTAATTCCGATTGGCTGATAGAATTCTATCAGCCAATTGGAATTTAAGGGACACCATCTTTGATGACATCCCTTAAAGGAACCTTCATTCTTCGTTAGCCGTCAAGAAAAGAGGATGCTCCGCGCCGGATATCTTAAAGATGAAGCCACTCCAAGCCGGATGGATGAAGATAGAAGATGCCGTCTGGATGAAGACTTCGGCCGGCTTCGCTGAGGACTTCTGCCGCTTCGTTGAGGATGGATGTCCGGTCTTCAAAAACTGTAAGTGGATCTCCGGGGGTTAGTGTTAGGTTTTTTTAAGGGTTTATTGGGTGGGTTTTTATTTTAGACTAGGGGTTTGTGCTGAAAAAAAGCTAAATGCCCTTTAAAGGGCAATGCCCATCCAAATGCCCTTTTCAGGGCAATGGAGAGCTTAGGTTTTTTAGATAGGTTTTTATTTGGGGGGTTGGTTGTGTGGGTGGTGGGTTTTACTGTTGGGGGGTATTTGTATGTTTATTTACAGGTAAAAGAGCTGATTTCTTTGGGGCAATGCCCCGCAAAAGGCCATTTTAAGGTCTATTGGCAGGTTAGTTTAGGCTAGGTTTTTTTTTTATTTTGGGGGGCTTTATTATTTTGATAGGGCTATTAGATTAGGTGTAATATATAGTTAATGATAGTAATTTTTATTTAGATTTATTTTAATTACATTAAAGTTAGGGGGTGTTAGGGTTAGGTTTAGGGGTTTATAACTTTAGTATAGTGGCAGCGATATTGGGGGCAGCAGATTAGGGGTTAATAACAGTAATGTAGGTTGCAGCGATGTTAGGTACAGCAGATTAAGGGTTAATAATATTTAACTAGTGTTTGCGATGCAGGACTGCGGCGGTTTAGGGGTTAATATGTTTATAATAGTGGCTGAGATGTCCGGAGCGGCAGATTATGGGTTAATAATTTTATTTTAGTGTTTGTGATGCGGGAGGGCCTTGGTTTAGGGGTTAATAGGTAGTTTATGGGTGTTAGTGTACTTTTAGCACTTTAGTTATGAGTTTTATGTTACGGCTTTGTAGCGTAAAACTCATAACTACTGAATTTCAGTTTACGGTATGAATCTTGACGGTATAGGGTGTACCGCTCACTTTTTGGACAGACAGGCAAACTCATAATACTGGCGCTATGGAAGTCCCATTGAAAAAGGACTTTTTAAAAGCTGCAGTAGTTACGTTGTGTTACAGCCAAAAAAGTGTGCGGTACACCTATACCTGCAAAACTCGTAATACCAGCGGTAGTGAAAAGAGCCATAACAATGCTTTTTCACTCATACCGCAAAATTCGTAATCTAGCCGTTTGGGAAAACCACATAGGTTTAGGTTTTAACTGTCCCAAATTAGGTTTCAGGCAAGAAAATTAGTAATAACATATAAGATAACATAGAAAAGTCTCTTACCCAATTAGTCCTCAAAAATCAAAAACATAATATCCCCTGCTTTTCTGAGTAATCATTATATCTAAAAGTAACAAACACAGTGTAAACATAATCAAGACTTTTAGTCTCATATACAGAAAAAATGTTGGATTGGAACAGCCAATAGAATGCGAGCTCAATCCTATTTGCTGATTGGATCAGCCAATAGGATTGAAGTTCAATCCTATTGGCTGATTGCATCAGCCAATAGGATTTTTTCAACCTTAATTCCGATTGGCTGATAGAATTCTCTCAGCCAATCGGAATCTAAGGGACGCCATCTTGGATGACGTCATTTAAAGGAACCTTCATTCCAGAAGAAGCCGTCGATTGAAGAGAATGCTCCGCGCCGGATGTCTTGAAGATGGACCTGCTCCGCGTCGGATGGATGAAGATAGAAGATGCTGTCTGGTAGAAGACTTCTGCCCTTCTGGAGGACCACTTCTGCCGGCTTCGTTGAGGACATCTTGCCACTTGGATGAAAACTTCTCCCGGCTTCGTTGAGGATGGATGTCGGCTCTTCAAAACTGTAAGTGGATCTTCAGGGGGTTAGTGTTAGGATTTTTTAAGGGTGTATTGGGTGGGTTTTATTTTTAGATTAGGGGTTTGGGCCGCAATAGAGCTAAATGCCCTTTTAAGGGCAATGCCCATCCAAATGCCCTTTTCAGGGCAATGGGGAGCTAAGGTTTTTTTAGTTAGGGTTTTATTTGGGGGGTTGGTTGTGTGGGTGGTGGGTTTTTCTGTCGAGGGGGTTGTTTGTATTTTTTTTTACAGGTAAAAGAGCTGATTTCTTTGGGGCAATGCCCAGAAAAAGGCCCTTTTAAGGGCTATTGGTAGTTTAGTTTGGGCTAGGGTTTTTTTTATTTTGGGTGGGCTTTTTTTATTTTGATAGGGCTATTAGATTAGGTGTAATTCGTTTAAAGATCTTCTAATTTGTTTTTTATTTTCTGTAATTTAGTGTTTTCTTCTTTTTTGTAATTTAGCTAATTGTATTGAATTTAGTTAATTGTATTTAATTTAGGGTATTTATTTAATTGTAGTGTAATGTTAGGTGTTAGTGTAACTTAGGTAAGGTTTTATTTTACAGGTAAACTAGTATTTATTTTAACTCGGTAGTTAGTAAATAGTTAATAACTATTTACTAACTAGTCTACCTAGTTAAAATAAATACAAACTTGCCTGTAAAATAAAAATAAACCCTAAGCTAGATACAATGTAACTATTAGTTATATTGTAGCTAGTTTAGGGTTTATTTTATAGGTAACTATTTAGTTTTAAATAGGAATTATTTAGTTATTAATAGTAGGTTTGATTTAGATTTAATTTAATTATATTTAAGTTAGGGGGTGTTAGGGTTAGGGTTAGACTTAGATTTAGGGGTTAAAAAATTTAATATAGTGGTGGCAACGTTGGGAGCGGCAGATTAGGGGTTAATAAATGTAGGTAGGTGGCGGCGATGTTAGGGGTGGCAGATTAGGGTTTAATAATATTTAACTAGTGTTTGTGAGGCGGGAGTACGGCGGTTTAGGGGTTAATATGTTTATTCTAGTGGCGGCGATGTCGGGAGCGGCAGATTAGAGGTTAATAATTTTATTTTAGTGTTTGTGATGCGGGAGGGCCTCGGTTTAGGGGTTAATGGTAGTTTATGGGTGTTAGTGTACTTTTTAGCCCTTTATTAATAAGTTTTATGCTACAGCTTTGTAGTGTAAAACTCATAACTACTGACTTTAAAATGCGGTACGAATCTTGATGGGATAGGCTGTACCGCTCACTTTTTGGCCTCTCAGGACAAGCTCGTAATACCGGCGCTATGGAAGTCCCATAGAAAAAAGACTATACGCAATTTGCGTAAGTTGATTTGCGGTAAGGCCAAAAAAGTGTGCGGTGCCCCTAAATGTGCAAGACTCGTAATACCAGCGGTAGTGAAAAAGTAACGTTATAACCCATAACGCTGCTTTTTCCACTATAACGCAAAACTCGTAATCTAGCCGTATATCTCTTCAGCTATCCCTTGAACTAACTACTAAGCGACTGATTGCAACTTCATTTTTATAAATGTTTAAAGATTTTTCTACAAATTCACTGTTAAATTATATGCGGATTTCTGTAGATAAATCTAAACTTTTCTACTTATCTAATTGACACCCTAAACGTTCATTTATAATGTATGTTATTTCCGTGTGTTTGAAGAAAACTACAACACTATTTATGTTTATCTTAATATTTAAAAATTATAATCATTTAAGCTGCATTTTTCTATTACATATATTCCAAAACTAAACATATTTAAGGCTATATTAAATGTACAAAAAAACTAAATGACAGTTGTTACGTAACACAATGAAGATACATGTAATAATCATAATACGTTTATTACTTTGTAGCTTTATCATATTATTATAAAATATACTGGAGAGGAAAAAAAGATGGAATTTTCACTTTACTCAAGATAAATAATTTTACTTTAAAAACAACTCCTATGTCCTCATACCGATTAGAAATTGAAGGACACAAATCATACAGTTGAGCAATTTCTCTTTCACAAGCATAAAAAAATATTTTTTTGCCAAGACCTGCATTCTTTATTGAGTCGTTTTCCAACAGCATATGAACTGCACAGTCAAACAGCCAGCTAGTTTAGACTGAATTTTGATTTACTCCTACACAAGTCAGCAATAGTCTGCTCATCACCATAAACACTGCAACAGGGAAAATAGATCCACCCACATAATCCCTGAAAAATGTGACTCATCCTTATTCTTCACAATTATAAAAGGGGACTTTTACTGCTTGTTAATACTAACTGGAGATTTTGGGGATCATAAACAGTATAATGTAGAAAACAATCTGCACTCCTTTGTATGCACTGCTATTCTGATTGGCTAATTAACATCTATGACTATCTTATTCCTGATTGGTCCTTGATATCACTGCTTTTTTCTTATATCAAGTTGATGTACAGTGGGGCAAAAAAGTATTTAGCCAGCCACCAAAAGTTCTCCCACTTAAGAAGATGAGAGAGGCCTGTAATTTTCATCATAGGTATACCTCAACTATGAGAGACAAAATGTGGAAACAAATCCAGACAAACACATTGTCTGATTTGGAAAGAATTTATTTGCATATTATAGTGGAAAATAAGTATTTGGTCAATATCAAAAGTTCATCTCAATACTTTGTTATATATCCTTTGTTGGCAATGACAGAGGTCAAACGTTTTCTGTAAGTCTTCACAAGGTTGTCACACACTGTTGCTGGTATGTTGGCCCATTCCTGCATGCAGATCTCCTCTAGAGCAGTGATGTTTTGGGGCTGTCGCTGGGCAACACGGACTTTCAACTCCCTCCAAAGGTTTTCTATGGGGTTGAGATCTGGAGACTGGCTAGGCCACTCCAGGACCTTGAAATGCTTCTTACGAAGCCACTACTTCATTGCCAGAGCGGTGTGTTTGGGATCATTGTCATGCTGAAATATCCAGCCACATTTCATCTTCAATGCCCTTGCTGATGGAAGGAGGTTTGCACTCAAAATCTCATGATACGTGGCCCCATTCATTCTTTCATGTACATGGATCAGTCGTCCTGTTCTTTTTGCAGAGAAACAGCCCCAAAGCATGATGTTGCCACCCCCATGCTTCACAGTAGGTATGGTGTTCTTTGGTTGCAACTCAGCATTCTCTCTCCTCCAAACACGACAAATTGTGTTTCTACCAAACAGTTCTACTTTGGTTTCATCTGACCATATGACATTCTCCCAATCCACTTCTGGATCATCCAAATGCTCTCTAGCATACTTCAGATGGGCCCGGGCATGTACTGGCTTAAGCAGGGGGACACGTCTGGCACTGCAGGATCTGAGTCCCTGGCGGCGTAGTGCGTTACTGATGGTAGCCTTTGTTATGTTGGTCCCAGCTCTCTGCAGGTCATTCACTAGGTCCCCCTGTGTGGTTCTGGGATGTTTGCTCACCATTCTTGTGATCATTTTGACCCCACGGGGTGAGATCTTACGTGGAGCCCCAGATCGAGGGAGATTATAAGTGGTCTTGTATGTCTTCCATTATCTAATTATTGCTCCCACCGTTGATTTCTTCACACCAAGCTGCTTGCCTATTGCAGATTCAGTCTTCCCAGCCTGGTGCAGGTCTACAATTTTGTTTCTGGTGTCCTTTGACAGCTCTTTGGTCTTCACCATAGTAGAGTTTGGAGTGTGACTGTTTGAGGTTGTGGACAGGTTTCTTTTATACTGATAACAAGTTAAAACAGGGGCCATTAATACAGGTAATGAGTGGAGGACAGAAGAGCCTCTTAAAGAAGAAGATACAGGTCTTGAGAGCCAGAAATCTTGCTTGTTTGTAGGTGACAAAATACTTATTTTCCACCATAATATGCAAATAAATTCTTTCCAAATCAGACAATGTGATTGTCTGGATTTGTTTCCACATTTTGTCTCTCATAGTTGAGGTATACCTATGATGAAAATTACAGGCCTCTCTCATCTTCTTAAGTGGGAGAACTTGCACAATTGGTGGCTGACTAAATACATTTTTGCCCCACTGTATTTAGCACAATGGATTATGGTGGCGCTTTACAAATGAATGATAATAATAATATTGGTTATATATGATAATCAATAAAAGGCCATAATAGTGTTAAATTTGCATACTCCTTTACAGCATGCAATTTTAACTCTGGCGGCTCTTTAATGCTAGGGTTAGATTACAAGTGGCGTGGTAAAATGTGTTTTCGCAATCACGAAAACTTTGTTAGATTTAAGCTTGTTGCAATAGTCGAGTTGCACTAGCACAAAAATCCTAACTTAGATTATTGCGTGTAATGTGTATGTATTCCCCCATAGAAGTCAATGGAGAAAAAAAATTGTTGAAAAAAACACCCATCACAAAAACAACATAGCATATTTGCATTAGCAAATGTAAAATATTTACAGTAAATACAAAGTTAAAATCTTTATTAAATATGAATATTGCATAAATATGTTTTATCCTGTTTATATCTACTTAATGGCAAACGGTCATATTGCACTTATATATATGTTTATATATGTGTGCATATATATTAATGTTTTTATATGTGTATATATGTATTTACAGACATATATACACACACATATACAGTATGTGTTTATGTATCTGTATGTTGCTCTATGTTAAAGTCCTTTTGCGACTTTTTTTTCTAACACCTGAGATCTCACATCTTTGATCCCTTATTACATTTTCATGCAATATTTTTTTGAATAATTTTTATTAGTCAGTGTTAATATTAGTGTAAGTGTACTTTGTAATGTATTTTTGAAGTGCTTTGTGCAACTTTTCTTCTTAAAAGCGAAAAGTCCACAGCTGCATTCATTACTTTTGGGAATTCAGAACCTGGCCACCAGGAGGAGGCAAAGACACCCCAGCCAAAGGCTTAAATACCTCCCCTACTTCCCTCATCCCCCAGTTATTCTTTGCCTTTCGTCACAGGAGGTTGGCAGAGAAGTGTACAGAAGTTTGAGATAGTCTCTTATGGAGGGTAGTACTCTTCGCAATGGGACTGGAGTTTTAAATTATCCTGTCAGCCTCTCAGTGAGAGTATGGATGAAAGTTAGAGTCCGGAGATGCAGGGAGAGTTTTCCTGTGAACCCATCCTGACTCATATTAACAGCTCCTTGGTAATCAGCGTTGACGAGTTTCGCTGCCTACCTTTCTTCACTCAAGTCCATGTCAGAAGCGAGACTACTATCTGTCACACTTGAAGGGCCATGTTCCTGTTCCACGGCGTAGATTCCTGTAAGATCGTTTCATTTTATTTTAATATGTGATATATTGTTAAAGAAACAAGGTAGGGTCCCAGTGGGACTCCTTTTATCTTAAATGAGGAATCATGGGTTAATATCTCCTGAGGGGGGTTATTGAACAGGGGGGGCTTTAATCATGTTTATTATGTCGTTCTATCTGCAATGTGTAGCTATACTTAGGCTCTCGGCCTTTACGGAAAACATAACGGCCTTCTTTTTAGGACGCAATCTCTCAAGATTGTGCGCCCTTTTTGTGACTGGCACGGTGCACCTCGTGCAGGTGCGGTTACGTTGTTTTTTCACTTCCGTATGCTGACTTTGTGTGACCGAGAGAGTCTAGCTCATGGGTTGTCTGGTTCACAGGAGGTGGTGAGTGCACCAGCCATTGGGGTGTCAAAGTGTGCCAGTTAGTTTTGTCTTTTTGTAATCCCAAGATTATGGAGGATTCTGATATGCGCGACACGGATGCCTCCGATATGGAGGATGTGTCTTGTGATGAATATGAAATGGCCCGGGTAATTAATGCCCATCAGTTATGTTCCGGGTGCCGTTCTAGAGTACTTTCTTCTCCTGAGTCTGGGAACTTAGAATGCGTTGAGCCATCTGCCTCCGAGGTTTCCATGACCCGTGATGCGCGTGCCTAAGGCCCTTTCCTGGCTATGCACACAGGTGTCCCTATGGTCTTCACTCCTCCGTAGAGTTGCTTGTTTCCGCCGGAGGTTACGGCATGGTTCCGCATGGCCATTTCTATGGTGCTGTCTCATTTATATCTTCCAAGTGAAGTATTTCTCCGATACTGTCTGTGTTTCGTTAACCTAGGTCCATCAAGCGTGGGATGGCCCCAATTCAGTTTGGCTTTCTGGGGAAATGTTGGCCCCTGAGGCTTCAGGGGCCCCAATCTCAGAGCCAAAGTCTCCAGTAGATCCGGCGAGGGATGATTTTGCCTTCCGTTATAGGCTGACTCGCCTTCGGGTTCTTTTAAGACATGTTTTGACAATGTTAGAGGATCCCAGTACTAGTGGGCAGAGGGATCCGAGGCCCTAGAAGTTGGATGGCAATATGGATATGACGTTAGGGGATGGAGCCTATCCCCTTATTATCTTCATTTTATGTTTTATTTATGTTCTTCGGTTCTATTTCTGTCAGGTTAAGAGATATTCCTTTAAGACTCTCACAAATCTATATATCAGGCTCCTCCTGTTCCTGCTCGTGGCTAAGTATTTTGTCCCTACAGGTTTATTAGCCATTATAGGAGCTACTCAGCTTAGCCAATATCCAAAGGATTGCCTTTCAGGAACCTAACCAGATTTGAATTCTTTTTCCCCTTTGTGGACTGCTAACAAGAAGATAGGAATCTGCTTGAATTTACAAGACCTTAGCGTTATATATTAAAGCGCTTCTTTGTTACCTTTCTAACAGCAGCACTCAGTGATGTCACTCAGCTAAAGCTGCTTCCAAACATCACACTGACACACAGCACAGATCAGCTGCAGCTCTGCCTGCACGCTCTCACTAAGAGCGCCACGCCCACGGAACAGTATCGCACAGCAGCGACATAGGAACAGGGAGTTGTTTTACTCAGTCACACTCCACAGACCTCTCATATTAAGAGCGTATAGACTACAACTTTATTCCGGATATCAGGTATCATAAAACTGAACTGCCTTGTAAACTTAATCACTAGCATTGTGACATATACATGTTTAATGTGGAAAGACCTGACTTCTAGTTCACGCTTCCTGTGCGTGCTATCAACCTCTTAGTAAGACTAGTCTCACTCTTTTTACCTTAGAGAATACTTCTGAAAGCAATCTATCTTACCTAAGGTATTTCTATATGAATCTTCCTCAAACTGTACTTTACCTATACTCCTTATACATCCTCCAATTCTCTCCCTTGACTGCCCTCAGTCCCCTCAGATCTATGAGCAAAAACTGGACTCTCACTACATCAAGAGTCACAGGTTTGGTGTGAGACTGAGCGGGACACAATAGGCTGCATGTTAACACATTACATCAAACAAACCTAACATAATACTTCTTATAGAATAGCATACCAGCCTATACCTATGGATCTAAGTGAACTGTCATCCAGAGTGGGGGCCCTCTCCCAGAATATGGATCTCATGTTGCAGGGCCTAAGGGAGATAAAAACTGAAAACGAGCAATTACGCAAGTTCATCAATAAACAGTTGGTATCCAAGACTGCCTCTACTGACATCCCTGAACCCCAGATATGCCCCCCTGAGAAATTCTCAGGAGAAAGGTCTCGTTTCCGGGATTTCCAAAACTCATGTACACTCTATTTTCAGCTCAAACCAAAAACATACCCCAATGACCGTTTAAGGGTACTGACAGTAATATCATACCTCACAGGTGAGGCAAGAACATGGGCCAACACCTTTTATGAAACAAATGACCCCATCCTCAATTCCTTGGAATCTTTTTTTTTCAGCAATGTCTCTATTGTATCAGGATCACGATAAACAATCCACAGCAGAGACCTCTATTCGTGCTCTATGACAAGGAAGGTGTCCGGTTGAGGACTACATAGCTGAGTATAAGAGATGGGCCCCTGACACCCTATGGAATGAGCATGCCCTAAAAAAACATTTTCGTCTAGGATTATGTGAAAGCATAAAAGATGAATTAGCCCGCACAGTCATGCCCACAAGTCTAGAGAACCTAATCACGCTATGTATCTCCATAGATGGACGCCTAAGGGAAACAAAATGTGAGAAAGGGTACACAGAATACTCTGGGAAAAGGTATTCGACATCCACACCCACGCCACTCCCCCAAAACACTGAGGAAGCCATGGATATAGCATTCGTAAAGGGACCTCTGAAACCGGAGGAAAAGGCATGGCGCAAAGTCCACAACCTCTGCATGTACTGCGCCAGTAGAGACCACGCCTTTAAAGACTGCCCCATTCTCTTAAGACAACGGAAGGGTAAGTCAAACAAAGACTCAATCAGTTATGATAATGAAGTTAGAGCTTCTTCTCACCTATGCTTTTCTGTTTCCCTTCAGTGGGATCATCATCAAGCACCTACGGTAGCCGTGATTGATTCAGGAGCCACAGGAGACTTTATTGATTTTGATTATGTACACTCACTTAAGATACCACTAATAAAAAAAGAAAATTCACTTCCTATCCAACTTGTAGATGGTTCTTCCATGAAGTCTGGTCCAATCACTCACCAAACTGCACCCATAAAGGTCACCCTCCCATCAGGGCATACTGAATATAAGGTTTTTGAGGTGATACTCACACACTTGTTCCCAGTCACACTGGGATTAAATTGGTTAAAACTCAGATCTATGAGCAAAAACTGGACTCTCACTACATCAAGAGTCACAGGTTTGGTGTGAGACTGAGCGGGACACAATAGGCTGCATGTTAACACATTACATCAAACAAACCTAACATAATACTTCTTATAGAATAGCATACCAGCCTATACCTATGGATCTAAGTGAACTGTCATCCAGAGTGGGGGCCCTCTCCCAGAATATGGATCTCATGTTGCAGGGCCTAAGGGAGATAAAAACTGAAAACGAGCAATTACGCAAGTTCATCAATAAACAGTTGGTATCCAAGACTGCCTCTACTGACATCCCTGAACCCCAGATATGCCCCCCTGAGAAATTCTCAGGAGAAAGGTCTCGTTTCCGGGATTTCCAAAACTCATGTACACTCTATTTTCAGCTCAAACCAAAAACATACCCCAATGACCGTTTAAGGGTACTGACAGTAATATCATACCTCACAGGTGAGGCAAGAACATGGGCCAACACCTTTTATGAAACAAATGACCCCGTCCTCAATTCCTTGGAATCTTTTTTTTCAGCAATGTCTCTATTGTATCAGGATCACGATAAACAATCCACAGCAGAGACCTCTATTCGTGCTCTATGACAAGGAAGGTGTCCGGTTGAGGACTACATAGCTGAGTATAAGAGATGGGCCCCTGACACCCTATGGAATGAGCATGCCCTAAAAAAACATTTTCGTCTAGGATTATGTGAAAGCATAAAAGATGAATTAGCCCGCACAGTCATGCCCACAAGTCTAGAGAACCTAATCACGCTATGTATCTCCATAGATAGATGCCTAAGGGAAACAAAATGTGAGAAAGGGTACACAGAATACTCTGGGAAAAGGTATTCGACATCCACACCCACGCCACTCCCCCAAAACACTGAGGAAGCCATGGATATAGCATTCGTAAAGGGACCTCTGAAACCGGAGGAAAAGGCATGGCGCAAAGTCCACAACCTCTGCATGTACTGCGCCAGTAGAGGCCACGCCTTTAAAGACTGCCCCATTCTCTTAAGACAACGGAAGGGTAAGTCAAACAAAGACTCAATCAGTTATGATAATGAAGTTAGAGCTTCTTCTCACCTATGCTTTTCTGTTTCCCTTCAGTGGGATCATCATCAAGCACCTACGGTAGCCGTGATTGATTCAGGAGCCACAGGAGACTTTATTGATTTTGATTATGTACACTCACTGAAGATACCACTAATAAAAAAAGAAAATTCACTTCCTATCCAACTTGTAGATGGTTCTTCCATGAAGTCTGGTCTAATCACTCACCAAACTGCACCCATAAAGGTCACCCTCCCATCAGGGCATACTGAATATAAGGTTTTTGAGGTGATACTCACACACTTGTTCCCAGTCACACTGGGATTAAATTGGTTAAAACTTCATGAACCCACCATTCATTGGGGTAGAGGTTTGATACATTTAAATTCTGAATTCTGCAAAAGGAATTGTAAGGTCGTATTTCCACACACACTCATGCACATCTCAGACATCAACGTTCACCATTGTTATAAACAGTTTGCTGGCGTCTTTACCAAAAAGGAGGCTCAGACCTTACCACCCCATAGGCCGTACGACTGCCCCATCGACTATACTATACGGCTGTATTTTTCCCTTATCTGAACCTGAACTCAAACACCTGAAGGAATACCTAGACGACAACCTACAGAAGGGATTCATTAGACCCTCCACCTCCCCAGCTGGAGCGGGAATTTTCTTAGTTAGAAATAAAGACAACAGCCTTTGACCAATAATAGATTACAGGGAGCTAAATGCACGTACTAGGAAAAATAGGTACCCTTTGCCCCTGATACCCGAATTAATCGAGCCGTTGCAGGGGGCTAAGGTATTCACTAAGCTGGACCTGAGAGGTGCCTACAACCTCGTAAGAATGAGGAAGGGTGACGAATGGCTGACCGCATTTCGGACAAGGTATGGCTTGTTTGAATATACGGTCATGCCATTTGGGCTATGTAATGCCCCCGCAACCTTCCAACATTTCATGAACGACTTGTTTTGTGACATGTTGGACGTAAATATGGTCATCTACCTTGATGATATACTAATTTATTCTGATACTCTACCAACTCACATGTCAAGGCGGTTCTATCAAGGCTTAGAGCTAACTCACTCTACGTAAAGGTCGAAAAGTGTATATTCAATTTAACTTCCATTTCCTTCCTAGGCTACCAAATCTCCCCCTCTGAAATTCAGATGGAAAACAATAAGGTGGAGGCGATTACCAAATGGCCCACTCCCTCTTCCAAGAAAGACATCCAGAAATTTCTAGGTTTTCTCAAACTTCTACAGAAAGTTTATTCAAGGGTTCTCGGATATCATCAAGCCCTTGACAAACTTGACAAAGAAGGACCACAATTTCAAATGGAACAACCAAGCAGAACAGGCTTTCCAACTGCTCAAACAGAAATTTGTCACAGCTCCTATACTTCATTTCCCTGACCCATCTCTCTCTTATGTCCTTGAAGTTGATGCATCGGATCATGCTACCGGTGCTGTGTTGTCACAGAGAAAATCCCCTAAGGAGCCATTACATCTCATATCCTATTACTCCAGACTAATGAACACCGCAGAAATGAACTATGCGGTCAGAGAAAAGGAACTTTTCGCCATAAAGGATTCTCTGGAATTCTGAAGAAATTTCCTAGAAGGCACTCCCTCTCCGATAGTCATATATACCGACCACAGGAATCTGCAGTTTCTTAAGACAAACAAAACATTAAAGGGACACTGAACCCAAATTTTGTCTTTCATGATTCAGATAGAGCATGCAATTTTCTAATTTACTCCTATTATCAATTTTTCTTTATTCTCTTGCTATCTTTATTTGAAAAAGAAGGCATCTAAGCTAAGGAGCCAGCAATTTTTTGGTTCAGACCATGGACAGCACTTGTTTATTGGTGCTGTCCAATCAGCAAGGAAAACCCAGGTTTTTCACCAAAAATGGGCCGGCATCTAAACTTACATTTTTGCTTTTCAAATAAACATACCAAGAGAATGAAGAAAATTTGCTAATAGGAGTAAATTAGAAAGTTGCTTAAAATTGCATGCTTTATCTGAATCACGAAAGAAAAAAAATTGGGTTCAGTGTCCCTTTAAGTTCTCGTCAAGTACGATGGAGTCTTTTTTTTAGCAGATTCAACTATGTGATAACATACAGACCGGGTAATAAAAATGCGAAAGCCGATGCACTATCTAGGAGAGATCCAAAACCTCTCACCTGTATAGACTTGAATTGCATCATACCTCACGATAGGCTTATTGGCCTCACTACGACCGATATGGCACGTTTCTGTGCTCATCAGACTCAATACACCACCACTGCCATTCTACCACTCTACAAGACTGCCAGTGGGCTCTTATATCATGAAAGACAGTTGTATGTCCCTGTCTCGCTCAGGCAAGAGGTTCTAAAGTCAGCACATAACTCTGTACTCGCTGGACATCCGGGAATACATAAAATGCAAAACCTTCTCCGAAGAGAATATTGGTGGCCAAAGATGCACAGTATCACTCAGTATATCAGAACATGCAGGATCTGTTGCCAGAATAAACACATCAAACAACATCCATATGGCTGTCTCCTTTCCATTCCTTGCCCATACCGGACAGACCTTGGAGGTCAATTGCCATGGATTTCATTGTGGATCTACCCCATCTGGTAATCATAACACTATACTGGTGGTGATCGATCACTTCTCAAAAATGGTACACTTCCTACCAGCTATTGGGTTACCCACTGCCAGCAAAACAGCACATCTTTTCCTCAACCACATTGTCCGATTACATGGACTACCGGACACTATTACAACCGATAGGGGCTCCCAGTTCACTTCACGATTCTGGACCCAACTCTGCTGCATCTTACAGATTGAAAGACGGATGTCTACTGCCTTCCATCCGCAGACCAACGGTCAATGCGAAAGAACAAATCAAACACTCGAACAATTTCTGCGGTGCTATTGCTCCTCTCAACAGGATGACTGGCTATCCCTTCTACCTTCTGCAGAATTCTCCTTTAACAATACACTCAATGCTTCTACAAAAATGACTCTTTTCTTTGTTAATTACGGATTCCATCCTTCCTATCACCTCAACAATAGGTCTGAATCCGATTCCCCGGTAGTCAACGACTTGATAAACACATTTGCCCAAGGCTTCACCTCCCTCAAACAAATCCTAACGGATGCCCAGCATACCCAAAAACGTTACTACGATTCTAAGAGAAACAGAGCTCCCCCCTACAAACCAGGTGACAAGGTCTGGCTCTCCACCAAACACCTAAAGTTAGCCGTACCATCGAGGAAGCTGGCTGCTCTCTTTATTGGGCCATTCCCTATTAAAAATGTCTTGAACCAGAATGCTGTCACCCTGACTTTGCCTCCTACATATAGAATCCACCCGACTATCCATGTCACTCTACTCAAGCCTTATCACCAGATGAGATCTGAGACTTCTCTTCCACTTGACATGCCTCCTATCCCAACTGCTGATGAATATGAGGTTCAAACTACTATCGATTCCAGGTACCATCGTAAGAAGTTACAATACCTCGTATGTTGGAAGGGCTTTGGTACAGAGGAGGACTCCTAGGAACCCTCTACTAATCTGTCTGCTCCCCATCTCTTATTGGAGTTTCATCGCAGACATCCTGACCGGCCGATGCCGTGATCCGCTGAGCAGCTCCTTGGAGGGGGTGTTCTGTCAGGTTAAGGGATATTCCTTTAAGACTCTCACAAATCTCTATATAAGGCTCCTCCTGTTCCTGCTCGTGGCTAAGTATTTTGTCCCTACAGGTTTATTAGCCATTATAGGAGCTACTCAGCTTAGCCAATATCCAAAGGATTGCCTTACAGGAACCTAACCAGATTTGGATTATTTTTCCCCTTTGTGGACTACTAACAAGAAGATAGGAATCTGCTTGAATTTACAAGACCTTAGCGTTATATATTAAAGCGCTTCTTTGTTACCTTTCTAACAGCAGCACTCAGTGATGTCACTCAGCTAACACTGCTCCCGGAACCACGCTGACACACAGCACACTCCAGCTGCAGCTCTGTCTCATCTCTCAGCTAACGCTGCTCCCAAATATCACACTGACACACAGCACAGATCAGCTGCAGCTCTGCCTGCTCGCTCTCACTAAGAGCGCCACGCCCACGGAACAGTATCGCACAGCAGCGACATAGGAACAGGGAGTTGTTTTACTCAATCACGTTCCACAGACCTCTCATATTAAGAGCGTATAGACTACAACTTTATTCCGGATATCAGGTACCATAAAACTGAACTGCCTTGTAAACTTAATCACTAGCATTGTGACATATACATGTTTAATGTGGAAAGACCTGACTTCTAGTTCACACTTCCTGTGCGTGCTATCAACCTCTTAGTAAGACTAGTCTCACTCTTTTTACCATAGAGAGTACTTCTGAAAGCAATCTATCTTACCTAAGGTATTTCTATACGAATCTTCCTCAAACTGTACTTTACCTATACTCCTTATACATCCTCCAATTCTCTCCCTTGACTGCCCTCAGTCCCCTCAGATCTATGAGCAAAAACTGGACTCTCACTACATCAAGAGTCACAGGTTTGGTGTGAGACTGAGCGGGACACAATAGGCTGCATGTTATCACATTACATCAAATAAACCTAACATAATACTTCTTATAGAATAGCATACCAGCCTATACCTATGGATCTAATTGAACTGTCATCCAGAGTGGGGGCCCTCTCCCAGAATATGGATCTCATGTTGCAGGGCCTAAGGGAGATAAAAACTGAAAACGAGCAATTACGCAAGTTCATCAATAAACAGTTGGTATCCAAGACTGCCTCTACTGACATCCCTGAACCCCAGATATGCCCCCCTGAGAAATTCTCAGGAGAAAGGTCTCGTTTCCGGGATTTCCAAAACTCATGTACACTCTATTTTCAGCTCAAACCAAAAACATACCCCAATGACTGTTTAAGGGTACTGACAGTTGCTGACTGAGAGGTTGGTATCCAAGACTGCCTCTACTGACATCCCTGAACCCCAGATATGCCCCCCTGAGAAATTCTCAGGAGAAAGGTCTCGCTTCCGGGATTTCCAAAACTCATGTACACTCTATTTTCAGTTCAAACCAAAAACATACCCCAATGACCGTTTAAGGGTACTAACAGTAATATCATATCTCACAGGTGAGGCAAGAACATGGGCCAACACCTTTTATGAAACAAATGACCCCGTCCTCAATTCCTTGGAATCTTTTTTTTCAGCAATGTCTCTATTGTATCAGGATCACGATAAACAATCCACAGCAGAGACCTCTATTTGTGCTCTATGACAAGGAAGGTGTCCGGTTGAGGACTACATAGCTGAGTATAAGAGATGGGCCCCTGACACCCTATGGAATGAGCATGCCCTAAAAAAACATTTTCGTCTAGGATTATGTGAAAGCATAAAAGATGAATTAGCCCGCACAGTCATGCCCACAAGTCTAAAGAACCTAATCACGCTGTGTATCTCCATAGATAGACGCCTAAGGGAAAGAAAATGTGAGAAAGGGTACACAGAATACTCTGGGAAAAGGTATTCGACATCCACACCCACGCCACTCCCCCAAAACACTGAGTAAGCCATGGATATAGCATTCGTAAAGGGACCTCTGAAACCGAAGGAAAAGGCACGGCGCAAAGTCCACAACCTCTGCATGTACTGCGCCAGTAGAGACCACGCCTTTAAAGACTGCCCCATTCTCTTAAGACAAAGGAACGGTAAGTCAAACAAAGACTCAATCAGTTATGATAATTAAGTTAGAGCTTCTTCTCACCTATGCTTTTCTGTTTCCCTTCAGTGGGATCATCATCAAGCACCTATGGTGAGCCGTGATTGATTCAGGAGCCACAGGAGACTTTATTGATTTTGATTATGTACACTCACTTAAGATACCACTAATAAAAAAAGAAAATTCACTTCCTATCCAACTTGTAGATGGTTCTTCCATGAAGTCTGGTCCAATCACTCACCAAACTGCACCCATAAAGGTCACCCTCCCATCAGGGCATACTGAATATAAGGTTTTTGAGGTGATACTCACACACTTGTTCCCAGTCACACTGGGATTAAATTGGTTAAAACTTCATGAACCCACCATTCATTGGGGTAGAGGTTTGATACATTTAAATTCTGAATTCTGCAAAAGGAATTGTAAGGTCGTATTTCCACACACACTCATGCACATCTCAGACATCGACGTTCACCATTGTTATAAACAGTTTGCTGGCGTCTTTAACAAAAAGGAGGCTCAGACCTTACCACCCCATAGGCGTTCGACTGCCCCATTGACTATACCATATGGCTGTATTTTTCCCTTATCTGAACCTGAACTCAAATACCTGAAGGAATACCTAGACGACAACCGACAGAAGGGATTCATTAGACCCTCCACCTCCCCAGCTGGAGCGGGAATTTTCTTAGTTAGAAATAAAGACAACAGCCTTTGACCAATAATAGATTACAGGGAGCTAAATGCACGTACTAGGAAAAATAGGTACCCTTTGCCCCTGATACCCGAATTAATCGAGCCGTTGCAGGGGGCTAAGGTATTCACTAAGCTGGACCTGAGAGGTGCCTACAACCTCGTAAGAATGAGGAAGGGTGACGAATGGCTGACCGCATTTTGGACAAGGTATGGCTTGTTTGAATATACGGTCATGCCATTTGGGCTATGTAATGCCCCCGCAACCTTCCAACATTTCATAAACGACTTGTTTTGTGACATGTTGGACGTAAATATGGTCATCTACCTTGATGATATACTAATTTATTCTGATACTCTACCAACTCACATGTCAAGGCGGTTCTATCAAGGCTTAGAGCTAACTCACTCTACGTAAAGGTCGAAAAGTGTATATTCAATTCAACTTCCATTTCCTTTCTAGGCTACCAAATCTCCCCCTCTGGAATTCAGATGGAAAACAATAAGGTGGAGGCGATTACCAAATGGCCCACTCCCTCTTCCAAGAAAGACATCCAGAAATTTCTAGGTTTTATCAAACTTCTACAGAAAGTTTATTCAAGGGTTCTCGGATATCATCAAGCCCTTGACAAACTTGACAAAGAAGGACCACAAATTCAAATGGAACAACCAAGCAGAACAGGCTTTCCAACTGCTCAAACAGAAATTTGTCACAGCCCCTATACTTAATTTCCCTGACCCATCTCTCTCTTATGTCCTTGAAGTTGATGCATCGGATCATGCTACCGGTGCTGTGTTGTCACAGAGAAAATCCCCTAAGGAGCCATTACATCTCATATCCTATTACTCCAGACTAATGAACACCGCAGAAATGAACTATGCGGTCAGAGAAAAGGAACTTTTCGCCATAAAGGATTCTCTGGAATTCTGAAGAAATTTCCTAGAAGGCACTCCCTCTCCGATAGTCATATATACCGACCACAGGAATCTGCAGTTTCTTAAGACAAACAAAACATTAAAGGGACACTGAACCCAAATTTTGTCTTTCATGATTCAGATAGAGCATGCAATTTTAAGCAATTTTCTAATTTACTCCTATTATCAATTTTTCTTTATTCTCTTGCTATCTTTATTTGAAAAAGAAGGCATCTAAGCTAAGGAGCCAGCAATTTTTTGGTTCAGACCATGGACAGCACTTGTTTATTGGTGCTGTCCAATCAGCAAGGAAAACCCAGGTTTTTCACCAAAAATGGGCCGGCATCTAAACTTACATTTTTGCTTTTCAAATAAACATACCAAGAGAATGAAGAAAATTTGCTAATAGGAGTAAATTAGAAAGTTGCTTAAAATTGCATGCTTTATCTGAATCACGAAAGAAAAAAAATTGGGTTCAGTGTCCCTTTAAGTTCTCGTCAAGTACGATGGAGTCTTTTTTTTAGCAGATTCAACTATGTGATAACATACAGACCGGGAAATAAAAATGCGAAAGCAGATGCACTATCTAGGAGAGATCCAAAACCTCTCACCTGTACAGACTTGAATTGCATCATACCTCACGATAGGCTTATTGGCCTCACTACGACCGATATGGCACGTTTCTGTGCTCATCAGACTCAATACACCACCACTGCCATTCTACCACTCTACAAGACTGCCAGTGGGCTCTTATATCACGAAAGACAGTTGTATGTCCCTGTCTCGCTCAGGCAAGAGGTTCTAAAGTCAGCACATGACTCTGTACTCGCTGGACATCCGGGAATACATAAAATGCAAAACCTTCTCCGAAGAAAATATTGGTGGCCAAAGATGCACAGTATCACTCAGTATATCAGAACATGCAGGATCTGTTGCCAGAATAAACACATCAAACAACATCCATATGGCTGTCTCCTTTCCATTCCTTGCCCATACCGGACAGACCTTGGAGGTCAATTGCCATGGATTTCATTGTGGATCTACCCCCATCTGGTAATCATAACACTATACTGGTGGTGATCGATCACTTCTCAAAAATGGTACACTTCCTACCAGCTATTGGGTTACCCACTGCCAGCAAAACAGCACATCTTTTCCTCAACCACATTGTCCGATTACATGGACTACCGGACACTATTACAACCGATAGGGGCTCCCAGTTCACTTCACGATTCTGGACCCAACTCTGCTGCATCTTACAGATTGAAAGACGGATGTCTACTGCCTTCCATCCGCAGACCAACGGTCAATGCGAAAGAACAAATCAAACACTCAACAGGATGACTGGCTATCCCTTCTACCTTCTGCAGAATTCTCCTTCAACAATACACTCAATGCTTCTACAAAAATGACTCCTTTCTTTGTTAATTACGGATTCCATCCTTCCTATCACCTCAACAATAGGTCTGAATCCGATTCCCCGGTAGTCAACGACTTGATAAACACAATTGCCCAAGGCTTCACCTCCCTCAAACAAATCCTAACGGATGCCCAGCATACCCAAAAACGTTACTACGATTCTAAGAGAACCAGAGCTCCCCCCTACAAACCAGGTGACAAGGTCTGGCTCTCCACCAAACACCTAAAGTTAGCCGTACCATCGAGGAAGCTGGCTGCTCTCTTTATTGGGCCATTCCCTATTAAAAATGTCTTGAACCAGAATGCTGTCACCCTGACTTTGCCTCCTACATATAAAATCCACCCGACTATCCATGTCACTCTACTCAAGTCTTATCACCAGATGAGATCTGAGACTTCTCTTCCACTTGACGTGCCTCCTATCCCAACTGCTGATGAATATGAGGTTCAAACTACTATCGATTCCAGGTACCATCGTAAGAAGTTACAATACCTCGTATGTTGGAAGGGCTTTGGTACAGAGGAGGACTCCTAGGAACTCTCTACTAATCTGTCTGCTCCCCATCTCTTATTGGAGTTTCATTGCAGACATCCTGACCGGCCAAAGCCGTGATCCACTGAGCAGCTCCTTGGAGGGGGTGTTCTGTCAGGTTAAGGGATATTCCTTTAAGACTCTCACAAATCTCTATATAAGGCTCCTCCTGTTCCTGCTCGTGGCTAAGTATTTTGTCCCTACAGGTTTATTAGCCATTATAGGAGCTACTCAGCTTAGCCAATATCCAAAGGATTGCCTTACAGGAACCTAACCAGATTTGGATTATTTTTCCCCTTTGTGGACTACTAACAAGAAGATAGGAATCTGCTTGAATTTACAAGACCTTAGCGTTATATATTAAAGCGCTTCTTTGTTACCTTTCTAACAGCAGCACTCAGTGATGTCACTCAGCTAACACTGCTCCCGGAACCACGCTGACACACAGCACACTCCAGCTGCAGCTCTGTCTCATCTCTCAGCTAACGCTGCTCCCAAACATCACACTGACACACAGCACAGATCAGCTGCAGCTCTGCCTGCTCACTCTCACTAAGAGCGCCACGCCCACGGAACAGTATCGCACAGCAGCGTCATAGGAACAGGGAGTTGTTTTACTCAATCACGTTCCACAGACCTCTCATATTAAGAGCGTATAGACTACAACTTTATTCCGGATATCAGGTACCATAAAACTGAACTGCCTTGTGACATATACATGTTTAATGTGGAAAGACCTGACTTCTAGTTCACACTTCCTGTGCGTGCTATCAACCTCTTACTAAGACTAGTCTCACTCTTTTTACCTTAGAGAGTACTTCTGAAAGCAATCTATCTTACCTAAGGTATTTCTATACGAATCTTCCTCAAACTGTACTTTACCTATACTCCTTATACATCCTCCAATTCTCTCCCTTGACTGCCCTCAGTCCCCTCAGATCTATGAGCAAAAACTTGACTCTCACTACATCAAGAAGTCACAGGTTTGGTGTGAGACTGAGCGGGACACAATAGGCTGCATTTAACACATTACATCAAACAAATCAATACAAACCTAACAATTTCTGAGCTTGGGTGAATGGGGCCTCTACTCGGCTGGTCCTGTTGTCGTTCTCATTCACCTTGGGCATTCACCTGATGGGTGCTGCTTTTCATTTTATTTGTAATCCGGATGGATGTGTTTAATTCATTTTTTCCTTAAGCTCAGGTCTGTTAGATTTTGTTTTTATGAATGTTCTTCTCTGGAACCGATACTTGCGACTTGTGGTCGCGTGGGCACTCCCTCGGGAGTTGCGCACTTGTTGAATATTAGAATTTTTGTTTCTAGTTCATTTATTGATCATTCGGGACAAATTTTCTTGGACCTTGAACAGTTCCAGAGTGTCTTTATACCCGGCTGGTCATGTGCTTTTTCAGCTGTTATCAGGGTTCATGTCACCTTTGTGGTGCTGAGGATGCCTCTAGGCCTATTCTATGGACTCCTGGCTCAGATCCTCATCCTACTGCTGTATGAGGTCTCTGGTTTATATGCAACTTCTTTGGATGGAGGGTTGTGCGTACCACTCTAAGGGTGGTCGGTTCGGGATACTCGCCTCGGCTATGATTCTGCTTTTTGCAGATGACTCTAGGTTCTTGAGGTCCCTGGAGACTTAGAACCGTTATTTCCATTAAATGGAAGTTGGGAGATGTGTGTGACCTGTTTCAGGTGATTAACGTTTAGTTTTCACTTGAGGTTCTTCCAGACGCTGTCTCTTTATCCTTGTACGTTCTTTCTGATGATGGCGGAGCATCATCCTTCCCCACTTATGGCGGGATTGTCTGGTTGGGTGTGCGGGCATGTTTTTTCTCTGTTCCGAGTCATTATACTCTGGGAGGTTGTGTGCAGGGGTTCCCTGCCTTCTGTGGGAGTTGCAGCTCCAATGTTTGCCTGCTCAAGGTAGTTTTTCTTGAATAATAGCTTTTTCAAGCTCTCTGACTGTTGTCTATTCCATCTAATACCCTCGGTCGGACTACGGTCTTTGCCGTTCAGGTGTGTTGCATCCTCGATGTTACGCTAGCCTTGGGGCTTGTCAGTAGCGGTGTTGAGGTTGGGTACGAGGGTCGTCCTTCGATAGTCAGGCAGTTGTACTTTTTTCCTCGATACTCCATCTGTAGTTTTGTGTGCGGTGCCTTGCGTTACTTCTCTGAGATGGTGAGCAGGGCCCTGGGTTATCATTTTTCTTCGGGTATTGATTTTACCCTGCCTGTGTGTGTATCACGTGTTGCCGCTTGCCTACAAGATTTTTTGTGATCCATTGCACTGGGTGCTGCTTCTCAGACTGTTCGGGAGTCCTTCATGACTCTTGGGTTTAAGGCTATCTAGATTGCCAAGTCTACGGACTTTAGAGGTGTGCTCCTCCTTGGAGGAGACAGTTTAGGGTTCTCTCAGAGATTGGATCTTTTTATTTTTTATTGTCGAAAACCCTGGCCTTGGTCCACTTCTCTCCATGGATGGGTTTGGACAGTTTGGTTCACAGTGAAAGTTGTGGTCCCTTAAGCCCCTTTCGTAGGGGCTTGGGCTCTGTGAGAGATGCCTTTGTGACTGTGGCTCAGGCTTTTGGCCTTTCTGATGGACCCCTACCTGTCTTCTGGTGCATTTATGATGTTCCTGTAGACTCCAGGTGCTTTTCAACTGGGTTGACAACCCTATGGTAGTTTTTTTTTTTCCTTTGTTCATTACCATCTCTTCCAGAGTAGGGTTTGGGTTCTCCGGGTTCGGCATTACCTTAGTATCATGGAGTCCTGGGGGGTCCTTGCAGATTTTTTTCCCCTTCCTGTGTTTCAGGTTCCTGGGAGGGGAGCTGTGATATAGTGTCTGGTTCCTCCATTCCTGCAGCAGGAGGCTGAGGGTTTTGCTCCTGTGGGGGGCTTCCACTACGTGTATCCAATATATGGATGCTGAGTTTTTGGGGGACTTCTTCCCTTGGAAAGTGTGCCCTTTTTATGCCCACGACTGCGTGTAGGGGGTCTCGTACAAGAGCACAATGTTTCTCCTGACTCACGGTAGCATGCCGTTTGTAGCAGCGGTCTAACAGGGGATTTTACTCTATGCAGTGCTGTTGGCCCCTTCCTTGAGGGAGGTTTTTGGATGTTCTCCTTCTTTCTACCAGCATCTGGTGCCGAGAGGGGGAGCTTCTTGGAGCCTCTATTCAGTGGGCTGTACAACCTTGGTGGTTTACAGTTGGAACCATCCACAGCGATTTGCTTAGTGATGGTGTATCCAGTTACAGCTACTTGCTTTTGTCTGGATGCTAACTAGCTTGACGCGACTTTAGGAGGTTTGAGTTAGGGATAGGGTCAGCCTTCCGTTTGGAGGCTGGTCTTTGAGAGTTCCTGTTCAGACAGTTTGAGTTTCTCTGGGAGAGCTCTGTTCTAGCTGCTGGGATATGTATCGTGTTCCTGCTGTCTCCGCCTATCTAGCCTACAGATCTAGATATGTTATGGAGCATCGGGGGACTAATGAATTTCCTGGAGTACCTTAGGCTATTGTATGGGATTGGGGGACATGAGGTGTTCCTTGATTCCTTTTGAGGACATGTTCCCTGTGTATGGATCTTTCTTTTTGGGTCCTTGTGTTCTAGGGAGTTTGTGTCCCTGGGCGTTGCCTTTGTAAAGACAACCATGGGTTGCTTTCTAGGTGATGAGTGGGAAAAGCTCCTTTTGGATTTCCTTGTCTCAGGTTCCCTTTTGGGGGGCAGATGTGGTCCTTATCTTTAGCCGGGTACCTTCTTGGGTGTCGTGTCCCGTGGGGCAGATGCTTTGGAGGTTGTTTGGACTTGACAGACTCTAGGTCTGAGTGGTCTCTAGTTCGACTTTGCCGGTGGTGTAACTGATGTGCAGTTACCTGGGCTTGGGTTTTTCTCTGCGTTGTTAATGCTTAAATTTTTTTGGGTGTTGAGTATTTCAGGCTGTGGTGCCTTTCGAAGGGGCCGCCTTTTGTACCCACCCATTATTTGCATTGAATGCAGCTGTGGACTCTTCCATTTTAAGAAGAAAAACATAAATTGTGCTTACCTGATAATTTAATTTTCTTCTGAAGGGAAGAGTCCTCAGCTCCCATCCGTGTTTTTATCTCTATGAGGCGGTTGTAATTTTTTGTTGTTCTTCTGGCACCTTTTTTCACCCTGATATTTCTCCTACTGTTCTTTTTTCCCATGGCAGAATGACTGGGGGATGAGGGAAGTGGGGGAGGTATTTAAGCCTTTGGCTGGGGTGTCTTTGCCTCCTCCTGGTGGCCAGGTTCTGAATTCCCAAAAGTAATGAATGCAGCTGTATGCAGCTGAATGAAATTATCAGGTAAGCATAATTTATGTTTTTTTGTTTCGGAAAACAGTTAACCAGAGCTCTGAGATTGCAGTAAGGATTGTAGCGTAAATCACTATTGTGCTAGCACAATAACAACTTCGCTGTAATACAAGCGCAATGGAAAGGGGATGCAAACGATTGCGATAACGCTAGCTCAATCATTTGCTCCTCACTTGTAATCTAGCTCAATGTGTTTATTCCTTGTAAACGGAATAATTACATAGTCAAATTGAATTCAGCACATTTTTTTAAATAACATTTTTACAAATAAATGTATTTGCCCTCATAGACTATAGATATGTAACATATTGTGCCATACTGCTATTTATTTTTCTAACGCTATATGTTACAATAAAGAAATTATTAAAAAATGTTATTCTTTTGAGTCCATGGAGAGTTTCCTTTTGCTTCACCTAATTTGGCAGTTTGACTCACCCCCAAAAGTCAAGAGTTCCGTCCTATATGTCCTTATGAGCCAATCAGAAGTTAATGTTGCACGATACCAACTATTAAACATAAGTAGAGACTGTCACTGATAAATGTTTTCTATTAACCCCTCTCCAGCTCTGATTAGGTTAGACATGAAGGGTAAAATCATAGATATACCTGACGGCTGCTCCATACTAACCTATACATGTAGATTTAACCCATTCAGGCCTAGATTACAAATGGAGCTCTATTGATAGAGAACAGTGTGCTATCTATATCGTAAGCTTGGGCTAAGAATTGCACACAATCTGGTATTACAAGTAAATCATAAAAAAAAGATTTACCAAAGAATATTAGCACGGTCTACATTTTTTTAAGCGCATCCTATACTTTCCATGGATAGCGTAGGGTGCGCTATTATCACTCTGTTAAAAGTTGTTGAAATGTAGACTCCAGACTTAGCTCTGCTGTATTACAGTCATTGGTTGCACACTTATATATAACTGTAAGAGAAAAAAACTGAACTAAACCACTCTCAGATGTGTCAGGCAACTTTTGAAAAGTTCCCTACAACCTTCCCAAAACAATATTATTCAAACTAGACTAGTAAAGAAATATATAAGGCATATTTCATTACAATAATTATTACAACAGTACATATGCAAAGAATTACTCTCAACCTCCGGTGGTGTAAAATACTAAAAAAAGGACTATATGCGCATATATTAAAATCAGGGGCTTGAATTACATGAGCAGATATGCATATAAAAGCATAAAAAACATCCAGTGGATACTACAATTCTCCTCTATATATGGCTAGTAATTGCTGAAAAAGGCCAAAAATACCAAAACAGTGGTATACTATTAGAAAAGCTTGTAATAGTTAATCCAAACAGGTCAGTAATCTTCTAGTGTAAAACACTGTATGCCACTTGTATCAGTTCTCAATGGATAGATAAAGCCTCAAAATATCTTTAAATTTGTACGTTTTTTGTAGACGTTACTTGCCTTTCATAATATTATGTGAACTTTAAACTGCTACAGGTATTTCTTACCCCGCAAATGAAGTTGCTCCTTTAGGCTACTTTCCACCTCCCAGTACCTTCCATGAACCGCTGTGGCGGCGTGCGCCTCGTGTGTATTGTTTCTCTCACTTCCGGGATCTGGTGTCACCTGGGTTGGGTAAGCCAATAACAATGTGATTTTTTTCTTGATAACACGCTTTGTGCGGGTGGCTGTGCAAATATTAAAATGTCCAAGAATCTTCCTTCTTCTTTGCAGAGCGCTCTGCACATAGGGGTTAGTAGATATACAGATTTCCAGCAGGTATCATCTACGCATTTCAACCTCCTTAGAAGCCTTTATCAAGATCAATGTAGATTTAACCCATTCAGGCTTAGATTACAAATGGAGCTCTATTGATAGAGAAGAGTGTGCTATTCATATTGCAACCCTGGGCTAAGAATAGCACACAATCTGGTATTACAAGTAAATCATAAAAAAAAGATTTACCAGAGAATATTAGCACGGTCTACGTTTTTTTAAGCGCTTCCTATACTTTCCATGGATAGCGTAGAATGCACTATTATCACTCTGTTAAAAATTGTTGAAATGTAGACTCCAGACTTAGCTCTGCTGTATTATACACAGTCATTGGTAGCACACTTATATATAACTGTGCCTAATTGGTCCCAGCAGAGAAGGAAACCTAGGTTGCAACATTGTGGAGCCTATTGTTTAAGGGACACTAAACTTTAAACATATTTTTCTAGTAAGATTGTCAGATTTGATTGTCAAATAACATCATAAATTAAGTTATCTATTCCAACATTTCTAGCAAATTTTCCCTTATACAAAAATAATTATCCTTGAAATAACGTAGTACAATCAATTTTACTTGAACCTCATCACTCAGTTGGAAGTCAGCTCTGTGACCCTTTTCAACATTATAGGGACATGCTACCCATATGCTAAGTAATTTAAAGTGCTGTAGTACAATGCTTTCTAGAAAATATCACATGAAAATTGCTTTATAAAAATATGATAATTTACCTCAAAATATCTTCAGCCCACCAGAATAAGTGGTCTGCGAGTAAATATCCATCAGCTTTTATGTTAATGTCATCTGCATGATAAAAAGAAGAAACAGCCAATCAGCATCATCACTGCTGAGTGCGAACTTTGCTTAACTTTGCTTTAAAATCTTTTGGCTTGATTACCAAATTCTCTTGAGACTTCATAGTAAACTTAATTGGAAATGAAAGTGAATATGTCTGCACATGCCAGATACAATTACCAGGACAAACACCCTGATTCTATGTTTAAAGTCCTTTTACAATGGGGTGTGGCTAATGTGGACATTTTGAAGTAAATATCGTTCTTTTCGCATAGAGCTGTTCATGTGATATTATTGTTCATATGTGGATTTTATTAAAGCAATATGAAACCCAATTTTGTTCTTTCATGATTCAAGTAGAACATGCATTTTTAAGCAACTTTATTATTTGCGCCTATTATAAAATTTTCTTTGTTCTCTTGGTATCTTTATTTGAAAAGCAGGACTGTAATCTTAGGAACCGGACCCTTTTTGGTTCAGCACCTAGGTAGCGCTTGCTGATTGGTGGCTTAATGTAGCCACCAATCAGCAAGCGCTACCCTAGGTGCTGAAAAACATACCAATGTAAGCTCAAAAGCAGCAATGCACTACTGGGAACTTTCTAGTGATTGGAGACTATGCATATTCCTCTTGTTATTGGCTCACCATATGTGTTCAGCAAGGTCCCAGAAGTGTGTTGCTGACTTTAACAATGTGTTGCAGTGGTTAAATACTCAGTGGTTTATTACAATATTAGTCCTAAAGCCCTTGCACACGGGCCATTTTTTATAGTACAGTGGTCCCACCCCTTGCTCTTTCTCTTCCCCCTCTCTTTTGCTCTCTCTCCTCCTCTCTTTTGCGCTCTCTTTCCCCTCTCTTTTGTGCTCTCTTTTGCTCTCTACCCCCTTTCTTTTGCTTTCTCTCCCCCTTTCTTTTGCTCTCTCTTCCCCCCTCTCTTTTGTTCTCTCCCCCTCTCTTTTGCTCTCTCCCCTTCTCTTTTGCTCTCTCCCCCTCTCATTTGCTCTCCTCCCCCCCTCTTTTGCTTTCTCTTTCCCACCTATTTTTCTCTCTCTCCCCCCTCTTTAGCTCTCTTCTCCCTCTTTAGCTCTCTCCCCCTCTCTCCCCCTCTCTTTTGCTCTCTCTCCCCCTCTCTTTTGCTCTCTCTCCCCCCTCTCTTTTGTTCTCCCCTCTCTCCTTTTCTCTCTCTCTCCCCTCTCCTTTTCTCTCTCTCTCCCCTCTCCTTTGCTCTCTCTCCCTCTCTCCCTCTCTCCTTTGCTCTCTCTCCCCCTCTCCTTTGCTCTCTCTCCCCCCTCTCCTTTGCTCTCTCTCCCCCCTCTTTTGCTCTCCCTCCCCCTCTCCTTTGCTCTCTCCCCCCCTTCTTTGCCCTCTCTCCCCCCTCTCCTTGGCTCTCTCCCCCCTCTCCTTTGCTCTCTCTCCCCCTCTCCTTTGCTCTCTCCCCCCTCTCCTTTGCTCTCTCTCCCCTCTCTCTTTTGCTCTCTATCCCCCCTCTCTTTTGCTCTCTCTCCCCCTTCTCTTTTGCTCTCTCTCCCCCTCTCATTTGCTCTCTCTCCCCCTCTCATTTGCTCTCTCCCATCTCTTTTGCTCTCTCCCCCCCTCTCCTTTGCTCTCTCCCCCCCTTCTTTGCCCTCTCTACCCCCTCTCCTTGGCTCTCTCCCCCCTCTCCTTTGCTCTCTCTCCCCCTCTCCTTTGCTCTCTCCCCCCTCTCCTTTGCTCTCTCTCCCCTCTCTCTTTTGCTCTCTCTCCCCTCTCTCTTTTGCTCTCTATCCCCCCTCTCTATTGCTCTCTCTCCCCCTTCTCTTTTGCTCTTTCTCCCCCTCTCATTTGCTCTCTCTCCCCCTCTCATTTGCTCTCTCCCATCTCTTTTGCTCTCTCCCCCCTCTCCTTTGCTCTCTCCCCCCCTCTGCTTTGCTCTCTTTCTCTCTCCCCCTATCTTTTGCTCTCTCTCCCCTCTCTCTTTTGCTCTCTCTCCCCCTCTCTTTTGCTCTCTCTCCCCCTCTCATTTGCTCTCTCCCATCTCTTTTGCTCTCTCCCCCCTCTCCTTTGCTCTCTCTCCCCCTCTCTTTTGCTCTCTTTCTCTCTCCCCCTATCTTTTGCTCTCTCTCCCCTCTCTCTTTTGCTCTCTCTCCCCCCTCTCTTTTGCTCTCTCTCCCCCTCTCATTTGCTCTCTCTCCCCCCCTCTCTTTTGCTCTCTCTCCCCCTCTCATTTGCTCTCTCTCCCCCTCTCATTTGCTCTCTCCTATCTCTTTTGCTCTCTCTCTCCCCACTCTCTTTTGCTCTCTCTCCCCGCTCTCTTTTGCTCTCTACCCCCTTTCTTTTGCTCTCTCTCCCCCTTTCTTTTGCTCTCTCTCCCCGCTCTCTTTTGCTCTCTACCCCCTTTCTTTTGCTCTCTCTCCCCCTTTCTTTTGCTCTCTTTTCCCCCCTCTCTTTTGTTCTCTCCCCCTCTCTTTTGCTCTCTCCCCTTCTCTTTTGCTCTCTCCCCCTCTCATTTGCTCTCCCCCCCTCTTTTGCTTTCTCTTTCCCACCTATTTTTCTCTCTCTCCCCCCTCTTTAGCTCTCTTCTCCCTCTTTAGCTCTCTCCCCCCTCTCTCCCCCTCTCTTTTGCTCTCTCTCCCCCTCTCTTTTGCTCTCTCTCCCCCCTCTCTTTTGTTCTCCCCTCTCTCCTTTTCTCTCTCTCTCCCCTCTCCTTTGCTCTCTCTACCTCTCTCCTTTGCTCTCTCTCCCCCTCTCCTTTGCTCTCTCTCTCCCCCCTCTCCTTTGCTCTCTCTCCCCCCTCTTTTGCTCTCCCTCCCCCTCTCCTTTGCTCTCCCCCCCCCTTCTTTGCTCTCTCTCCCCCCTCTCCTTGGCTCTCTCCCCCGTCTCCTTTGCTCTCTCTCCCCCTCTCCTTTGCTCTCTCCCCCCTCTCCTTTGCTCTCTCCCCCCTCTCCTTTGCTCTCTCTCCCCTCTCTCTTTTGCTCTCTATCCCCCCTCTCTTTTGCTCTCTCTCCCCCCTCTCTTTTGCGCTCTCTCCCCCTCTCATTTGCTCTCTCTCCCCCTCTCATTTGCTCTCTCCCATCTCTTTTGCTCTCTCCCCCCCTCTCCTTTGCTCTCTCCCCCCCCTCTCCTTTGCTCTCTTTCTCTCTCTCTTTTGCTCTCTCTCCCCGTTCTCTTTTGTTCTCTCTCCCCGTTCTCTTTTGTTCTCTCTCCCCCTCTCATTTGCTCTCTCTCCCCTTTCTTTAGCTTTCTCTCCCCTCTCTTTAACTATCCCCCCCCTCTCTTTAGCTCTCTCTCCCCTCTCTTTAGCTCTCTCTCCCCCCACTCTTTTGCTCTCTCTCCCCCCTCTCTTTTGCTCTCTCCCCCCTCTCTTTTGCTCTCTCTCCCCCCTCTCTTTAACTATCTCTCCCCCCTCTCTTTAACTCTCTCTCCCCTCTCTCTTTTGCTCTCTTTCTCTCTCTCCCCCCTCTCTTTAACTCTCTCTCCCCCTCTCTTTTGCTCTCTCTCCCCCCTCTCTTTTGTTCTCCCCTCTCTCCTTTGCTCTCTCTCTCCCCTCTCCTTTGCTCTCTCTCCCTCTCTCCTTTGCTCTCTCTCCCCCTCTCCTTTGCTCTCTCTCCCCCCTCTCCTTTGCTCTCTCTCCCCCCTCTCCTTTGCTCTCTCTCCCCCCTCTTTTGCTCTCCCTCCCCCTCTCCTTTGCTCTCCCCCCCCCCCCTTCTTTGCTCTCTCTCCCCCCTCTCCTTGGCTCTCTCCCCCCTCTCCTTTGCTCTCTCTCCCCCTCTCCTTTGCTCTCTCCCCCCTCTCCTTTGCTCTCTCTCCCCTCTCTCTTTTGCTCTCTCTCCCCTCTCTCTTTTGCTCTCTATCCCCCCTCTCTTTTGCTCTCTCTCCCCCCTCTCTTTTGCTCTCTCTCCCCCTCTCATTTGCTCTCTCCCATCTCTTTTGCTCTCTCCCCCTCTCCTTTGCTCTCTCTCCCCCTCTCTTTTGCTCTCTTTCTCTCTCCCCCTATCTTTTGCTCTCTCTCCCCTCTCTCTTTTGCTCTCTCTCCCCGCTCTCTTTTGTTCTCTCTCCCCCTCTCATTTGCTCTCTCTCCCCTTTCTTTTGCTTTCTCTCCCCTCTCTTTAACTCTCTCCCCCCCTCTCTTTAGCTCTGTCTCCCCTCTCTTTAGCTCTCTCTCCCCCCACTCTTTTGCTCTCTCTCCCCCCTCTCTTTTGCTCTCTCCCCTCTCTCTTTTGCTCTCTCCCCCCTCTCTTTTGCTCGCTCTCCCCCCTCTCTTTAACTCTCTCTCCCCCCTCTCTTTAACTCTCTCTCCCCTCTCTCTTTTGCTCTCTTTCTCTCTCTCCCCCCTCTCTTTAGCTCTCTCCCCCTCTATTTTGCCCCCTCTTCCCCCTCTCTTTTGCCCCATCTTCCCCCACTCCTTTGGCCCCTCTTCCCCCTCTCTTTTGCTCTCTCTATCTCTCCCCACTCTTTGTCGCTCTCAGGCCATGCCCACTCCCAGTAGTCCACGCCCACTCCCAGATCAATTACGCCTGGCCACACTCCCATCGTGGCATCCCCGCTGGCCATGCCCCTCGTCACGCCCGCTCCGGCCGACCACGCCCACGACCATGCCCCCGCAACGGCCGATCTGATCTGAAGTTTATCCTAAAGGCCAGGTTTATCCTCGCGCAGTCTCTACTGCGCATGACTGCATCTGACAAACATACCTGGCATTTTATTATATAGGATTTCCTTTTTTTCCTGATAACAAAGTGATCACTATCACAGCACAGCTGAGAGTGTTAACTCACATGATATTTGATCTCTATTTTTCCACAGTGGCACTTGAAACTGCCTAGAATGGTTGGCAATCACAGAAAAAAATAAGGGCAAGATTACAAGTGGAGCGGTATTTAACAGTCCCGCTTTTTGAGCACGTCGGCTAGTGCTTGTAGTACAAGTTGAAATTAAACTGTTTTCGCACAAGTGCTAACCCGATGCACGTAAAAAGCCAAACTTAGGATATTGCACGCATTAAAGTTTTCCTCCACAGAAGTCAATAGAGCCAAAAAGGAGAAAAAAACACCCTATGTGTACGCAAAACTGATAGCATATTCTCAAGTGCGCTAAACCGAGATGAAAATATTAATATTTCACAATGTTCTTTACATAGTAGAATATGTTTTATTTATTCAGAAATACATATTTCTACATATATATGATGGTTTTTGGTGCAATATATATATATATATTTTTATTTAAAATATTTTTGATTTATTTATACAACCCCAATTCAAAAAAAGTTGGAACAGTATGGAAAAATGCAAAAAACATCAACAAAAAGAGTCATTTGAAAATGTAATAGCTATTGTACCTGGTTAAAATAAATACAAAGTTGCCTGTAAAATAAATATAAATCCTAAAATAGCTACAATGTAATTATTAGTTATATTGTAGCTATATTAGGGTTTATTTTACAGGTAAGTATTTAGCTTTAAATAGGATTAATTTTTTTAATAAGATTTAATTTATTTCGTTAGAATAAAATTATATTTAACTTAGGGGGGTGTTAGGGTTAGACTTAGCTTTAGGGGTTAATACATTTATTAGAGTAGCGGCCAGGTCCGGTCGGCAGATTAGGGGTTAATACTTGAAGTTAGGTGTCGCAGATGTTAGGGAGGGCAGATTAGGGGTTAATAAAATGTATTATAAGGTTTGCGAGGCGGGAGTGAGGCAGTTTAGGGGTTAATACATTTATTATAGTGGCGGCGAGGTCCGGTCAGCAGATTAGGGGTTAATAAGTGTACGTAAGGTAGCGGCGACGTTGGGGGGGCAGATTTGGGGTTAATAAATATAATATAGGGGTCGGCGGTGTTAGGGGCAGCAGATTAGGGGTACATGGGTATAATGTAGGTTGCGGCGATGTCCGGAGCGGCAGATTAGGGGTTAATAATAATATGCAGGGGTCAGCGATAACGGGGGCGGTTAGATTAGGGGTTAATAAGTGTAGAGTTGAAGTGGCGGTAAATATGCCTGTACACTCCCTTTTTGGAGCCTAACGCAGCCCTTCAGAGAACTCTAAATACCAGCGTTATTTAAAAGGTGCGGGGGGAAAAAACACGCGTAGCTAACGCACCCCTTTGGCCGCAAAACTCTAAATCTAGGCCTTATTTTCTCTTCAAGTTTAAAAAGTTCAAAAGTGTCACTAAGTCCTATTTCATTAGTATTCAAATATTGTATACATGCATTAACTTTAGCAGCACATTGATCAGAGAACTTACAGAGCTCACTATCAGCTAGATTATGAGTTTGGCGTTATGAGTGAAAAAGCATCGCTATGCTTCATAACGCTGCTTTTTCCCTAATGCCGCTATTACAAGTCTTGCAGGTATAGGTGCACCTTTTTGCCCGTCACGCAAAGTCAGTACCGCACTTTTAAAAAAGTCATTTTTAAATGGGACTTCCATAGCTCCGGTATTATGAGTTTGCTTGGGAGGCCAAAAAGTGAGCGGTACACTCTATAACCACAAGATCCGTACTGCCATTATGAGTTTTACGTTACAAAGCTGTAGCATAAAACTCATAACTGTAGTGTTAAAAAGTACACTAACAACGATAAACTACCTATTAACCCCTAAACCGAGTCCCTCCTGCATCGCAAACACTATAATACATTTATTAAACCCTAATCTGCCGCTCCGGACGTCGTCGCAACTATTAAAATGTATTAACCCCTCTTCCGCCGCTCCCCGACATTGTCGCCACTATAATAAACCTATTGACCCCTAAACCGCCGCCCTCCTGCATCGCAAACACTACTTAAATATTATTAACCCCTAATCCGCCCACACCGCCACTATAATAAACCTATTAACCACTAAACCGCAAGCCCCCCACATGAAATATACTAAATTAAAATATTAACCCCATAACCTCTGGCCTCCCACATCACTACATAAATATATTAACCCCTAAACCTAACCCTAACGTAACCCTAAACATAAGTCTAACCCTAACACTCCCTAACTTAAATATAATTAAAATAAAGCTAAATAAACGTTATAATTATTACCTAAATAATTCCTATTTAAAACTAAATACATATTTACCTGTAAAAAAACCTAAGCTAGCTACAATATAACTAATAGTTATATTGTAGCTATCTTAGATTTTATTTTTATTCCACAGGTAAGTTTGTATTTATTTTAACTAGGTAGACTAGTAGTAAATAGTTATTAACTATTTAATAACTACCTAGTTAAAATAAATACCTAACCTGCCTTACAATAAAACCTATCATTACAATCAAATCAAAGAAATGAAATTAATCAAATACAATTATTTAAATTACAAAAAACCCGACTAAATTACACAAAATAAAAAACAAAATTATCAAATAAAAAAATGAATTACTCCTAATCTAATAGCCCTATCAAAATAAAAAGCCCCCCCCCCCCCCAAATAATAAAACCCCTAGCCTAAACTAAACTGCCAATAGCCCTTAAAAGGGCCTTTTGCGGGGCATTGCCCCAAAGAAATCAGCTTTTTTACCTGGCAATAAAAATTACAAACACCCCCACAACAGTAAAACCCACCACCCACCCAACCAAACCCCTCAAATAAAACTCTATCTAAATAAACCTAAGCTAACCATTGCCCTGAAAAGGGCATTTGGATGGGCATTGCCCTTAAAGGGGCATTTAGCTCTTTTACGGTGCCGAAACCCTCTCCTAAAAATAAAACCCACCTAATAAACTCTTAAAAAAACCTAAAACTAACCCCCGATGATCCACTTACAGTTTTCGAAGACCGGACATCCATCCTCATCCAGCCGGCGAAGTCCTCATCCAAGCGGGCAGATCCACATCAAAGCCAGCAGAAGTCTTCATCCAAGCGACCAGAAGTCTTCATCCAAGTGGGCAGAAGTCTTTATCCAGACGGCATCTTCTATCTTCATCCATCCGGCGTGGAGCGGGTACATCTTCAAGACATCCGGCGCGGAGCAACCTCTTCTTCCGATCGTCACTGGAAAATTAAGTTCACTTTAAGTGACCTCATCCAAGATGGGGAAAAAATCCTATTGGCTATTCCAATCAGCCAATAGAATGCGAGCTCAATCCTATTGGCTGATTGGATCAGCAAATAGGATTTTCCCCCTTTAATTCCCATTGGCTGAATTCTATCTGCCAATTGGAATTTAAGGGACGCCATCTTGGATGGCGTCACTTAAAGGGAACTTCATTTTACATCGACGATTGGAAGAAGAGGATGCTCTGCGCCGGATGTCTTGAAGATGGACCCACTCCGCTGGATGGATGAAGATAGAAGATGCCGTCTTGATGAAGACTTCTGCCCGCTTGGATGAAGACTTCTGCCCGCTTGGATAAGGACTTCTGCCCGCTTGGATGAGGAATTCTGCCCGCTTGGATGAGGATGGATGTCCGGTCTTCGAAAACTGTAAGTGGATCGTCGGGGGTTAGTGTTAGGTTTTTTAAGGGTTTATTGCGTGGGTTTTATTTTTAGCTTAGGGTTTGGGCACCGTAAAAGAGCTTAATGCCCTTTTAAGGGCAATGCCCATCCAATCAGCCAATAGGATTGAGCTTGCATTCTATTGGCACTTCCAATCAGCCAATAGAATGCAAGCTCAATCCTATTGGCTGATTGGATCAGCCAATAGGATTGAAGTTCAATCCTATTGGCTGATTGCATCAGCAAATAGGAATTTTTCAACCTTAATTTCCGATTGGCTGATCTATCAGCCAATCAGAATCTAAGGGACGCCATCTTGGATGACGTCATTTAAAGAAACCTTCATTGTAGAAGAAGCCATCGATTGAAGAGGATGCTCCTCGCCGGATGTCTTGAAGATGGAGCCGCTCCGCGTCGGAAGGATGAAGATAGAAGATGCCATCTGGGTAAAGACTTCTGCCTGCCTGGAGGACCACTTCTGCCAGCTTGGATGAAGACTTCTCCCGACTTCATTGAGGACTTCTTCCTGCTTGGATGAAGACTTCTCCCGGCTTCGTTGAGGATGACTGTCCGGTCTTCAAAACTGTAAGTGGATCTTCAGGGTTAGTGTTTGGATTTTTTAAGGGTGTATTGGGTGGGTTTTATTTTTAGATTAGGGGTTTGGGCTGCAATAGAGCTAAATGCCCTTTTAAGGGTAATGCCCATCCAAATGCCCTTTTCAGGGCAATGGGGAGCTTAGGTTTTTTTAGTTAGACTTTTATTTGGGTGGTTGGTTGTGTGGGTGGTGGGTTTTACTGTTGGGGGGGTTGTTTGTATTTTTTGACAGGTAAAAGTGCTGATTTCTTTGGGGCAATGCCCCGCAAAAGGCCCTTTTAAGGGCTATTGGTAGTTTAGTTTAGACTAGTTTTTTTTTATTTTGGGGGGGCATTTTTATTTTGATAGGGCTATTAGATTAGGTGTAATTAGTTTAAAGATCTTGTAATTTGTTTTTTATTTTCTGTAATTTAGTGTTTGTGTTTTTTGTAATTTAGCTAATTGTATTTAATTTAGGGAATGTATTTAATTGTAGGGTTAGGTTAGATGTTAGTGTAAGACAGGTTAGGTTTTATTTTACAGGTCAATTTGTATTTATTTTAGCTAGGTAGTTAGTAAATAGTTAATAACTATTTAGTAACTATTCTACCTAGTTAAAAATAAATACAAACTTGCCTGTAAAATAAAAATAAAACCTAAGCTAAATACAATGTAACTATTAGTTATATTGTAGCTAGCTTAGGGTTTATTTTACAGGTAAGTATTTAGTTTTAAATAGGAATAATTTAGTTAATGATAGTTATTTTATTTAGATTTATTTTAATTTTATTAAGTTAGGGGGTGTTAGGGTTAGGGGAGTCTGGAGCGGCAGATTAGGGGTTAATAAGTATAATGTAGTAGTCGGCAATGTCAGGGGCGGCAGATTAGGGGTTAATAAGTGTAAGATTAGGGGTGTTTAGACTTGGGGTTCATGTTAGGGTGTTAGGTGTAAACATAAAATGTGTTTCCCATAAGAATCAATGGGGCTGCGTTACAGAGCTTTACGCTACTTTATTGCAGGTGTTGAGCTTTTTTTCAGCCGGCTCTTCCCATTGATGTCTATGGGGAAATCGTGCATGAGCACGTACAACCAGCTCACCACTGACTTAAGCAGCGCTGGTATTGGAGTGCGGTATGGAGCACAATTTTGCTCTACGCTCACTTCTTGCCTTTTTAACACCGAGTTTGTAAAAACCTGTAATACCAGTGCAGTAGGAAAGTGAGCGGTGACAATAACGTGCAAGTTAGCAACGCACAGTTTATAACGCAAAACTCGTAATCTTGCCGTTAGTTTTTATTTACAGTTAAGTATGTATTTAGTTTTAAATAGGTATTATTTAGTTAATAATTGTAAGCTTTATTTGGCTTTATTTTAATTATATTTAAGTTAAGGGGTGTTAGGGTTAGACATGCTTAGGTTTACGTTAGGATTAGGGGTTAATAACTTTAGTATAGTGGCGGCGACATTGGGGGCAGCAGATTAGGGGTTAATAACTGTAATGTAGGTGGCGGCAATGTTAAGGGGGTGGCAGATTAGGGGTTAATAGTTTTATTTAGGTGGCGGCGATGTTAAGGGCGGCAGATTAGGGGTGTTTTGACGTGGTTTTATGTTAGGGTGTTAGGTTTAAACATAACTTTTTCTTTCCCATAGACATGCGATCGCTTTTGTTTCCGCGATCGCAGGTGTTAGGCTTCTTTTTTGACGGCTCTCCCCATTGATGTCTATGGGGAAATCGTGCACAAGCTCGTCAAAGCAGCGCATGTATTTCAGTGCGGTATGGAGCTCAACGCAACCATATCGCCCGCACAAGCCTGCTTTTTACAAACTTGTAATAGCAGCGCTATAGGGAGGTGAATTAATGCTGCTTTTGTGGCGGTTGTTAATTTCCCTATAGCGCTCAAAACTCGTAATCTAGCTGTTTTATAGGTGCAGGATAGTGTTAGCTTTACACTGAGCAATGTAAAACATCAAGATTGTAATGCCTAGAAAAAAAAATCATTAGTACAATATAATAACCATATAACTAAAGCAGGGAAGCAATTCATATCCAATACATACTTTGTCACTAAAAGTATTTTATCAAAAGTTTGTTATAATTGTCTTGTGGTGCAGTGCCACTGGAATTTGCTAATTTCTATTTTGAGAAGTAGTTGCAGACTTTTTAGTGCCTAGGGCAGCACAAAACCTAAATACACCACTGCTTCAAAATAACACTATTGAACAAAAATATTTTTGATGTTTTCTTACCAAAAATAGTCATACTTCACTGATTTTGGGTCAAGAAAAACGACTTCAGAATTTTTTTTATTAGCTCTAGTTTTTGAGATACGCTACTTGTACTTCAGTAATATAGTCAATATGAAAAGCAATATTACAACAATCTAATATATGCTTTATACAGCATACGTGAACGTTGTTTTCATTCAATCACTCGCAAATAACAAGATAAAATGAAAAAACATACAGCAATTGAAAGTACTATGTGAAATAGTGGCCTATTCCCGAGAGCACCTTCTCTTTGCTTGTCACGTGTGCTCCTCTTCTGAGGCATCTATTATCACTGTCTAGCAGTAGACAGCAAGCATACAAGTGTTCCACCTACCCTGATATCTTGGTTCTATTGCTGAAATGTCTTGGTGGAACCGCTCAACATGCTCATCATTCACTACACTGCAATTGTCAGGTAAGAAGTCCAGATGAGAGTCAAGAAAGTGGATTTTGAGTGACGTTGCAAACCTAATTGATAATACTTTTTCGAGAATGTTGTTTGCAAGCTCAACATAGTTTCCAGTTCTTCGGTTACCTAAGAAGCCATACACAACACCTTTAAAAGCTTCCCAAGCTGCTTTCTCATTACCCTTGACTCGTCCAAAGTTTTCCTCCATAATAAGTTCAGGAATTTGCGGACAAGGATTCCTTCCATAACTTTAGCCTCACTCAAAAGTGGAAATGTTCCTCTCTGGTACTTGAAAGCTTCTCCATCCTTGTTCATCCCCTTTACAAAGTTCTTCATGAACACATTTAAATGACATCCTGGCTTTTAACATGGAGCAAAACTACAAAACTAAAAACAATGACAGGAACATTACTCTAATTTTCACTTCATGCAGGTTATACACAGACAATAAACAAAACAAGGCCTACAGTGACTCCCCATTCCTGTACTCAGGTTCACCAGGTTCCTTACTAGGCCACTGGGAGCACCACGCCCTTTACTCTATACCCATACCCTTATAAATGGGCTATATCTCAGAACCGACAGCTAACTGACACCTAGATTACAAGTTGTGCACTATACCGGATGTGTAAATAAAGCAAAACAATGAACGGTATCGCACTTTCCATAGCACTGCCATAACGAGTTACTGAAAAACCTCCTTGTGCTGTGCGTTATGGTTTGATAAGCTCCATCCCGCCAAAAGCCAAGGGCTAAATTTACATGCTCGTGCATGCTTTCCCCCATAGACATCAATGGGGAGAGAGTGTTAGAAAAAAACAGACATCCATCTTCATCCAGGTGGCAAGAAGTCTTCATCCATCGCGGGGGGCATCTTCTATCTACATCCCAGTGGCGCAGAGCTGTAGAGGCACAGTGATTTAAGCCCCCGCGATGGATGAAGACTTCTCACCGCCTGGATAAAGATGGATGTCTGGACTTCAGGAACTGTGAGAAGATTTCCGGGGGTTAGTGTTAGTTTATTTTTAGTTTTTTGTGTGTTTTTTTTTTAGATTAGGGTTTTGATGTGCAGTAAAAGAGCTGAATGCAATTTTAAGGACAATGCCCATACAAATGCCTCTTTAGGGGCAATGGGTAGCTTAGGATTTTTTTAGATTTAGGTTTTTTATTTTGGGGGGTTGGTTGGGTGGGTGGGGTTACTGTTAGGGGGATTTTGTAATTTTATAAGGTAAAAGAGCTATTTAACTTAGGACAATGCCCTACAAAAGGCCTTTTTAAGGTCAATTGGTAGTTTATTGTTAGGTTAGGGGGTGTTTTTATTTTGGGGGGCTTTTTTGTTTTTATAGGTCTATTAGATTAGGTATAATTTTTATTATTTTGGATAATTTCGTTTTTATTTTTGTAATCTTAGTGTTTTGTTTTATTTTCCGTAATTTGTAGCTTTTTTTTTTTTTTTTAGCTTAGGTTTATTTAGGTTTTTATTTTGGGAGGTTGGTTGGGTAGTGGGTTTTACTGTTGGGGGTGTTTGTATTTTTTTTTACAGGTAAAAGAGTTTATTTCTTTGGGGCAATGCCCCACAAAGCCCTTTTAAAGGCCATTGGCACTTTTGTGTAGGCTAGGGTTTTTTTTATTTTGGGGGCTTTTTTATTTTGATAGGGCTATTAGATTAGGAGTCATTCATTTTAATTTTTGATAATTTCATTTTTTATTTTTGTATAATTTAGTGTGTAGTTTTTTTTGTAATTTAGAAAATTGTATTTTAATAATTTTTTTTTATGTTATTGTAATGTTAGTTTTTAGTGTAAGGCAGGTTAGGTTTTATTTCACAGGTAACTTTGTATTTATTTTAACTAGGTATCTAGTAAATAGTTAATAACTATTTACTAACTAGTCTACCTAGTTAAAATAAATACAAACTTACCTGTGAAACAAAAATAAAACCTAAGATAGATACAATTAATTTTATTATTTATTTATTTTGTTTATTTTGTTGCTAGCTTAGGTGTTTTTTTTACAGGTAAGATTGTATTTTGTTTTAAATAGGAATTATTTAGTTAATAATTGTAAGGTTTATTTATTTTTATTTTAGTTATATTTTAGTTATTGGGGTGTAGGCTTAGAGTTACGTTAGGATTAGGGTTATACATAGGGTTAGGGTTACGTTAGGGTTAGGGGTTAATATATTTATGTAGAGTTAGTGTTGTGGGAGGTCAAAGGTTTAGGGGTTAATAATTTATTTTAGTATATTTCGTTGTGGGGGCTTGTGGTTTAGTTGTTAATAGGTTTATTATAGCAGTGGTGTGGGCAGGCGGCAGATTACGGGTTAATAATCTTTAAATAGTGTTTGCGATGCAGGAGGGCGGCATCTTAGGGGTTAATAGGTTTATTATAGTGGCGACGATGTCGGGGAGCAGCGGAATAGGGGGTTAATAAAAAATTGGGGCGCCGATGTTTGGAGCAGCAGATTAGGGGTTAATAATTATATTTTAGTGTTTGCATTGCAGGAGGGCCTCAGTTTAGGGGTTAATAGGTAGTTTATGGGTGTTAGTGTACTTTTTAACACTTTATTATGAGTTTTATGGTACAGCTTTGTAATGTAAAACTCATAACTACTGACTTCAGATGGCGGTACGGATCTTGTCAGTATAGGGTGTACCGCTCACTTTTCCGCCTCCCAGGCAAACTCGTAATACTGGCGCTATGGGAGTCCGATTGAAAAAGGACTTTTTTAAAAGTGCTGTACTGACGTTGCGTGACAGCCAAAAAGGTGTGCATTACACCTATACCAACAAGACTTGTAATAGCGGCGTTAGGGAAAAAGCAGCGTGGCAAAATAATTTTTGTTTTTGGGGAGCATTTTAAATGGTGGGGCAGAACCCATGCTGCCCATATGGATGAGCCGCCACTAGTGAGATTGTTTACTGTGCATACGCACATTTAGCATATCTTGATATACTCCTTAAACCGCCATTTTAATCAGTGTCAGCTTAGAAACCAGGTGGTGCCATGTGTTAGGTTGACAAAGATATGAATTTACATAATACAACTCCCAGCTCATTGAGCAGACCCATTGTTTACACGGTTGATGCATGCAGGAAGCATATTTAGATATGCTTTATATGCAGATGCACAGTAAAAGCTCTCTCATAAACCTGTGATATAAATTATTACAACATTTTTTGTTAATGCAAGTATTTTGCAAAAACACTTCACATTCAAATATACTAATGCACATTTTAGTTTTAACTGGAATGCTCCTTCAAATAATTTGCAAAGGCTGAGGAAATTCTATCACTAGAATCACTAGAAAGGCTCTCAGGAATGTTAGAAAAAATGAATAGAATGTCTAATTAGTCCATTACTTGAACAATCTTTCTAGAAAATCTTAGAACACCATCAGAATTCTTAATTTTTCTATCTGACTAGAAAGATGCCATTTTTGCCATTTGCCAAAACCTTTCCTATAACAAGTGCACAGGAGTCATCCTGTGATTTTGCTGTAAAAATATGAACTGCAGAAAACTCTTAGGAATATAAATAAGCTGGGCTGGAGCAGAAGGGCAGCTGTTTCTAAGTGTTTAATGTGTATATACTGTATCTGAACATTGTGTTCTGACAACTTAGTTAAAGTAAACTGGCTGCATAGTTCTAAATCTTTTTTGTGTGTTTAGTTTAGCTGTGTGTGCATTAATTTAACAAAAGCCCGAAATAGCCAAGGGAATATAACAAATACTGTCTAATAAAAGATTATAGTTATCGTTGACTTTGTAAAAGGGTTTGTTTTCACTGCACTGCCCATGTGATTTTTAAAAAAAAAATAATTTACTAAAGAGACATGAAAATAATAATAATTTTTAAAAAATGATCAAATAAAAATGGCATTTCCTCTTTCCATGAGGCCTACTTATCAAGCCGTCAACTTACTTGCATTCGACGGCACCAATACGCTCGCCTGACATCGCCTAACATTGCTGCCGCAGACCTGAATACATTCTCCATATTTATATAAAAAGCTGTCAAAAAGCTGCGCACTAAGTTCGGGGCGATGAGCAGCAGACTGTTGTTAACTAAACAGTCATCGATCTCGCTGCTCTTCGGCTTTTTCACAGCTTTATTTGAATACTGTCACTAAACACCACCACTATACTAAACTGTTTAACCCCTATCCCATCACTCCCGGACCCCGCCACAACCCTAATAAAGTTATTAACCCCAAAACCGCCGCTCCTAGAGCCCACCACAACTAACTAAATGTATTAACCCCTAAACCCCTGGCCTCCCACATTACTAGCACTTACTAAACCTATTAACCCCTAAACTGCCAGCCCCCCACATCGCCATAAACTAAATTAAACTATTAACCCCTTAACCTAACAACCCGCTAACTTTATATTAAATATTAACTCATCCCTATCTTATAATAAATGTAAACTTACCTTTAGATTTAAATTAAACTATATTAAACTAATAATTAAGCTACCCTAACTATTATACTAAAATTATATTAAACTATTGATTAATCTACTCTAACTATTATACTAAAATTACATTAAACTATATTAAACTATTAATTAACCTACCCTAACTACTATACTAAAATTACATTAAACTATATTAAACTATTAATTAACCTACCCGAAATATTATACTAAAATAACATTAAACTATATTAAACTATTAATTAACCTACCCTAAATATTATACTAAAATTACATTAAACTATATTAAACTATTAATTAACCTACCCTAACTGTTATACTAAAATTACATTAAACTACAAATTAAATTAAATATATTACATATTTAAACACCTAACCCTACTCAAATAATTTAAATCTACAATAAAAAATTACAAAGTTGCAAAAAACTAACAACTAAGTTACAAAAAATAACAAACACAAGTTACAAAAAAACACTGTTACACAAAATAAAAAATAAATTATCAAATATTTAAACTAATTACACCTAATCTAAGAACCCTATCAAAATAAAAAAGCCCCCCCAAATAAAAAAACCCCTAACCTACAATAAACTACAAATAGCCCTTAACCCCTTAACGACTGAGGACGTGCAGGGTACGTCCTCAGAAAAAAGGCAGTTAATGCCTGAGAATGTACCCTGCACGTCCTCAGTGTGGAAAGCAGCTGGAAGCGATCCTGCTCGCTTCCAGATGCTTTCCGGTTATTGCAGTGATGCCTCGATATGGAGGCATCCTGCAATAACCTTTGTAAGCCATCCGGTGCAGAGAGAGCCACTCTGTGGCCCTCTCTGCACCGGAGATCGGTGGCTTACTGTGTTGGTGGGTGGGAGCCGGACCGGGAGGCGGCCATCGATGGCCCTGGTTGTGTGAAGGGGGGCGGGATCGTGGGCGGGGGGTGGCTGGGGGGCGCGCGCGCGTGCACGGGAGGGTGGGGGCGGGCGCGTGCACGGGGAGGGAGCGGGTGGGAACCACTACACTACAGAAAATTCTGAAATAAAAAATGTAAAAAAGATGTAAATAATAAAAAAAAAAACGATCAGCAAGGTGGTGGGGGTTTGTCTGTGTGTGTGGGGGGGGAAGCTACAAAGCTACACTACAGAAAAAAACCAAAAACAAAAAAAAAGCACTTTTTATTGCAAACTGGGTACTGGCAGACAGCTGCCAGTACCCAAGATGGCCCCCAATAAGGCAGAGGGGAGGGTTAGAGAGCGGTTTTGGGGGGGATCAGGGAGGTTGGGGGCTAAGGGGGGGATCCTACACAGTAGCATATGTAAATATGCTAAAAAAATGTATTTATTTTTTTAAAACCCTTTTATTTTAGTACTGGCAGACTTTCTGCCAGTACTTAAGATGGCGGGGACAATTGTGGGGTGGGGGAGGGAAGGGAGCTGTTTGGGAGGGATCAGGGGGTGGGATGTGTCATATGGGAGGCTGATCTCTACACTAAAGCTAAAATTAACCCTGCAAGCTCCCTACAAACTCCCTAATTAACCCCTTCACTGCTAGCCATAATACACGTGTGAGGCGCAGCAGGATTTAGCGGCCTTCTAATTACCAGAAAGCAACGCCAAAGTCATATATGTCTGCTATTTCTGAACAAAGGGGATCCCAGACAAGCATTTACAACCATTTGTGCCATAATTGCACAAGCTGTTTGTAAATGATTTCAGTGAGAAACCTAAAATTGTGAAAAAATTTACGTTTTTTTTAATTTGATCGCATTTGGCGGTGAAATGGTGGCATGAAATATACCAAAATGTGCCTAGATCAATACTTGGGGTTGTCTACTACACTACACTAAAGCTAAAATTAACCCTACAAGCTCCCTAAAAGCTCCCTAATTAACCCCTTAACTGCTGGGCATAACACACTTGTGGTGCGCAGTGGCATTTAGCGGCCTTCTAATTACCAAAAAGCAACGCCAAAGCCATATATGTCTGCTATTTCTGAACAAAGGGGATCCCAGAGAAGAATTTACAACCATTTATGCCATAATTGCACAAGTTGTTTGTAAATAATTTCAGTGAGAAACCGAAAGTTTGTGAAAAAGTGAAGATTTTTTGTATTTGATCGCATTTGGCGGTGAAATGGTGGTATGAAATATACCAAAATGGGCCTAGATCAATAATTTGGGATGTCTACTAAAATAAAATATATACATGTCAAGGGATATTCAGGGATTCCTGAAAGATATTAGTGTTCTAATGTAACTAGCGCTAATTTTGGAAAAAAGGGGTTTGGAAATAGCAAAGTGCTACTTGTATTTATGGCCCTATAACTTGCAAAAAAAAGCAAAGAACATGTAAACATTGGGTATTTCTAAACTCAGGACAAAATTTAGAAACTATTTAGCATGGGTGTTTTTTGGTGGTTGTAGATATGTAACAGATTTTGGGGCTCAAAGTTAGAAAAAGTGTGTTTTTTTCAATTTTTCCTCATATTTTATCATTTTTTTTATAGTAAATTATAAGATATGATGAAAATAATGGTATCTTTAGAAAGTCCATTTAATGGCGAGAAAAACGGTATATAATATGTGTGGGTACAGTAAATGAGTAAGAAGAAAATTACAGCTAAACACAAACACCGCAAAAATGTAAAAATAGCCTTGGTCCCAAACGGACAGAAAATGGAAAAGTGCTGTGGTCATTAAGGGGTTAAAAGGGCCTTTTGCGGGGCATTGCCCTAAAGAAATCAGCTCTTTTACCTGTAAATAAAAAATACAAACAACCCCCCAACAGTAAAACCCACCACCCAAATAAAAAACTAATCTAAAAAACCTAAGCTCCCCATTGCCCTGAAAAGGGCATTTGGATGGGCATTGCCCTTAAAAGGGCATTTAGCTCTATTGCTGCCCAAACGCAACTCTTGCCATGAACAATCCCCCTAGAAGAGAGGAGTGTGTAAACTTCAGTGTATGGTCCTCAGCTGCGGATACATAACTAAAACTTATGCCCAGGGTGTTTGCTAGATTCCCTGGTAACAGAGGAGGATGTAATAAGGTATCCTCAGTTCGTTCAGGGAATCAACCAGTTTGTTATCAGGCGAAGGCTAACAGTCACACAATACCGTGTTAAGAAACATGAGTGCTTAACTGTGAGAATGTTTTGCCTAATACCTTTTAAGACGTTACTGTGAATGACAGGTAAGTGAGGAAGTGATCGTTTTAAGTCACAGGATTTGTTATAGGTAAAAGCTGAAGTAGAAGTAAGCGTTCTGCAGTCTGGATTTCTATGGTGGAATTGCTAGTCAGAGCAATCCAGAAGTGTTTATGAATAACATCCGTACAATAAAGAAATGTCAACCAGAGACGTTAAAGTTCAGAATAAATTGTGCAATGTAAGGCAGGGTTTTTACTGAAGATGGAAATTTAACTTACTTTTGTTTTACGAGAGTCTTGAGAGCGGGTGTCACGATGCAGCTCAAGCAGTTGAAGTGAGCTGAGGAGGAATCCGGAATGGCGTGTGACATCACCGCTAACGACTGTAAAGCCCGAAAATCTGAGATCAGCTGATCTGTCAGGTTTGAATCCGATACCTGATGAGCGCTGGAAAGTTAGGCTCGCTGCTTCCTGTAGAAGGAGAATTACCAAGCAATTTTAAAAGGTGTTGTGAGCCTTTATGAGGGAGGTTAGGGGCGTGTCAGCTGATAATATGTATAATAGAAAGGCAGAAGCCAGTGTTGAACCATGGAATTAGCATTAGATATGACAAATCTAAAACTAAAACCCACCCAATAAACCATTTAAAAAACACTAACCCCCTGAAGATCCACTTACAGTTTTGAAGTGCCGACATCCATCCTCAAAGAAGCCGGCAGAAGTCCTCAAAGAAGCCAGGAGAAGTCCTCAATGAAGCGGCAGAAGTCTTCATCCAAGCCCGCAGAAGTCTTCACCCAGACGGCATCTTCTATTTTCATCCATCCGGTGCGGAGCTGCTCCATCTTCAAGACATCTGACGTGGCGCATCCTCATCTTCCGACAACTACCCGACGAATGAAGGTACCTTTAAGTGACATCATCTAAGATGGCATCCCTTAGATTCTGATTGGCTGATAGAATTCTATCAGCCAATCGGAATTAAGGTTGAAATTGACTGTTGCAATCAGCCAATAGGATTGAGCTTTCATCCTATTGGCTGATCCAATAGTGGCGAGCGTACCTGGTAGGTATTTGTTAACTAGCAAAAGTAGTCAGATAGTGCCGAATTTGCATTCGGAACATCTGTAGTGACGTAAGCATTGATCTGTGTCGGACTGAGACCGCCGGATCGTATGAAACGTCACAAATTTCAACTTTTGCCGGTCTGTAGGCTTTGATAACTAAGGGGAATCAGGCTTGCCACAATTCCAGCGTATTTGCGGTTGACGGCTTGATAAGTATCCCTCCATGTGTTTGATTCCTGCTAATGATAACAGAAACTCATGAGTTGTCTGTGCCACTCAAATAATAATACAGAGGAGGAAAAATGATTAATAATGTGCTAGCGTTTACAATAAACTAGACTAAAATAAATAAATAAAATTATATAGAAAAAAATCTCAGCACTTCAAATAGATGTTGATGATTTAATATTTTTCAATAAGAACACATAAAAATCAAGAGAGCATTAGTCTCATGCCCAATCAACTTTCACCCACTCACAACATTCACAACAAACATACAGAAGCAAAAAGAAACATATAAACCCTGATCGTCCCTATGGATTATCAAATGCTGCCAACGTCACAGCAAAAACTTTTGAGCTGGATGATAAGGGAGAGTCCTGTATTTAAAGAAAATGTCCACTTTATGATATATGTATGCTTTGTATCCTTTTGTCAAGTGTTAGTATATAGTGCATCAGTAGAACTTTCACTGTTTGTTACAGGTTAATACATCCATGTGTCTATATAAGACAGTTCACTTCACAGTCCTGGTCTAATGAGAGTACAATCCAGATCCTTTATCACTCATACAACCAAACTCTGTTAAAGCATGTACAGTCCTTGATTCACTGTATGGTATTTTATTGGTATCCACCGTATGTAAACATACACAGCTAACAGTTCATGTCAAGGAATCAGCCAATCAGAATCAAGTTCAATCCGATTGGCTGATCCAATCAGCCAATCAGATTGAGCTCGCATTCTATTGGCTGTTCCGATCAGCCAATAGAATGCAAGCTAAATCTGATTGGCTGATTCCATCAGCCAATCAGAATATTCCTACCTTAATTCCGATTGGCTGATAGAATCCTATCAGCCAATCGGAATTCGAGGGACGCCATCTTGGATGACGTCATTTAAAGGAACCGTCATTCGTCGTTCAGTCGTCGGCCAGGATGGATGTTCCGCATCGGAGGTCTTCAGGATGATGCCGCTCCGTTCCAGATGGATGTCGATAGAAGATGCCGCCTGGATGAAGACTTCAATCGGATGGAAGACCTCTTCTGCCCCGCTTGGATGAAGACTTCAATCGGATGGAAGACCTCTTCTGCCCCGCTTGGATGAAGACTTCTACCGGATCATGGACATCTTCAGCCCCCCGCTTGGGCTTGGATCAGGACATCAGAGGAGCTCTTCAGGACCGATCGGTGAACCTGGTATGGTGAAGACAAGGTAGGAAGATCTTCAGGGGCTTAGTGTTAGGTTTATTTAAGGGGGGTTTGGGTTAGATTAGGGGTATGTGGGTGGTGGGTTGTAATGTTGGGGGGGGTATTGTATGTTTTTTTTACAGGCAAAAGAGCTGAACTTCTTGGGGCATGCCCCGCAAAGGGCCCTGTTCAGGGCTGGTAAGGTAAAAGAGCTTTTAACTTTAGTAATTTAGAATAGGGTAGGGCATTTTTTATTTTGGGGGGCTTTGTTGTTTTATTAGGGGGCTTAGAGTAGGTGTAATTAGTTTAAAATTGTTGTAATATTTTTCTTATGTTTGTAGATATTTTTTTATTTTTTGTAACTTAGTTCTTTTTTATTTTTTGTACTTTAGTTAGTTTATTTCATTGTAGTTATTTGTAGGTATTGTATTTAATTAATGTATTGATAGTGTAGTGTTAGGTTTAATTGTAGGTAATTGTAGGTATTTTATTTAATTAATTTAATGATAGTATAGTGTTAGGTTTAATTGTAACTTAGGTTAGGATTTATTTGACAGGTAATTTTGTAATTATTTTAACTAGGTAACTATTAAATAGTTCTTAACTATTTAATAGCTATTGTACCTGGTTAAAATAATTACAAAGTTGCCTGTAAAATAAATATTAATCCTAAAATAGCTACAATGTAATTATAATTTATATTGTAGCTATATTAGGATTTATTTTACAGGTAAGTATTTAGCTTTAAATAGGAATAATTTATTTAATAAGAGTTAATTATTTTGTTAGATGTAAATTATATTTAACTTAGGGGGGTGTTAGTGTTAGGGTTAGACTTAGCTTTAGGGGTTAATACATTTATTAGAATAGCGGTGAGCTCCGGTCGGCAGATTAGGGGTTAATAATTGAAGTTAGGTGTCGGCGATGTTAGGGAGGGCAGATTAGGGGTTAATACTATTTATTATAGGGTTAGTGAGGCGGATTAGCGGTTAATAACTTTATTATAGTAGTGCTCAGGTCCGCTCGGCAGATTAGGGGTTAATAAGTGTAGGCAGGTGGAGGCGACGTTGTGGGGGGCAGATTAGGGGTTAATAAATATAATATAGGGGTTGGCGATGTTAGGGCAGCAGATTAGGGGTACATAGGGATAATGTAAGTAGCGACGGTGTCCGGAGCGGTAGATTAGGGGTTAATAATAATATGCAGGGGTCAGCGATAGCGGGGGCGGCAGAATAGGGGTTAATAAGTGTAAGGTTAGGGGTGTTTAGACTCGGGGTACATGTTAGAGTGTTAGGTGCAGACGTAGGAAGTGTTTACGCATAGCAAACAATGGGGCTGCATTAGGAGCTGAACGCGGCTTTTTTGCAGGTGTTAGGTTTTTTTTCAGCTCAAACACCCCCATTGTTTCCTATGGGGGAATCGTGCACGAGCACGTTTTTGAGGCTGGCCACTTGCGTAAGCAACTCTGGTATCGAGAGTTGAAGCTGCGTTAAATATGCTCTACGCTCCTTTTTTGGAGCCTAACGCAGCCTTTATGTGGACTCTCAATATCAGAGTTATTTTTATGGTGCGGCCAGAAAAAAGCCGGCGTTAGTTTTTCGGGTCGTTACCGACAAAACTCTAAATCTAGGCCTCAATTTCTATATTTCCCCCCTAAGAAAAAAAAGAGATTTAACAGTTTTTTTTTTTACTCCAGCATATTTGGGGGTTACTATTGACTAACTATTCTGCCACCCTTCAACCTATAGCGCACTGAGAGCGGTACTGAATTTAGCTGGACGGTGAGCAGAAACATAACATTTCCTTTCTGCCCGGCTGCCTTTTAACTACAAGCGTGGCTGTCAGTGTCGCGCTAGCAGATTTGACTGGGTGCGTGGAGATGGAATGTACTGTCCAGAGTGCTAAAGTCAGTTTTGGAGCATTAATAGCGCCCAGGAAAATCGATCACTGTATTATATAGTTATGGTAGGCAGCTTACTCATGTACATTACGCTGAAGTACTCAAGGGGGGGCTGCACCAGACATTCCCACACCCCCAGGAAGCTGCCAGGCTGGCCTAGTATAGATAGCGCATTAAAGATGTACAGCAGCTACAAAATCCTTCCAGACTGGACTGCTCCCTCATTAGCCGTGCAGCATTCTGGTACTTATAGCGGTCAGCCTGGGCAACTTAAGGGGCAAATTACCCTATGGGTATTTTAGGTGCTTCAAACCAGGGTGCTAGGGCCTTATTTAAAGGTGCCAGTGGAGCCCTGGTGCCTGGGTTTGTTGAGCCCTGTCTTACATATATGGAGAGTATAATTTACAATAATCTGGAACAATTTAGATTTTTTAGTACCTTTATTATGTATGTAAGTTACAATCTAGTTGTCATTTACTATCAGTTTCATCTTTGCAGTTAACTCCCCTATTAAATTCACCTGCTGTATCACACTTTACATACTGATTCCAGTGCTTGTGGCTTTGGGGGAAAGGGCGTCTTAGGCTAGACTCAACAGCGCTTAGTTTACTCTCCTTGTTCCCTTGTCTGAGTGTCAGCTAAATCAATTTAAAGTATTTGTTTACTTACCATTTCCTAGATTACTTTATAGGGATAGGAAGGTCAGAATTGAAATGTGCATCAATGCATTTCAATTTTAAATAGAAGCATTATTGAAATATACATAATTTATACATACTTTACCAAAAAAGCTTTTCATATACGCATATTTGCTGTAAGGGCCTGCGTACCAGCATTCAACACCATGGGGCCTATTTACCAATGTGCGAGCGGACATGATACAAAGTAGCATATCATGTCCGCTACACATTGCGGCACATCAAAAATCATTGCACCAGCAGTTCTTGTGAACTGCTGGTGCATAGCCGGCCCCCTACAGATTCGCGGCCAGGGGATGTCAATCAATCCGATTGTATTTGATCGGGTTTATTTCTGTTCGCCACCTCAGAGCAGGCAGACAAGTTATGGAGCAGCGGTCTTTAGACCGCTGCTTCTTAACTTTTGTTTCGGGCGAGCCTAAAAACTCGCCAGAAACTAGGGGCATCAAGCTCCATACGGAGCTTGTTTAATATGCCCCGATGCCTGTTCAGAGAGCTGGTTTCGGTGTGTATCTTAATAAGTGGTATTTTATTGGTATACGTGAAATGTATATCCATATAGTTAAAGCTGTCTCCATGTCAGGGTTTTTTCCCTGTTTTGTTTGCCATGTGCTGCTGGCAGCCATTTTACTCACCTCTCTTGCTGATTATGGTGCATTGTGGGGGATGCTGCTCATTTCCTGCACTTCCTTTTATGGCCAGACTGGTGTGCATCATCCGTGTGAGACAGGATGCAGTCTCAGAATTGTGATGTCATCACTTATTATTTAAAGGGCCTCTGTTCAGTATGATTTGCCTTTGCGTTGTCTCAGACCTGTTTGTGAGAGTTCCTGTGTATTACCTGGCTGTCTGACGTCCTTGCTGGTTCCTGATCCCTGACTTGTTCCTGACTCTGCTGTTTTTCTTGTTCCTGATTCTGGCTCATCTGACTACTCACTTTGGCTGCTGATTCGGCTCATCTGCCTATTCACTTTGGTTCATGACTCGGCTCGTCTGACTACCAGATCTGGTTTTGACTCCTGGCTTGTTATTTGACTTGTGGACATTTTATTATTTTTTGCTATTAATAAAGGTGTGATTATTTTTGCACTTCTCGTCTCAGTTTGATTCCTGGCACCCTGACACTCCAGAGTCAATTATCACTTGAGACTTGATATGCTGATCCTCCCACTGTAAAAGGATAGGGAGAGTACAATGAGTAAGTTGTTTTACTTGAGTAGTCAAACAAGTCAAGGTATAAGTTTGCTTACCCTTCTTTTGAAGTAGTTGAGGACAGTCCTTCACACCATGTTTTGATGCACCACAGTACATACAGAGATTTCCTGTACGTCTTCTCAATCTTTCTTGTTGGGAAAGTGGACCTCTTAAGTAGCCAATCTCCATTGGTTCAGTTGTAGTTTTAGTAGAGTGTTTGGGGTATGTAGTGGATGGCATTGGTGTCTGTGATTTCCTTAAAGGAGAATCTGATTGTTGTTTCTCTAGTCTCCTTTCTCTAATGCGTCTGTCTAAAGTGATGCATACATTTATAAGTTCTTCCAATGTCTCTGGGAAATCTACTCTAGCTAACTCATCTTTGAGGGAGTCTGAGAGTCCTAATCAGAAGGAAAGTTTGTTCCACTCTGTATCCTTTGACCACCTTTTGAAGTCAGTGATATAAACTTCTACCGGTTTTTTATGCTACTTGAGTGATCTCATAGCAGTCACTGCGGTAAGCTGCTTATAGGGGTCATCATATAGCTGTGCCATAGCTTTAAAGAAATCATTAACAGAGTGTAGTATGGGATCATTAGATTCAAAATATGAGTTAGCCCATACACGAGGTTCCCCTCTTAAGTAAGAAATAGTGGTGAGGACCTTTGTATGATCAGTGGGGTATGTCTTAGGTTTTAGTGCAAAATATAACATACAGGCATTTTTAAATTCCCTGAACTCCTTTCGGTCACCATAAAAATTTTCTGGGGGACTAGGGTGGGGTTCAGGTGCTGTATCAGTATGTTTAATAGATTCAAATGTGTCACTTATGTAATTATTTAGGTTTATATTCTCTTGTTGTAGAGATGTAAGACCTAATGTAAGATTGTCTACCCTTTGGGTAAGAGCCTGGACATGTGTTATCAAATCCTCTGGTTCCATGTTTTTAAATTATATGGCTTGGTAATGCTGTCATGAACAATCCCCCTAGAAGAGAGGAGTGTGCAAACTTCAGTGTATGGTCCTCAGCTGTGGATACATAACTAAAACTTATGCCCAGGATGTTTGCTAGATTCCCTGGTAACAGAGGAGGACGTAATAAGGTATCCTCAGTTCGTTCAGGGAATCAATCAGTTTGTTATCAGGTGAAGGCTAACAGTCACACAATACTGTGTTAAGAAACATGAGTGCTTAACTGTGAGAATGTTTTGCCTAATACCTTTTAAGAGGTTACTGTGAATGACAGGTAAGTGAGGAAGTGATCGTTTTAAGTCACAGGATTTGTTATAGGTAAAAGCTGAAGTAGAAGTAAGCGTTCTGCAGTCTGGATTTCTATGGTGAAATTGCTAGTCAGAGCAATCCAGAAGTGTTTAGGAATAACATCCGTACAATAAAGAAATGTCAACCAGAGACGTTAAAGTTCAGAATAAATTGTGCAATGTAAGGCAGGGTTTTTACTGAAGATGAAAATATAACTTACTTTGGTTTAATGAGAGTCTTGATGCAGCTCAAGCAGTTGAAGTGAGCTGAGGAGGAATCCGGAATGGCGTGTGACGTCACCGCTAACGGCTGTAAAGCCCGAGAAACTGAGATCAGCTGATCTGTCAGGTTTGAATCCGATACCTGATGAGCGCTGGAAAGTTAGGCTCGCTGCTTCCTGTAGAAAGAGAATTATAAAGCAATGGTAAAAGGTGTTGTGAGCCTTTATGAGGGAGGTTAGGGGCGTGTCAGCTGATAATATGTATAATAGAAAGGCAGAAGCCAGTGTTGTAACATGGAATTAGCGTCAGATACACAGTCACAAATCTAAAACTAAAACCCACCCAATAAACCTTTTAAAAAACCTAACACAAACCCCCTGAAGATCCACTTACAGTTTTGAAGAGCCGACATCCATCCTCAAAGATGCCGGTAGAAGTTCTCAATGAAGTGGCAGAAGTCTTCATCCAAGCCCGCAGAAGTCTTCACCCAGACGGCATCTTCTATCTTCATCCATCCGGCGCGGAGCAGCTCCATCTTCAAGACATCTGACGCTGAGCATCCTCATCTTCCGACGACTACCCGACGAATGAAGGTTCCTTTAAGTGACATCATCCAAGATGGCATCCCTTAGATTCCGATTGGCTGATAGAATTCTATCAGCCAATCGGAATTAAGGTTGAAATTGGCTGTTGCAATCAGCCAATAGGATTGAGCTTTCATCCTATTGGCTGATCCAATAGTGGCGAGTGTACCTGGTAGGTATTTGTTAACTAGCAAAAGTAGTCAGATAGTGCTGAATTTGCATTTGAAACATCTGTAGTGACGTAAGCATTGATCTGTGTCGGATTGAGACCGCCGGATCATATGTTACGTCACAAATTTCAACTTTTGCCGGTCTGTAGGCTTTGATAACTAAGGGGAATCAGGCTCGCCACAATTACGCTGCGGAATTCCAGCGTATTTGCGGTTGACGGCTTGATAAGTATCCCTCCATGTGTTTGATTCCTGCTAATGATAACAGAAATTCATGAGTTGTCTGTGTCACTCAAATAATAATACAGAGGAGGAAAAATGATTAATAATGTGCTAGCGTTTACAATAAACTAGACTAAAATAAATAAATAAAATTATATAGAAAAAAATCTCAGCACTACAAATAGATGTTGATGATTTAATATTTTTCAACGAGAACACATAAAAATCAAGAGAGCATTAGTCTCATGCCCAATCAACTTTCACCCACTCACAACATTCACAACAAACATACAGAAGCAAAAAGAAACATATAAACCCTAGGCGTCCCTACGGATTATCAAATGCTGCCAACGTCACAGCAAAAACGTTTGAGCTGGATGATAAGGGAGAGTCCTGTATTTAAAGAAAATGTCCACTTTATGATATATGTATGCTTTGTATCCTTTTGTCAAGTGTTAGTATATAGTGCATCAGTAAAACTTTCACTGTTTGTTACAGGTTAATACATCCATGTGTCTATATAAGACAGTTCACTTCACAGTCCTGGTCTAATGAGAGTATAATCCAAATCCTTTATCACTCATACAACCAAACTCCGTTAAAGCATGTACAGTCCTTGATTCACTGTATGGTATTTCATTGGTATCCACCATATGTAAACATACACAGCTAAAAGTTCATGCTAAGGTAACCATATTTCAAGGTATATCCGTATGCAATCCTGTGTTGAAGAGGCTGTCTGAGGTCAGGTTAGTACTCACAATCAGATTTACTTCTCTTTAAACCGCCTCGTCTTTGTCCTCCATACAATAAGTACTTACAGGAGTTTGTGTGTCCTTCGTGTATTCGGCATGTACATACTTTTGGGGGATGGTGACGGTATCGTCAAGACGCTCCATGAAGTTAACAGACCATCTGACTACATGACGTAATCACGTGCATTGATTTAACACTCCCATGCACATTTCGGGCTCCGCCCTTTGTCAAGGAGTATGCTCATGCTTCTTTGGTAAAGCCTTTTAAACCAAGTCAAGTCATTTCTTATTGGTTAATATTTTCAGATGTCATACGTTCAACAGATACGCACATGACTTTCAGTATCAGGCATAAAAAGTAACCATTTATATTGCAAAAAAGAAACAAAGTACTAGATGTAATCTCTGCTTATTATTCCAATCCTAAATTGAATCATCTACACGTATTCAATTATTCATCCTATATCTACAAATCTTAAAGTGAATGTAAATTTTGATGCTAAAGTGCCCGTTTTTTAAAAAATTGATTAAAAACAGGGGCACTTTAATTCATCAAAATTTACATTTCACTCCTGTTGTGAAGAAAAACTTACCTTTTAATCTTCACAGCAGCTCCAGCTTCCTCCACCAGTCGCAAAGCCTCTTCCTGGGTCTAAAATGAGGAATTTGGCTTCTTCCAATCACGGCATTAAATCAGACACTGATTCCTCCGGGGGGGAAGCCGTGATTGGAGGATGACCCATCCATCATGTCTGACATCAAAAATGGCTTGCGACGACCGGAGGAAGCTGGAGCTGCTGTCAAGTAGTTATGTCGTGAATAGTTCGCCAGAGAACAGTTCCCGGCGAACATAGCTTGTTCGCGTTCGCAGCGGCGGGCGAACATATGCAATGTTCGACCCGCCCCCTATTCGTCATCATTGAGTAAACTTTGACCCTGTATCTCACAGTCTGCAGACACATTACAGCCAATCAGCAGCAGACACTCCCTCCCAGACCCTCCCTGCTCCTTGGCAGCAGCCATTTTAGATTCATTCTGATCCTACATTCTTAGTGAGAGGAGGGATAGTGCTGCTGCTGCTGATTTTATAGGGAAAATGATAGCTAGGCTAGTGTATTCAGTGTCCACTACAGCCCTGAAGGACTCATCTGATCTCTGCTGTAAGGACAGCACCCCAAAAAGCCCTTTTTAGGGCTACATCAGTCGTTTTTTTTCTTTTTTTTTCTTTGTAATCTAATAGCAGTTGCCTGCCTGGCACTGCCAGCCTCTGTGTCAGGCTCACAGCATATACTGTGCCTACTTGCTCAGTGCAACCAGTCATATCTGGTGTAACATTAGTGTAAATTTAAAAAAAAAACTTTTACATCAGTCTGCTAGTGTAATCTAATTGCAGTTGCCTGCCTGCCAGCGTGTGTGCCAGGCCCACTTGCCAAGTTAGTGGCACCACTCATATTTGTTGTAACAGTAGTGTAAATATTTAAAAAAAAACTTTTTTGACTGTGAAACATCAGTCTGCTAGTGTAATTTAATTGCAGTTGCCTGCCTGCCAGCGTGTGTGCCAGGCCCACTTGCCAACTAGTGCCACCAATCATATTTGTTATAACAGTAGTTTAAATATTAAAAAAAAAACTTTTTTGACTGTGAGACATCAGTCTGCTAGTGTAATCTAATTGCAGTAGCCTGCCTGCCATCGTGTGTGCCAGGCCCACTTGCCAAGTTAGTGGCACCACTCATATGTGTTGTAACAGTAGTGTAAATATTTTTTAAAAAAACTTTTTTGACTGTGAAACATCAGTCTGCTAGTGTAATCTAATTGCAGTAGCCCGCCTGCCAGCGTGTGTGCCAGGCCCACTTGCCAACTAGTCACCAATCATATTTGTTATAACAGTAGTGTAAATATTTAAAATAAAAACTGTTTTTGACTGTGAAACATCAGTCTGCTAGTGTAATCTTATTGCATTTTCCTGCCTGGCAGTGTGTGTGCCAGACCCACTTGCCAAGTTAGTGGCACCACTCATATTTGTTGTAACTGTAGTGTAAATATTAAAAAAAAAAAAACTTTTTTGACTGTGAAACATCAGTCTGCTAGTGTAATTTAATTGCAGTTGCCTGCCTGCCAGCTTGTGTGCCAGGCCTACTTGCCAACTAGTGCCACCAATCATATTTGTTATAACAGTAGGGTAAATATTTTAAAAAAAAACTTTTTTGACTGTGAAACATCAGTCTGCTAGTGTAATCTAATTGCAGTAGCCTGCCTGCCAACGTGTGTGCCAAGCCCACTTGCCAACTAGTGCCACCAATCATACAATCATATTTGTTATAACAGTAGTTTAAATATTTAAAAAAAAACGTTTTTGACTGTTTGACATCAGTCTGCTAGTGTAATCTTATTGCAGTTGCCTGCCTGCCAGTGTGTGTGCCAGGCCCACTTGCCAAGTTAGTGGCACCACTCATATTTGTTGTAACAGTAGTTTAAATATTTAAAAAAAAACTTTTTTGACTGTGAGACATCAGTCTGCTAGTGTAATCTAATTGCAGTAGCTTGCCTGCCAGCGTGTGTGCCAGGCCCACTTGCCAACTAGTGCCACCAATCATATTTGTTATAACAGTAGTTTAAATATTTAAAAAAAAACTTTTTGACTGTGAGACATCAGTCTGCTAGTGTAATCTAATTGCAGTTGCCTGCCAGCGTGTGTGCCAGGCCCACTTGCCATCACTCATATTTGTTGTAACAGTAGTGTAAATATTTTAAAAAACCTTTTTGACTGTGAAACATCAGTTTGCTAGTGTAATCTTATTGCAGTTGCCTGCCTGCCTGCCAGCATGTTTGTGCCAGGCCCACTTGCCAAGTTAGTGGCACCACTCATATTTGTTGTAACAGTAGTGTAAATATTTTTTTTAAAAAAAACTTTTTTGACTGTGAAACATCAGTCTGCTAGTGTAATCTAATTTCAGTTGCCAGGGCAGCCTGCCACTGCCAGCCTGTGTGTCAGGCTCACAGCATATACTGGGCCTTCTTCCTCAGTGCCACCATTCATATCTGGTGTAACATTAGTGTTAATTTTTTGAAATTTTTTTTTTACATCAGTCTGCTAGTGTAATCTAATTGCAGTAGCCCGCCTGCCAGCGTGTGTGCCAGGCCCACTTGCCAACTAGTGCCACCAATCATATTTGTTATAACAGTAGTGTAAATATTTTAAAAAAAAACTTTTTTGACTGTGAAACATCAGTCTGCTAGTGTAATCTAATTGCAGTTGCCTGCCTGCCAGCGTGTGCCCGGCCCACTTGCCAACTAGTGCCACCAATCATATTTGTTATAACAGTAGTGTAAATATTTAAAAAAAACTTTTTTGACTGTGAAACATCAGTCTGCTTTTTTGTGTCAGGCTCACAGCGTATACTGTGCCCACTTGCTCACTGCCACCACTCATATCTTGTTTAATAGTAGTGTAAGTGTACATTTAAAAAAAATCAACTTTTTTGATTGTGAAACATCAGTCTGCTTTTTTGTGTCAGGCTCACAGCGTATACTGTCACTGTGCCCACTTGCCCAGTGGCACCACTCATATTTTGTTTAATAGTAGTGTAAGTCTACATTTAAAAAAAAAATGACAGGCAGAGGCAGGCCACCCCGCAGGTGCCGTCATGGTCGTGGTGCTGTGATTCCCTTTGACCCTACAATAATGCACAGTGTTCAGAGGCCACGTGCCATGAACGCGAAAAGTTCTGATGAAATAGTTGACTTTATAATACAGGACACCCAATCTTCTACAGCTTCCGCTCATAACCTTGACGCACCATCCACCTCCAGCTTAGCTTCGGGCACCTCTCAAGTGACCAGTGCCACTCGCCCGCCTGCCGCCACCACCAACACTAGCACCACAGCCGCTTCACTTGATCTGTCAGAGGAGTTATTGACACATCAGTTGGAAGAAATGATTGATGCGCAACCATCATTGACAGAGGATGTAGATAACAGTGATACGTCTCAGTCAGGCAGCATTACAGACATGGACGACGTACGGTGTGATGATGATGATGATGTTGTACCCGCTGCTGCTTCCTTTGTTGATTTGTCAGATACAAGTGAAGCGGTTGATGATGATGCGTCCGTGGATGTCACGTGGGTGCCCGCTAGAAGAGAAGAAGAAGAGGGGGAAGTTCAGATGGGGAGACAGAGAGGAGGAGGAGGAGGAGACGAGTTGGAAGCAGGGGGAGGTCATCGCAAGGAGATAGTGGCACAGTCAGACAGCATGCATCGGTACCCGGGGTCAGCCAGACAGCACGCCAATCAACGCATGCTGTTGCCACCACCAGAATGCCGTCATCGCAGAGCTCAGCAGTGTGGCATGTTTTTGGTGTGTCTGCCTCTGACAACAGCGATGCCATTTTCAACCTGTGCCAAAAGAAACTGAGTCATGGGAAGTCCAACACCCACCTAGGTACAACTGCTTTGCGAAGGCACATGATCTCACAGCACAAACGACGATGGGATGAACACATGAGTAGAAGCAGCACACAAACTCAAAGCCACCATCCTCCTCCTGCTCCAGCATCTTCAGCCACGTCAACCGCTGCTGTACTCCTTGCCCCCTCTCAACCATCCGCCACTCAGTCTCTCTTCCGTAGCAGTTCTTGGTCATCTGCCCACAGTCAGGTGTCTGTCAAGGACATGTTTGAGCGTAAGAAGCCAATGTCCCAAAGTCACCCCCTTGCCTGGCGTCTGACAGCTTGCTTGTCTGAACTCTTAGCCCGCCAGCTTTTACCATACAAACTGGTGGAGTCTGAGGCGTTCAAAAAATTTGTATCTATTGGGACACCGCAGTGGAAGGTACCCGGCCGAAATTTCTTTTCACAAAAGGCAATCCCCAACCTGTACCCGATTGTGCAAAAGGAAGTAATGGCATGTCTGGCACACAGCATTGGGGCATGATAGCTGGTCTGCAAAGCATGGTCAGGGCCGGTATATCACCTACACTGCGCATTGGGTAAACCTGCTGACGGCTGACAAGCATGGAATGCGGGGCTCTGCAGAGGAGTTGATGACACCGCCACGACTTGCAGGCAGGCCTGCTGCTACCTCTTCTACTCCTCCTACTCCATCCTCTTCCATAACCTCTTCCTTGGCTGAGTCCTCTTCTGCTTCTGCGTCTTGCTCCACATCAACGGCACCCCCCCAGCTCCCCAGGTACTATTCAACATCCCGGATATGGCAGTGTCACGCCGTCTTGGGGTTGACTTGCCTGAAAGCAGAGAGTCACACCGCACCAGCACTCCTGTCTGCCCTGAACGCACAGGTGGATCAGTGGCTGACTCTGCACCAACTGGAGATTGGCAAAGTTGTTTCTGACAATGGAAGTAATTTGGTGGCGGCATTGAAATTGGGCAAGTTGACACATGTGCCATGCATGGCACATGTGTGTAATGTGATTGTACAACGCTTTGTGCATAAGTACCCAGGCTTACAGGACGTCCTGAAGCAGGCCAGGAAGGTGTGTGGCCATTTCAGGCGTTCCTACACGGCCATGGCGCACTTGTCAGATATCCAGTGGTGAAACAACCTGCCACTGAGGCGCTTGATTTGCGACAGCCCAACACGTTGGAATTCAACACTCCTAATGTTCGACCGCCTGCTCCAACAAGAAAAAGCTGTTAACGAGTATTTGTATGACCGGAGTGCTAGGACAGCCTCTGGGGAGCTGGGGATTTTTTTGCCACGTTACTGGACGCTCATGCGCAATGCCTGTAGGCTCATGCATCCTTTTGAGGAGGTGACAAACCTAGTCAGTCGCACCGAAGGCACCATCAGCGATATCATACCATTTGTTTTCTTCTACAATCGATGCCATACCTGTACTGGATTGTGCAAAAGGATGGCATATGTGGTGTTTCATGCTGTTGTTTCTGTTGAGGGTCAGGGACCCTTGTATAAAAAGGCTTAAGGAGAACGACCTGTACTGGGTGTCCAAGCATCTTTTTCCATCTCCCGGTTCCTAAAAATTATCTCCGGGTTCCTAAAATCGATGCCATACTTGTACTCGATTGTGCAAAAGGATGGCATATGTGGTGTTTCATGCTGTTGTGCCTGTTGAGGGTCCGGGACCCTCGTATAAAAAGGCTGAAGGAGAACGACCTGTACTGGGTGTCCAAGCATCTTTTTCCATCTCCCGGTTCCTAAAAATTATCTCTGGGTTCTTAAAATCGATGCCATACCTGTACTGGATTGTTCAAAAGGATGGCATATGTGGTGTTTCATGCTGTTGTTTCTGTTGAGGTTCGGGGAGCCTCGTATAAAAAGGGTGAAGGAGAACGACCTGTACTGGGTGTCCAAGCATCTTTTTCCATCTCCCGGTTCCTAAAAATTATCTCTGGGTTCCTAAAATCGATGCCATACCTGTACTGGATTGTTCAAAAGGATGGCATATGTGGTGTTTCATGCTGTTGTTGCTGTTGAGGGTCGGGGAGCCTCATATAAAAAGGCTGAAGGAGAACGACCTGTACTGGGTGTCCAAGCATCTTTTTCCATCTCCCCGGTTCCTAAAAATTATCTCCGGGTTCCTAAGATCGATTCCATACCTGTACTCAATTGTGCAAAAGGATGGCATATGTGGTGTTTCATGCAGTTGTTTCTGTTCAGGGTCGGGGATCCTCGTATAAAAAGGCTGAAGGAGAACGACCTGTACTGGGTGTCCAAGCATCTTTTTCCATCTCTGATTCCTAAAAATGATCTCCGGGTTCCTAAGATCGATGCCATACCTGTACTCTATTGTGCAAAAGTATAGCATATGTGGTATTTCATGTTGTTGTGCCTGTTGATGGTCGGGGACTAGTGATGTCGCGAACTGTTCGCCGGAGAACAGTTCCCGGCAAACATAGCTTGTTCGCGTTCGCTGCTGCGGGCGAACATATGCGATGTTCGATCCGCCCCCTATGTGTCATCATTGAGAAAACTTTGACCCTGTATCTCACAGCCTTCTGACACATTTGAGCCAATCAGCAGCAGACACTCCCTCACAGACCCTCCCAGCTCCTTGGCAGCAGCCATTTTAGATTCATTACGATCTTGCTTTCTTAGTGAGAGGAGCTTTAGTGTTGCTGCTGCTGACATTATAGGGAAATAGATAGCTAGGCTACTGTATTTAGTGTCCACTACAGTCCTAAAGGACTCATCTAATCTCTGCTGTAAGGACAGCACCCCAAAAAGCCCTTTTTAGGGCTATAACTTCAGTCGTTTTTTTTTTTATTTGTAATTTTATTTGCATTTGCCTGGCTTTCAGCCTGTGTGTGAGGCTCACAGCATATACTGTGATTAGTGCCACCACTGATATCTGCTTAACATTAGTGTAAATTTAACCAACAAAACTTTTAAATAATTTTGCTAGTGTAATCTAATTTCATTTTCTATCAGGCCTGTGTGTTTCTGACTTACACAGCATACTGTGGTTAATTGATTCCCTACCTAGCAGCTACCACTCATATCTGCTTAACATTATTTTAAATTTTAAAAAAAAACTTTTAAATCATTTTGCTAGTGTAATCTAATTTCATTTTCTATCAGGCCTGTGTGTTTTTGACTTACACAGCATACTGTGGTTAATTGCTGCCCTACTGCCATAATTTTTAGGAACCGGGAGATGAAAAAAGATGCTTGGACACCCAGTACAGGTCGTTCTCCTTCAACCTTTTTATACGAGGCTCCCCGACCCTCAACAGAAACAACAGCATGAAACACCACATATGCCATCCTTTTGCACAATCGAGTACAGGTATGGCATCGATTTTAGGAACCCAGAGATAATTTTTAGGAACCGGGAGATGGAAAAAGATGCTTGGACACCCAGTACAGGTCATTCTCCTTCAGCCTTTTTATACGAGGGTCCCCGACCCTCAACAGGCACAACAGCAGGAAACACCACATATGCCATCCTTTTGCACAATAGAGTACAGGTATGGCATAGATTTTAGGAACCCGGAGATAATTTTTAGGAACCGGGAGATGAAAAAAGATGTTTGGTCGGTGATCCTACTTCAAATTTGGGGCACTGCGCGTGCAATGTACTGTGCCACCAGATATGAGTGGTGTGTTAAGTAGTACTATTCTTAACAGTTTAATCACTGTTATGTGCCTTTTTTTTGTTTGGGTTTTGTAGCCACAGTGCAGTACCAGAGGCCAGAAAAATTAGGCATGTAAAACTGCCAGAAAAATTAGGTATTGTTGCAACCGCTGCTGTAGAAGCGGCCAGAAAAATTGATGTTTGTTTGACAGTTAGAAAGTGCCCTAAAACATTGCGGCTTGAACACTAGTTGTTGGCGGGTAAATCAAGCAAGTAATCCGCCATTCGAAGATAAAATACAGCAGCATGTGTACCATTTGTAGCCCAAGGCAGCTCATCTCATTAGACATTTTTACTCGAATGTATCGCACAATGTCAGTCTCTTCGGGATCCATCTCTCATTCATTTTAATTAAGGTGAGATAATCAAGACTTTTTTGACCTAGGCGACTTCTCTTCTCAGTGACAATACCTCCTGCTGCACTGAAGGTCCTTTCTGACAGGACACTTGAAGCGGGGCAGGCCAGAAGTTCGATTGCAAATTGGGATAGCTCAGGCCACAAGTCAAGCCTGCACACCCAGTACTCAAGGGGTCCATCGCTCCTCATTCAATCAAATTTTTAAAAACCGGGCACTTTAGCATCAAAATTTATTCCTAAAAATGATCTCCGGGTTCCTAAAATCGATGCCATACCTGTACTCTATTGTGCAAAAGGATGGCATATGTGGTATTTCATGCTGTTGTGCCTGTTGAGGGTCGGGGACCAGTGATGTCGCAAACTGTTCGCCGGAGAACAGTTCCCGGCGAATTTAGCTTGTTAGCATTCGCCGCTGCGGGCGAACATATGCGATGTTCGATCCGCCCCCTATGTGTCATCATTGAGAAAACTTTGACCCTGTATTTCACAGCCTTCTGACACATTTGAGCCAATCAGCAGCAGACACTCCCTCACAGACCCTCCCAGCTCCTTGGCAGCAGCCATTTTAGATTCATTACGATCTTGCTTTCTTAGTGAGAGGAGCTTTAGTGTTGCTGCTGCTGACATTATAGGGAAATAGATAGCTAGGCTAGTGTATTTAGTGTCCATTACAGTCCTGAAGGACTCATCTAATCTCTGCTGTAAGGACAGCACCCCAAAAAGCCCTTTTTAGGGCTATAACTTCAGTCGTTTTTTTTTATTATTATTTGTAATTTTATTTGCATTTGCCTGGCTTTCAGCCTGTGTGTGAGGCTCACAGCATATACTGTGATTAGTGCCACCAATGGTACCTGCTTAACATTAGTGTAAATTTAACCAACAAAACTTTTAAATCATTTTGCTAGTGTAATCTAATTTCATTTTCTTTCAGGCCTGTGTGTTTCTGACTTACACAGCATACTGTGGTTAATTGCTGCCCTACCTAGCAGCCACCACTCATATCTGCTTAACATTATTTTAAATTTAAAAAAAAAAACTTTTAAATAATTTTGCTAGTGTAATCTAATTTAATTTTCTATCAGGCCTGTGTGTTTCTGGCTTACACAGCATACTGTGGTTAATTGCTGCCCTAGCAGCCACGACTCATATCTGCTTAACATTATTTTAAATTAAAAAAAACAAACTTTTAAATAATTTTGCTGGTGTAATCTAATTTCATTTTCTATCAGGCCTGTGTGTTTCTGGCTTACACAGCATACTGTGGTTAATTGCTGTCCTAGCAGCAGCCAGCCACCACTCATATCTGCTTAACATTATTTTAAATTTAAAAACAAAACCTTTTAAATCATTTTGCTAGTGTAATCTAATTTCATTTTCTATCAGGCCTGTGTGTTTCTGGCTTACACAGCATACTGTGGTTAATTGCTGCCCTAGCAGCCACGACTCATATCTGCTTAACATTATTTTAAATTAAAAAAAAAACCTTTTAAATCATTTTGCTAGTGTAATCTAATTTCATTTTCTATCACGCCTGTGTGTTTCTGGCTTACACAGCATACTGTGGTTAATTGCTGCCCTAGCAGCCACGACTCATATCTGCTTAACATTATTTTAAATTAAAAAAAAAAATTTTAAATCATTTTGCTAGTGTAATCTAATTTCATTTTCTATCAGGCCTGTGTGTTTCTGGCTTACACAGCATACTGTGGTTAATTGCTGCCCTAGCAGCCACGACTCATATCTGCTTAACATTATTTAAAATAAAAAAAAATAAAAAACTTTTAAATCATTTTGCTAGTGTAATCTAATTTCATTTTCCATCAGGCCTGTGTGTTTCTGGCCCACATCATATAGTGTGATTAATAGCTCTTTTTTCCACCACTTATATCTGGTGTAACATTAGTGTAAATTTAAAAAAAAAAAAATTTACATCAGTCTGCTATTGTTATTTAACTTTAGTTGCCAGGCCAGCCTGGCTGCCATTAGTGCCAGCCTGTGTGTCAGACTGCCAGCATACACTGTGCCTACTTCCATCCTCAGTGCCAGTCCACCACTCCTATCTGGTGTAACATTAGTTTAAATTTTGTAAAAAAAAAACTTTTACATTAGTCTTCTAGTGTTATTTAATTTTAGTTTACAGGCCCGCCTGCCACTAGTGCCAGTGTGGTATACCTTTAACTCTAACTCCTCCTATGTGATCTCCTTCCTATTTAAGGACTACCTGTTGCATTCATTTACTGCCTGATTATTGAAGTCATACCTACTCTGGTGTAGCTATTCCTATTTCAGGTCTCCTAACACTTGTGTTCTGTGCTAAGTATCGTTCCAAAGATTACTTTTGATACCTTTTTGAATATCTTATGTTTTTGTTGCAACTTTGTTATTACCGAGTCTGGATCACTGAACGGCCGGAACTACTTTTTTACCGCTACCCGGAAGTAAGCCGCATTCACACACGCTGCCTGTCCCAGTCACGGATCTCCCAATGCGGTAACGGAACACTCACGGTCCCGAAGGTGGTAACGTACACGAACCAAACTAAAGCCTTTAAGCTTTTTACCTGCATGTTGTTGTCACCATTCTGAATTATTGGGCAAATCCTATTATCTGCAATATCCATTACAAACAAACAATGTGTGTCTGCGGAGTGTCTGAACTTGTAAATATTTTAGGATGTGTGTGATTGCGTGAAGTAAAGGAGTTCTATTTTTGTTACTATCATTACTGATTCAGACCATGTCAGTATATCTACTCCTTCTGTGGCTTCCTTTCGATATATATTGAACATATGATATATATCTCATTATTATATCCTTATCTTTATTAACACATAAGTTTGTAGTTAATACTAAAATTCATCATATATTAAATGTCTCATATTGTTTAATCAGGCTACATAGAAGTTGTTTTCTGATTAATACAAAAAAGAGCAACAAGCTCTAATTTTAGGGCTAACCTTCATAACTATTGCCATAAATACTTGTTTTCTGAATTACAAAGCTCACAATACCACATAATAATCAGGCCCAAAAGACAATCAAAATCTTTTTTTGATTGGAACATTTACTATTATGGATCCTAATGAAATAAAGAAGGAGTTTAATAATGTCTATCTCAAACTTGATTATTTGGCAAGAGCAGTAACTGAAGTGCAAACCGAAAATGCTGCACTTAAAACTATAGTTAAAGATTATGTTTCACAAAAACCTCATGATCCACCTGAACCTCATATTAATTATCCACAACCCTTCTCAGGGAAACGTTCTGACTTCAGGGAATTTAAGAATGCCTGTAACTTATTATTCTCCCTTAGACCTAGGACTTATCACACTGAGCGGATTAAAGTATGTACCACAATATCTTTTTTACAAGGTGAACCTAGGACTTGGGCTAATAGGTTTTTCGAAAACAATAACCCTATCTTAGATTCATTACAGGATTTTTTTTCTGCTTTGACTAGTCTATATCAAGACTCAAATACTCAAATAAATGCTGAAACGAGATTAAGGTCTTTAAAACAGGGTAAGAGAAATGTGGAAGATTATACCACTGAGTTTCAGATGTGGGCAGAGGACTCTCAGTGGAATGAAATCAGTTTAAAGAATCAATATCGTCTGGGGTTGTCTGAATCACTCAAAGATGAACTTTCACGTCTGGAGATCCCTGATACTCTTGAGGGGCTTATCAAATTAAGCATCTCTTTGGATCGACGTTTGAGAGAAAGGAGAGCAGAGAGGGCCTCTTATGATAACCCATCCAGGAAACCTTACCAAGTCACTACAAGTCATGACAGAGCTCATGGCAGTGCTACCCACATGGAGATTGGAGTTATTAGAGGACCTCTGCCACCAGAGGAAAAAATTAGAAGGAGGTTGGAAAACCTCTGTTTATACTGTGCACACAAGGAACATTCAGTATCCACTTGTCCTATGTTAAAAAAAACAAAAGAATGGTAAGACAATAACCAGTGACTTTATTTACAGCATTACAAATGATACCCATATGACTTTGTCCATTTCTTTACAGTGGGACAAGAAAAATATCCAAACCAAGGCATTAATTGATTCAGGAGCATCTGGCAATTACATTGATTCCACCTATGTATATAAAAATAAAATACCAGTTATATGCAAACAAAACCCTGTCTCCATTAAGTTAATAGATGGTTCATTCATAGAACAAGGACCTATCACACATCATACTGTTCCCCTTCTTGTAACATCATTCCAAGGACACACTGAATACTTATCCTTTGATCTCATATCAATACATCAGCATACTCTCATCTTAGGGTATCCTTGGTTGAAGAAACACAACCCAAACATAAATTGGGTTTCAAGTAAGGTGACATTAGATTCTGCCTTTTGTTTAAAGACTTGTTAGCCACATCAAACCATAGCGTCACTTGATAATGGTTTACCCTCGTGTTATCAGGATTTGGCAGAAGTATTCAATTTAAAAGAGGCAGAAAACCTTCCACCCCATAGGGATTTTGACTGCCCTATCGATATAATACCTGGTTCTAAAATCCCTCATGGTAAGATTTATCCTCTCTCTCAAGAGGAACTTCAATATATTAGAAATTACCTAGATGAAAATTTACGTAAGGGATTCATTTCACACTCCACATCCCCTGCAGCTGCAGGAATGTTTCTAGTAAGAAACAAGGATGGTACCATAAGACCTATTATTGATTATAGGGCATTAAATAACATCACAATAAAAAACAGATACCCTTTACCTTTAATACCAGAACTTTTGGAGCGTCTAACTGGTGCCACTATTTACACCAAACTAGATTTAAAGGGGGCTTATAATTTGATTAGAATCAAAGAGGGTCACGAATGGAAGACGGCATTCCGGACTAGATATGGCCTTTTTCAGTATAATGTAATGCCTTTCGGTCTGAGTAATGCCCCAGCAACTTTTCAGTTTTTTATAAACGAGATATTCCGAGACCTTATTGACGTCTGTGTCATAATATACCTTGATGACATCCTAATTTATTCTAGAACACCACAAGAACATGAAAAACATGTACGCTGGGTGTTAACTCGTTTAAAAGAACACAAATTATATGCTAAATTGGAAAAGTGTTCTTTTCATGTTACAGAAATAAAATTCTTGGGTTACATCATCAGTCCCAACCAAATACAAATGGATCCGGAGAAGGTATCAGCAATTTTAAATTGGCCTACTCCCACTTCAACAAAATCTGTACAACGTTTCATTAGTTTTGCGAACTTTTATAGAAAGTTTATTAAAAATTTCTCTTCAATCGTTAAACCATTAACAGCACTTACTAGTGAAAAACAAAGATTTAAATGGACAGAATCCGCAAGTCAAGCTTTCAACAAGTTGAAAGAATATTTTACCACAGCACCCATCTTAGCTATGCCAGACTTTGATTTGGAATTTATTCTTGAAGTAGATGCATCTGACTCAGGTATCGGTGCAGTATTGTCACAACAGGATAAAAACATGACTGAGATTCATCCTATCGCTTTTTATTTGAAGATGTTGACTAGCGCTGAGAAAAACTATAGCATAGGAGATAAAGAACTTCTAGCTATAAAAGGTGCCCTTGAACACTGGAGACATTTATTAGAAGGTTCCAAACTGCCTTTTAAGTTTTTTACTGACCATAAAAATCTTGAATTCCTAAAGACAAGTAAGACTTTGTCTGCACGCCAAGCAAGATGGTCAATATTTTTTGATCGTTTTAATTTTCTTCTAACATACAGACCGGGACACTTGAATACCAAGGCCGATGCTCTCTCTAGACAACATGATCAAGACACTCAAGATCAAATCAACCAAATCATTCCAAAAGAAAAGATTTTAGGTTTACTTACACCTTTGGAAGAAGATATATTAAAAGAATTAAAGCATGAACCACCACATGGAATAGACTGTCAGAAAGATTCCAATACTGGTCTTTTTTACCATAAATCTAAACTTTACATTCCCCAACAGATGAGATCTTCCATCCTCAAACAAACCCATGATGGGACTCTTGCGGGTCATCCAGGTATTTCCAAAACTATTGACCTAACTAGGAGAAATTATTGGTGGCCACTCATGGATGCTTATATAACAAATTATGTAAAACATTGTGATACCTGTGCCAGAAATAAGTTAGTTCACAAAAGACCATCAGGTCTTTTGTCTCCTCTGCCTATTCCTGACAAACCTTGGAGTACCATATCAATGGACTTTATTGTTGAATTACCTGAATCCCATCAATACAATACTATCTTAGTTGTCATTGACCATTTAACAAGACTGGCTCATTACATTCCATTAAAAGGTCTGCCTACAGCTTTCACAACAGCTCATGTTTTCTTAGACAATATAGTTCGCTTACATGGATTGCCTAAAGTTATTATAACTGACCGTGGTACTCAGTTTACCTCTAATTTCTGGAGATCTTTATGCAAGCTAATCCAGATTGATTCAAGATACTCGACTGCATTTCACCCTCAGACAAATGGTCTCACGGAACGACTTAATCAAACCCTTGAGCAATATCTTCGCTGTTACATATCTCATCTTCAGGATGATTGGTCATCTTATCTACCTTTGGCAGAGTTCTGTTATAATAATACCACTTCTTCATCAACTAAATTATCCCCATTCTTTGTTACTTACGGATATCATCCTACCACCATCTCTTTGAGTTCTCAACAAGTAAACTCACCCTCTGCATTGGATTTTGCGAATAATTTACATGAAAGGCTGGATATCCTGAAAAAACATCTTTCAGAAGCCAAAGAATATCAGAAGAGGTTGTATGATACCCATCATACAGCAGGTCCCACCTATCAAATTGGAGATTTGGTTCTGCTATCAACAAAGAATCTTAAACTTTCCGTTCCTAGCAAAAAGCTAGCTAATCAATATTTGGGTCCTTTTAAGGTGTCTAAAATAATCAACCCAAATGCTTTGAGATTGGAGCTTCCTCAGGATTTTATGATTCACCCCTCTTTCCACGTCTCTTTGCTGAAGCCATATCTTCCTTCACCTCAGTCCCTCTCCTTGTCTAGACCACCTCCGATAGTCATTGATGATCGAGAAGAGTATGAGGTTGAAGCTGTGTTGGATTCTAGGATCCATAGACGGAGGTTGGAGTACCTTGTGAAATGGAAGGGTTATGGTTCAGAGGATAACTCTTGGCAACTTCATTCTGATCTTCGCACTCCCCGTCTTCTGCGGAATTTTCATTGCCGCTATCCTGAGAAACCTAGTTTGGAATCCCCTGGGGTGCTTCCTTGAAGGGGGGGAGATGTGGTATACCTTTAACTCTAACTCCTCCTATGTGATCTCCTTCCTATTTAAGAACTACCTGTTGCATTCATTTACTGCCTGATTATTGAAGTCATACCTACTCTGATGTAGCTATTCCTATTTCAGGTCTCCTAACACTTGTGTTCTGTGCTAAGTATCGTTCCAAAGATTACTTTTGATACCTTTTTGAATATCTTATGTTTTTGTTGCAACTTTGTTATTACCGAGTCTGGATCACTGAACGGCCGGAACTACTTTTTTACCGCTACCCGGAAGTAAGCCGCATTCACACACGCTGCCTGTCCCAGTCACGGATCTCCCAATGCGGTAACGGAACACTCACGGTCCCGAAGGTGGTAACGTACACGAACCAAACTAAAGCCTTTAAGCTTCTTACCTGCATGTTGTTGTCACCATTCTGAATTATTGGGCAAATCCTATTATCTGCAATATCCATTACAAACAAACAATGTGTGTCTGCGGAGTGTCTGAACTTGTAAATATTTTAGGATGTGTGTGATTGCGTGAAGTAAAGGAGTTCTATTTTTGTTACTATCATTACTGATTCAGACCATGTCAGTATATCTACTCCTTCTGTGGCTTCCTTTCGATATATATTGAACATATGATATATATCTCATTATTATATCCTTATCTTTATTAACACATAAGTTTGTAGTTAATACTAAAATTCATTATATATTAAATGTCTCATATTGTTTAATCAGGCTACATAGAAGTTGTTTTCTGATTAATACAAAAAAGAGCAACAAGCTCTAATTTTAGGGCTAACCTTCATAACTATTGCCATAAATACTTGTTTTCTGAATTACAAAGCTCACAATACCACAGCCAGCCTGTGTGTCAGGCTGCCAGCACATACTGTGCCTAGTTCTATCATGAGGGCCATCACTCCTATCTGTTGTAACATTAGTGTAACTTTTTTAAAAACAAACTGTTACATCAGTCTGCTATTGTTATTTAATTGCAGTTGCCTGTCTGCCAGCGTGTGTGCCAGGCCCACTTTCCAACTAGTGCCACGAATCATATTTGTTATAACAGTAGTGTAAATATTTAAAATAAAAACTTTTTTGACTGTGAATCATCAGTCTGCTAGTGCAATTGAATTGCAGTTGCCTGCCTGCCAGCGTGTGTGCCAGGCCCACTTGCCAACTAGTTACACCTATCATATTTGTTATAACAGTAGTGTAAATATTTAAAAAAAAAAGAATTTTGACTGGGAAAGATCAGTCTGCTAGTGTAATGTAATTGCAGTTGCCTGCCTGCCTGCCAGCGTGTGTGCCAGGCCCACTTGCTGCCAACTATTGCCACCAATCATATTTGTTATAACAGTATTGTAAATATTTAAAATCAAAACTTTTTTGAATATGAATCATCAGTCTGCTAGTGCAATTGAATTGCAGTTTCCTGCCTCACAGCGTGTTTGCCAGGTCCACTAGCCAACTAGTGCCACCAATCATATTTGTTGTAACAGTATTGAAAATATTTTAAATCAAAACTTTTTTGACAGTGAATCATCAGTCTGCTACTAGTGCCATTGAATTGCAGTTGCCTGTTTGCCAGCGTGTGTGCCAGGCCCACTTGCCAAAAAGTTACACCAATCATATTTGTTCTAACAGTATTGTAAATATTTAAAATAAAAAATTCTTAGACTGTGAATCATCAGTCTGCTAGTGCAATTGAATTGCAGTTTCCTGCCTACCAGTGTGTGTGCCAGGCTCACTAGCCAACTAGTGCCACCAATTATATTTGTTGTAACAGTATTGAAAATATTTTAAATCAAAACTTTTTTGACTGTGAATCATCAGTCTGCTAGTGCCATTGAATTGCAGTTGCCTGCCTGCCAGCGTGTGTGCCAGGCCCACTTGCCAACTAGTTACACCAATCATATTTGTTCTAAGAGTATTGTAAATTTTTAAAATAAAATATTTCTTGACTGTGAAATATCAGTCATCTAGTGTAATCTAATTGCAGTTGCCTTCCTCCCAGCGTGTGTGCCAGGCCCACTTGCCAAGCCAACTAGTGCCACCAATCATATTTGTTCTAACAGGTTTGAAAATATTTAAACTAAAAACTTTTTTACTGTGAATCATCAGTCTGCTAGTGCCATTGAATTGCATTTTCCTGCCTGCCAGCGTGTGTGCCAGGCCCACTTGCCGTTTCCAACTAGTGCCACCAATCATATTTGTTCTAACAGTATTGTCAATTTAAAAAAAAAAAAAAAAAATTGGACTGTGAAGCATCACTCAGCTAGTGTAATCTAATTGCAGTTGCCTTCCTCCCAGCATGTGTGCCAGCCAGGCCCTCTTGCCAACTAGTGCCACCAATCATATTTGTTGTCACAGTACTAAACATTTTTGACTTTGAAACATCAGTCTTTTTTTTGTTGTCAGGCTCACAGTGTATACTGTGCCCACTTGCCCAGTGCCACCACTCATAATTTGTTTAATAGTATTGTAATTGTACATTTTAAAAAAAATGACAGGCAGAGGCAGGCCACCCCGCAGGTGCCGTCGTGGTCGTGGTGCTGTGATTCCTTTAGACCCTACAAATATGCACATTGTTCAGACGCCAGGTGCCAGGGGGGAGGCAAAAAGTTCTTAGGAGGACCTAGTTGAATGGCTAACACAGGACACCCAATCTTCTACAGCTTCCGCTCCTAGTCCTCCTAACCTTGACGCACCATCCACCTCCAGCTATGCTTTTGGCACCTCTCAAGTGACCAGTGCCACTCGCCCGCCTGTCACCAACACTAGCACCACAGCCGCTTCACTTGATCTGTCAGAGGAGTTATTGACACATTAGTTGAAAGAAATGAGTGATGCGCAACCATCATTCACAGAGGATGTAGATAACAGTGATATGTCTCAGTCAGGCAGCATTACAGACATGGAGGTACGGTGTGATGATGATGATGTTGTACCCGCTGCTGCTTCCTTTCTTTATGTGTCAGATACAAGTGAAGTGGTTGATGATGATGTGTCGGTGGATGTCACGTGGGTGCCTGCTAGAAGAGAAGAAGAAGAGGGGGAAAGTTCAGATGGGGAGACAGAGAGGAGGAGGAGGAGAAAAGCTGGAAGCAGGGGGAAGTCATCTCAAGGAGCTAGTGGCACAGTCAGACAGCATGCATCGGCACCCGGGGTCAGCCAGACAGCAAGCCGACACCAATCAACGCATGCTGTTGCCACCACCAGAATGCAGTCATCGCAAAGCTCAGCAGTGTGGCATTTTTTTTGTGTGTCTGCCTCTGACAACAGTGATGCCATTTGCAACCTGTGCCAAAAGAAACTGAGTCGTGGGAAGTCCAACACCCACCTAGGTGCAACTTCTTTGCGAAGGCACATGGTCTCACATCACACACAACCTAGTTACCATGGGTCACAGACCGCGTGTCTTGTTGTTATACTTTGTCAGGGTAATCATGCAGGCCATATAGACCTCCCCCAATAGGGGGAGTAAGAGGGATTAAAGTGCTAAGAATAGTACTACTTAACACAACCTAGTTACCATGGGTCCCAGACCGCATGTTTTGATGTTATACTTTGTCAGGGTAATCATGCAGGCCATATAGACCTCCCCCGATAGGGGGAGTAAGAGGGATTAAACTGCTAAGAACAGTACTACTTAACACAACCTAGTTACCATGGGTCACAGACCGCGTGTCTTGTTGTTATACTTTGTCAGGGTAATCATGCAGGCCATATAGACCTCCCCCGATAGGGGGAGTAACAGGGATTAAAGTGCTAAGAATAGTACTACTTAACACAACCTAGTTGCCATGGGTCCCAAACCGCATGTTTTGTTGTTATACTTTTTCAGGGTAATCATGCAGGCCATATAGACCTCCACCGAAAGGGGGAGTAAGAGGGATTAAACTGCTAAGAAAAGTACTACTTAACACAACCTAGTTACCATGGGACCCAGACCGCGTGTCTTGTTGTAATACTTTGTCAGGGTAATCATGCAGGCCATATAGACCTCCCCCGACAGGGGGAGTTACAGGGATTAAAGTGCTAAGAATAGTACTACTTAACACAACCTAGTTACCATGGGTCCCAGACCGCATGTTTTATTATTATACTTTTTCAGGGTAATTATATATCTATCAAATCTATCTATTTATCTTCTATCGATTCTATCTAACTATCAATCTATGTATATCTATCTATCAAATCTATCTATCTCGTGTCCGGACTGTTTTGAGACAGCCACTTGTGTTTTTGACAAATTTGAAGTAGGAGGACAGAACAATCATATTCTTCCATCTCCCTGTTCCAAAAATGCAGGCCATATAGACCTCCCCCTATAGGGTGAGTAACAGGTAGTAGTAAACTGCTAAGAATAGTACTACTTAACACACCACGGGTCCCAGACAGCATGTCTTATTGTTATACTCTGTCAGGGAAATTATATATCTTTCAAATCTATCTATTTATCTATCAAATCTATCTAACTATCAATTTTATCTATCAAATGTATATTGCATCTATTGATCGATGTAATTCGTATCTATAAAATGTATATTGCATCTTTTGATCGATGTAATTCGTATCTATCAAATGTATATTGCATTTTTTGATCGATAACATTCGTATCTATCAAATGGATATTGCATCTATTGATCTATGTAATTTGTATCTATCAAATGTATATTGCATCTATTGATCTATGTAATTTGTATCAATCATATGTATATTGCATCTATTGAGCTATGTAATCTATGTAGCTATCTATCAAATCTATCTATCTCGTGGTTGTGCAAATGGACTGTTTGCGGTTGTTTGCGGTGCGTTACACTTGGAGTTTGGTCTGTCACTGTGAAGCGGGCGTAACCCTTACACTACCTGATCGATACGACATCATAACTGATGTTTTAAAGCATGTTATTGCAAACAATTTATTAATGTTAGGTGATTTAGGCCCTTTATGGGTTAAAAGCAGACTCTGCATCAACTATGTAATTTTCCATGGGAGTTTTGACATGGATCCCCCTCCAGCATGCCACAGTCCAGGTGTTAGTACCCTTGAAACAACTTTTCCATCACTATTGTGGCCAGAAAGAGTCCTTGTGGGTTTTAAAGTTCACCTGCCTATTGAAGTCAATGGCGGTTCGTGCGGTTTGCCGGTTAGCGAACAATAGCGGCAGTTCGAGTCCGCCATTCGCAAACCGAAATGTTTAAGTTCGCGACATCACTATCGGGGACCCTCGTATAAAAAGGCTGAAAGAGAACGACCTGTACTGGGTGTCCAAGCATCTTTTTCCATCTCCCGGTTCCTAAAAATTATCTCTGGGTTCCTAAAATCGATGCTATACCTGTACTCTATTGTGCAAAAGGATGGCATATGTGGTATTTCATGCTGTTGTGCCTGTTGAGGGTCGGGGACCCAAGTATAAAAAGGCTGAAGGAGAACGACCTGTACTGGGTGTCCAAGCATCTTTTTACATCTCCTGGTTCCTAAAAATTATCTCCGGGTTCCTAAAATTGATGCCATACCTGTACTCTATTGTGCAAAAGGATGGCATATGTGGTATTTCATGCTGTTGTGCCTGTTGAGGGTCGGGGACCCAAGTATAAAAAGGCTGAAGGAGAACAACCTGTACTGGGTGTCCAAACATCTTTTTCCATCTCCCGGATGTAGCGGTACTCCACTAGGGGGTCTCTCTTCCTCTGTCCAAACCCAGGGGTGGCCACCGGATAGTGGGACCAGAGATATAGTTGCTGAGACTGGGGTCAAGCCAGCGGGTGTATCTCCCCCAGCTGGGCTGGTCTCAGTGGACTCCCAGTCAGGTAGCGTCCTCTCTGCCCTGCAGCTCTTTATTGGCAGGTATCGTCCTCTCTGCCTGTCTGCTTCTAGGCAGGAATAAATCCCCCTGCCAGGCTGCTTCTTGGCAGGAATAGCTCCCTATGCCTCCAAATAGTGGGACCAGGGCTATCGTGGCTGAGACCAGGGTCAAGCCAGCGGCTGTATCTCCCCCAGCTGGGCTGGTCTCAGTGGGCTCCCAGGCAGGTTGTGTCCCCTCTGCCTGTCTGCTTCTAGGCAGGAATCGATCCCTCTGCCTTGCTGCTCCTTTCAGGAATGCCAGCTCTTTGCATACAGGCCCACAGACTCTGTAACAGAATGCAGGGTCAGAACCTCAAAACTGGTATACCTGAAAGAATCAGACAGCACAAAAAGGCAATCCCGGACCCCAACCTGTACTCGATTGTGCAAAAGGAAGTAACCTTACCATGGGTCATAGACCGCATGTTTTATTGTTATACTCAGGGAAATTATATCACTATCAATCGTATCAATCAAATATATATTGCATCTATTGATCTCTGTAATTCGTATCTATCAAATGTATATAGCATCTTTAGATCTATGTAATTTGTATCTATCAAATGTATATTGCATCTATTGATGTAATTCGTACCTATCAAATGTATATTGCATCTTTTGATCCATGTAGTTCGTATCTATCAAATGTATATTGCATCTTTTGATCTCTGTAATTCGTATCGATCGAATGTATATTGCATCTTTTGATCTATGTTATTCGTACCTATCAAATGTATATTGCATCTATTGATCTATGTACTCTATGGATCTATCTATCAAATCTATCAATCTCATGGCCGGACTGTTTTGTGACAGCAACTTGTGTTTCGGCCAAATTTGAAGTAGGAAGACAGACCAAGCATCTTCTTCCATCTCCCTATTCCGAAAATCAAGGCCATATAGACCTCCCCCGATAGGGGGAGTAACAGGTATTAAACTGCTAAGAATAGTACTACTTAGTGCTTAACACACCACGGGTCACAGACCACATGTTTTATTGTTATACTCTGTCAGGGAATTATATAACTATCAATCGTATCAATCAAATATATATTGCATCTATTGATCTCTGTAATTCGTATCGATCAACTGTATATTTCATCTTTTGATCTATGTAATTCGTACCTATCAAATGTATATTGCATCTTTTGATCCATGTAATTCGTATCTATCAAATGTATACTGCATCTTTTGATCTCTGTAATTCGTATTGATCAAATGTATATTGCATCTTTTGATCTATGTTATTCGTACCTATCAAATGTATATTGCATCTATTGATCTATGTAATCTATGGATCTATCTATCAAATCTATCGATCTCGTGGCCGGACTGTTTTGTGACAGCAACTTGTGTTTCGGACAAATTTGAAGTAGGAGGACAGACCAAGCATCTTCTTCCATCTCCCTGTTCCAAAAATCAAGGCCATATAGACCTCCCCCGATAGGGGGAGTAACAGGTATTAAACTGCTAAGAATAGTACTACTTAGTACTTAACACACCACGGGTCCCAGACCGCATGTTTTATTGTTAAACTCTGTCAGGGAAATATTATAACTATCAATCGTATCAATCAAATAAATATTGCATCTATTGATCTCTGTAATTCGAATCGATCAAATGTATATTGCATCTTTTCATCTATGTAATTCGTACCTATCAAATGTATATTGCATCTTTTGATCTGCCTTGCTGCTCCTTTCAGGCAGGCCAGCTCTTTGAATAGAGGCCCACAGACTGTAACAGATCTCTCTTGCAGGGAGAGGTGCAGCCAGAATGCAGGGTCAGAACCTCTGCAACTGGTATACTCGATTGTGCAAAAGGAAGTAACCTTACCATGGGTCACAGACCACATGTTTTATTGTTATACTCTGTCAGGGAAATTATATAACTATCAATCATATCAATCAAATATATATTGCATCTGTTGATCTCTGTAATTCGTATCGATCAAATGTATATTGCATCTTTTGATCTATGTTATTCGTACCTATCAAATGTATATTGCATCTTTTGATCTGCCTTGCTGCTCCTTTCAGGCAGGCCAGCTTTTTGCATAGAGGCCCACAGACTCTGTAACAGATCTCTCTTGCAGGGAGAGGTGCAGCCAGAATGCAGGGTCAGAACCTCTGCAACTGGTATACTTGATTGTGCAAAAGGAAGTAACCTTACCATGGGTCACAGACCGCATGTTTTATTGTTATACTCTGTCAGGGAAATTATGTAACTATCAATCGTATCAATCAAATATATATTGCATCTATTGATCTCTGTAATTCGTATCGATCAAATGTATATTGCATCTTTTGATCTGCCTTGCTGCTCCTTTCAGGCAGGCCAGCTCTTTGGATAGAGGCCCACAGACTCTATAACAGATCTCTCTTGCAGGGAGAGGTGCAGCCAGAATGCAGGGTCAGAACCTCTGCAACTGGTATACTCAATTGTGCAAAAGGAAGTAACCTTACCATGGGTCCCAAACGCACGTCTTTGTAATTCTCTGTCTGGAAAATTATATATCTTTCAAATTAGCTATTTATCTATCAAATCTATCTAACTATCAATCGTATCTATCAAATGTTTATTGCATCTATTGATCTATGCAATTCGTATCGATCAAATGTATATTGCATCTATTGATCTATGCAATTCATATCTATCAAATGTATATTGCATATATTGATCTATGGAATTTGTATCTATCAAATGTATATTGCATCTATTTATCTATGCAATTCATATCTATCAAATGTATATTGCATTTATTGATCTATGGAATTTGTATCTATCAAATGTATATTGCATCTATTGATCTATGTAATTCATATCTATCAAATGTATATTGCATCTTTTGATCTATGTAATTTGTATCTATCAAATGTATATTGCATCTATTGATGTAATTCATATCTATCAAATGTATATTGCAACTTTTGATCCATGTAATTCGTATCTATCAAATGTATATTGCATCTTTTGATCTATGTAATTCATATCTTTCAAATGTAAATTGCATCTTTTGATCTATGTAATTCGTATCTATCAAATGTATATTGCATTTATTGATCTATGGAATTTGTATCTATCAAATGTATATTGCATCTATTGATCTATGTAATTCATATCTATCAAATGTATATTGCATCTTTTGATCTATGTAATTCGTATCTATCAAATGTATATTGCATCTATTGATGTAATTCATATCTATCAAATGTATATTGCAACTTTTGATCCATGTAATTCGTATCTATCAAATGTATATTGCATCTTTTGATCTATGTAATTCGTATCTTTCAAATGTAAATTGCATCTTTTGATCTATGTAATTCGTATCTATCAAATGTATATTGGATCTTTTGCTCTATGTAATTCGTATCTATCAAATGTATATTGCATCTATTGATCTATGTAATCTATGTATCTATTTATCAAATATATCAATCTCGTGGTTGTGCAAATGGACTGTTTGCGGTTGTTTGCGGTGCGTTAAACGGGAGTTTGGTCTGTCACTGTGAAGCGGGCGTAACCCTTACACTACCTGATCGATACAATATCATACCTGATGTTTTAAAGCACGTTTTTCCAAACAATTTAGGAATGTTATGTGATTTATGCCCTTTATGGATTAAAACCAGACTCTGCATCAACTATGTAATTTTCCGTGGGAGTTTTGCCATGGATCCCCCTCCGGCATGCCACAGTCCAGGTGTTAGTCCCCTTGAAATAACTTCTCCATCACTATTGTGGCCAGAAAGAGTCCCTGTGGGTTTTAAAATTTGCCTGCCTATTGAAGTCAATGGCGGTTTGCCCGGTTCGCCCGTTCGCTAACAGTTGCGGAAGTTCGAGTCTGCCATTCGCGAACGGAAAATTTTAAGTTCGTGACATCACTATTCATAAAGGGTAATTATAACTGATTTGTTAAATGGAAATCTTTGAAATACAATATCATCAGGCATGTCACTTAAAAATTGTGTTTCTCTGTATGTTCTGGGCCTGTATACCCTGTGTGTCCTCGTGGTTGTTGGTTCTGAAATTAATCCTTGAGATTGTTCAACATCATTTTCATTCAATATTTCTATCATATTTGTATGATGTGTTATCAACCTCCTTCTTCTCCTTTGAAATCTTCTATGTTGAAATAATGTATAATATATATATATTCTGCCATCTGTAATTATAAATATTAAATCGAATTTTAAATTAAATATTTTAGTAAATTTAAAATCATATTTTTCTAAATCATTTTCATAAACTTACCCTCGTAAATTGAATTTTGCGCACTTTTTAAAAAATTACGTCAAAATATTTATAGTCTCGATAATTGCTTATTCCGACGCTCTTTGATAACCTCATTTTTGATCATTGCGCATTTTGTAATAACGTTTTACAGTAAAAACATACGCAATCATCCTTCTCTATTTCAATATAAACTTTGTAAATTTGTTTGTGAATATTCGTAACTGCAATCGTTACGTAATTTGACATTATAAAAGTCCCCTTTTTATGGCGCGAAATTTTCTATGCTACTTTCCTGAGGAAACTTAAAATTCGATTTGCATTTTCCAAAGAAAAACAAGTTTATATAAATTCCGAAAATATTAACAATGGTAAGTACATATAATCCACCATATTATATATATTTATTGTATATGTTATTTTACATTTACTTTTATTTATTTAAAGAAATATGACACACTTAATGCTAATGTTATTTTATAAAATATTTTTTAAAAAATGTATTCATAGGTTCTACCAACTGGAGTATCATCACAAAATAGTGAGTCTGGTAGAAACCCTGCATTCACAGAAGAGGAAAATCTTGTATTAGCACAGCAAATGCAAATGTCTTATGATAAAGTGTTTGGATCCATGTCTGCAAAAACTTCTAATTTTGAAAAGATTTCAATATGGGAAAAAATTGCAAAATCTGTATCAGCTGTAGGTGTTAGGCCCAGATCCGTGACCAAATGCAAAAAAAGATACTCTGATTTAAAAATTAAAGTTAAAGCAAAAATGGGAAAAGAAAAAACTGAAAGAAAGAAAACAGGTGGTGGAACATATGTACCAATCACATACTCTGAATCTGAAAAAAATAATTAGAGAATTAATCCCAGCTGCAATGGTTTCTGGAGTTCCTGGACTTACTAATATTTTTGTAAGAACAGGAAATTTTGATTATGTTTCTGGATAATGTAATTTAAAATATGTATGTGAAATAAGAAATATAAAATAAAAATAAAACATTTCTATTTTAGTGGCAGAAGAACAAAATGAAAGCTCACAAGAACATATTGAGACACCATCATTGGATCTTAATGAATCTAATATTAATGAAAATGAAATGTTTGATAGTTTAGAATGTAATATAATTAATCAAGAAATAAGTATTGAAAGTGAACTACCACCCAACAATATATCATCTCAAAATAAAATACCAATAAATATAGTGTTGGATTTATCACAAGCCACATTTTCAAATAGTATCATAGAACAGGAGGAGGAAAACAACATTAGCAATGAAGCTGAACATACAATTATTTATTTACAAAATGAAAATAATTCATTACCATCAGAAAATGAGAACAATCCTGAGAACAATGAATTTTATAAGGATGTTGGTGAATTTAGTTATAAATTAAAACAACATAATGAATTATTACGCAACAGACTTGAGATTATGAATAACACAATGCTTGAATTTAAGGAAGAAATAGTTCAACAAAATCATGCTATCAAAAAATTAAATGATTCTGTTGAGAAAAGTAATACACATTTGGAACACATTAGTGAGTGCTTAAAATCAATAGCTCAGTCAATGATATTTCTATGTCAAAGAAATGATTGTACTAATATTCCTTCAAATTTAAATGTTAGTTCTTCAGAAAATCCTGAAAATTTAAATTCATTTGTAACCGAATCAACCACATTAGTTAATTCAGATATTGATGGAATAAATTCTGATGTTATAATTTCTGATGGAAAAAGAAAAAGAAATCAGAATTCTGATGGTAATCTTCCAGCTAGTAAAAAAAACAATAAGAAAATATAGAAAAAGAAAATAAATTTAATATGTGTATAGTATTATTCTTTGAGTTAAACATAGTAATTTAAAATAAATGAAGATAAAATACTTGTAAAATATTTGTAAGGTTTATTTTTAAAAAATATTAAAGGGACAGTGCACACAAATATGCAAACAAATATTTGTATTATAAACTAATATAAGTAAGAACATGATTTGATAATGAAATATATACATCCATGTTAATTAATTATATAATCATACTTGTGAACACCCCACACTGAAATCATAAATCAAATGTACATGTCCCTTTAATACATGTGCGAAAAATATGTAATGTGTTGTATGATGTATAACTCAAGAAAATAAAGAGACCAATTGTAAACATTCTTTTTATTAACTTTCAAACAAACAAACAAAAAAAACAAACATAAGATATTAATGTGGATGATAAAATGGTCCACCACGTGTTTTAACCCCAGAATAAAATGCCCTTCCCTCCCACCTTCTTTCTCTGAACATCATAGCACGCTGTTCTTTTTGATTTTCAATGATTCTGGTTAAAATTCTTCTTATTTTTTGGTTGTGAACTTTATTTTTTCGAAAATTGTGAAGCATTGAGTCTTTTAAAACTGTGATATTGGTGTTTATATTTTCTAGCAAAACACACATTTTATCAAATGTATTCTCTTCCCGTTTTCCTGTTAGAAATAAAACAAATATCATATTAAACTACATTAAAAATGTAATTGCACTATGCACAAATTTAAAATATTGTTATGATAAAGAAAAAAAGAAAAAATTAATTCATAGTTCATGGGTTAAAAATAAAAACTGTGACAACAATGTAATTTTATTTTTACATTTAAATAAAAAATGCACACACATAAGTGACATTCTTTATTAACATGTAAATTAACATGTTAAGGTGTAAATAATTATATACCTTGTTCAAGTGGTTGAAAATCTTCTGCATTGTCAGCATCAACCACATTTGCACTAATTGCATTTTCATTTTCATCATCTTTAAAAATAAAAAAATTAAATTAGTTAGAAACATATTTATATATTATTTTCTATATTACAAGTAGTGAAAATAAAATATTGTGCATCCATTAATGTATAACAAATCCCTTTTATGGATGCATAATTAATAACCATCCATTACAAGTGCTTTTAAAATTATTTACAAATCAGAAGTAGGTTTTTGGGGTTAAACTTTGCAGATGTAAGGAGATATCCTAACGTTATAGATCAGGGGATTTACATATTGGTCTATAGAGAACTTTGTCATCTAGGAAAAAATAAATATATATATATATTCAGAAATTACAATGCTTAAAGGGACAATGCTTAAAGGGACAATTTTAAGCAACTTTCTAATTTACTCCTATTATCAAATTTTAATTGTATTCTTGCGATCTTGATTTGAAAAAGAAGGCATGTACAGTGGGGAAAAAAAGTATTTAGTCAGCCACCAATTGTGCAAGTTCTCCCACTTAAGAAGATGAGAGAAGCCTGTAATTTTCATCATAGGTATACCTCAACTATGAGAGACAAAATGTGGAAACAAATCCAGACAATCACATTGTCTGATATGGAAATAATTTATTTGCATATTATGGTGGAAAATAAGTATTTGGTCAATATCAAAAGTTCATCTTAATAATACTTTGTTATATATCCTTTGTTGGCAATGACAGAGGTCAAACATTTGCTGTAAGTCTTCGCAAGGTTGTCACACACTGTTGCTGGTATGTTGGCCCATTCCTGCATGCAGATCTCCTCTAGAGCAGTGATGTTTTGGGGCTGTCGCTGGGCATCACAGACTTTCATCTCCCTCCAAAGGTTTTCTATGGGGTTGAGATCTGGAGACTGGCTAGGCCACTCCAGGACCTTGAATTGCTTCTTACGAAGCCACTCCTTGTTGCCTAGTCGGTGTGTTTGGGATCATTGTCATACTGAAAGACCCAGCCACGTTTCATCTTCAATGCCCTTGCTGATGGAAGGAGGTTTGCACTCAAAATCTCACGATACATGGCCCCATTCATTCTTTCATGTACACGGATCAGTCGTCCTGTTCCCTTTGCAGAGAAACAGCCCCAAAGCATGATGTTGCCACCCCCATGCTTCACAGTAGGTATTGTGTTCTTTGGTTGCAACTCAGCATTCTCTCTCCTCCAAACACGATGAGTTGTGTTTCTACCAAACAGTTCTACTTTGGTTTCATCTGACCATATGACATTCTCCTATTCTGCTTCTGGATCATCCAAATGCTCTCTAGCATACTTCAGATGGGTCCGGGCATGTACTGGCTTAAGCAGGGGGACACGCCTGGCACTGCAGGATCGGAGTCCCTGGCGGCGTAGTGTGTTACTGATGGTAGCCTTTGTTACGTTGGTCCCAGCTCTCTGCAGGTCATTCACTTGGTTCCCCCGTGTGGTTCTGGGATGTTTGCTCACTGTTCTTGTGATCATTTTGACCCCACAGGGTGAGATCTTGCGTGGAGCCCTAGAGCGAGGGAGATTATCAGTGGTCTTGTATGCCTTCCATTTTCTAATTATTGCTCCCACAGCTGATTTCTTCACACCAAGCTGCTTGCCTATTGCAGATTCAGTCTTCCCAGCCTGGTGCAGGTCTACAATTTTGTTTCTGGTGTCCTTCGACAGCTCTTTAATCTTCACCATAGTGGAGTTTGGAGTGTGACTGTTTGAGGTTGTGGACAGGTATCTTTTATACTGATAACAAGTTCAAACAGGTGCCATTAATACAGGTAATGAGTTGAGGACAGAGAAGCCTCTTAAAAAAGAAGACACAGGTCTGTGAGAGCCAGAAATCTTGCTTGTTTGTAGGTGACCAAATACTTATTTTCCACCATAATATGCAAATAAATTATTTCCAAATCAGACAATGTGATTGTCTGGATTTGTTTCCACATTTTGTCTCTCATAGTTGAGGTATACCTATGATGACAATTACAGGCCTCTCTCATCTTCTTAAGTGGGATAACTTGCACAATTGGTGGCTGACTAAATACTTTTTTGCCCCACTGTAAGCTAAGGAGCCAGCAAATATGTTGGACAGCAGTTCTTTATTTGTGTGTGAACTTATCCAACAATCAAGAAAAACAACCCAGGTTGATCGTCAAAATGTGCTAACAACTAAACCTACATTATTGCTTTTCGAATAAAGATAGCAAGAGAATGTATAACATTTGATAATAGGAGTAAACTAGAAAGTTGATTAAAATTGTATGCTGTATCTTATTCACAAAATAAAGAATGTGGGTTCATTGTCCCTTTAAATTGTCGTTTAAATGTACATGCTAAATGATTATAAAATAAAAATATACACATATATACCGGTAATGATGAATTCCAGATTTTGAATTTCTGCAATTTCAAATTGGTCACTTTCACGTGCTGCCTCAGTGCTTTCAGCAAGTAATGCTGGTGATGTAGTAACTTCTTGCACTAAATTAAAATAAACTTTATGTAATTTCTTATAAGGAACATGATATGTTAACTAAACAAATTAAAAAAAGAAAATTACCTTCATCCACATCCGCTGTATTATTTTGCTGTGAAACATCACTTTCTAGGCCAACAGAGACATCTACATGTTCTTCACACAAGGGAGAAGTCTGGGAAGATGATGCTAAAGTAGACTGTTGCTCAATGTCCACATTAGGGTTTACGGACATTAAAAGTTTAATAAATATTCTTTCATATTTTAAAAATCGCCTCCTCCTCTTATTCTTTCTTTGAACTTTCCTTTTAATGTCTGCAACCCTTTTGCGACATTGAACCACAGTCTTTATATGTGTGGCATTTAAATCGACCATTTCAGCAATATCTTCCCAGCTTCCATCCCTTGTCTTTAAACTAGTGTCACACCTCTGTGGTCCAAAAAGCATGTCATAGTTTGGCTCCAAAGCAGATACAAGGATTTCGTTCTCCACAACTGAAAACCTCTCAGCAACCATTTTCAAATATCTCATTAACTGCCTCACAGAATAAAATATGATATCTATATAAATATACATGTAACCAGAGTAAAATGTAAAAAACGCTGTGATTGGAGAATATTAAGGAAGTACTAATAACAGTAAATATGATTGGTTAACAAATATTACACATTGAGCATTTTTTATAACATATATGCAATTTCGTAATAATACAAATGAGTGAAAATATTATCTAAATAAAGAGCCTAAAAAAAATTATTGTACGATTTCATTAAAAAGAATAACAAAATATAACCAGAACAGTAAAAGCAGAACTCATTGCGAAGGAGAGTTTCATTGCGAAGGAGAGGGCGTAAGATGAGCGTTCCATGGGTGTTCCATTGGGCGTAACTGAGTAAATCTCGCAAGTTTCGCAGATATGTTAGTTACGATGATATAAAAACATACGCCATACGAATCGCACATTTAACACACATACATGTCTCGCCACCCATCCTTTGGCGAATTAACATGAATAACATTATTTACAATATTTATTTAATTTGAAAAATAATACAATATAACGTATTTAGACAATATACTATAACTGCAGTTTTACATTTTGAAATATGCAAACACAAACTGAAATAAAGTGAATCATTAAAATTACGAAGCGACGCAATGATATTTGGAAACCCATTTCGAAGTTTGTGAAATGATATAAGGAGGCGAAGTCTATAGTTTACTATGGACAGCTTATCGCGTAACGTATTGTTTACAATGGACTGCCCACTTTATAAGATCATTACGCAAGGCGTGAAATTTGCGAGATAGGCGAGTCAGAAATACACATTTCTCGCCGCAAATGACGAGCTTTCAATCATCGAGCCCTAAGTCTGTTGCTGTCTGTCTGACAACTATTGGTGCTAAAACATATGAGATTCTAAAAGACCTGCTACACTCAGAAAAGCCAGCCACCAAGCCTTTGTCTGAAATAATACAGATCTTAAAAGACTTAACACAACATTTCCAACCAGGGCCATTAGAGAATGCTGAGCAGCTCAAGTTTTATAGCAGGCACCAAGGGGTACAAGAGACTGTATCTACATTTGCAATCAGTTTAAAGAAATTGGCTAGCACCTGTGGTTTTGGGGATTATCTGAATATGGCCCTTAGAGATCAGTTTGTTATGGGTATCAGTACAGAATCTATTAAAAAGCGACTTTTGTCAGAGTAGAGCCTGACCTTCCATAAAGCACTAGAGATTGCTTCTGTTTTGGAACAGGCCACACGAGACGCTAGTTTACTGCAGATGCATTCCCACACTAAGGAGGAACAGGTATTTTTCTCCAATGTAAAGCAACAGACTAAACCAGCCAGTAAATATTCAGCAAAAGCAACATTGCCTATTAACTGTTACAGATGTGGAGCATAGAAGATGTCGCTTCTGAATGCAGATTTAAAAATGCTCATTGTCATGGCTGTGGTAAAATAGGACACTTAAAGGTACAATGAACCCAATTTTTTTCTTTTGTGATTCAGATAGAGCATGACATTTTAACTAACTTTTCTAATCAAATTTTCTTCATTCACTTGGTATCTTTATTTGAAATGCAAGAATGTAAGTTTAGATGCCGGCCCATTTTTGGTGAACACTGGGTTCAGTGTCCCTTTAAAGAAGGCTTGCAGAGGATCTCAGAAGAGTGTCTCAGCAAAACACATAAGAAGGGAAATTACCACATGGCTTATAGTGGAGTCACATCAGATTCAGAAGAGGAAATGACTGTTCAGAGTTTGACTGTATAAACCATGACAGCAGGGTCTGAGCCTTTGACGGTTCATGATGATATTGAAGGAAAAGATTTGACCATGGACTTAGATACTGGGGCTGCAGTCTCAGTTATGACAAATAAAGATTGGAAACAGCTGAAAATTCCAGTATTGCTGCAGCCCACTACCTTGAAGCTACAAACATACTCCAGAGAAGTCCTGACGCCACTGGGGTGTGCATCTGTATCTGTGTGTACAAACAGTAAAACTGCCAATCTTATACTAAATATGCTAAAATCAGGTGGCCCACCTCTTTATGCAAGGGACTGGATATGGACCCTTGGCATGCCTGAGAGCCTCAAAAACAGTGAAGTTTATCATAGTGGAGTTGATCGTGCCCAGAAGATTCAGAACATTAAGAACAAATATGCCCCAGTGTTTGAAAATGTTCTGGGAAAAGTTAAGAACAAAAGGGTACGGTTACAGTTAAAACCTGGAACTAGGTCAAAGTTTTTCAAAGCACGGACTGTGCCATTTTCTTTGAGGGCAGGAGTTGATGCTGAACTGAGGAGGTTAGAAGAGTTAAAAATTATAACCCCAGTGCATCGTAGTGAGTGGGCTTCTCCTACTGTACCAGTAAGGAAGAAAAATGGACAGATCCAAATATGTGGAAACTTAAGATGGTGTTGAATGAACAGTTAGCAGTGGATAAGTATCCATTACCCAGGACAGAAGAGATTTTTGCTAACTTAGCTGGGGGACAACATTTCACAAAGATTGATTTAAAAAAATGCTTACCTTCAACTTGAAGTACATCCAGATTCCTGCAAGTTACTCACAATCAATACTCACCGTGGTTTATTTCAATATAATCGTATGGTCTTTGGTATTGCTCCTGCACCAGCCATCTGCAACGCACCATGGAAAAACTGTTAAATGGACTACCCCATGTCCAGTGCCTTTTAGATGACATGTTAATCATGGGCAGGACAGAGGAAGAACATTGACACAATGTAGAGAGGGAACTGCAGCGGCTAATGACCTACGGGTTGAAAGTCAACTTGGATAAGTGTGCTTTCATGCGTGACAAATTATAATTTTTTTGGTCATGTTATAGATTGTCATGGTCTACACACTGCTGATGACAAAGTCAAGGCCTTGCAAGAAGCTCCTATACCACAGAATGCATCACAACTACGATAATAAATAAAAAGATAGAAGCGCTCAACCTGAGAATGAACAATAGCATAATAGCTTGTTCTATGGCTAGTTACCACCCAAGAAGCAGCCTCTTTTTGCTCAACATGTGCCTTTCACAGAGAAGAACTTTCCTGAAGCATATCAGTCTGATCCTGACTTAACATTACAGTCCAGCCCCGAAATACCAGGCAATCCCTCTTATAGAACAAGCTATTATGCTATTGTTCGTTCTCAGGTTGAGTGCTTCTCTCTTTATTTATGCAAATTATGACACTTAGGGAAGTCTCCCTATGTGTGATGCGGGAATCCAGACGTAGACCCGTTGCTCAGTGTGCCTAGAGGGATATGGCTGCACCTCACTGACGAGGTCCACAATAGGCCGAAACGTACATCTGGGGTTTTGCTGTTTCTCTTGTTCAGAGAGGGATTGCCTGGTATTTCAGGGCTGGACTGTACTGTTAAGTCAGGATCAGACTGATATGCTTCAGGAAAGTTCTCTGTGAAAGGCACATGTTGAGCAAAAAGAGGCTGCTTCTTGGATGGCAACTAGCCATAGGACAAGCTATTATGCTTTTGTTCGTTCCCAGGTTGAGCGCTTCTCTCTTTATTTATACAACTATGATCATACCTTGGTCTCCTTAACTATTACCACCATTTTCTTCCACAGTTAGCCCATACATTACACCCACTACATCAGCTTCTTGAGACAAATCGACCCTGGTTGTGGAGCAGTGAATGTAATCAAGCCTTCCTGGAATCCAAGATACTACTCCTGTGTTCCCGCATGTTAATGCACTATGATCTTAAGAAACCACTCATGATAGCATGTAATGCTTCGCCTTATGGTTTAGGGGCAGTCTTGTCACACACAATGTCAGATGGGACAGACCGACCAGTAGCCTTTGCTTCTCATTCTCCAACGACTGTAGAGAAGAACTATTCTCAATTAGACAAGGAAGCATTGGCCATTGTATGGGCTGTTAAGAAGTTCTATAACTATATTTATGGTAGAAAAATTACTCTTTTAACTGACCATAAGCCACTACTGACCATCTTTAATCCAAGGAAGGGAATTTCAACCACTACAGTAGCTAGATTGCAAAGGTATGCTCTAACTTTGGGAGTGTATCATTACTCCATCAAATACCGGGCCCATGATTCCCATGGCTATGCTGATGCCATGTCCAGGCTCCCACTAATGAATTCCTCACCAGTTATTCAAGAAAGTCTTCCAAGTGTGTGTTTTACGGGTATAGGACATGCCAAACAAATTGCAAAGGAGACAGCTTGTGATACTGAATTACAACTTCTGGCAAAGTATTTGAGATATGGCTGGCCAAGAACTGGCTGTGATGTGTAGCGAGCATACATAATACGAGTGAAAGATCTCACACTCAGAAATGGATGTATTTTATGGGGTGAGAGAGTTCTGGTTCCTAACGGGCTATGGCAAGCTACATTAAAACTCCTTCATGAAGGACACCCAGGCATTATCAGAATGAAACAGAAGGCTAGGGGTCATGTTTGGTGGCCGACCATTGATAAGGACATTGAGAACTATGTTATGGCATGCAAAGGGTGTGTTCAAGCTCAAGGACAGCTTCCACGAGGACCTGTACAACCATGGGACTGGTGAAACAGATAGAAATGTGCGCTGTAGATAAGCTGCCAAAAGCAGAGCATAAAGACAGGGGATCCCTAAATCCCCTTAGACAATACTAGTAAGAGAAAATAGTCTCCCTATAACAGGAGAAAAAATGCAATGCACCACCGAAATGGCTTAAAAGGCAACAAGAATGTCAGAGATATATGTATAATACTCAATGAGTGAATAAAATGTGATCAAATATTGTGGGCACTAGGATTAATGGGCACTGTGATATGCTATTGTGCAGACTAAAATAATAGATGCGTATAGAATAAAATTAATGTGAATTACTAAAAATAATGATGAAAATGGTAGTTAATAAACGTGAGATAATGTAAGATCGTTAATCACAGATCTTACACCATAAGGATAAATGTTAAAAAATAAGATATCTCACAATAAAAAAAGGAATTCATAAAAATAAACATATACAGATGTTGCAACAATAGTATCAGATCGATACTTAGAGCATTACAAATGCAAAATGTAACAAAGTATAGTATCTGATTTGTATTGGATTAAAATACAGCTGTTGGAATCCAAACAACATATAATTAAAAACACATATACCACAAAATTACTTTCATGGATGATGCCGAAAAAATTATTTGGTATTCCTTCCAAAGTGTGAACAGGAACACTGGAAAATAAGGAGATTCGAATGAGAAGCACAAACGGATCCACAATTAAAGGTGACAAGTCTTACTTACACTGGATAATATGGCTTGATCCCCAAGTGAAAAGAATCATCCGGTCATGCAAGCAGCAACACCGTTCTGTCTCTGTATTATTCCAGCAACAGAAACCGGAGAAGGATGCTTTACAGCGTCTGTGAAGTGAGTCCTTTACTTTACAGCGTTCAACTGAAGCGGTTCAGTTAAGATACTTGGGACCTTACAGGATTCAAAATACAGCTGGGCTATGGAAGCCTAAGTGTAGCAAACACAGAAATAAGAGTAATACGTTTCAGCCTTGGAAGGCCTTTTTCAAACTCTCTACAACCATTGGACTGGCCTACTTCTCCTTGGGAGAGACTACATTTGGACTTTGCCAGTCCTATTGATGGAATCTCATACTTAATCATAATTGATGCACACTCTAAGTGGCCAGAAGTAATTCCAATGACAAGGACTACAACTACTGAAGTCATATCAGCATTAGAAAGACTGTTTTCAGTATTTGGGTTGCCAAGAAAACTGCTCACAGACAATGGCCCCCAGTTTGTGTCAAAAGACTTCCAGAATGTTTTACATATGAATGGAATTCACCATCATTGGATGGCACCATATAACCCAGCCACCAATGGGAAAGCAGAGAGATTTGTCTAAACCTTTACAAGTGCACAGAAAGCTCTAAAATCAGAGAAGTAGCTGAATACTAAAAACATTTTACAATTTTTGCAACAATATAGGGTTACTCAACACCCCACCACGGGAGTTGCCCCAGCTCAACTACTGTTTGGCAGAAAGATCTGTACAAAGCTGCTATGTAAGGACATTACAGTATGCAGAGGGAGTTGTTTACGATAAATGGGGTGTTTGCAATCACATGCTGGATGTAACAAATACAAAAGGGTGATCAGTTGAAGGATCACATGGGGAGGTTTATTGTGAGTAAGTGGCTATTAAAGGGACGTAAACGTAAAAAGTTTCATAATTCAGATAAAGCATACGATTTTAAGAGATTTTTCAATGCACTACTATTGTCAAATGTACTTAGTGTTCTTAATATCATTTGTTGAAAAGCATACCTAGATAGGCTCAGGAGCAGCAACACACTACTGAAAGCTAGCTGGTGATTTGTGGCTGTGCACATGTCTCTTGTCATTGACTCAACAGATGTGTTTAGCTTGATCTAATGTATTGCTACTGTGAAGCTGACATCAAATCTGTGTGTACTCAATTTTAAATACATTGGGTTAGATTACAAGTGGTGTGGTATTTTTTTTGCGTAAGCGAAAACTCTGCTATTATTTTAATTTTTGCGCTTTCATATTACAAGTTAAAAAAAAAAATTTGCGCTAGCGTTAACCCGAATAGCGTGAAAAATCTTACAAGCTTTTTTGCGTGCGTGCGTGTGTATGTATTCACCCATAGAGGTCAATGGAGAAAAAAAGGGGGGGCACTAACGCCATCGCCTTTTTGCATTTCCCTTAGAAGTCAATAGGATAAAAATATCTTGAAAAATAACCTAACACCCATTGCGCAAAATACATAGCATATTCACATTAGCAAATGTAAAATATTTACAGTAAATACAGTTAAAATCTTTATTAAATATGAATATTGCATAAATATGTTTTATCATGTTTTAATCTACTTAATAGCAAAGGGATATAATGCACTTATATATATATATATATATATATATGTCTATATGTGTACATATATATTAATGTTTTCATATGTGTATATATGACTGTAAATAGATATATACACATATAAATACATTACTATATATCTACACATATATAAACATATATATATATCCTATAATATAAAAGGCCAAGTGTGTTTGTCCGAAGCTGTCATGCGCAGTAGAGACTGCGCGAGGACAAACACACCTGGCCTTCAACAGACTGACCTGGCATCTGATCTTCCGCCACGAGAATAGTAGGCGTGCTGGGCGTGACAGGATGGGTCCGGCCGGGTGTGATGGGGAAGGCCCAGGCGCCGTGGCCATAAGAGACAGAGCTCAAAAGAGGGGTGATAGAGAGAGAGCAAAAGAGGGGGGATAGAGAGAGCAAAAGAGAGCGAGAGAGACAGCAAAATAAAGGGGATAGAGCAAAAGAGGGGGGATAGAGAGAGCAAAAGAGAGGAAGGGAGAGAGAGAGATACAGCAAAAGAGAGGGGGAGAAAGGGGAGAGAGAGAGAGCAAAAGAGGGGGAGAGAGGGGGCAAAAGAGAGGAGGGAAAAGAGTGCAAAAGCGAGGGGGGGGAGAGCGAGCAAAAGAGAGGGGGTAGAGAGAGCAAAAGAGAGGGGGGAGAGAGAGAGTAAAAGAGAAGGAGAGAGACAGCACAAGAGAGGGGGGAGAGAGAGCAAAAGAAAAGGCGGAGAGAGAGAAAGCAAAAGAGAGGGGGGAGAGAGCAAAAGAGAGGGGAGAGAGAGAGCAAAAGAGGGGGAGAGAGAGAGAGCAAGAGAGGGGGGATAGAGAGAGAGCAACTGCTGGGACCGCTGTACTGCAAAAAATGGGCCGTGTACATGGGCTTTAGGACTAGTGTATATATATATATACATATAAATACATACAAATACATCTTTAGACATGTATATGTGTGTATCTCTATGTTAAAGCCCTTTGCCTGGCTTTTCTTTTTATAACAACCGAGATCTCATATCTTTTTTTTTTCTATTTCGCACCACTTGTAATATCAGCACAATGAAAATGGCTTGGAAAAACACGATTGCGCTAGCGCAAAACTGTTTGCGCCTCACTTGTAATCTAGTACATAGGGGTTGATCGCAATCCTTTAAAAAACATATCTAATGTTTTCTACAGAAAGCCACTGATAAAGTCTATGGTAATTTTTGTAGAAAATCACTCTATATATAAAGGATAGTGATGAACCTCATAGTTATATACATGCAATAGTGCAATAATATAATGCTCTAATACATTACAGCATTTTCTTTTTGCACTTTTGTGTAACTTTATGTTAGAAACCATAGAGTTAACAGCAAACATTACTGGGTCATGCACAGAGTTAATAAAAAAATCATCTGGGGACCAACTCATTCTCAGTAAAGTCTTAATAAGGTGAAGAAGGATACAGTAAGGTATAACGTGCTAGAACACTGCTTTGTTACATGGGTACTAGTGAGAAAGGGGCCAGGGTCACAATCTCTTCCCGCCAGTTTTTATTTATCAAGTTGACGAACCAATTAGTTTGATTTTAGTTTAATAACATTGGTTTAACTACATTGGTTATAACCTTGTTACTTTAAGAAACACTAAAGTCAAAATTAAAGTTTCTTGATTCAGAAAGATTACGCAAATTTAAACACTTTTCCAATTAACTTCACATTATCAAAAAGTGCATTGTCTTTTTATATGCTCCCTTTCTAAGGTACCAGCTCCAAGCTGAGCATGTGCAAAATTTTCTCTATGGGTTTAATTTATTAAGCAGCGGATGCTGCATCAAAGCCCCATCGTTTCTGGTCCGCCATGGCGGACTGAATTCATCCCGATCACTAGAAATGCTTATGCAATGTTAAATGCCGACAGCATATGCTACAGCAAATCATGTCCGCTCGACCTTTGTTAAATCTACCCCTATATGTAAAGGCATTTTGTGATTGGCTGATGGCTGTCACATGATGCATCGAAATGAAAAATAGAACTAACTGAAATTTGTCCTAAAAAAATCTACTACTCATTTGAAACTCAGACTAAGAGGCCTATTTATCAAGCTCCGGATGAAGCTTGTGGGCCCGTGTTTCTGGCGAGTCTTCAGACCGCTGCTCCATGGGCAATGCTGAATATGGAGAGCGTATTGCTCTCCGCATTCAGCGATGTCTGTCTCTCGGATGTCTGTCCGACAGACATTTGGTAAATCGGCCTCTAAATTCTTTTGATTGTCTTATTATAGGCATTTGCTGATTGTGTAATTATACTGTATAGTCCTTTAGATGTTTGAAATATAATTTGAGCTTTAAGCAAAAGCTAAAATAAAGGCATAAGACATGGTCATAACTGTTATTCTTTAAACAAGTAGAATTATTTTTTTCTAAACCACTTTTATTAATTCTGTAAAATAATATTGTATATATTAGAAACAGAATATTATTTCAATGTAATATCTTATACCAGTTGCTGTTCCGGAGACTCTGTATAACACACAGCTGCACATAAATAGATACAGGATGTTCAAAGAAAATCCATTAAGATAATGATATGGTTCATTTCACAATTTTATCCTCAAGATTAAAGGACTTCAGCAAATAGAAATTCAGTTCCTCTGATCCCTTTTTGGCTACCACTGAACGTATCATCAGACCAATTAAACTCTGCCATAGAACGAGTTACTGTTTGCGACTGCATACAAATTTATTCTATATATAGGCATTTAGAGAACACTGATTTTCTACTTTAGTAAACATACCTTAAATATTTGGCTCTACTTTGTATATTTTATTATAAGTTCAATATTAGGGTGCTTAATAGTCCTATTACTCTTATTATATAATTTGTTGAAGAGCATACTTAGATATGTAGCATGTCTGGAACACTTCTGTTATCTACTGCTCTCACAACTGTATATCATTGTTAAAATTATTTGTGTAAAACTGCTGCCATATAGTTCTTCAAACATGTGCCCACTCCTGAGCCTACCTTCCTGCTTTTTAACAAAGGACAACAAGGGAACAAAGTCGATTTCATAATATAAGTCAATTGAAAACTTTATTTTTTCAATTGTATGCTCTATATGAATCATGAATTAACAAATGTTAGGTTTCATGTCCCTTTAAAGACTTCACAGCCCAAGCATACTATCAGGCATCAGCTGCTATAATACAGAGTGGAATGGAGCTTGACAGCCCGTGTTTCTGGCGAGTCTTCAGATTCGCCAGAAACACAAGTTATGGAGCAGTGGTCACAAAGACTGCTGCTCCATAACCCTGTCCGCCTGCTCTGAGCAGGCGGACAGGAATCGCCGGAATTCAACCTGATTGAGTACGATCGGGTTGATTGACATCCCCTGATGGTGGCCCATTGGCCGTGAGTCTGCAGGGGGCAGCATTGCAATAGCAGCACTTGTGAGCTGCTGGTGCAATGCTGAATACGGAGAGAGTATTGCTCTCTGCATTCAGCGATGTCTTGCGGACCTGATCCGCACTGTCGGATCAGGTCCGCAAGACATTTGATAAATAGGCCCCATAGGGAAAATTACAAAACAAATTATTACAACACACAGAGAAAGTCCAGCACTCACTTACAAGCTCTCAGCTAAGATTAAAAGCAAAAATGGAAGGGCGCATTCAGTTAGCACCCAAGCAAAAACTTTTTACTTTCAACTTGTAATATGAGCGCTACCAGATTCACGCAAAAAGCTTACTTCTAGTGGAGTTAGCTTGCAAGCTGGATTGCTAAATACCGCTCCACTCATAAACTGGCTCTAAATCTAAAGCTTAGACAAATAGTGGTGCACTAAGTTGGCAGCATTAATATGATTCCAATACAACAAAGATGGAACAGACTTCAACCAGCATAACTCTATATTCACAATACAGAAAAACAAGGACAGTCCTCAACAATGATGGCTAAGTCTTGTAATAGACCACGTATATAAATTCCCAAAAGCACCGACAGCTCTTCCAGGAACCTCCACACTGAAATATAAGAAAACACAGAGGGCACCTCCTAGTGCAGCACAGATGGTCACCCAAATGTAGTGGAACAAACAGAATGAAGCTGTTGTACTCATAAGTGTGGCAGCACTTAAATGTGCTAATAGACACAGGCTGGGAGATCTCAGTGTCCCAGATCACTGTCCTACAGTTTTGGTAAACTACCTACTGATCCTTTAGACCGTAGACAATAGTTGTCAGTCGTGCACCAATTTACAGTTCAAAACTTTTACTAAAAGATATATACAGCATAATAAAAACAGAGGGATTGTATGTAGCCCTTCAAAATTCATAGAAGAACCGCAGCATGTTTCTCAGTTGCATGAGCTGTTTCATCAGGCGTTATTTTACTTCTATCTTACATATAGTATGCTGTACTCATTGTGCACACAGTATAACTACCAATCAGTGGTCAATATAGATATTAAATGCATTTGTGCAGTGCCAATCTCAGTGCTAACATTGCTAACATAGGCACAGATTGGTAAGTATGTTCTGTCATGGCAAATACAGTATACCTACCAATCATCAGATGATATAGATATTAAATGCATTTGAGCAGTGCCAATCTCAGTTACTGCTAACATTGCTAACACAGGCACAGATTGGTAAGTATGTTCTGTCATGGCACACACAGTATACCTACCAATCATCAGATGATATAGATATTAAATGCATTTGTGCAGTGCCAATCTCAGTGCTAACATTGCTAACATAGGCACAGATTGGTAAGTATGTTCTGTCATGGCAAATACAGTATACCTACCAATCATCAGATGATAGAGATATTAAATGCATTTGAGCAGTGCCAATCTCAGTGCTAACATTGCTAACACAGGCACAGATTGGTAAGTATGTTCTGTCATGGCACACACAGTATACCTACCAATCATCAGATGATATAGATATTAAATGCATTTGTGCAGTGCCAATCTCAGTGCTAACATTGCTAAAACAGGCACAGATTGGTAAGTATGTTCTGTCATGGCAAATTATTATTTTATTATTTATAAAATATTTTACCAGGAAGGATATATTGAGATTTCTCTCATTTTCAAGTATGTCCTGGGTCTACAAAACATTGCATTGATACAGTAGGGTACAATAATACAAAAACAATATTAATACCTAACATATGCAGAATTTAACATAGAACAGGTAGGAAATATAAAATCAACCATGACAGATGCATTCTGTTTTGAGATATGTAGAGAGGAATCTCTTAAAGGATTTTAGGCTTGGGGAAGTTTTTAAAGTGTGAGGGAGGTCGTTCCATAATTGTGGTGCTCTGTAGGAAAAGGAGGATCGAGCTGCTTTCTTTTTGTATTGAGGCAAGCTAAATAATGTGCTGGTATTTTGGATCGGAGGTTATAGGAGGTGGGAATAGCCGGGGAGAGCATTCTGCTCAGGTAGGGTGGGAGCTTCCCAGAAAGGCTCTTAAACACAAGGCAGGAAAGATGGAAGGTGCGTCTGGATTCCAGCGACAGCCAGTTTAGTTCTTTTAGCATGTCACAATGGTGGGTCCTGTAGTTACATTGTAGCACAAAGCGGCAGAACGAGTTATACAGTGTATTAAGTTTATTAAGGTTAGTTAGCGTTGCAGGTACATATACTACGTCTCCATAATCCATGATAGGCATCAGCATTTGCTGTACAATCTTTTCCTTTACTGTAGGGCTGAGGCAGGATTTGTTTCTGTACAGGGCACCTAGTTTTGGATATAGTTTAGATGCAAGTTTTTCTATGTGGAGGCCAAAAGATAGATTGGGGTCTAACAACATACCCAAGTATTTGAAAGAGTGGACTGCGGTCAGTGTGCCATTTGATTTTGTTTTAATGCGTAGATGGGACTTTTGTAGTTTGCGTAATTTAGGTACCATTCCAAAGATCATTGTGACATTTTGTCAGTGTTTAGGAAGAGTTTGTTTTTTGAGATCCACTTTTCTACCTCTGTGAACTGGTCTTGGAGCACTGCCGTAAGCTGCGGCAGATCGTGTTTGTTTGCATAGATTACCGTGTCGTCTGCGTACATGTGTACAGTTGAGGATTTGCAGACATTTGGCAGATCATTTATAAATAATGTGAATAGTAGGGGGCCGAGAATGGAACCTTGGGGAACACCACACGTGACTGGGAGAGGGAATGAGTCACTGTCAGAAATGGAGACATACTGTTATTGATCCGATACATATGATCGAAACCAGGTTAGCGGACAATCACCAATACCTGAGTTTTTTAGTTTGAGCAGTAGTATGTCGTGGTCTACTGTGTCAAAGGCCTTTGCAAAATCAAGAAAAATAGCTCCAGTTAGGTCTCCTTGTTCCATGCCAGTTTGGATGTCATTGCAAACTTTTAGGAGGGCAGTTGTAGTGGAGTGATTCGGACGAAAACCCGATTGAACAGGGGTCATATAGCTAGATTGTTGGTAATACTCACATAGTTGCATATGGACGCATTTTTCTAAGATTTTTGACAATACTGGGAGCAATGATATTGGGCGATAGTTAATAACCATGGTTAACTCACCACTTTTATGGATAGGCACTACTCTTGCAGTCTCCCAAAGTTTTGGTATTTATCCAGATACCAAGGATGCGTTAATTAGGGTTGTGACAGGTTTAGCAATTGCTGACGCGCTGAGCTTCAACAGCATTGCTGGGATTTGATCAGGTCCAGACTGGTTTTTCATTTTTAGATTATTAAGGTGTTTCTTAACGACATTGATGGGTACAGGTCTAAAATTGAACTTATCTATATTTGGTCTTTGTAGATTTAGTGGGGCCTGATCCACATTTGTAGTTTCAGGATGCGTGTCATTTATTAGTTTGTCAATCAGGGTGGTGGAGCATCCGACAAAATAATTGTTAAAGGCATTTGCTACTTCTAAGGGAAGTTGCAGGGTTTGGTTATCCACTTTGACAGTGGAGGGTTGGGAGTGGATTGGGGGAGTGTGTAAGTTATTTATGACTTTCCAAAACTTTCTAGGGTTTGATATGTTATTTTTCAGATTTTCACAGAAATATTGGGCCTTGGCCAATTTTGTTTGTTTAGTGCATATATTTCGCCATTTTCTATATACACAGTGATTGTTCATAGAGCCAGTATGCTTGAACTTTGTTAGTACATTTGAATGAGGCCAGCTGTGATCCAATTCATATGCGCTCCTTTTACTCTCACCTTACGCAGAGGGGCATGCAAATTCAAAACTTGTAGGAGTTCGGACTGAAGGAATTCAACTGCAGAGTCTAAATCTGAAATTAGGTTTAATCTGTGCCAGGGGAGGTTCTTGATGTCATTTAGAAATGGTAGGTATAACATTGTTAATATAGGCACAGATTGGTAAGTATGTTCTGTCATGGCAAATACAGTATACCTACCAATCATCAGATGATATAGATATTAAATGCATTTGTGCAGTGCCAATCTCAGTCACTGCTAACATTGCTAACATAGGCACAGATTGGTAAGTATGTTCTGTCATGGCACACACAGTATACCTACTGATCATCAGATGATATAGATATTAAATTAATTTGTTTAGTGCCAATCTCAGTGCTAACATTGCTAACACAGGCACAGATTGGTAAGTATGTTCTGTCATGGCAAATACAGTATACCTACCGATCATTAGATGATATAGATATTAAATGCATTTGTGCAGTGCCAATCTCAGTGATAACATTGCTAACACAGGCACAGATTGGTATGTTCTGTCATGGCACACACAGTATGCCTACCGATCATCAAAGGATATAGATATTAAATGTATTTGTGCAGTGCCAATCTCAGTGCTACAATTGTTAACACAGGCACAAATTGGTAAGTATGTTCTGTCATGGCACACACAGTATACCTACCAATCATCAGATGATATAGATATTAAATGCTTTTTTTTTAGTGCCAATCTCAGTGCTAACATTGTTAACACAGGCACAGATTGGTAAGTATGTTCTGTCATGACACACACAGTATACCTACCGATCATCAGATGATATAGATATTAAATGCATTTGTTTAGTGCCAATCTCAGTGATAACATTGCTAACACAGGCACAGATTGGTAAGTATGTTCTGTCATGGCACACACAGTATACCTACCGATCATCAGATGATAGAGATATTAAATGCATTTGTGCAGTGCCAATCTCAGTGATAACATTGCTAACACAGGCACAGATTGGTAAGTATGTTCTGTCATGGCACACACAGTATACCTACCGATCATCAGATGATATAGATATTAAATGTATTTGGGCAGTGCCAATCTCAGTGCTAACATTGCTAACACAGGCACAGGTTGGCAAGTATGGTTAGCATTGAGCACAATATGCATTGTGTGTGCTTTAAAAAAACAAAAACATAATTCCCTGCAATAGCATGCTGGGCTGTACAGGCCTTTCATACTACTGAATTTCATGCCCCTTTAAAGGGGCATTAAGTATTAAATGGGTTAAAGATACCCCCATTTCCTGTTCTTGGAAAGAATCACATATCAAACTAATTAATGATGCCTATATTACTCCCAAGAAATTATCTAAATGGCAGGATAGTGGAACAAGTAATTGCCCCAAATGTAATGGAGTTTTAGAAGATTTACTCCATTGTATGTGGTTCTGTCCAAAAATAAAACAATTCTGGTTTAAGATAATTTACTGGCTTAATTCGATAACCAATGGCAGAATTTCTTCACAGCCTTTTCACATGTTTTATTGTTCCGATGGCCTAGTATGAAAAACCTAAATTATTTAATACGGCCATAATTATTGGCCGTATTTTAATTTTACAGAATTGAAAAAAAAAAAAAAAAAAGTTGCACCATGAATAGGTATTTTTAAACATGCAATCAACTCACAAATTATTTTCGAGAAATTTAAAGGGAGACTGAACCCAATTTTTTTCTATTGTGATTCAGATAGAGCATGCAATTGTAAGTAACTTTCTAATTTACTCCTATTATCAATTTCTCTTTGTTCTCTTGCTATCTTGCTTTGGCTCTTTAGCTTAGATGCCTTCTTTTTCAGACAATTTTTGGTTCAGTTCACTGGACAGCACTTGTTTATTGGTTGCTTGAATTTATCCACCAATCAGCAAGGACAACCTAGGTTGTTCACCAAAAATGGGTCGACATCTAAACTTACATTCTTGCTTTTCAATAAAGATACCAAGAGAATTAAGAAAATTTGATAATAGGAGTAAAATAGAAAGTTGCTTAAAATTGCACGCTCTATCTGAATCACGAAAGAAATAATTTGGGTTTGGTGTCCCTTTAATACCGCTACATCGTCTGTTAAACAGATTCAAGCTTTTTTAATAAATGGCTGGAAATTATTTTGGAATGTCCTCTGAATATCCAATTCAATCTTACGAGACAATTCCATAAGACTGATAACTTTGAAGCCTTAGTCTGAAGAAATGTATTTCCCTCATCCTGGTACTAGGCTTGGTGCTAATGGACGAACAGGTGTCAGGCTCCTTACCTTCCCATCTTCCCTATTTCCCTTCCCCCCCCCCCTTTTTTCCCCCCACTGTTTTTTATAAGTTGTTTTTTTTTATATATATATATTATTTTTTTATAGATAATTGAGTATATATATGACAAGAGGAAAACATGAGTTCTGGTGAAGGTATATAACGCAGATCAATTATTGTATCAATTTTTTGATAATGGAAATGGTATTTTGTCTTAGATAATACATCAGTTATTGTTTTCTTACTCTAAAGACATTACATGTTGAAATGTATTCTTGCTTGAAATGAAATGTACTAATGTAAAAACTGTTTTTGTGTTTGTGTATGTTGTGTTTTGAAATTACAACAATTTATTTAGCTGTAATCTAATTATTTTGCTCATTATAAAAAGATATATATATAAAAAAGGGGCATTAAACTAGACATTTATTAAACTACACATTTAATCTCCTCATAAAGGGCTAGATTAGTATCTTGATAAAGGCCATTGAAGCCTGAAATGCGTAAATGTACTATATCTCAACTGTAGTGATGGAAGTGGTGATGTTTTAGTACAGAGCAATCTGTTATTGGGAACAGTCTATTGCCATCATTTGGCTTTATACCCTTTGTCAAGGGTCTAATGAATCCCACTACCTATTGGATAAGATAGTTCATCTGATCACGAGACCCAGAAGATTGAAACACAGCCATATAAATTGTTTGGGACAATGTAGCGGTATACCCGCAAAATTCGAAGTAAGGAGCCCGTGCTAGATTGCAAGGTGGTCAGTGGCGAGGTTCAGATAGGTCCCCTAAGAAAAGGTATGTATTATTTTTAATCTGGAAGTTGGTCATTTCCAAATGCCAATCTGGAAGTTGGATACTATTTTACCACCGGTGTTTTTTTTATATGTATTAAATATTTATGTGATAGATTTATTGAAGGTGATATTTAGCTTTTTAGCGCAAGCATTGTGTATGTGTTTTTGATTTTGTATATAGGATTGCTTTCAGAGAGCTTTTCTTTCTAGTCCTTGCTAGTATCCCAGTAGATTTCTGTTTTCCTTTTTTATAAAGGGCTAGATACAGATGAGAGCAAAAACACTAGCACAATTGTGCGTTAACATTGCTCAGGTTAAATCAATAGCACTTTTATTTTGGTTTCATATTTCAAGTCAAAAGTAATATTTTAGCTCTCGAGAGAAAGTCTAGGGTTCGGAAACAGCTGGCTGTTAGCTAGCTAGGGTGCACTAAATCCTTCACATAATAGTGCTCTATGGGTGCACGCCGAAAAACTCATGCCGGCTATTGCTCGACAACTAAGCTGAAGGTGTGTTAAACCTCCACTCAAGAAGTGGAGTTTTTCAATTAGATATAAACTATTGTGTTGTATTGAAATACAAGTTTAAAACACTGCAAACTTACTTATATATACTGTCACATACACATATTAACATACACACACACAGACATAGATATATAGAGAGCTAGAGAGAGAGAGCGAGAGAGATAGATAGATAGATAGATAGATAGATAGATAGATAGATAGATAGATAGATAGATAGACAGGCAGGCAGCCAAATAGATAGATAGATCATGTATATGTGATTGATAGATAGATAGATAGATAGATAGATAGATAGATAGATAGATAGATAGATAGACAGGCAGACAGACAAATAGATAGATAGATCATATATATGTGATAGATAGATAGATAGATAGATAGACAGACAGATAGATAGATAGATAGATAGATAGATAGATAGATAAAAGCACATACAAATAAACACATACATATAAACATTTGAAGCCTTCACAGTCCAGCACCTTGTCATATCCCTGGCTGTTTAATATATTTTTTTTAATAAAAAATCTTTCTACATTTTTACATTTAATATGTATAAATATAAGTGAAATACTTTAATATATTGTTATGCATTTTGTTATGCATTTTTTCAAGCATTAACATTTTACATCAGTTCTCCAAAAGCACACAATTTTTCGGCACTATTTTTTGTTGTGTTTGAGTGCAAACTCACTTGTAATATAAACGCTAATAACACTCCATGCACTATCCATACAAATGATAAGGTGCTCTAAAAATGTTGCCCATGTCAAGATTCTCATTTTTCCATCCACTTGTAATACCAGATTATGCGATTAAGATAACATATGTTTAATTAAAGTGGTATGAAACAATAACAGCAAACAACTTACTTGATTTCTTGCTAAATGAGTACTTAGAAATTCTCATTGTAGCCACTGCCTACAGCTATATGAATAAGGAGATCGCAGAAATTAGGTTCATTTGCCACATGATTTTTTGCAGCAAAAGTCCTCTACTAAACATTGGCAATAAACGGATTGCAGCTAGATTAGATGTCTCCTAGCAACACTGAATAGGAAAAACTGCTACCTTACCTTCCTGTAGAAACCCCCTCCCCCTTGTGGGGCTGTGATAGGAAGTAACAGACACTGCACAAATGAAGTAAAAAACAAAAAAAAAGCTAAAATCCTTTTGAAACCACTACATGAGGACAGGGAAGCTGGAAATACATGAGTACATGGTTCTTATCTGGGAGGGTAAGACTCTATAGAACACGACATAACAGGGTGTTTGGTACGGATCACGACGGTAGAACATGTGGGACACTTGGATCTTCTGGGACAAAATATGGTTAAATTCTCAATAATTGATATTCATCCCCCCCTTACTTTTTTTTTTTTTTTTTTTTTTTCTTCTTCCCCTCCCCTTTTCACCCCTTCCAATCATGCGCCCCCTTCCTCCCCCTTTTACTAATCTGTTCCCTCTCTGTCCCCCCCTCTTGTTCTTCCCCTCCCTTTTTCCCCGCCCCTTTCCATGTCTTATTCAAAATACTCAAAGATCATCCAGGGTTGACGCGGTCGGGCCCATCTGTATTTAGCGTTGCAGTAACAGCTTTACTGGGCTATACATGTGGTGTTTTTGGGCCTGATGGCGTTAGCCTCGAAATATCTTTGCCTATGAGTGGCAACTCACTAAGCTAAATGTATAAACATTGAACATGGCAAATGTAATAATGTGGTTATATATCATTCGTTTATCTCAACTTATCTCCTTTGATATGCTGTTAATAACTTGTTGTTAAATATATTATTTGTTGCATTCATTGTAAATGATGTCAATCTATAAATGTCCACTCAATAAAGCTTTTCTTGGAGAAAAAAAAAAAAAATCCTTTTGAAACGATGAATAAAACATATTACAATTATTTATTTAAGTATAAACCACTGCTTAGTGCTTTTTTATTAGAACAGTAAAACAGGCAGTTGTTTCCTTTTAAGGAAAATAAAGCACATTTGTAATATACTTTCATTATCTGTTTGACTTTTGCTGTAAAATATTGCTTCTACTTCCTCTTAGAAACACTAGTTGTCTCCATCATATTTAAATTTGGGTAAATTTCTACACTGTGATTGTTTAGCTTACATCTGTCCCCTGATTGGCCACAGGGAAGGAAATTAGGAACATGGATTTCACCATGATTTTCTTGTGGTGTAATGATCTGATCTTGACTTGCAAAACCTTTTAAATTAGCTAATAAAATGACAGCACTAAATGCTTTTAAAACATCTTTTGCTTAAAGTGAAGGTCAATTTTGATGAGTTAGTGCCCGGTTTTTAATAATCCTATTAAAAACAAGGGCACTTTAATTCATCAAAATGGACATTTCACACGTTTTCTTCAAAAACTTACCTTTTAATCCTGGCAGTCACTCCAGCACTTCCTCCGCTCGTCGCAAGCCTTCTTCGCGGGTCCAAAATGACGAATCCGGCTTCCTCCATTCACGGCGTTGTATCAGGCCAAGATTCCCGCGGGGGGAAGCCGTGATTGGAGGAAGCCGGATTCGTCATTTCTGAAGTCTGCAGAGGCTTCTGACGGCCGGGGGAATCGCTGGAGCGGCTGCCAGAATTAAAAGGTACGTTTTTGAAGAAAAGAAGTGAAATGTCAATTTTGATAATTAAAGTGCCCTTGTTTTTAATAGGATTATTAAAAAATGGGCACTAATTCATCAAAATTGATCTTAACTTTAATTGGTGATATATACAATGAGCTTAATCTCAGAAAAAATGAATAAGGTTTCACATATATGGTAGGTACAAACATATAATTTAACATATACATAGTAAAGACGTACTTATATACTGTACATATAGGGTCAGATTACAAGAGGTGTGTTAACAATTATGCGCAAGCGAAAATGGGTTTATAGCGGATGTTGGCACACGTAGGGATTACCGCTTGTATTACAAGTTGAAAGTAAATGTGAACACATGAGCGCAATTGGGGTTTACTCTGGAATGATTACTGCATCCTTACAGATCTGGTTAACTGTTTCGCAAAACAAAAAACATGTTCAGATGTGAGGGATGGTCTGATCAAATGACGATACTAATGTGTAATGCGGGTACTGATTTATGAAAGAATATCATATTTGATACAAATTTATTATAATATTGTAACATTCAATGAGATGATATTGTGAATGGCTTTAACAAGCTAGTGCGGTCGCACATGCAGAGGCAGACTAATCTTATGATCATCATAGTATATTATCACAGTTCAAAGGATTACGATTTGTTTACCATCTTTAATGGATAATACTACGTGTGGTTCAGCTATATTTACCACATTGGATTCTTATATTGTGTTTACACTAAGAATAATAGAAAATGTGGATTTTGTTCATTGTAAAGGCTTATTGCTTTCGAGATGGAATATATGTGTGAAAATAGTATGTAATTGGCTGCTGGCTTACATAGTGGACCATGAGTGTCCTAATTATATTAAGACAACATATTTCGGCATACATCTTGAAAGCTCAAATGAGTTATAGTTACCTTATTCATGTTACCTCAATGTAGTGATAAATGTGATCATATTCTATCAATTATTATTCATAATAATATTATGTGATTGTGAAATTGACATTAAATGAAAAAAATTGTGTTATATGTGATAATGTGACAGATGGTTTCTGTCTCAAAAATGTGTTAGAACAAAGAGGGGAGAGGGAGGTGTATTCATAAGAAATGGTGAGAGAATTATAATTGAAATATTGATGAAGGAAAATACTGTATCAAAGTGCTAAAAGTGTGGGTAAGGTGATATGTTTTAAGACAAAAGTGAAAAAATTGAGTGACTTTTGGGGGTGGAGCTACTAAGAGTAGCTAAAGTAGTTGTTAATTAAGAAATTATAGTGATATCAGTATTTTAAAAATTGAAATACACATTTAATAGTGACCTAAATTGAGGCTGTTATATTATAGATTTATTTCAAAGATATACACCAAAATTGTTATAATCGTTCAATCCAAAAGGTTTTATACAGTTCAGAAGATGGATCCACTTGCAATTCATTTGTAGTAATAACCGTTCCAAATTGCCACTTTTGATGCTTATGGTGACTTTTTTAAATTACAGCAAATTTAAGGTGTTTATCATTATTATTGTGTTTTAAGTTAAAGTGTTTTGCCACACTGGTAATTGTTTTACCGTCAGCTAAATCTTTTGGTGCATTACGTATATTTCTACAATGCTCTGATATACGTTTGCTGACCTATCTGGTTGTCATCCCTGTATAGATTAAATTGCAAGGGCATTTTAATATGTATAATACACCTATGGTGGTACAAGAGAAGTAATTGGGTAATATGTGTGTGTATGATTGTATATGTCCTTTATTTCCTGGATTTTCCATACATGGGTATATGCCTTTTGCTTTAGCTGTCCTTTTTTGGATTGTTTATAAAATGGCTCTTAACTAGAGTATTATGCAGATTTTTTAGGTCTCTTGTATCCTACTTCTACCCTTCTGCCTATTTGGCTGGCTAGTAGTGTGTAATTTTCCAATATATGACAGTGGTCATTCATAATTTTTATTACTTCTTTGATTTGAGGATTGTAAATGGTTATTAGGCGAATAGTATTGTCATTAGCTTTGGTGTTAGGTTGAAGCAGTTCTCCTCGCTTAGTATTTAGAACTTGCATCTGTGCTCTCTTAGTAGATCTGTTACTATAACCTCTACTTCTGAGTCTGGCTGCTAAGTCAGCAGATTCTTGTTTATAGGGTTCTGCGTTTGAGCAATTGTGCTTCAATCTTATAAATTCCCCTTTGGGGATTGCTTTTAAGGTGCTGGGTGCATGAGCGCTTGTATGGTATAAAAAGGTGTTAGCGGCTGTTTATTTTCTGTATAGTGTGGTTGAGATCAAACCATTTGGATTCTTGATTATAGTTAAGTCTAAGAAATTAATTTGATTAAAGCTACAATCATAAGTTATTGAAAGCATTGTGATTTAATATTGCCATAAATTAATTTAATTCAGTTTGATATCCCTCCCATATGAATCGGATATCTTCAATGTACCTTACCCATGATGGGATTTGTTCTATATATTGACTGGTAACATCTGAAAATACTGTAAGTTGTTCCCACCATCGTAAAAACAAGTTAGCGTAGGTAGGGGCACAAGCTGTGCCCATCGCTGTGCCTTGTGTTTGTAAATAGAAATGGTCCTGGAAGGTAAAGAAGTTTGAATGTAAGACAAAATGTAGTTATTTTAGAATAAAATCATTATGTAGGAAATTATCTGTTTGGTTAGTGCTTAGAAAATATTTTATGGCATTCTCGCCCAAAAGTATGTGTTATACTAATGTAAAGAGATTCAATATCAGCAGTTACTAATACTGAGTCATTTTGAAAATGTATATTCTCAAGTTTTTGTAATACCTCCATAGTATCTTTAATGTAGGATGGTATATATGTAAAACCAACTAGAAAGGGGGGCTAGATGCAATCAACAATATTAAGGGTCAACAATTAACAATATACAAAGTCAGCTATATAATGAAATATAAACATGTCTAAAATAATTATATATGTATATCAAAACTGTAAACAATATAGTATATGCAATTAAAAATATGCAGATATAAAGAGGAAAGTCCCAGATAATCTTTTTCACTTTCAGAGCATAATGAAGTCCTCTTAGGTGTAAATTAGATGTGTAATGGCATCCTCCTCTTCACCGAAGGATCCGGGTTATAACTGTAGAATAGATAAAAATAGAGGGGCGCCTCATGTGCAGGATCATCAAGTGTGTGTGTGAGTAAAATACTATTTGTGCCAAATGGGTACTCACATATTCATATAGCACACCAATGTGCTGGTAGGTGCAGGCTGTAGAATTATCGGGTGTAACAGCTCACCCTCAGTTGGAATATTCTGTATGCTGCAGTGGATATGTAAAGCATAAAGAGAAAGCACTACATGTGCATATCAATCAAGATGTGACTGTGTAACTTTCATAGATGTCAAATGGGTACTCACATGCTGGCCAAGCACATCAATGTGCTGGTAGGAGCTGGCTGGCAGATTTCTAATAGGTATGTCAGCTCACCCCCAAAGATCAAGGTCCAGGTGCATGTAAACAAATGTCAAATATATTCCAAAGAGGCGATGGACATAAGCAGGTAGGTCAGGTGTCTCCACTCAAGACTGTTTTAGTATAAAAAAAGTAATTTATTAAAATAAAAAAATAATTTTAAAAACAGATTCAAAAAGTGGAATAGGGGTATTCAAATATCCCCCTATATTTACAATGTGTTTCTCAGCTCTGAGGCTGTTTCTTCAGGCATAATAAACACCTTACTAATCTACCTGCTTTATATAACCCCTACATAATACAAATGAACAATGTTCACCACTATATGGGGATGTGTTCTCTACTTAGTTAATTAATTAATTGATTCTATCCACCAGCATATTTTAGAATCAACCTAGGTGAATGGAAAAAAGTCTGGGCTGTGCTTGCTGTATTATACTAGATAATACTATCCAAACATATGCAAAAAGCAACACACAACCATGAATTCCCTCCATCAGAAGGCAGCCCAAAAATCAACAATACATTTCATATGTATTGCAGATGATACTAAGTTAAGTAAGGTCATTAGGTCAGAGCAGGACGAACTCTCTTTACAAAGGGATTTGCTAAAATTAGAACTATGGGCAAGTGAATGGAAAATGAGATTTAATACGGAAAAATGCAAGGTTCTACATTTTGGAAGTAAAAATAAGCAGGCTACGTATTTTTTAAATGGGACAAGACTTAGCCAAACACAGGAGGAAAGGGATTTGGGAGTAGTAATAGATAACAAGCTAAAGATGGGTGCACAATGCAGGGCAGCGGCTTCAAAGGCATTGATTCAAGGGAGGAAAGCATAATTCTGTCATTATATAAAGCCCTGGTAAGACCTCACCTTGAGTTTGGAGTGCAGTTCTGGGGACCGATTGCTAAAAAAGATATTGTAGAACTAGAAAAAGTTCAGAGAAGGGCCACAAAGCTAATAAGGGGATTGGAGAAATTAACTTATGAGGAGAGGCTAGCCAAACTGGGTCTGTTTTCTTTAGAAAAAAGGCGCTTGAGAGGTGACATGATTATTTTATATAAATATATTCAAGGCCCATATACAGAGATCACAGAAGCTCTGTTTATCCCAAGAAAATTATTTGACAAGAGGTCATAATTTAAGGTTGGAGGAAAGGAGATTTAATCTCCTGCAACGGAAACGTTTTTTCACTGTAAGAGCAATAAAATTGTGGAACTCATTACCAAAGGAGGTAGTGAATGCCAATACCATAGATACATTTAAAAATAGTCTGGATAAATTTCTGTATATAAACAAAATTCATGGATATAATTGCTAGTATTAAATGGGTCACATGGGTTATTTAAGCTTAACTGGAGCTTTTTGTAAGTATTTTAGATTTGTATAGGTTGAACTCGATGGACTTCAGTCTTTTTTCAACCTTATCTACTATGTTACTATGTTATCTACTATGTTACTATGTTACTATGTATATCTCTATGCATTTATACATTTCCATTGAATTTCATTTATGTTACATCTCATCATCATCATCAACAATGATAATCAGAAAATCGTCAGTTGGCACAATGAAACAGAGTCTATTGTCTCACAAAAACCTCCCCTATATTAGTTTTTATTATTATCATTATATAAGAGATTTTGTAACAGTGAAACAGATCTTTAACACCATTGTTACTACCGTAAACATTTCCTACCTTTTGTAGCGTTATTTCTTTCAGTCCCAAAGTGATATAAATCTATTTGTTTGTTTGGATCAAATATATCCTAGTTTGCTAGCTCCCTATGTTACGAACGCTTCTTTATGTTTACAAACACTTCCGTGTTTGGTTTTCATGATTGCTCACTTAGCCAATGTGTGCTTACTGTAACAATGACCGATGTGAGAGCCTATTACAACTGAGGGGCGTTTTTTCTTGTTGCCGCCCACTTAGTCCTATAACATATAGGATTGTTCTTATGTGTCTTACCCCCTTATTGGATTGATTCAAGTGTATAATAAATAAGATATGCTGATGTAGATTTGACTAAACCCCTTTCCTTACTATCTAAGCTACTCATCCTTGAAGAGATCTGTGAAATGTGAACCGCAACTGAAAAAAATAAAATGCGTCTGTCTATCCTCTCAATTATAAACGATGTGGTTGTATATTTTGTTAAATATGTCTATATAATTTGTAGAGTAATCAGGTCGATGTTACATTAAGTCTAGTGTATGTACTTTATGTGTCATATATCTCCATATATCTTCCTCCATATAGTGGTGAACATTGTTCATTTGTATTAGGTAGGGGTTATATAAAGCAGGTAGATTAGTAAGGTATACTAAAACAGCCTTGATTGGAAACACCTGACCTACCTGCTTATGTCCATCGCCTCTTTACAATATATTTGCCATTTGTTTACATGCACATGGACCTTGATCTTTGGGGGTGAGCTGACACACCTATTAGAAATCTGCCAGCCGGCTCCTACCAGCACATTGGTGTGCTTGGCCAGCATGTGAGTACCCATTTAACATCTATGAAAGTTACACAGTCACATCTTGATTGATATGCACATGTAGTAGTGCTTTCTCTTTATGCTTTACTTAACGTAGGATGGTAAAGTATATAGGTATTCCCTCAGTCTAAGATCTACGTATTGACTGGCTTTTTCTGTTAAGGCTTAATTTCCAGATACTATAGGGCCGAATTACCATTGTGTGAGCGGACATGATCCGATATAGCGGATCATGTCCACTGCACATCGATAAATGCCGACAGCATACGCTCTCTGCATTTATCATTGCACCAGCAGTTCTTGTGAACTGCTGGTGCAATGCCGCCCCCTGCAGAGTCTAGCAGGGGGTGTCAATAAACCCAATCGTATTAGATTGAGTTAATTTCTGGCGATGTCTGTCCGCTACCTCAGAGCAGGCAGACAGGTTATGGAGCAGCGGTCTTTAGACCGCTGCTTCATAACTTGTGTTTCCGGCAAGCCTGAAGGCTCGCCAGAAACACGTGCCATCAAGCTCCATACAGAGCTTGATAAATATGCCCCTATGGGTCTACCTGGTGGCTTTGATCATCTTTATATGCTTGTGAGATGATTTTGTTATATTTCTCCAAGTACATTACTGTTGGATTTCCTAGAAGTTTTTTATAACATACTTTGTTGTTTAATTGTCTTTTTACCTCTTCTAAATATTTAGTTTTGTCCCATAGGACAATATTTCCTCCCTTATCCGATGGCTTCCCTACAATGTCTTCCCAGGATTGGATCTTTTTTATAGCATTTCTTTCTTTCATGGTTAAGTTGGATTTGGATTTAGTATTAGGCAATTTCTCTTTTTCTTTACATACTATTTGGTTGAAAATCTGTATTTCTGGTGATAGATTGGTAGGTGGTATATATTTAGATTTGTCCTTAATGGTTTGTCTCCATTCTGTTTCAGTTGTTTCTATGGATCTATTATCTGCTATATCAGCCAATCAGATTCAAGTTCAATCGGATTGGCTAATTGGTTCAGCCAATCGGATTGAACTTGAATCTGATTGGCTGATTCAGTCAGCCAATCAGATTTTTCTACCTTAATTCCGATTGACTGATAGAATCCTATCAGCCAATCGGAATTCGAGTGACGCCATCTTGGATGACGTCACTTAAAGGTACCGTCATTTGTCGTTAGTCGTCGGGAAGAAGAGGATGGATCCGCATAGGCTCCTCTGAAGATGGCTCCGCTCAGCTCCGGATCGATGAAGATTGAAGACGCCGCCTGGATGAAGACTTCTATCGGATGGAAGATTTCTTCAGCGCCGCCTGGATGATGACATCATTGGATGGAAGATTTCTTCAGCACCCCTTGGATGATGACTTCTGCCGCTCCGGATCTCCTCTTCGGTTCCATCGGTGGTCGGCTGGCTAAACACGACTCAAGGTAGGATGATCTTCAGGGGGGTAGTATTAGGTTTATTTAAGGGGGGTTTGGATTAGATTAGGGGTATGTGGGTGGTGGGTTTTAATGTTGGGGGGGGGGTTGTATTTTCTTTTATAGGCAAAAGAGCTATTTTCTTTGGGGCATGCCCCGCAAAAGGCCCTTTTAAGGGCTGGTAAGGTAAAAGAGCTGGTAACTTTTTAATTTAGAATAGGGTAGGGCATTTTTTTATTTTGGGGGGCTTTGTTATTTTATTAGGGGGCTTAGATTAGGTGTAAGTAGCTTAAAATTGTTGTAATATTTGTAACTTATTTTTTTTATTTTTTGTAACTTAGCTTTTTTTATTTTTTGTTCTTTAGTTAGTTTATTTAATTGTATTTAATTGTAGTTATTTGTAGGTAATTAATTTAATTAATTTAATGATTGTGTAGTGTTCGGTTTAATTGTAACTTAGGTTAGGATTTATTTTGCAGGTAATTTTGTATTTCTTTTAGCTAGGTAGTTATTAAATAGTTAATAACTATTTAATAACTATTCTAACTAGCTAAAATAAATACAAAGTTACCTGTAAAATAAATATAAATCCTAAAATAGCTATAATGTAATTATTAATTACATTGTAGCTATCTTAGACCTAGATTTGGAGTTTGGCGTTAGCCGTGAAAACCAGCGTTAGAGGCTCCTAACGCTGATTTTAGGCTACCGCCGGTATTTGGAGTCACTCAAAATAGGGTCTAACGCTCACTTTTCAGCTGCGACTTTTCCATACCGCAGATCCCCTTACGTCAATTGCGTATCCTATCTTTTCAATGGGATCTTTCTAACTCCGGTATTTAGAGTCGTTTCTGAAGTGAGCGTTAGACATCTAACGACAAAACTCCAGTGGCAGGAAAAAAGTCAGTAGTTAAGAGCTTTCTGGGCTAACGCCGGTTTATAAAGCTCTTAAAGGGACAGTATACTGTAAAATAGTTTTTCCCTTAATGTGTTTACAATTGCTTTTTTTACCAACTGCAGAGTAAAAAATGTATGAAAATTAGCTTTTTAAGGTTTATTTCTGTATATTAAAGCTCGGATTTTGTGTTTTGAAGCCACAGCCTAATAAAATAGGTTGAGCTTGTAGGTATAATCAGATCTCATTACTGTATCACATATACCTGCTTCTTTATCTTATATCTGTCCTTAAAACAATCACCAATACTTTGAGAGAACAATGGAAAATCAACATTTTACTACCTTATCTCTGCTTTATCACACTGGGAGTGTAATTTCTTCTGCTGGCTGTGTTTACAAAGCTTATCTATAGCTGGTACGCGCGGCCACAAACTTTCAGAATAGGTGGGGATACCACATGCTAAATTAACAATTTCAAATGCCAATATAAGGGTAAAGGAGCTACTTGTAAACAATTTAATACACTCCAGCAGGTAAAGTGGATCATTGGGAACAAATTAAAGGGGAGAAAATCTTTGAGTAAACTGTCCCTTTAACTACTGTGCTCTAAAGTACACTAACACCCATAAACTACCTATGTACCCCTAAACCGAGGTCCCCCCACATTGCCGACACTCGAATCATTTTTTTTAACCCCTAATCTGCCGACCGCCACCTACGTTATCCTTATGTACCCCTAATCTGCTGCCCCTAACACCGCCGACCCCTGTATTATATTTATTAACCCCTAACCTGCCCCCCACAACGTCGCCTCCACCTACCTACACTTATTAACCCCTAATCTGCCGACCGCAAAGCGCCGCCAGCTACATTATCCTTATGTACCCCTAATCTGCTGCCCCTAACACCGCCGACCCCTATATTATATTTATTAACCCCTAATCTGCCCCCCACAACATCGCAGCCAGCTACCTACAATAATTAACCCCTAATCTGCCGACCGCAAAGTGCCGCCACCTACGTTATCCTTATATACCCCTAATCTGCTGCCCCTAACACCGCTGACCCCTATATTATATTTATTAACCCCTAATCTGCCCCCCACAACGTCGCCTCCACCTGCCTACACTTATTAACCCCTAATCTGCCGACCGGAGCTCACCGCTATTCTAATAAATGTATTAACCCCTAAAGCTAAGTCTAACCCTAACACTAACACCCCCCTAAATTAAATATAATTTACATCTAACGAAATTAATTAACTCTTATTAAATAAATTATTCCTATTTAAAGATAAATACTTACCTGTAAAATAAATCCTAATATAGCTACAATATAAATTATAATTATATTATAGCTATTTTAGGATTTATATTTATTTTACAGGTAACTTTGTATTTATTTTAACCAGGTACAATAGCTATTAAATAGTTAAGAACTATTTAATAGCTAAAATAGTTAAAATAATTACAAAATTACCTGTAAAATAAATACTAACCTAAGTTACAATTAAACCTAACACTACACTATCAATAAATTAATTAAATAAACTACCTACAATTACCTACAATTAACCTAACACTACACTATCAATAAATTAATTAAATACAATTCCTACAAATAAATACAATTAAATAAACTAGCTAAAGTACAAAAAATAAAAAAGAACTAAGTTACAAAAAATAAAAAAATATTTACAAACATATTTACAAACATAAGAAAAATATTATTTTAAACTAATTACACCTACTCTAAGCCCCCTAATAAAACAACAAAGACCCCAAAATTAAAAAATGCCCTACCCTATTCTAAATTACTAAAGTTCAAAGCTCTTTTACCTTACCAGCCCTTTGCGGGGCATGCCCCAAGAAGTTCAGCTCCTTTGCCTGTAAAAAAAAACATACAATACCCCCCCCCAACATTACAACCCACCACCCACATACCCCTAATCTAACCCAAACCCCCCTTAAATAAACCTAACACTAAGCCCCTGAAGATCTTCCTACCTTATCTTCACCCTGCCAGGTTCACCGATCCGTCCTGAAGAGCTCCTCCGATGTCCTGATCCAAGCCCAAGCGGGGGGCTGAAGAGGTCCATGATCCGGCTGAAGTCTTCATCCAAGCGGGAGCTGAAGAGGTCCATGATCCGGATGTAGTCTTCTATCAACGGCATCTTCAATCTTCTTTCTTCCGGATCCATCTTGCAGACCTCCGACGCGGAACATCCTGCTGGCCCGATGGACTAACGACGAATGAAGGCTCCTTTAAGGGACGTCATCCAAGATGGCGTCCCTCGAATTCCGATTGGCTGATAGGATTGAATCAGCCAATCGGATTGAACTTGATTCTGATTGGCTGATTCCATCAGCCAATCAGAATATTCCTACCTTAATTCCGATTGGCTGATAGAATCCTATCAGCCAATCGGAATTCGAGGGACGCCATCTTGGATGACGTCCCTTAAAGGAGCCTTCATTTGTTGTTAGTCCGTCGGGCCAGCAGGATGTTCCGCGTCGGAGGTCTGCAAGATGGATCCGGAAGAAAGAAGATTGAAGATGCTGTTGATAGAAGACTTCATCCGGATCATGGACCTCTTCAGCTCCCGCTTGGATGAAGACTTCAGCCGGATCATGGACCTCTTCAGCTCCCGCTTGGATGAAGACTTCAGCCGGATCATGGACCTCTTCAGCCCCCCGCTTGGGCTTGGATCAGGACATCGGAGGAGCTCTTCAGGACGGATCGGTGAACCTGGCAGGGTGAAGATAAGGTAGGAAGATCTTCAGGGGCTTAGTGTTAGGTTTATTTAAGGGGGGTTTGGGTTAGATTAGGGGTATGTGGGTGGTGGGTTGTAATGTTGGGGGGGGGTATTGTATGGTTTTTTTTACAGGCAAAAGAGCTGAACTTCTTGGGGCATGCCCCGCAAAGGGCCCTGTTCAGGGCTGGTAAGGTAAAAGAGCTTTGAACTTTAGTTATTTAGAATAGGGTAGGGCATTTTTTTTATTTTGGGGGGCTTTGTTATTTTATTAGGGGGCTTAGAGTAGGTGTAATTAGTTTAAAATTGTTGTAATATTTTTCTTATGTTTGTAAATATTTTTTTATTTTTTGTATCTTAGTTCTTTTTTATTTTTTGTACTTTAGCTAGTTTATTTAATTGTATTTATTTGTAGGAATTGTATTTAATTAATTTATTGATAGTGTAGTGTTAGGTTAATTGTAGGTAATTGTAGGTAGTTTATTTAATTAATTTATTGATAGTGTAGTGTTAGGTTTAATTGTAACTTAGGTTAGTATTTATTTTACAGGTAATTTTGTAATTATTTTAACTATTTTAGCTATTAAATAGTTCTTAACTATTTAATAGCTATTGTACCTGGTTAAAATAAATACAAAGTTACCTGTAAAATAAATATAAATCCTAAAATAGCTATAATATAATTATAATTTATATTGTAGCTATATTAGGATTTATTTTACAGGTAAGTATTTATCTTTAAATAGGAATAATTTATTTAATAAGAGTTAATTAATTTCGTTAGATGTAAATTATATTTAACTTAGGGGGGTGTTAGTGTTAGGGTTAGACTTAGCTTTAGGGGTTAATACATTTATTAGAATAGCGGTGAGCTCCAGTCGGCAGATTAGGGGTTAATAATTGAAGTTAGGTGTTGGCGATGTTAGGGAGGGCAGATTAGGGGTTAATACTATTTATTATAGGGTTAGTGAGGCGGATTAGGGGTTAATAACTTTATTATAGTAGCGCTCAGGTCCGGTCGGCAGAGTAGGGGTTAATAAGTGTAGGCAGGTGGAGGCGACGTTGTGGGGGGCAGATTAGGGGTTAATAAATATAATATAGGGGTCGGCGATGTTAGGGCAGCAGATTAGGGGTACATAGGGATAATGTAAGTAGCGGCGGTTTACGGAGCGGCAGATTAGGGGTTAATAATAATATGCAGGGGTCAGCGATAGCGGGGACGGCAGATTAGGGGTTAATAAGTGTAAGGCTAGGGGTGTTTAGACTCGGGGTACATGTTAGAGTGTTAAGTGCAGACGTAGGAAGGGTTACCGCATAGCAAACAATGGGGCTGCGTTAGGAGCTGAACGCGGCTTTTTTGCAGGTGTTTGGGTTTTTTTCAGCTCAAACAGCTCCATTGTTTCCTATGGGGGAATCGTGCACGAGCACGTTTTTGAGGCTGGCCGCTTGCGTAAGCAACTCTGGTATCGAGAGTTGAAGCTGCGTTAAAAATGCTCTACGCTCCTTTTTTGGAGCCTAACGCAGACATTCTGTGGACTCTCAATACCAGAGTTATTTTTATGGTGCGGCCAGAAAAAAGCCGGCGTTAGTTTTTCGGGTCGTTACCGACAAAACTCCAAATCTAGCCGTTAGGGTTTATTTTACAGGTAAGTATTTAGTTTTAAATAGGATTCATTTATTAAAGTATAGTGTAGTGTTAGGTGTAATTGTAACTTAGGATAGGATTTATTTTACAGGTAAATTTCTCTTTATTTTAACTAGGTAGCTATTAAATAGTTAATAACTATTTAATAGCTATTGTACCTAGTTAAAATAAATTGAAATTTGCCTGTAAAATAAAAATAAATCCTAAGATAGCTACAATAAAATTATTATTTATATTGTAGCTATATTAGGGTTTATTTTAAAGGTAAGCATTTAGTTTTAAATAGGATTCATTTAGTTAATAAGAGTTAAATTTATTTAGATTTATTTAATTAATATTTAAGTTAGGGGGGTGTTAGGGTTAGTGTTAGACTTAGGTTTAGGGTTAATCATTTTATTACAGTGGCGGCGGTGTAGGGGGGGCAGGATAGGGGTTAATACATTTATTAGAGGTGGCGACGGTGTAGGGGGGGGGGCAGATTAGGGGTTAATAAGTTTAATATAGGTTGCGGCGGGGTCCGGGAGCGGCGGTTTAGGGGTTAAACTATTTATTTAGGTGCAGCGAGGTATGGGATTGGCAGGATAGGGGTTAATAGCTTAATTATAGGTGGCGGCGGTATAGGGGGGCAGGATAGGGGTCACTAGGTATAATGTAGGTGGCGGCGGGGTCTGGGAGCGGCGGTTTAGGGGTTAATACATTTATAAGAGTTGCGGCGGGGTCTAGGAGCGGCGGTTTAGGGGTTAGTAACTTTAGTTGCGGGGGACTCCGGGGGCGCCGGTATAGGGGGGTCAACATGTTTAATATAGTTGCGGCGGGGTCCGGGAGCGGCGGTTTAGGGGGTAATAACTTTATTTAGTTGCGGCGGTGTAGGGGGGGCAGATTAGGGCTGTTTAGACTCGGGGTACATGTTAGGGTGTTAGGTGTATCAATGGGATATCTGGCAGCAGCGAACATGAACTTTCGCTATGGTCAGACTCCCTTTGATTCCTATGGGATCCGCTGCCTCCAGGGCGGCGGATTGAAAACCAGGTACGCTGGGCCGGAAAAGTGCCGAGCGTACCTGCTAGTTTTTTGATAACTCCCAAAAGTAGTCAGATTGTGCCGCACTTGTGTGCAGAACATCTGGAGTGACGTAAGAATCGATCTGTGTCGGACTGAGTCTGGCGGATCGAAGCTTACGTCACAAAATTCTACTTTTGCCGGTGTCTAGGGCTTGATAACTAAGGCGAATCAGCCTCGCCTCAAATACGCTGCGGAATTCCAGCGTATTTGAGGTAGACGCGTTGATAACTACCCCTCTTTGTATCTCTCTCTCTCTCTCTCTCTCTCTCTCTCTCTCTCTCTCTCTCTATATATATATATATATATATATATATATATATATATATATATATGTGCACTGTAGATGAAAACGTGTAAAAGCATATCTATGCAATAGTCATATTTAATAAAGTATATTTGCTGTAAATATTTCACATTCCAATGTTCTGCACATTTTCAGGCAAAGTAAAAATAATAATGCCCTTTCATAAAGATTATATAATTATTTATTTTTTTAAACAATTTACCTTTAAACCTACAATTTTTAAGTTTTGTGCACTGCACAAAACATTACATTTGCCAGAAGCCGAGCTGTGGTTAGTATATTGAATAAAATATGATATTACTGTTTGGAAAAGCCAGGAAAAACTGTTGTTTCTTTGCTCAGCTGATTATTTACAGTATGAAAACCAATAATGCATTTTTAATAGTATTATTGAAACTTGTGGCTTTTAAAAAGCTAAGTCTGACGACATTTAAGTAATAAAGAGTTCAATAAATAAAAATAAAGAACATTGTACTGATTGATATGCTGATGACAGAGAAAGAAAAGATATTGGCTAGATTACGAGTGTTGCGTTAAGCTGAAAAAGCAGCGTTAACAGGTCCTAACGCTGCTTTTTCACTACCGCTGCTATTACGAGTCTTGCAGGTTTAGGGGCACCGCACACTTTTTTGGCCTTACCGCAAACCGACTTACGTAAACTTTGTAAACCCTTTTTTCTATGGGACTTCCATAGCGCCGGTATTATGAGTCTGTCCTGGGAGGCTAAAAAATGAGCGGTACACCCTCTACCTCCAAGATTCCTAATGCATTCTAAAGTCAGTAATTATGAGTTTTACACTACAAAGCTGTAGCATAAAACTCATAACTAAAGTGCTAAAAAGTACACTTACACCCATAAACTACCTGTTAACCCCTAAACCGAGGCTCTCCCGCATCTCAAACACTATAATAAAATTTTTAACCCCTAATCTGCCGCTCCGGACATTGCCGCTACTAGAATAAACATATTAACCCCTAAACCGCCGCACTCCCACCTCGCAAACACTAGTTAAATATTATTAACTAACATCGCCGCCACCTACATTACACTTATTAACCCCTAATCTGCCACTCCGGAGATCGCCGCAACCTACATTATATTTATTAACCCCTAATCTGCTGTCCCCAACATCGCCGCCACCTACCTACATTTATTAACCCCTAATCTTCCGTCCTCAACGTCGCTACCACTATTAAATGTATTAACCCCTAAATCTAAGTCTAACCCTAACACCCCCTAACTTAAATATAATTTTAATAAATCTAAATAAAATTACTATAATTAACTAAATTATTCCTATTTAAAACTAAATACTTACCTATAAAATAAACGCTATGCTAGCTACAATATAACTAATAGTTACATTGTATCTAGCTTAGGGTTTATTTTTATTTTACAGGCAAGTTTTTATTTATTTTAACTAGGTAGAATAGTTATTAAATAGTTATTAACTATTTAATAACTACCTAGCTAAAAACTGAATTTATGCTTACCTGATAAATTTCTTTCTCTTGCGATGTATCGAATCCACGGATTCATCCATACTTGTGGGATATTCTCCTTCCTTACAGGAAGTGGCAAAGAGAGCACCCACAGCAGAGCTGTCTATATAGCTCCTCCCTTAGCTCCACCCCCCAGTCATTTGACCGAAGGCTAGGAAGAAAAAGGAGAAACTATAGGGTGCAGAGGTGACTGAAGTTTTATAAATAAAAATATACTACCTGTCTTAAATAGACAGGGCGGGCCGTGGACTCGATACATCGCAAGAGAAAGAAATTTATCAGGTAAGTATAAATTCTGTTTTCTCTTGCAAGATGTATCGAGTCCATGGATTCATCCATACTTGTGGGATACCAATACCAAAGCTTTAGGACACGGATGAAGGGAGGGACAAGACAGGTACCTTAAACGGAAGGCACCACTGCTTGTAGAATCTTTCTCCCAAAAATAGCCTCCGAAGAAGCAAAAGTATCGAATTTGGAAAATTTGGAAAAAGTATGAAGCGAAGACCAAGTCGCTGCCTTACAAATCTGTTCAACAGAAGCCTCATTTTTAAAAGCCCATGTGGAAGCCACTGCTCTAGTAGAATGAGCAGTAATCCTTTCGGGAGGCTGCTGGCCAGCAGTCTGATAAGCCAAACGGATGATGCTTTTCGGCCAAAAAGAAAGGGAGGTAGCCATAGCCTTTTGGCCTCTCCGCTTACCAGAATAAACAACAAACAATGAAGATGTTTGACGGAAATCTTTGGTTGCTTGTAAGTAGAACTTTAAAGCATGAACCACATCAAGATTGTGCAACAGACGTTCCTTCTTTGAAGAAGGATTAGGACACAGTGAAGGAACAACAATTTCCTGATTGATATTCCTATTAGAAACAACCTTAGGAAGGAATCCAGGTTTGGTACGCAAAACCACCTTATCTGCATGGAAAACAAGATAAGGTGAGTCACACTGTAAAGCAGATAACTCAGAAACTCTTCGAGCCGAAGAGATAGCTACTAAAAACAGAACTTTCCAAGATAGAAGCTTAATATCTATGGAATGCATAGGTTCAAACGGAACCCCTTGAAGAACTTTAAGAACTAAGTTTAGGCTTCATGGCGGAGCAACAGGTTTGAATACAGGCTTGATTCTGACTAAAGCCTGACTAAACGCTTGAACATCTGGGACATCTGCCAGACGCTTGTGTAAAAGAATAGACAAAGCAGAAATCTGTCTCCTTCTTGGAGAAAAGACAATATTCTAGGAATCCTAATCTTACTCCATGAGTAACCCTTGGATTCACACCAATAAAGATATTTGCGCCAAATCTTATGATAGATTTTCCTGGTGACAGGCTTTCTAGCTTGAATCAGGGTATCAATGACCGACTCAGAGAAACCACGCTTTGATAAAATCAGGCATTCAAACTCCAAGCAGTCAGACGCAGAGAAATTAGATTTGGATGCTTGAATAGACCTTGGATTAGAAGGTCCTGCCTCAATGGCAGAGTCCACGGTGGAACAGATGACATGTCCACTAGGTCTGCATACCAAGTCCTGTGTGGCCACGCAGGTGCTATCAGAATCACCAAAGCTCTCTTCTGCTTGATTCTGGCAACCAGACGTGGGAGGAGAGGAAACAGTGGAAATACATAGGCCAGATTGAAGGACGAGGGCACTGCTAGAGCATCTATCAGTACCGCCTGGGAATCCCGGGACCTGGACCCGTAACAAGGAAGCTTGGCGTTCTGATGGGACGCCATCAGATCCAATTCTGGTGTGCCCCATAGCTGAGTCAGCTGGGCAAATACCTTCGGATGGAGCTCCCACTCCCCCGGATGAAAAGTCTAACGACTTAGGAAATCCGCCTCCTAGTTCTCTACCCCTGGGATATGGATTGCTGAAAGATGGTAAGAGTGAGTCTCCGCCCATCGGATTATTTTGGTTACTTCCATCATCGCTAGAGAACTCTGTGTTCCTCCTTGATGATTGATATAAGCTACAGTCGTGATGTTGTCTGACTGGAATCTGATGAATTTATCCTCAGCTAGCTGAGGCCACGCCTGAAGCGCATTGAATATCGCTCTCAGTTCTAGAATGTTTCTCGGGAAGAGAGTTTCCTCCCGAGACCATAAGCCCTGTGCTTTCAGGGAGTTCCAGATTGCATCCCAGCCTAGCAGGCTGGCATCTGTTGTTACTATGAGCCACTCTGGCCTGCGGAAACACATTCCCTGAGACAGGTGGTCCTGAGACAACCACCAGAGAAGACAATCTCTGGTCTCCTGATCCAGATGTATTTGAGGAGATAAATCTGCGTAATCCCCATTCCACTGTTTGAGCATGCATAGTTGCAGTGGTGAGAAAATAAAAACTAACATTTTTGTCACCACACTCACTTTACCCTTCCTAGTACTTAGAGTAGGCAAAGAGAATGACTGGGGGTGGAGCTAAGGGAGGAGCTATATAGACAGCTCTGCTGTGGGTGCTCTCTTTGCCACTTCCTGTAAGGAAGGAGAATTTCCCACAAGTATGGATGAATTTGTGGACTCGATACATCTTGCAAGAGAAATAAATACAAATGTATCTGTGAAATAAAACCTAACCTAAGTTACACTAACACCTAACACTACACTACAATTAAATAAATTCCCTACATTAAATACAATTAAATAAATTAAATTAAATTAGCTAAATCACAAAAAAACAGTAAATTACAGAAAATAAAAAACAAATATTACAGAATATTTAAACTAATTACACCTAATCTAATAGCCCTATCAAAATAAAAAAAGGCCCCCCCAATAAAAAAACCCTAGCCTAAACTAAACTATCAATAGTCCTTAAAAAAGGGCCTTTTGCGGGGCATTGCCCCAAAGAAATCAGCTCTTTTACCTGTAAAGAAAATACAAACAAACCCCCAACAGTAAAACCCACCACCCACACAACCAACCCCCCAAATAAAAGCCTAACTAAAAAAAACTAAGCTCTCCAATCAGCCAATAGAATGCAAGCTCAATCCTATTGGCTGATTGCATCAACCAATAGGATTTTTTCTACCTTAATTCCGATTGGCTGATAGAATTCTATCAGCCAATCGGAATCTAAGGGACACCATCTTGGATGACGTCAATTAAAGTGATATTCATTTTGAAGAAGACGTCGTTTGAAGAGGATGCTCCGCGTTGGATGTCTTGAAGATGGAGCCGCTCCGCGTCGGAAGGATGAAGATAGAAGATGCCGTCTGGATGAAGACTTCTGCCTGTCTGCAGCACCACTTCTTCCCGTCTGGAGGACCACTTCTGCCGGCTTCCTTGAGGACATCTTGCCGCTTGGATGAAGACTTCTCCCGGTAAGTGAATCTTCGGGGGTTAGTGTTAGGATTTTTTTAAGGGTGCATTGGGTGGGTTTATTTTTTAGGTTAGGGCTTTGGGCCTGCAATAGAGCTAAATGCCATTTTAAGGGCAATGCCCATCCAAATGCCCTTTTCAGGGCAATGGGGAGCTTAGGTTTTTTTAGTTAGGCTTTCATTTGGGGGGTTGGTTGTGTGGGTGGTGGGTTTTACTGTTGGGGGGTTGTGTGTATTTTTTTTTACAGGTAAAAGAGCTGATTTCTTTGGGGCAATGCCCCACAAAAGGCCCTTTTAAGGGATATTGATAGTTTAGTTTAGGCTAGGGTTTTTTTTATTTTGGGGGGCTTTTTTATTTTGATAGGGCTATTAGATTAGGTGTAATTAGTTTAAAGATCTGAAATTTGTTTATTATTTTCTGTAATTTAGTGGGGGGGGGTTGTGATTTAGCTAATTTAATTTATTTAATTGTATTTAATTTAGTTAATTTATTTATTTGTAGTGTAGTGTTAGGTGTTATTGTAACTTAGGTTAGGTTTTATTTTACATGTAAATTTGTATTTATTTTAGCTAGGTAGTTATTAAATAGTTAATAACTATTTAATAACTATTCTACCTAGTTAAAATAAATACAAACGTGCCTGTAAAATAAAATTAAAACCTAAGCTAGATACAATGTAACTATTAGTTATATTGTAGCTATCTTACGCCTAGATTTAGAGTTCTGCGTTAGCCGTCAAAACCAGCGTTAGGGGCTCCTAACGCTGGTTTTGGCCTACCGCTGGTATTTAGAGTCAGTCAGGAAAAGGTCTAACGCTCACTTTCCAGCCGCAACTTTTCCATACCGCAGATCCCCCTACGCCATTTGCGTATCCTATCTTTTCAATGGGATCTTTCTAACGCCGGTGTTTAGAGTCTTGGCTGAAGTGAGCGTTAAAAATCAAACAAGACTCCGGCCGCAGAGAAAAGCCAGGAGTTAAGAGCTTTCTGGGCTAACGCCGGTTCATAAAGCTCTTGACTACTGTGCTCTAAAGTACACTAACACCCATAAACTACCTATGCACCCCTAAACCGAGGCCCTCCACATCGCCGCCACTCTATTAAATTTTTTTAACCCCTAAACTGCCGACCGCACACCGCCGCAACCTACATTATCCCTATGTACCCCTAATCTGCTGCCCCTAACATCGCGACCCCTATATTATATTTATTAACCCCTAAATCTGCCCCCCCCCCCAACGTCACTGCTACCTACCTACAATTATAAACCCCTAATCTGCCGACCGGTCCTCACCGCTACTCTAATAAATGTATTAACCCATAAAGCTAAGTCTAACCCTAACACCCCCCTAAGTTAAATATAATTTAAATCTATCGAAATAAAATAAATCTTATTAAATAAATTATTCCTATTTAAAGCTAAATACTTACCTGTTAAATAAACCCTAATATAGCTACAATATAAATAATAATTATATTGTAGCTATTTTAGGATTAATATTTATTTTACAGGCAACTTTGTATTTATTTTAACCAGGTACAATAGCTAATAAATAGTTAACAACTAATTAATAGCTACCTAGTTAAAATAAATAAAAAATTACCTGTAAAATAAATCCTAACCTAAGTTACAATTAAACCTAACACTACACTATCAATAAATAAATTAACTAAACTATCTACAATTATCTACAATTAAATACAAATAAATACACTAACTAAAGTACAAAAAATAAAAAAAGAACTAAGTTACAAAAAATAAAAAAATAATTTACAAACATTATAAAAAGAGTACAACAATTTTAAGCTAATTACACCTACTCTAAGCCCCCTAATAAAATAACAAAGCCCCCCAAAATAAAAAAATGCCCTATCCTATTCTAAAATAAAAATTGTGAAGCTCTTTTACCTTACCAGTCCTTAAAAGGGCCTTTTGCGGGGCATGCCCCAAAGAATTCTGCTCTTTTGACTGTAAAAAAAACCATACAATACCCCGCCAACATTACAACCCACCACCCACATACCCCTAATCTAACCCAAACCCCCCTTAAATAAACCTAACACTAAGCCCCTGAAGATCTCCCTACCTTATCTTCACCACGCCGGGTATCACCGATCCATCCAGAAGAGGCTCCAAAGTCTTCATCATATCCGGCAAGAAGAGTTCCTCCAGAGGGTCCAAAGTCTTCATCCTATCGGGCAAGAAGAGGACATCCGGACCAGCAAACATCTTCATCCAGACGGCATCTTCTATCTTCTTCCATCCGGCGCGGAGTGGGTCCATCTTCAAGCAGCCGACACGGAGCCATCCTTCTTCACCGACGGACTAACGACGAATGAAGGTTCCTTTAAGGGACGTCATCCAAGATGGCGTCCCTCGAATTCCGATTGGCTGATAGGATTCTATCAGCCAATCGGAATTAAGGTAGGAATAATCTGATTGGCTGATGGAATCAGCCAATCAGATTGAAGCTCAATCGGATTGGGTGATCCAATCAGCCAATCAGATTGAGCTTGCATTCTATTGGCTGTTCCGATCATCTTGGATGACGTCCCTTAAAGGAACCTTCATTCGTAATTAGTCTGTCGGTGAGGAAGGATGGCTCCGCGTCGGCTGCTTGAAGATGAACCCGCTCCGCGCCGGATGGAAGAAGATAGAAGATGCCGCCTGGATGAAGATGTTTGCCAGTCCGGATGTCCTCTTCTTGCTCGATAGGATGAAGACTTTGGACCCTCTGGAGGAGCTCTTCTTGCCGGATATGATGAAGACTTCGGAGCCTCTTCTGGACAGATCGGTGATACCCGGCGTGGTGAACATAAGGTAGGGAGATCTTCAGGGGCTTAGTGTTAGGTTTATTTAAGGGGGGTTTGGGTTAGATTAGGGGTATGTGGGTGGTGGGTTGTAATGTTGGGGGGGTATTGTATGTTTTTTTTTACAGGCAAAAGAGCAGAATTCTTTGGGGCATGCCCCGCAAAAGGCCCTTTTAAGGGCTGGTAAGGTAAAAGAGCTTTACAATTTTTATTTTAGAATAGGGTAGGACATTTTTTTTATTTTGGGGGGCTTTGTTATTTTATTAGGGGGCTTAGAGTAGGTGTAATTAGCTTAAACTTGTTGTAATCTTTTTATAATGTTTGTAAATTATTTAAAAAAAAATTGTAACAGTTCTTTTTTTATTTTTTGTACTTTAGTTAGTGTATTTATTTGTATTTATTTGTAGGTAATTGTATTTAATTTATTTAATGATAGTGTAGTGTTAGGTTTAATTGTAACTTAGGTTAGGATTTATTTTACTTAATTTTGTATTTATTTTAACTAGGTAGCTATTAAATAGTTATTAACTATTTAATAGCTATTGTACCTGGTTAAAATAAATACAAAGTTGCCTGTAAAATAAATATTAATCCTAAAATAGCTACAATATAATTATTATTTATATTGTAGCTATATTAGGGTTTATTTTACAGGTAAGTATTTAGCTTTAAATAGGAATAATGTATTTAATAAGATTTAATTTATTTCGTTAGAATAAAATTATATTTAATTTAGGGGGGTGTTAGTGTTAGGGTTAGACTTAGCTTTATGGGTTAATACATTTATTAGAGTAGCGGCGAGGTCCGGTTGGCAGATTAGGGGTTAATACTTGAAGTTAGGTGGCGGCGATGTTAGGGAGGGCAGATTAGGGGTTAATACTATTTATTATAGGGTTTTTGAGGTGGGAGTGAGGCGGATTAGGGGTTAATAACTTTATTATAGTAGCGGTAAGGTCCGGTCGGCAGATTAGGGGTTAATAAGTGTAGGTAGGTAGCGGCGACGTTGGGGGCAGCAGATTAGGGGTTAATAAATATAATATAGGGGTCAGCGATGTTAGGGGCAGCAGATTAGGGGTACATAGGGATAATGTAGGTTGCGGCGGTGTACGGAGCGGCAGATTAGGGGTTAAAAAAATATGCAGGGTTCAGCGATAGTGGGGTCGGCAGATTAAGGGTTAATAAGTGTAAGGTTAGGGGTGTTTAGACTCGGGTTCATGTTAGGGTGTTAGGTGCAGACTTAGGAAGTGTTTCCCCATAGGAAACAATGGGGCTGCGTTAGGAGCTGAACGCTGCTTTTTTGCAGGTGTTAGATTTTTTTCAGCTCAAACTGCCCAATTGTTTCCTATCGGGGAATCGTGCACGAGCACGTTTTTGAAGCTGGCCGTGTCCGTAAGCACCGCTGGTATTTAGAGTTGCAGTGGCGGTAAATATGCCTCTACGCTCCCTTTTTGGAGCCTAACGCAGCCCTTCTGTGAACTCTAAATACCAGCGGTATTTAAAAGGTGCGGGGGGGGGGGGAAAGCATGCGTAGCTAACGCACCCCTTTGGCCGCAGAACTCTAAATCTAGCCGTTAGGGTTTATTTTTTATGTATGTATTTAGTTTTAAATTTGAATAATTTAGTTAATGATAGTAATTTTATTTAGATTTATTTAAATTATATTTAAGTTAGGGGGTGTTAGGGTTAGACTTAGATTTAGGGGTTAATATATTTAATTTGGGGGCGGCAGATTAGGGGTTAATAAGTGTAGGTAGGTTGCGGCGACATTGGGGGCGGGAGATTAGGGGTTAATAAATATAATGTAGGTGTCGGCGATGTTGGGGGCAGCAGATTAGGGGTTAATAAGTATAAAAGTAAGTGTCACTTCCTTTTATACTTATTGCATTTGTCACTTTGAACTATTGGAGGTCCCATTTTTTACATGGCTTTTTAACACAAAACAACTAAAGAACATCTCTTTCACTAAAGACTATTTATTTGAACACATCAACGCATTCACTATTTTGCATATATATACCAGACTTATTGTTGGGACTATCCTATACATTGGAGACTGTTTGTACACATCCCTATCTGGGACACTTACCTCAAGAAAGAACATTTAACAACTCCTTTTTTAATATTTTGTGGTTACAAATTATTTGTTAACATATATTTTTATCTCCTATTTGTATGTATTTGCATATGACATCTATATTTGCTATATAACATTTAAATTTATTATATGTACTCATGGATCTATGATTTTTAATAAGTTCTAATTTCGTTCTAAATCTTGTTTGTGATATATATCATTGTATAAAATAAAATTGTAACGCCATACACTTATATATATATATATATATATATATATATAAACTGTCGTATGCAAAAGTTTAGGCACCCCTGACAATTTCCATGATTTTTATTTATAAATAATTGGGTGTTTGGATCAGCAATTTCATTTTGATCTATCAAATAACTGAAGGACACAGTAATATTTCAATAGTGAAATGAGATTTATTAGAAATAAAAGAAAATGTGCAATATGCATCAAAACAAAATTAGACAGGTGCATAAATTTGGGCACCCTTGTCATTTTGTTGATTTAAATACCTGTAACTACCTAGCACTGATTAATTGGAACACACAATTGGTTTAGTGAGCCCATTAAGCCTTGAACTTCATAGACAGGTGCATCCAATCATGAGAAAAGGTATTTAAGGTGGCCAATTGCAAGTTGTTGTTCTCTTTGACTCTCCTCTGATGAGTGGCAACATGAGGGCCTCAAAACAATTCTCAAATGACCTGAAAACAAAGATTGTTCAACATTATGGTTTAGGGGAAGGCTACAAAAAGCTATTGCAGAGATTTAAGATGTAAGTGTCCACTGTGGGAACATAGTGAGGAATGAAAGACCACAGGTACAGTTCTTGTTAAGGCCAGAAGTAAAATATTGGAGAAGCAAAGGCAAAGGATGGTGAGAACGGTCAAAAACAGCCCACAGACCACCTCCAAAGACCTACACTATCATCTTGCTGCAGATGGTGTCACTGTGCATCGTTCAACAATTCAGCATATGGGAGAGTGATGCGAAAGAAGCCTTTTCTGCACACGCCACAAACAGAGTCGCTTGAGTTTTGCATTTGGACAAGCCAGCTTAATTTTGGAAGAAGGTGCTGTGGACTGATGAAACAGAGATTGAGTTATTTGGTCATAACAAGGGGCATTATGCATGGCGGAAAAATAACACAGCGTTCCAAGACAAACACTTGCTACCCACAGTAAAATTTGGTGGATGTTCCATCATGCTGTGGGGCTGTGTGGCCAGTGCCAGTACTGGGAATCTTGTTAACGTTGAGGGTCGCATGGATTCCACTCAATATCAGCAGATACGAGAATAATGTTGAGGAATCAGTGATAAAGTTGAAGTTACGCCGGAGCTGGATATTTCAACAAGACAACGACCCAAAACACTGCTCAAAATCTACTCTGGCATTTATACAGAGGAACAAGTACAATGTTCTTGAATGGCCATCCCAGTCCCCAGACCTGAATATCATCGAAAATCTGTGGGGTGATTTGAAGTCGGCTGTCCATGCTCGGCAACCATCAAACCTAACTGAACTGGAGATGTTTTCCAAGGAGGAATGGTCCAAAATACCTTCATCAAGAATCCAGACACTCATTACAGGCTAAAGGAAGCGTCTAGAGGCTGTTATTTCTGAGAAAGGAGGCTCTACTAAATATTAATGCAATATTTCTGTTGGGGTGCCCAAATTTATGCACCTGTCTAATTTCGTTTTGATGCATATTGCACATTTTCTGTTAATCCAATAAACTTCATTTCACTACTGAAATATTACTGTGTCCTTCAGTTATTTGATATATCAAAATGAAATTGCTGATCCAAACACCCAGTTATTTATAAATGAAAATCATGGAAATTGTCAGGGGTGCCTAAACATTTGCATACAACTGTACATATATATATCTGTATATCTATTACTATAGATATATAGTTCTAGATATATAGTTCTAGATATCTATTTTACGTTAACAGTATCAGATATATATACAAATATATATTCAATCATAAAAATTACATTATTTTCCATGTGAAGAAATGGAAAATATGAGTAATGAGCTCCAGTGTTCATGATTTAGCACACATATAAAATTGCTAACTTCAATGCACATTTTTGAAATAATTAATATAAATTGATGCGCGTTATGAATAGATTACATTCCTATGTTCTTTACATAGAAAATAATGTACTTTTTATTTTATATATTTTATATATATATATATATATATATATATATATATATATACATATATATAGATGCAACACATAAGCAGAGCAAGCAGATTCACAGTAATGTTTAAAAGCAAAACTGGGGGAAGTCAGTTATATTTGGCGCCAAAGGATCAAGCCCAGGACCACGACAAGGTTTCCCCCTTCCTGGGACCCTAAACCAGCACCCACACAATGCATGGGCACCTCTTAGGGTGACACAGGCTTTTGTAATCTCCCCTATGTAAATACAAAACACAGGAATAGACTGGGTACACATCCTAAGCCATTGTAAACTCCACAGCCCTGAACACTGTCAGACAGCTGCACAGTTCCCAGCAACCCAGGCAGTTAACCCCTGAGCAGCCTGGGTGACAGACCCACAGGGAAGCATTACAAACATTATCAACACAACACACAGAAAGCCTGGCACTCACCAGCAGATTCACAGTAATGTGTAAAAGCAAAACTGGGGGAAGTTAGTTACATTTGGCGCCAAAGGATCAAGCCCAGGACCAAGTCAAGGTCTCCCCTTTGATGGGACCCTAAATCAGCACCACCCACACAATGCATACTTTCAAACAAACCAACTGGGAACCTCCCAGGGTGACACAGGCTTTTGGAATCTTCCCTATGTAAATACAAAACACAGGAATGGAACGCACTCACAGACTGGACTGGGTACACATCCTAAGCCACTGTAAACCCCACAGCCCTAAACACTGAGAGACAGCTGCACAGTTCCCAGCAACCCAGGCAGTTAACCCCTGAGCAGCCTGGGTGACAGGCCCACAGGGAAGCATTACAAACATTATCAACACAACACACAGAAAGCCTGGCACTTGCCAGCAGATTCACAGTAATGTTTAAAAGCAAAACTGGGGGAAGTCAGTTACATTTGGCGCCAAAGGATCAAGCCCAGGACCACGACAAGGTCTCCCCTTTCCTGGGACCCTAAACCAGCACCCACACAATGCATACTATCAAACAAACCAACTGGGAACCCCCAAGGGTGACACAGGCTTTAGGAATCTCCCCTATGTAAATACAAAACACAGGAATGGAACCACTCACCGACTGGACTGGGTACACATCCTAAGCCACTGTAAACCCCACAGTCCTAAACACTGACAGACAGCTGCACTGTGCAGCTATCTGTCAGTGTTCAGGGCTGTGGAGTTTACAGTGGCTTAGGATGTGTACCCAGTCCAGTCTTTGAATCCATTCCTGTGTTTTTTATATATAAATACACATACATGAGAAGAAAAGGGTTGTTTTTAGCCTGGCTTTGTGTGCCTTTATTTAAAGGCCAGGGCACTTTTGATACAAGGTAATCAGAGGTAAAAAGTGTATTAATATAACAGTGTTGGTTATGTAAAACTGGGGAATGGGTAATAAAGGGATTATCAATTTTTTTAAACAATAACATTTTTGGAGTTTACTGTCATTTTAACTAGATATTCTCAGTGCACAAGCATTTTAAATACTGCAGCTGTACAGAGAGACAGTGGGTCTTCTATTATATCAGCAATGAGGCAAATTGAGTCATTACCAGATGATACAATCACCTTAGGCTCTCTGAGCAAGTGCTGAGTTTTAAATGCTGATGCATGGAGCATGCTTAAAGGTACAGTATACTGTAAAATTGTTTTTCTATTAATGTATTTGCAATGACTTATATATAATGAGAAATTGCATTTTCATGTGTATTTGTGTACATGAAATAGCTGGTTTTCTGCTTTAAAACCACAACCTATAAAAATGGGTTGAGCTTGCAGGTTAAACAAAATCTAGTAGGGACTGTCAATCACCCTGGGCAAACGTGTCCGGGGAGATTTTAATCCGCCAGCTAAGAGCTGGTGTAAATGTTCAGAAACTGAAGCCCGCTGATTCTTAACTTGCGGCTGCAGGCTCACTCATGCAAGTCTGTAGCGAAGGGCCCCCAAAGTTGCATACACAGCTTGATAATTGGAGCCCTATGAGTGTAATTTCTTCTGCTGGCTGTGTTTGCATAGCTTGTCAAAAGCTTATACTTAAAGTGATCGTTTCTAATGAGATATTGTATGTATCACTACAAATAAATGTGAGTTTCATTCATCAATAGTTTTACTTGTACCTAGTTCCTTAGATATATCCCTTCTTTCTTGTCAAGTTCGCTATCTGTAAATCAGCCCTGTTTTTTTTTCTTTTTGCAAACGATGATCACGTTGTTTCTAGAGCCAATTGACTATTTGGCCGTTAGGCGGCCGTCAATTGACGTCAGCAGTTACTGTGAGGATATGCGCATGCGTCAGTGTTTCTGTTCACATTGCCACAGCAAGCGCGGCCCCGTTTCGCGCATGCGTATTACAAATGGGCAATGGACGTGATTACCGCATGCGCATTGATGGGAGGCAGAGAAAGATGCGCATGCGCAGTGAAAGATGCGCATGCACAGTTTTTTTGCTATTTTCCGTGCACGAGCCTACTGGACACGTATAGAGCGGGTGGGACCGCTCTATACGTCAATGCATCAAAAACCAGGAAATAACTAATGGGAGGAGATTATGAGTGAACGGCAAGGAAAAAACAAAAGTATAAAAAAATAAAAATAACATGCAATTCCAAAAAAAAAATAGCGACTCTATATCTTTTATGCATACAAGTCTAATAATGAAAAAAGAAGCCTCAAACTTAACCTTCACTTTAAGTATAGAAACTTTCAGGTAGCGATACCACAGGCTAAATCAGCTATTTCAAATGCCGAAATATGGGTAAAGGAGCTACTTGTAAATAATTTAATACACTTCAGCAAGTAAAATAAATCATTGGGAACAAAGGGGAGAAAAATGTTTGGTAAACTGTTCCTTTAAATACACTTTTGAAACAGCTATAACTTTTCACTGCATAAAACTGTGATATACTGATACTCAGAATGCTTTTTAAATAAGGATTTTTATATTCTAGTTCTTATCAATGTGACACTCTGTTAACATATTATATTGAAATCGGGTAAGAGAAAACCATCAACATCTAAAATTTATATATATTCAGATTTCAAATCAAATGTGGTTAAACATTTTTGTCCATCTTAGATTGCTTTTTTCAAGTCTCTTACAAAACATCTATAAAAATGGGATTAATAATCTCACAACTTTACAGCTGCACCTTGTGTGACAACACTAAGTAGCCAATGATAAAATTATCATCAGACCCAAGAGAAATTGTCTTTTCTTGTCTCACTAGTCTCGCAATCTGTGTGTCCAGCAATATTTTATAAAGAACTGATAATAAAACCAAACAAATATAACTAAAAGCGCCAAACATATACGTGTAAAAGGATGTATACAACAGTGCAAAAACCATCAGCACAATTGGTATTCCAGGTGGCAGTCTATATAGCCAATATATGAAACTCAGAGTTCACTAAAGAAAGTAGACTTTGAGCATAGTGTTTGAACACCAGGCGGCTTCCTCTTCCAAAGGGATCTTGTAGAAATGAGATCAGGACTGAATAAACAAAAGCGAGAACAGGGCGCCCCAAAAGTGTGAAATCTTCCCAGCAATGATGGAATGAGATACAAAGTAAACATACTCACAATTTGACTAGCACTACACAAGTGCCATACAGACAGGCTGGACAGTTAGAAGTCGGCCAACAGACTTATGCTCCACAGAAGGTCTTATCCGGTGCAATCAGGGATATATGCAGAGACTAGGTGTGGTATAGGTGGGCCAGACCAATCAATGCCTTGTATTCAGCAGCTCAGAAAGTGCGGCTCAAAACGATATATAATGATAAAAACAGGTATTTTAATAAAATCAGTAAAATCACAACGCGTTTCTCGGATTTACCGTTTCATCAGGTGAGATTTTATACATATCTGTTCTGAGTCTTAAATACCCTTCGGTGGCATTTCTAGTTGTCTATAATGAACACTTGTGGTTCGTAAATCAATGATAATTCAACTTATACATAAATATTTATAAAAACATTAGTTGCTCAATATGACCATATGTACTTCATTCATAATCAAACTGGGATACATAGCCTGCATTTTAAAGTGGTTTAAAAGCTAGAAATTCTGTAACTGATGCCCACTATAAAGATAACGCTGATCCGCTCACTCAACTTGATCCGGAGCTGTCAAAATCGCAATCTGTAAAGGGTGTGAGAGAGGGATGGGAGGGGTGTGAGTGAGCAGGAGTGAGGGGGCGGGAGTGCTTACACTAAGGACAAAGTGTAAAGTGGGAAGGAGGGAAAGTGGGATAATAGGTAGTAGGAAAATTATCTGGAAGGGATTAGGGTGGTAGGGGAATGAGGGAGGGGCAGCTATACTACAGAAAAAATCTTTATTTAGAGGTAAAAAACATAAGCAAAAAAAATAGGAAAGACAGCTGCCAGTACCTAACATGGCAGCTAATAGGTAGAGGGGGAGGGTTAGAGAGCTATTTGGGGGGGGGGGGTCAGGGAGGTAAGGGGGATATTACCCTGCAGAAAATATATATATAAAAAATATTTAAAAAAAAAAAATGTTATACTGGCAGACTTTCTGCCAGTACTTAAGATGGGGTTGACCTTTGGGAGGTCGGGGAGGAAAGAGAGCTGTTTGAGAGGGGTCACGGAAGGATCAGGGGGTGGGATGTGTCAGGTGGGAGGCTGATCTCTACACTAAAGCTAAAATTAACCCTACAAGCTACCTAATTAACTCCTTCACTGCTAGACATAATACAAGTGTGGTGCGTTTCAGCATTTAGCGGCCTTCTAATTACCAAAAAGCAATGCCAAAGCCATATATGTCTGCTATTTCTGAACAAAGGGCATCCCAGAGAAGCATTTACAACCATTTTTGCCATAATTGCACAATCTGTTTGTAAATAATTTCAGTGAGAAACCTAAAGTTTGTGAAAAAGTTAATTTATTTGATTGCATGAAATGGTGTCATGAAATATACCAAAATGGGCCCAGATCATTACTTTTGGTTGTCTACTAAAAAAGAATATATACATGTGAAGGGTTAATTTATTCAGGGATTCCTGACAGATATCAGTGTTACAATGTAACTATCTCTAATTTTGAAAAACAAGATGGTTTGGAAATAGCAAAGTGCTACTTGTATTTATTGCCCTATAACTTGCAAAAGAAGCAAAGATCCTGTAAACATTGGGTATTTCTAAACTCAGGACAAGATTTAGAAACTATTTAGCATGGGTATTTTTAGGTGGTTGTAGATGTGTAACAGATTTTGGGGGTCAAAGAAAGTTAGAAAAAGTGTGTTTTTTTCAATTGTTTCATCATAAAAAAAACAGTATATAATATGTGTAAATACAGTAAATGAGTAAAAGGAAAATTACAGCTAAACACAAACACTGCAGAAATGTAAAAACAGCCCTGGTCCTTAACGGTAAGAAAATTGAAAAATGGTCTGGTCACTAAGGGGTTAATATTGCGGCTTCACTGTAACAAATGTGATATTGATATAGAGCACATTTTGTACATTGTGGTTGCAATATTAGAAGTAAAACAAACACAATGCTAATAAATGATTAAACTAAAAATGGCTGTTTCTCATTTTCTCATCAGCTGCATCCTTATTTAAATTCTTACAGGAGCACAACTTTGAATATGTATTTAAACTTTGCTGAAGCATATAGAAAAAAAAGTTTAAAAATAAATATTCTATTGAAATACAGCTTTTTATTTTATTATAAGAATGTCCCTTTAAAGGGATCTTGAAAAGTTACATTGGCATTTGTTTCTAGATTTTAGCTCCATGTAATATCTAGCATCAGTGATGTCATTTTATGCATAAATATTAAGATAATGTTATATGTAAAATACCCATTATACCATTTCTAAGCTGCTTTTAAGACACTCAGGATGTCATTAAACCCTGGTATTAATGGTAGCATTGAAACGTGCCTATTATTTTATTTTTTAAAGAAAGTGAATTACGTTAAAAGGACATCAAACAATAAAAAAGGGATTGTGAACCTTGAAATATCAATATAAAATGTATAGCTATGCAAAGTAAAAAAACTTTGTTATATACTTTCATTATTTATTTTGCCCCTTTTCATGCAATTTAGCTCTGACAACTGTGGTTTTTCTAATTATCAGACTTGGAAGAGCATACTGCAGACTACTAAAGGCTAACCATGCTACAAACATGTCCTTAATTATCTTAAAGGGACACTAAACCCCAAAATTTTCTTTTGTGATTCAGATAGAGAATACAATTTTAAATAACATTCCAATTTACTTCAATTATTTAATTTGCTTCATTATTTAGATATCCTTTGCTGAAGAAATAGCAATGCACATGGGTGAGCCAATCACACGAGGCATTGTGATTGTGATTATGTGCATCTACCTATCAGCCACTACTGAGCATATCTAGATATGCTTTTCAGCAAAGAATATCAAGAAAATGAAGCAAATTAGATAATAAAAGTAAATTAGAAAGTTGTTTAAAATTGCATGCTCTTTCTAAATCATGAAAGAAAATGTTGGGGTTTAGTGTCCCTTTAAGCTCAACTGCAAAACAATGCACTTTCTACTAACAATCTCATCATCATGGCTAGGCCTTGTTGTCTTCAGACTCAAGCCCAGAATAACTTCTCTAAATAAGGCATGTGCAAAGAGCAGCTTGGCAATTAAAAAACAAATGCAGCAAACAAACGCCAAGATTACGAGTTTTGCGCTAAACAGGGTGCGAAACTAACGCCAAAAAAGTTGTGTTATTTCATTCTCCAGTGCAGTTTTTTCTTTAAAACATTTTTATAAGATAGTGTTATTATGAGTGTAACTGTACTTTTAAATATATTTTTTATGTATTTTGTGCAACTTTTTAGTCGATCGTAACAGTTAACCAGAGCTCTAAAGTTGCTCTATCATGACGCTTGCTAAATTCAATTGGTCTGGAGTGAACGTGTTTACTTTCAACTATTAATATGCGCTCTACTTCCAATGCGTGTAAAGAGCTGCGATAAACCCCTTATTACTTACGCAACTGTTAGAGCGGAAATCGCGCCACTCGTAATCTAGCTCTTATACTTGGTTTAGATGTTATTCTGAAGCAGGACAACAGAAATGTCATGTTATGACAAAGTAACATACAGAATTACAAGGAACCATACAGAAAATGCACGTGTGTGTGTTCTGATTTCAAGGAATTAGTTGTTTACTGGCTAAAAGGGGACACACCTCCAAGCTGGGTTGGTGGATAGGGACCAAGGTGGCAACAAAAAAGGAGTATTAGCAAACTGTATTTTTTTTTTTTTCTTCTAATTTAAACTTCTCCTTTTAGATTTAACAGAAAAAATATATATATATTTTTTTTTAAATAAATATTTTTATTGAAGCAAAAGAAAAAAAAGTCAGAATTACAATCACAATATGGAGGACAATATCTCCAATAATAGAACATGCCATTAATTTCCTTGATACATACATGAATGCAGTTAAACAGTAATGGGAACATGGTATTGACCTTACTGATGCCTCATTTGTTTTTGTAAGATAACAAGATAATCAAACGTCCACAATGTAAAGTAGATCCACTTATGGGATCTGATAGCTGGTACTCAGCGGAAGACAGAATTCTTTAGATCAGAGTTTCACATTGTAAGTCATATAAAACAGGAACCAGATGTTGCATAAATATAATCGTCTACGACAAACAGAATGTGAGATCTTGAACTACAAGGTGTAAAACATCTAACAGAGATATTGGGGCAGTAGGGGGTAGGTAACCCGAAGAACTAATGTTCGGAAGTAGGGCTTGGGGTAGGAGGAGGGGTGGGAGGAAGAGAGGGAAAGATAGGGAGAAAAAAAAAAAAAAAAAAAAACATTTTTAATTCCTCACATGGAGGGCAGAGGAGTAGTCGGGCCGCCACCAACCCAGTGCATTCCCAGGGACCACATGCCAACCCAGACCCCCACCGAGATGCCAGTACTTCACGTCCTTCTATATTCCTCCCATGGGAGCCAAATTGCGCAGTAGAAATCGTAGCGACCCTCAACCCTTAATGCGTATTCTTCCATTTTTTGGATGTAGTCCAAGGACTCCAGAAGTGGGGACAGCGTGACAGGGGCACGTTTCGCCCATTGTCTGGCTATAACCAATTTTGCTGTCAGGAGAATAATAACGCCTAGTAGTCGGGATGATTTTGGGAGGTTTTGCAGCCCAAAGTGAAAGAGCGCCAAGTCTCCAGTGAGAGTATCGATGAAGCCCAATCTCTGGAGCAATTCCGCCACTTGAGTCCAGAAGTGTCCCAGTTTGGGACACTCCCACCAGATGTGCAGGTGTGTACCACGTTGTGCGCAGCCCCTCCAGCAATCGGCTGATCGGGAGGGGTATATTCTGTGCAACCTGGTCGGGACCCAGTGCCATCTGAGCAGGATTTTAAGATATAGTTCGAACAGGTTAGAGCACCGAACCGCCGCAATATCATCCTGGAGAGCTCGCTGCCACTTCCCATCCGAAGCCACCACCCCCAGATCCCTCTCCCAATCTTCAGTAGACTGAGTTTTCGTGAAATGAGGAGAGTTGAGGAGAGTTCTGTAGTGGAACAACAGGGAGCCTCTTAAGGGTCTGCCCCCCAACCACCTACTCTCCCATCTGGTGAGGACTCGGATGTTCGATTTCGGAAAATTCCAGGACAGGAGGAGCGAGACCAGACGTAGATATTCAAACTGAAGCTCTCTAGGGAAGTTCTCTTTCGGATAAGTGAGGGGGGGGACAGCTAATACATCTCCACGGTAGAGATCGGACACAGAAAAAATATTTTAATGTTCATTTAATACCAAGTGAAAATGTTTCTACTTTTAACCACAATGGCTACAAGAGAAGATTACAAGGCACGACTAAGGCACGAAACGAATGAGTTGCAGATCTCTCTCTGATAGCCAAGAGCTTAAAGGGACACTGAACTCATATTTTTTTCTTTCGTGATTCAGATAGAGCATGCAATTTTAAACAACTTTCTAATTTACTCCTATTATCAATTTTTCTTTGTTCTCTTGCTATCTTTCTTTGAAAAAGAAGGCATCTAAGCTAAGTTCAATACACTGGACAGCACTTGTTCATTGGTGGGTGAGTTTATCCACTAATCAGCAAGGACAACCCAAGTTGTTCACCAAAAATGGGCCGACACCTAAACTTACATTCCTGCTTTTCAAATAAAGATACCAAGAGAATGAAGAAAATTTGATAATAGGAGTAAATTAGAAAGTTGCTTAAAATTGCATGCTCTATCTGAATCACGAAAGAAAAAATTTGGGTTCAGCGTCCCTTTAATATATGTCATATTTAAAATTTAAAGTGACGGTAAACCTTAACTAATCAAATGCTGTGGGGTCCATTTATCATTGTGCAAACGAACATGATCCGCTATAGCGAACCATGTCCGCCGCACATCGTAAATGCCGACAGCATACGCTGTCGGCATTTATCATTGCACTAGCAATTCTTGTGAACTGCTTGTGCAATGCTGCCCCCTGCAGATCCGCGGCCGCTAGCAGGGGGTGTCAATCAGCCCGATCGTACATGATCAGGCGGATTGCTGTACGCCGCCTCAGAGACCGCTGCTTCTTAACTCATGTTTCCGGCGAAGCGCGGAAACAAGGGGAACAGGGCCATTCGGCCCTTGTTAAATAGACCCCCATATATTTAATCTTTGCTATTAAAAAAAGTATATGTGTACCTTTTTTGTTTTTAATTCATCTGTGTAACGGTTAAAGTAGTGTGTCAGATGACAATCTTGAAGTCCAGTCCCTTTAAAGTCCTTAGAAAGCCTATGTAGAGAGTGGATCTGACTGCTCTATACATCACAGCCCAGCCAAAAGAGGAAATGAAGGGGAGCGGAGAAACAGACAATACCAATTAGTATTATAAATCTTTTATTATAAAATATATATAAACTTTTTTTTAAAAATAATTATGTGGTTTTACTTGCACACATATATATTTTTCATTGCAAAATTCTTATAGTCTGAAATTTACCATCACTTTATGTTATACAAAAGCAAACGTATTTAATGGTGTAACAGCATTATTATTTGAAGCAATATACAGGGAGTGCAGAATTATTAGGCAAGTTGTATTTTTGAGGATTCATTTTATTATTGAACAACAACCATGTTCTCAATGAACCCAAAAAACTAATTAATATCAAAGCTGAATAGTTTTGGAAGTAGTTTTTAGTTTGTTTTTAGTTATAGCTATTTTAGGGGGATATCTGTGTGTGCAGGTGACTATTACTGTGCATAATTATTAGGCAACTTAACAAAAAACAAATATATACCCATTTCAATTATTTATTTTTACCAGTGAAACCAATATAACAAATATACATTTCTGACATTCAAAAACAAAATAAAAACAAATCAGTGACCAATATAGCCACCTTTCTTTGCAAGGACACTCAAAAGCCTGCCATCCATGGATTCTGTCAGTGTTTTGATCTGTTCACCATCAACATTGCGTGCAGCAGCAACCACAGCCTCCCAGACACTGTTCAGAGAGGTGTACTGTTTTCCCTCCTTGTAAATCTCACATTTGATGATGGACCACAGGTTCTCAATGGGGTTCAGATCAGGTGAACAAGGAGGCCATGTCATTAGATTTTCTTCTTTTATACCCTTTCTTGCCAGCCACGCTGTGGAGTACTTGGACGCATGTGATGGAGCATTGTCCTGCATGAAAATCCTGTTTTTCTTGAAGGATGCAGACTTCTTCCTGTACCACTGCTTGAAGAAGGTGTCTTCCAGAAACTGGCAGTAGGACTGGGAGTTGAGCTTGACTCCATCCTCAACCCGAAAAGGCCCCACAAGCTCATCTTTGATGATACCAGCCCAAACCAGTACTCCACCTCCACCTTGCTGGCGTCTGAGTCGGACTGGAGCTCTCTGCCCTTTACCAATCCAGCCACGGGCCCATCCATCTGGCCCATCAAGACTCACTCTCATGTCATCAGTCCATAAAACCTTAGAAAAATCAGTCTTGAGATATTTCTTGGCCCAGTCTTGACGTTTCAGCTTGTGTGTCTTGTTCAGTGGTGGTCGTCTTTCAGCCTTTCTTACCTTGGCCATGTCTCTGAGTATTGCACACCTTGTGCTTTTGGGCACTCCAGTGATGTTGCAGCTCTGAAATATGGCCAAACTGGTGGCAAGTGGCATCTTGGAAGCTGCACGCTTGACTTTTCTCAGTTCATGGGCAGTTATTTTGCGCCTTGGTTTTTCCACATGCTTCTTGCGACCCTGTTGACTATTTTGAATGAAACGCTTGATTGTTTGATGATCACGCTTCAGAAGCTTTGCAATTTTAAGAGTGCTGCATCCCTCTGCAAGATATCTCACTATTTTTGACTTTTCTGAGCCTGTCAAGTCCTTCTTTTGACCCATTTTGCCAAAGGAAAGGAAGTTGCCTAATAATTATGCACACCTGATATAGGGTGTTGATGTCATTAGACCACACCCCTTCTCATTACAGAGATGCACATCACCTAATATGCTTAATTGGTAGTAGGCTTTCAAGCCTATACAGCTTGGAGTAAGACAACATGCATAAAGAGGATGATGTGGTCAAAATACTCATTTGCCTAATAATTCTGCACTCCCTGTAATCTAGCACTAACAAGCAAAGCAGACCTTCCTTGTGTGTAGTGACACAGATCTTTATGCTTGGATATGGAAATTGCTTAAAGGGACATAATACTCATGGCCTAAATCACTTGAAACTGATGCAGTATAACTGTAAAAAGCCGACAGGAAAATATCACCTGAACATCTCTATGTAAAAAAGGAAGATATTTTACCTCACAATTTCCTCAGCTCAGCAGAGTAAGTTCTGTGTAAAAAGTTATACTCAGCTGATGCCGAGCTGCAGGTAAAAAAAAAAAGAAGAAGAAATGGACAGCAGCCAATCAGCATCAGCAGTGCTGAAGTCATGAACTCGTTTACTGTGATCTCATGAGATTTGACTTAACTCTCATGAGATTTCATAGTAAACTTCCTTTAAACTGAATAGGGAAATAACATGAGAGTGCACAAGGCTCAACCCCTAAGCTGTCCCGGGACAGACATACTGATTTGCTGCTTAGAAGTCCTTTACAATGGGATGTGGCTACTGAGGAATTTTTGAGGTAAAATATCTTTCTTTTTTACATAGAGATGTTCAGGTGATATTTTCTAGTCAGCTTTTTACAGCTATGCTGCATCACTTTCAAGTATTTAAACATTTGGGTATTATGGCCCTTTAATTTGATTTTAAAGGAACACTCAATGCAGTAGGATTGCATAATTAACAAGGACATAATAAAAAAGACAATGCTTTAACACCTACTCTGTATTTCAAATCAGCAGTAGATTAGTATACGTATACCCTGTGAGCTTGTAACATGCGCAGTAGGATCTTGTTCCCCAGCAAATGTTATATAAAAAGACTGTGTAGAATTTGATAATGGAAGTCAATTTGAAAGTGTCTTAAAACTGCTGCTCTATCTGAATCATAAAATGTATTTTGACTTGAGTGTCCCTTTAAGTAGACAAAAGCAGAACTCTTAGCACTGCAATTCTGTATTTGGCAAAGTCATACGTTAAATATTTAGAGAGAGATTACTTAGCTTTTCCTGATAGCTACACATTATTGAATTTACTGGAAGGAAAAACAGAAATTGGATACAATCTAGATACAAGTGTATTGGGATTTTGCAGAATTTAACTTTTATCTGTCTGTTATAGATTTACAGAAGCTGCAGTTGGGACTCGTCCAAAATGCTTCAATCATGTTAAAACAGTGGCATATTTAGGTTTTGTGCTGCCCTAGGCACTCAAAATTCTGCTGCCCCCCCCCCCCCCCCACCCAAAGGTTTTAGGCCTTTTTTCCCCTTAATATTTTTTTGGGGTCAGTGTGTAAAATGTTTTTTTTTTGCTTTCTTCATAACTATTCAAAAGAAAATAGGCTAGCAAAACACTTGCATACAGGTGGGTTGAATTGCATGAATCTCATGCCATGTTTTCCCTGAGAGAAGGGAGAGAAAAGAAGGGGAGGGGAAAAAAATGGAGAGAAAGGAAAGAAGGGAGGGAGGGAGGGAGAGAGAGATAAGAAAAGTTGGGAGGGAGAGGAGAACATGGGGGAGGGAAATAAGGGAGGGAAAGAACGAAGTGAAAGAAGGGAGCAAGGGAGGGAGGGAAAGAAGGGAGGGAGGGAGGGAAAGAAAGAAAGAAGGGAGGGAGTTGAGGGAGTGAGTTGAGGGAGGAAGGGAGGGAGAAAGGGACAGAAGGGAGAGGGGAAGGGAGGGAAAGAAGAATACACTTTGAAAGAATCACTGCCCTTTACATGCAACAACATACAGTAATTACCATCATTCAAGTAATGAAACTTTTTAAGTGTCCGTTTACTATTTACTCCGTGGGTTATTGCATGCAGAGAAAGCTAGCTTTTAGTAGCTAACATACATCAGCGCTGAGAGTTTATGATTAGACATCACAAGCTGATCTAAGCAGTGCACAGACGCTTCCAGTCTTTTAGTTACTAAGATCTGCAATAAGCACTGCGCTCGCAGACCCACCACAGCTGACAAGGGAAGGCAGCATATCGGCACAAGTTCTCCTCCAGCCTCACCTTGTAAGCTTATCCCTGGGCAAGTTTCTCACCAAGAACGCTTCCACTGCAAAAATGCCGGCGGCTCTAAATGAAGCAACAGTTTAAAGGAGCACTGCCTGTGAAGAGCGACCTTAATCAGCGCACGTGCCTTGTCTTCTCTGTGAAAGCCTGCACTTTATGGCTCAATGTACTGTGTGCTTGCTTTTAGGGAAAGGATAGGGCAGATGTGCTGCCCCTCCCGAATCTGCTGCCCTAGGCACCGGCCTTGTTGGCCTAGGCCATAATACGCCCCTGCGTTAAAATGACTTTTTGTACTGAGAAAATTAACTACTCTAAAGTAATGGGACAGAACCTGTTCTGCTAAACCTCTGTTTATTACTATAAAGATGTTAAAATAAATATATAACTTTCCCCTGCCTATGATCTTAGGAGCCAGCTGCATCAATGATATGGATATATAACTTTAGCCCAGTGGTGTATATAATTGTTGCATTGCTCAGGGAGGTGAGGGGGTACACACAAATATGCAACACATAGAAAGTCTGGCACTCCACAAGCACACAACTAGATTAAAAACAAAATGGAAGAGTGAGTTACAGCATTTGGCCAAATGGTGATAGGCTTAGGACCACGTCAAGGTCTTTTCCTCCATAGATCCCTAACCTACAGCCACAAAATGCATGACTTCAAACAAGCACACTGAGATACAAGTAAGGGTGACACAGGCCCTTTGTAATTTCCCTAGACGCATACTAAACACAGAAATGGGTACACATTCCATGCCCCTGGAAAACTCACAGCCATGGGTGTCTACCAGCACTCACAGACAGCTGCACAGCTTCCAGTAACTTAGGCAGTTAAAGGGACAGTAAAGTCAAAATTTAACTTTCATGATTCAGATAGGGCATGCAATTTTAAACAACTTTCCAATTTAGTTTTATCATCAAATTTGCTTTGTTCCCTTGGTGGTATTTTTGGAAAGCTAAACCTAGCTAGGCTCAAACTGATTTCTAAACCGTTGAAAACCGTCTCATAGCTCAGAGCATTTTGAAAGTTTTTCACATTTAGACAGTGTTAGTTCATGTGTGTCATATAGATAACATTGTGCTCACTCCCGTGAAGTTATTAAGGAGTCTTCACTGATTGACTACACTGCATGTCTGTCAAAAGCATTTAGATAAGGAGGCTGTCTGCAGAGGCTTAGATACAAGGTAATCACAGAGGTAAAAAGTATATTAATATAACTGTGTTGGTTATGCAAAAATGGGGAATGGGTAATAAAGGGATTATCTATCTTTTTAAATAAGAAAATGTTTGGTGTAGACTGTCCCTTTAACCCCAGACAAGCCTTGGTTCACAGCCCATAGGAAAGAGAGCTTGGCGTGGTCCTGGGCCTATCATCATTTGGCCAAATGCTGTAACTAACTCTTCCATTTTTCTTTTAATCTAGCTGTGTACTTGCAAGACAGTGCCAGACTTTCTATGTAACATAGTTACATAGTTGATGAGGCTGAAAAAAGACAGAAGTCCATCGAGTTCAACCTATACTAATCTAAATATACTTACAATAAAAGCTCCAGTGGAGTTAAAATTAATCCCATTTAAAAAGGTGAACCATTTAACACAAGCAATCTAGCCAGAAATGTATCTAAACAATTTTTACATGTATCTAAGTTATTGGCATCTACTACATCTTTAGGTAATGAGTTCCACAATTTGATTGCTCTTACATAGGGTTGCCACCTCAGCCATGTTTTCCTGGACACTTATGAGTTACACATGCTGCAGGGTATGCAGGGAGGAACATGAATAGTGTTGTTCAGGATCTCTATTTGTGTGCTTTCTAGGGGTACAATTCATGATCCCCTCTGCACACTCTGCATCATGTGTAACTCATAAGTGTCCAGGAAATCATGGCTGAGGTGTCAACCCTACTCTTACATTAAAAAAACGTTTACACTGCTGGAGATTAAATCTCCTTTCCTCCAGCCTTAAATTGTGACTTCTTGTCCACAACATTTTTTCTTCGAATAAACAGAGCTTCTGCTGTATGTTGTGTTTAATAATTTTGGTTTGTATTTTTCCCTTTGGGCCTTGCATCCAGGCATGTCTGGGGGTAACTGCCTGAGTCACTGAAAGTTGTGCAGCTGTCAGTGAGTGCTTAGAAATAGTGATGTCGCGAACATAAAATTTTGCTTTAGCGAACGGCAGACGCGAACTTCTACAACTGTCCGCGAACGGGCGAACCGCCATAGACTTCAATAGGCAGGCGAATTTTAAAACCCACAGGGACTCTTTCTGGCCACAATAGTGATGGAAAAGTTGTTTCAAGGATACTAACACCTGGACTGTGGCATGCCGGAGGGGGATCCATGGCAAAACTCCCACGGAAAATTACATAGTTGATGCAGAGTCTGGTTTTAATCCATAAAGGGCATAAATCACCTAACATTCCTAAATTGTTTGGAATAACGTGCTTTAAAACATCAGGTATGATGTTGTATCGATCAGGTAGTGTAAGGGTTACGCCCGCTTCACAGTGACAGACCAAACTCCCTGTTTAACGCACCGCAAACAACCGCAAACAGTCCATCTGCACAACCACAAACTCCCCATTTGCACAAGGTTGGATACCAAGCTAGCCATGTCCCGTTCCTTGTCCTCACTGATGTCATTGAAGGTCTCTTCCTCCACCCAGCCACGTACAACACCAAGGGTCCCCGAAAGGTGACAACAAGCCCCCTGGGATGCCTGCTGTGTTTGGTCTTCCACCTCCTCAAAGCCACCTTCCTCCTCTGACTCCTCTTCTTCAGACTCCTCTCTCTGCATTGCCTCTCTCTGCGTTATTATAAGGTGTGTTAAGTAGTACTATTCCTATCATTTTAATCCCTGTTACGTCCCCTATCAGGGGACGTGTATATGGCATGGATTTTAGGAACCGGGAGATGGAAAAAGATGCTTGGTTGGTCCTCCTACTTCAAATTTGGGGCACTGCGCGTGCAATCTACCGTGCCACCAGATATGAGTGGTGTGTTAAGTAGTACTATTCTTATCAGTTTAATCCCTGTTACGTCCCCTATCAGGGGACGTGTATATGGCATGGATTTTAGGAACTGGGAGATGGAAAAAGATGCTTGGTCGGTCCTCCTACTTCAAATTTGGGGCACTGCGCGTGCAATCTACTGTGCCACCAGATATGAGTGGTGTGTTAAGTAGTACTATTCTTATCAGTTTAATCCCTGTTACGTCCCCTATCAGGGGATGTGTATATGGCATGGATTTTAGGAACCGGGAGATGGAAAAAGATGCTTGGTCGGTCCTCCTACTTCAAATTTCGGGCACTGAGCGTGCAATCTACTGTGCCACCAGATATGAGTGGTGTGTTAAGTAGTATTATTCTTATCAGTTTAATCCCTGTTACGTCCCCTATCAGGGGACGTGTATATGGCATGGATTTTAGGAACCGGGAGATGGAAAAAGATGCTTGGTCGGTCCTCCTACTTCAAATTTGGGGCACTGCGCGTGCAATCTAATGTGCCACCAGATAGGAGTGGTTTGTTAAGTAGTACTATTTGTGGTGACATTTTATCACTGGAATATTCACCTAGCCAGGTACACCTTTCTCTCTGAACTAAAGACACACCCAATGGTCTTTTTGAGTGGCATTTGATAAGCCACTCCCTTTTGAATTGGGGTATAAAATACTGTAACACCAGAACCTCTGTCTTTTTTTTATCCTGCTCCTGCTAAAAGATGAATGATGTTGGACACAGAGAATCTGGCTAAGTATTTCTGGGATAATATTCTGTGCACAAATTGGGGTTGTAGTAGAGTTGCCCTGTATCTTAAAATGTGGACTGTATCTGTAAAATAGATTTATATATATATATATATATATATATATATATATATATATATACCTGTAAATATTTATCTTATTATTAACATATATTGATTCCTAAATAAACTGTTTGGCAAATAATGGAGACCCTCTCATAGAGTTTATTTCACAATTTATCTGTGTTGGTTTTAGTGGTTTCACCATAGAGATTTAGTATATTATATTTAGTAGAAAGTAAAGATATTTTAAATTAATAGATAACCACACTATTACTATCAGTTTAATCCCTGTTATGTGCCTTTTTTATTGGTTTGGTTTTTGAAGCCACAGTGCTGCACCAGAGGCCAGAAAAATTAGGCATGTACAGCAGCGGCCAGAAAAATTGATGTTTGTTTCCCAGGCAGAAAGTGCCCTAAAACACCCTAGTTGGTGGCGGATAAGTCACGCAAGTCATCTGGCATTCAGAGAGCGTGTGGACCATTTTTAGCCCAAGGCAGCTCAGCTCATCTCATCAGGCCTTTTTTAGTCAAATGTATCGCCCAATGTCAGTCCCTTCGGGATCCATCCCTCATTCATCTTAATAAAGGTGAGGTAATCTAGACTTTTTTGACCTAGGTGACTTCTCTTCTCAGTGACAATACCTCCTGCTGCACTGAAGGTCCTTTCTGACAGGACACTTGAAGCGGGGCAGGCCAGAAGTTCTATCGCAAATTGGGATAGCTCAGGCCACAGGTCAAGTCTGCACACCCAGTAGTCAAGGGGTTCATCGCTCCTCAGAGTGTCGAGATCTGCAGTTAAGGCGAGGTAGTCTGCTACCTGTCGGTTGAGTCGTTCTCTGAGGGTGGACCCCGAAGGGCTGTCGCGATGCATAGGACTTAAAAAGCTCTGCATGTCCTCCATCAACAACACGTCTGTAAAGCATCCTGTCCTTGCCGGCGTGGTCGTGGGAGGAGGAGGATTACTTTCACCTCTTCCCCTGTTAGATTCCCATTGTGCTGTGACATCACCCTTATACGCTGTGTAAAGCATACTTTTTAATTTCTTTTGGAACTGCTGCATCCTTTCCGACTTGCGGTAATTCGGTAACATTTCAGGCACTTTATGCTTATACCGGGGGTCTAGTAGCATGGACACCCATTACAGGTCGTTCTCCTTCAGCTTTTTTATACGAGGGTCCCTCAACAGGCACGACAGCATGAAAGACCCCATTTGCACAAGGTTGGATGCCGAGCTACTCATGTCCCGTTCCTCGTCCTCAGTGATCTCACTGAAGGTATGTTCTTCCCCCCAGCCATGTACAACACCACGGGTATCAGATAGGTGACAACGAGCACCCTGGGATGCCTGTTGTGGTTGGTCTTCCTCCTCCTCAAAGCCACATTCCTCCTCTGACTCCTCTTCCTCACAATCCTCTTCCAGCCTTGCCGCAGGTCCAGCAAGCGATGCTGATAAGGCTGTTTCTGGTGGTGATGGTGACCGCAACTCTTCCTCTTCCCGCTCATCTACGGCCTGATCCAGCACTCTTCGCAGGGCACGCTCCAGGAAGAAAACAAATGGTATGATGTCGCTGATGGTGCCTTCTGTGTGACTGACTAGGTTTGTCACCTCCTCAAAAGGACGCATGAGCCTACAGGCATTGCGCATGAGCGTCCAGTAACGTGGCAAAAAAATTCCCAGCTCCGCAGAGGCTGTCCTAGCACCCCGGTCATACAAATAATCGTTAACGGCTTTTTCTTGTTGGATCAGGTGGTCGAACATTAGGACTGTTGAATTTCAATGTGTCGCGCTGTCGCAAATCAAGCGCCTCACTGGCATGTTGTTTCGCCACTGGATATCTGAAAAGTGCGCCATGGCCGTGTAGGAATGCCTGAAATGGCCACACACCTTCCTGGCCTGCTTCAGGATGTCCTGTAAGCCTGGGTACTTATGCACAAAGCGTTGTACGATCAGATTACACACATGTGCCATGCACGGCACATGTGTCAACTTGCCCAAATTCAATGCCGCCACCAAATTTCTTCCGTTGTCAGAAACCACTTTGCCGATCTCCAGTTGGTGCGGAGTCAGCCACTGATCCACCTGTGCGTTCAGGGTGGACAGGAGTGCAGGTCCGGTGTGACTCTCTGCTTTCAGGCAAGTCAACCCCAAGATGGCGTGACACTGCCGTATCCGGTATGTGGAATAGTACCTGGGGAGCTGGGGGGTGCCGTTGATGTGGAGCAAGATGCAGCAGCAGAAGAGGACTCAGTCGAGGAGGTTATGGAAGAGGATGGAGTAGGAGGAGTAGAGGAGGTGGCAGCAGGCCTGCCTGCAAGTCGTGGAGGTGTCACCAACTCCTCTGCAGAGCCACGCATTCCATGCTTGGCAGCCGTCAGCAGGTTTACCCAATGTGCAGTGTAGGTGATATACCTGCCCTGACCATGCTTTGCAGACCAGGTATCAGTGGTCAGATGGACCCTTGCCCCAACACTGTGTGCCAGACATGCCATTACTTCCTTTTGCACAATCGAGTACAGGTTGGGGATTGCCTTTTGTGAAAAGAAATTTCGGCCGGGTACCTTCCACTGCGGTGTCCCAATAGCTACAAATTTTTTGAACGCCTCAGACTCCACTAGCTTGTAGGGTAAAAGCTGGTGGGCTAAGAGTTCAGACAATCCAGCTGTCAGACGCCGGGCAAGGGGGTGACTTTGTGACATTGGCTTCTTACGCTCAAACATGTCCCTGACAGACACCTGACTGTGGGCTGATGAGCAGGAACTGCTCAAGGCGAGAGACGGAGTGGCGGATGGTTGAGAGGGGGCAAGGAGGACAGCAGTGGTTGACGTGGCTGAAGATGCTGGACCAGGAGGAGGATGGCGGCTTTGAGTTTTTGTGCTGCTTGTACTCATGTGTTGATCCTATAGGCGTTTGTGATGTGCGATCATGTGCCTTCGCAAAGCAGTTGTACCTAGGTGGGTGTTGGACTTCCCACGACTCAGTTTCTTTTGGCACAGGTTGCAAATGGCATCGCTGTTGTCAGAGGCAAAAAAAATGCTAAACTGCATTCTGGTGGTGGCAACAGCATGCATTGATTGGCGTGCTGTCTGGCTGACCCCGGGTGCCGATGCATGCTGTCTGACTGTGCCACTAGCTCCTTGCGATGACCTCCCCCTGCTTCCAACTAGTCTCCTCCTCCTCCTCTCTGTCTACCCATCTGAACTTTCCCCCTGTTCTTCTTCTCTTCTAGCGGGCACCCACGTGACATCCACGGACGCATCATCATCATCAACCGCTTCACTTGTATCTGACAACTCAACAAAGGAAGCAGCAGCGGGTACAACATTATCATCATCACACCGTACGTCCATGTCTGTAATGCTGCCTGACTGAGACATATCACTGAATCTACATCCTCTGTCAATAATGGTTGCACATCACTCATTTCTTCAAACTGATGTGTAAATAACTCCTCTGACAGATCAAGTGAAGCGGCTGTGGTGCTAGTGTTGATGGTGGCGGCAGGCGGGCGAGTGGTAACTTGAGAGGTGCCCGAAGCTAAGCTGGAGGAGGATGGTGCGTCAAGGTTCCGAGCGGAAGCTGTAGAAGATTGGGTGTCCTGTGTTAGCCTGTCAACTATGTCCTCAGAACTTTTCGAGTTCATGGTACGTGGCCTCTGAACACTGGGCATTATTCTAGGGCCAAAGGGAATCTGATGAATTTCCAAAGAAGGAACAGCACCACCACGACTGTAATTCAAAGCAGCTTTATTGGGACATCGACAAATACACAGCACGACGTTTCGGTCAAAAAACCTTAATCATGTGAGATCTGGCCTGCCTCTGCCTGTCATTTTTTTTTAAATGTACACTTACACTACTATTAAACAAGATATGAGTGGTGGCACTGGGCAAGTGGGCATAGTTTACGCTGTGAGTCTGAGACAAAAAAGCAGACTGATGTTTCACAGTCAAAAAAGTTTTTTTTTTTTTAAATGTACACTTACACTACTATTAAACAAGATATGAGTGGTGGCACTGGGCAAGTGGGCACAGTATACGCTGTGAGCCTGACACAAAAAAGCAGACTGATGTTTCACAGTCCAAAAAGTTTTTTTTTTTTTAAATGTACACTTACACTACTATTAAACAAGATATGAGTGGTGCCACTGGGCAAGTGGGCACAGTATACGCTGTGAGCCTGACACAAAAAAGCAGACTGATGTTTCACAGTCAAAAAAGTTTTGTTTTTTTTAAATGTACACTTACACTACTATTAAACAAGATATGAGTGGTGCCACTGGGCAAGTGGGCACAGTATACGCTGTGAGCCTGACACAAAAAAGCAGACTGATGTTTCACAGTCCAAAAAGTTTTTTTTTTTAAATGTACACTTACACTACTATTAAACAAGATATGAGTGGTGCCACTGGGCAAGTGGGCACAGTATACGCTGTGAGCCTGACACAAAAAAGCAGACTGATGTTTCACAGTCAAAAAAGTTTTTTTTTTTTTTAAATGTACACTTACACTACTATTAAACAAGATATGAGTGGTGGCACTGGGCAAGTGGGCACAGTATACGCTGTGAGCCTGACACAAAAAAGCAGACTGATGTTTCACAGTCCAAAAAGTTTTTTTTTTAAAATGTACACTTACACTACTATTAAACAAGATATGAGTGGTGCCACTGGGCAAGTGGGCACAGTATACGCTGTGAGCCTGACACAAAAAAGCAGACTGATGTTTCACAGTCCAAAAAGTTTTTGTTTTTTTTAAATGTACACTTACACTACTATTAAACAAGATATGAGTGGTGCCACTGGGCAAGTGGGCACAGTATACGCTGTGAGCCTGACACAAAAAAGCAGACTGATGTTTCACAGTCAAAAAAGTTTTGTTTTTTATAAATGTACACTTACACTACTATTAAACAAGATATGAGTGGTGGCACTGGGCAAGTGGGCACAGTAATGCTATGAGCCTGACACAAAAAAGCAGACTGATGTTTCACAGTCAAAAAAGTTTTTTTTTTTTTAAATGTACACTACTATTAAACAAGATATGAGTGGTGGCACTAGGCAAGTGGGCACAGTATATGCTGTGAGCCTGACACAAAAAAGCAGACTGATGTTTCACAGTCCAAAAAGTTTTTTTTTTTTAAATGTACACTTACACTACTATTAAACAAGATATGAGTTGTGCCACTGGGCAAGTGGGCACAGTATACGCTGTGAGCCTGACACAAAAAAGCAGACTGATGTTTCACAGTCCAAAAAGTTTTTGTTTTTTTTAAATGTACACTTACACTACTATTAAACAAGATATGAGTGGTGCCACTGGGCAAGTGGGCACAGTATACGCTGTGAGCCTGACACAAAAAAGCAGACTGATGTTTCACAGTCAAAAAAGTTTTGTTTTTTATAAATGTACACTTACACTACTATTAAACAAGATATGAGTGGTGGCACTGGGCAAGTGGGCACAGTAATGCTATGAGCCTGACACAAAAAAGCAGACTGATGTTTCACAGTCAAAAAAGTTTTTTTTTTTTTAAATGTACACTACTATTAAACAAGATATGAGTGGTGGCACTAGGCAAGTGGGCACAGTATATGCTGTGAGCCTGACACAAAAAAGCAGACTGATGTTTCACAGTCCAAAAAGTTTTTTTTTTTTTAAATGTACACTTACACTACTATTAAACAAGATATGAGTTGTGCCACTGGGCAAGTGGGCACAGTATACGCTGTGAGCCTGACACAAAAAGGCAGACTGATGTTTCACAGTCCAAAAAGTTTTTTTTTTTTTAAATGTACACTTACACTACTATTAAACAAGATATGAGTGGTGCCACTGGGCAAGTGGGCACAGTATACGCTGTGAGCCTGACACAAAAAAAGCAGACTGATGTTTCACAGTCCAAAAAGTTTTTTTTTTTTAAATGTACACTTACACTACTATTAAACAAGATATGAGTGGTGGCATTGGGCAAGTGGGCACAGTATACGCTGTGAGCCTGACAGAAAAAAGCAGACTGATGTTTCACAGTCCAAAAAGTTTTTTTTTTTTTTTAAATGTACACTTACACTACTATTAAACAAGATATGAGTGGTGCCACTGGGCAAGTGGGCACAGTATACGCTGTGAGCCTGACACAAAAAAGCAGACTGATGTTTCACAGTCCAAAAAGTTTTTTTTTTTTTTAAATGTACACTTACACTACTATTAAACAAGATATGAGTTGTGGCACTGGGCAAGTGGGCACAGTATACGCTGTGAGCCTGACACAAAAAAGCAGACTGATGTTTCACAGTCCAAAAAGTTTTTGTTTTTTTTAAATGTACACTTACACTACTATTAAACAAGATATGAGTGGTGCCACTGGGCAAGTGGGCACAGTATACGCTGTGAGCCTGACACAAAAAAGCAGACTGATGTTTCACAGTCTAAAAAGTTTTGTTTTTTATAAATGTACACTTACACTACTATTAAACAAGATATGAGTGGTGGCACTGGGCAAGTGGGCACAGTAATGCTATGAGCCTGACACAAAAAAGCAGACTGATGTTTCACAGTCAAAAAAGTTTTTTTTTTTTTTAAATGTACACTACTATTAAACAAGATATGAGTGGTGGCACTAGGCAAGTGGGCACAGTATATGCTGTGAGCCTGACACACACTCTGGCAGGCAAGCAACTGCAATTAGATTACACAAGCAGACTGATGTTTCACAGTCAAAAAATTTTTTTTTTTTAAATTTACACTGCTGTTACACCAGATATGAGTCGTGGCACTGGGCAAGTGGGCACAGTATACGCTGTGAGCCTGACACACACACTGGCAGGCAGGCAACTACAATTAGATTACACAGGGAAAAAAAAAAGCAGCCCTAAAAAAGGCTTTTTGGGGTGCTGTCCTTACAGCAGAGATCAGATGAGTCCTTCAGGACTGTAGTGGACACTGAATACACTAGCCTAGCTATAGATTTCCCTACTAAATCAGCAGCAGCTACACTGTCCCTCCTCTCACTAACAATGCAGCTTCCGAATGAATCTAAAATGGATGCTGTCCAGAAGGTTGGAGGGTCTGGCAGGGAGGGTTTGCTGCTGATTGGCTGGAATGTGCCTGCTGACTGTGAGGTACAGGGTCAAAGTATTACTCAATGATGACGAATAGGGGGCGGATCGAACATCGCATATGTTCGCCCGCCGTGGCGAACGCGAACATGCTATGTTCGCCGGGAACTATTAACCGACGAACAATTCGCGACATCACTACTTAGAAATAATTGATGAATCAGTTAAAATTCACAATTTCATGGCATCCTACCTGGGGTTTTTTTCACTTCTGAAACATCTGGATTACAATCTGATTTTCTTTAGGAACACAATGCCAAATCCAACATCTATAGGCAAAGTATGTTCAGCTGCTTTAAGCAAGGGCTGAAGTGTAGCATTCAGGTGGCTGCACTAAGGTAGTTACACTCGATAAATGAGGATACAAACATATCCTGTATCCTATAGTCTGCAAGGCTAAATAGGTAAGAATAGTAAGGACTGCTCTCCAGGTGACATACAAAATGACTTTGTGAATAAGGGAACAGCTTCTGCTATTTACATATCACTCATCCCTTGCAACTCTAAAATCTAGAGATCTGCTTGTTATATCTAACTTTATATGTCATATTCCGTATATATTATTTGTCAGTTAATTAATCTATTTAATTAAATAATAAGAGCTAAATTATGGTGCCGATTTATCAAGGGCCGAATGGCCCCTGATGCCCCTGTTTCTACGTGAGCCTTCAGTCTCGCCGGAAACAGCTCCTAAACTGGTCCACCACCTCTGAGGCTGCGGACATCAATCCGCCCGATCATGTACGATCGGGTTGATTGATACCCCCTGCTAGCGGCCGCAAATCTGCAGGGGGCGGCATGGCACAAGCAGTTCACTAGAACTGCTTTTGCAATGTTAAATGCAGACAGTGTACTGTCAGCAGTCAGCGATGTCTGGCGGACATGATACGCTATAGGGTATCATGTCCGCCAGACTTTGATAAATCGGCACCTATAAGTGGATTGCAACTGGTAGCGCAGGGTGTGTTATCCTCAGAGCAAATCTGTGTTAAGAATGCCACAAAATCTGGTATTATAAGTGAATAATAAAACAAAAATTACTAGAGAATCTTAAAGCTGCAGACATTTTGTTAGTGCACCTTAAACTTTAAATGGATAGCACATGGTGCAATGTTATCACTTATATTACAAGTGGTGAGAAAAGTGTTGCTCATGGGCACAATACAACATTTTTGCTGGAAAATTTAGCTTTTTGGAGACTCCAGGGCCGAATTATCAAGGGCTGTCCCAAGGGCTGCCCCTGTTTCCGCGCGGCCCCCTGCAGGGGGGCGGCATTGCACAAGCAGTTCAGCGATGTCTGTCGGACATGATCCGCTGAGCGGATCATGACGGACAGACCGATGATAAATCGGCCCCTTCAAGTAAAATGTTAAGGCTTGAATACATGCATAACAAAACACATGTATAATATATTAAAGTACTTCATTCATATTTATACATAATACATGTAAAATAAAGGTTTATTACTGAAATAAATGTTTTAAAACGTGATTTAAAAGGATATGACAAGGTGTTGGACTGGGAAAGGCTCAAAGGTGTATATGTATGTGTTGGTATATATGTATATATATATATATATGTGTGTGTGTGTGTGTCTGTAGATATACGTGTATGTATGTGTAAGTGTGTGTACATATGTATTTATGCAGTATTTTATATCTTCAATACAAAATCCTAGTTTAAAAGTGAGTGAAGAAATTCACTATCTGACCTTTGGCCTTCTGCTTAAGCGATAGCCGACATGAGTTTTTCAGAGCACCCCTTATACAAGTCTATTATATTAGGGATTTAGTGCACAACTGCACTATCTGACATCTAGATGTTAGCAAACCCTACACATTCGATCAAGAGCTAAGATATCATTTTCAACTTGTAATATACGCACAAATCTAAAAGCAGTACTAACTTGAGCAATTTTAGCGCACACTACCACTAATATTTTTGTGCACCACTTATAATCTAGGCCTAAATCTAGTAAGAAAAGATACTGCAGTGACTGTTTAAACTAGAATACTCCATGCATAGAATATGATTCCTGTTTGCAAAACACACATTAAAGTTGCATATATTTTGAATCCTCTGAGTAATAACGCTAAATAGCAGCTGCCAACCATACCTAGGCATAAATGCAGCCTTTATTATATGTATATGCAATTACTTGACTGCACTCACCCTGTTCCTGTCTACAAGCCCTGGTTCCTGTGCCTTCTCCCAGAATAAACCTATACCTGGATTCATTGTTCCAGCACCACTCTTAGTTAAATGATCTCTGGTTTTTAATTGAATTTGTTCTCAATCTTTTAAGGTACAGCACTGCTCATGTGCTTCATTCACCATGCATGTCTCCTGGCTCTATTATTCACCCTGGTACCTACATTTGCCCATCTCATAGCAGTGTCCCTCATCCTAATTCCATCCCCCAACATCATTTGGTAGCAGACCATGCCTTATTGCCCAACTTGCCATACTTATGCCTCTCTGCTGACTTCAGTCTACTAAACATCACAAGCTGCAACACTGCAGCTGCAGACGCATCCCTCCCTCAAATGGATGGTTGCCATGGTTTCTGGGGATCACATGTATGATGCTCACTCCCCACTGTTTATTAAAACAGTAGCACTGCAGGGCCAGAGGAGGAGGATGATGTTACACTCTGTATCCAGTGTGCCAATTTTACAGTCTGCATCCCAAACAAAAACCTGCATCCTTCCCTCTTGCTTTCTTTCTCACAAGAAAGAGCATTCAGCTACAAACCCCACCCCAGCCTGTCATAGCTTCTTCCCCTTTGCTTACTTAAGGAGGACTATCCTAATTGGATGCACAAATTGCACATTTCTAATTAACATAAAATAAGAACAACCTAAATATTGATTTAGGATAACTGATTAATGTCAAATAATATTGTTAAAATAAAAACTTCTTTTATTAAAAAAAAAATTGAGAAACCAAGAAATACTGTTAAGCTGATGTATGAAACTGAGTAAAATGAATCGCTGTGTTAAATAAATGCTTTTAAAGAGACATAGACATTTGCAATATTTTAGGGGTCTGTCCCTCTGTCCCGACTTGCTAGCCATCTGTCCCGATTTGCCCCAGGCAATTAAAAAAAAAAAAAATTTTTTTTTTTTAAATTCTATTGGGCCCATACTCAGAAGCAGCTGGCTTTGCTCTCACAGGGTTAGATACCTGTTATATTCCCTGTGGAAAACAAATGGTGTGTGTGTTAAGCAGGAGTAAGAAGGCTGTATACACTCTGACCATGGGTAATGGTGACCTCTCTAACCTACCTCTGGTAATGATGATATCTAACCCCTGGTGATACTAGCATGCCTTCAGTTTTATACAATGAGCAGTGCTAATACCAGGGTAACAAACAGTGTAACGAACAGTGGCAGCCGCAGACTGCCAGCTAATGTGCTTGCCATCCCCAGGACCCCATACAATGAATTACAGATACCCATATATGATGTAGTGTGTGTGTCTATCTGTATCCATAACTGTGTGTGTGTGTATCTGTATGTATAAGTTTATGCTATGTAGTGTGTGTATGTCTGCATGTATAAATGTAAGCTATGCAGTGTGTAGGTGTATCTGCATGTATAAGTGTGTATCTGCATGTATAAGTGTATGCTATGTAGTGTGTGTGTGTCTGCATGTATAAGTGTATACTATGTAGTATACTATGTAGTGTCTGTGTATCTTCATGTGTAAGTGTATGCTATGTAGTGTGTGTGTATCTGCATGTATAAGTGTATGCTATATAGTGTGTGTGTATCTGCATGTGTAAGTGTATACTATGTAGTGTGTGTGTGTGTGTATCTGCATGTATAAGTGTATGCTATGTAGTGTGTGTGTATCTGCATGTGTAAGTGTATGCTATGTAGTGTGTGTGTGTGTGTGTGTGTATCTGCATGTATAAGTGTATACTATGTAGTGTGTGTGTATCTGCATGTATAAGTGTATGCTATGTAGTGTGTGTATCTGCATGTATAAGTGTATAATATGTAGTGTGCTACTGTGCATTTTTGCTGACTTTAAAGGCCAGAACTTAGAATATTAATGGGGAATGCAGAGAGTAGTTTTAAAGAATTTATTATTAAATGTCCAATTAAGATAAAAATATTTAGCAATGTCTGTGCAAAGGATAATTAAATACATAGCTCACATAGCCATACCAATGGTTTGAGCTTGTGTTTGATTTGCTGCCTAAGTGTATTAAAATCTATAAATTTATTACATTTTTTATTTATATTACTTTGGTCTTATGATTTTTTTAAGCCCCGCCCACATAATTTTTTTTGCGGTGGGGGGGGGTGTCCCTCTTTTGAATTTTGAAATGTTGGGAGGTATGGAATACTGTTAAGCTGATGTATGAAACTGAGTAAAATGAATCGCTGTGTTAAATAAATGCTTTTAAAGAGACATAGACATTTGCAATATATTAAAAGCATGGCCTTTTCTCCATATGTAATCTAAGCTCACATATTTGCTTCATGCTAACAAAAACACATGCACACATTATTAGTCACACAGATAAAACATTTTTTATACAATAGGTAGACACTAAGAAATGGTTTACACCAAGTGGACAAACTAGATTAAACTACTGGAAAACTGCTGGCACTTTGACCTCTATACACATTGAAATGAAGTAACTTAAACAATTACATAACTGAAGTAGAATTTTCAGCCAAGCTTAAAGGGACACTCAATCAAAATTAAACTTTCATTATTCAGATAGAACATGACATTTTAAACAACTTTCCAATTTACTTCCATTAACAAAATGTGCACAGTCTTTTTATATTTAAACTTTTTGAGTAACCAGCTCCTACTAAGCGTGTGCGCAAGAAAAAGTGTGTATGCATTTGTGAATGGCTGATAGCTGTCACATGGTATGTGTATGCATTTGTGATTGGCTGATGGCTGTCACATGGTACAGGGGGAGTGGAAAAACTTTTAAAATTGTCAGAAAAAAATCTACTACTCATTTGAAGTTGAGACTAAGTGCTATTGCATTGTCTTGTTATCTTGCATTTGCTGATTATGCAAATCTACTGTGTTGACTGGTCCTTTAAATTTTGACTGCTGGCTCGTTCATTTGAGACCCCTTGATAAATCTTGGCCATAGTATTGAAGGGAGCTATCCCAGCCACAGACAGATAAGTGTCACTAGTAAGTCAACAAGCCACTTCTATATAACACTCTCAAGCCATTTTAATGTTAACAATGAAAAGGTGAGCAATGCAAAAAAGGAATGCCAGTTCTGATGCTCATACTGGAGAACAAACAAAAAACTCCACTCAGCTGCTTGAAACTCATTGTTTATTTGAAAGTGACTGGAGGAGCGTACTGTCATAACACTCTAAGGGAAAAGTTAAACTGCATATTTGCAGTATGTACAATTGTAAGAAAAAAAAAGGAAAATGTTATGTCCCTTTAAAATCTTGAAGAAATCGACCATTTATCTTATATCATAATTCTAAGTATATATATATAACACAAACTGTTAGCGAAAGGGTTCATTGCGCACACCATTGATTAAGACAGTCAATGGCAACAGTTCATCCATTTTGTTGAGGTTCTCCTTTACCCTTAGCTACTTAATTTTTTGCCTCATTCTGTATCTGAAAAGCTTTCACTCTCCAAACCATTCTCCCTTTTAAAGAAAAAATATTGGCCTCTTTGGATTCTCCAACGTCCGTTATTGTTTTAATGATGGTGCATGGGAGGAGTTAAAGCATCATGACTGGGTGCCATAAGGAGTGAGATTAGTGTCTGGACTGGGTGCCACATTGAGTGAGATAGTGTCATGAGTGGGTGCTATAAGGAGTAAGATAGTGTCATTACTGGATGCTATAAGCAGTGAGATAGTGTCATGACTGGGTGCTACAATGAGTGAGATAGTGTCATGACTGGGTGCCACAAGGAGTGAGATAGTGTCATGAATGGATGCTACAATGAGTGAGATAGTGTTATGAATGGGTGCAAAAAGGAGAGCGATAGTGTCATGACTGGGTGCCACAAGGAGTTAAATAGTGTCATGACTGGGTGCCACAAGGAGTTAAATAGTGTCATGACTGGGTGCCACAAGGAGAAAGATAGTGTCATGACTGGGTGCCACAAGGACAAAGATAGTGTGGCCAGAATGTGTGATTGGGCAGCTGAGAGAGAAAAACCATGGACATAACAGGATGGTTTGTGGCAGGAAGTTTCGATTCTCCGTGGGCATGGCTGGGCTGTTTGGGCACAGGATCAAGGTATTCTAAGCAGAGTTCATTTTTTTAAACTGAAAAATGGAACTCAATCTGGCCAACACATCACTGGTATGTGTATTATACTGACTCCACCCACACACATAAAAATACCAGCTGTGGATATAGAAACACAACAACTCTTAGAAATATGGCACAAACAAGGACATCTCTCCTGGATAGGCCGCATCAATCTCCTGAAAATGGATGATCATACCTAAATACTTATATCTCTTTCAAACTCTCCCCATATACCTTTCAACCTACTTTTTTTACTATGCAACAAAAATTATTTGAATCAATTATCAGGTCCCATAATAGACCCAGGATAGCTAAAAAAAACTCTATACCTTGACAAAGAAGATGGAGGACTTGGTGTCCCCATACTTAAAAATTATTATCACGCAGCTCACTGAGATCGGATAGTGGCATGGAACCACAACTGTTTCTCTAAACCCTGGGTGCAATTAGAGTCCCAGATATCTGAAAGTCTGAATTTATCTAACCTTCCCTGGTTACCTAGGTAAAATAGACCAACCCAAGTTACTAACAATAAAATTACTATGAGCACTTTAGAGGTGTGGGATGCATTGCTCAAAGAAAACAATGAAATCTCTACTACTATCTATCCACTCACTCCATTATTTAATAACTCACTTTTTTTCACTCCAGGAACTTGTGGACTCCCAAACTCACCAGACATACGTTAAAATATCCCATTTTATTTACTATTACACAAAAGTCTTTTTAAAAATCAGACAGGCCTGCAAAGAAAAATCAGACCCCCTTTCGATCACTTGTACTTCTATTTCCAAGTTAGACATGCTATATTAACTAGCACACACAAAAGAGACCTCTTTAGATCCCTCATACACTATCCATTGGGTTTTTGTAAAGTGCGGCTACTCACCTGTAAGGGTCTCAAGGCGCTTGGGGTTGCTGCAGTTCAGTCGAAAAGCCAGGTCTTGAGGTCCTTTCTGAACTTAGTTAGGGAGGTAGCTTATCTGAGGTACAGCGGGAGAGTGTTCCATGTCTTGGCTGCCAAGTGAGAGAAGGATCTGCCTCCCGCTGTGGTCTTCCTGATGCGGGGAAAACTGCGAGGGCTTGGTCGGCCGATGAAAGCTGTCTGGCGGGGGTGTAGAAGGTGACGCGGTGGTTTGACGTATTCAGGACTGATGTTGTGGTGGGCCTTGAATGTGATCCTTTTGTTGATGGGTAGCCAGTGCAGGTTCGCAGGTGTTTGGTGATGTGGCATTGGCGAAGGGAGGTCGAGGATGAGTCTGGCCGAGGTGTTCTGGATGCGCTGGAGTCTGTTTTGGAGCTCGATGGTGGAGCTGGCGTAGAGTGCGTTGCTGTAGTCCAGTCGGCTGCTGACGAGGGCGTGGGTGACTATCTTCCTGGTCTCAGTTGGGATCCACTTAAGATTCTTGCAGCAGGTGGAGTATGTGGAAGCATGAAGAGGAGATGGCGTTGACTTGTCGGTCCATGGAGAGCGATGAGTCCAGGATGACGCCTAGGTTTCGTGCGTGGTTGGTGGGGGTAGGCGGGTGTCCAAGAGCTGATCGACAAAAGGTGGTAGACAAGTAGCTTCTTAACTGCCGTTTCCTGGGATCTGGAAACTACGGGCGGATAAAGCAGTATCCGCTGTTTATTAAATCCGCCCATAGTGCCAGATTACAAGTGGTGCGATTACTAGCTTTTGTTGCTTGCGCACTAACTGTGCTCAAAGTAAAATTTTAACATGGCCGCGTTAGTATGCATATTACAAGTTTAATATAAAAAGTTAGCAATCGATCGAAAGTCTGATGTGCGCTAACTTCAGGACTTCGGATATCGAGACCACGTTAACTTCTTCTCCTTCTAGACCTCAATGGGACACGTTGTTAAAAAAAAAAACAACTAACACTTGCTGCTAAGCTTCTTTAAAACATATTTTTACCATTAAAGGGACATGGAACTCAAAAAAATTTCTTTCATGATTCAGATAGAACATACAATTTTAAACAACTTTTTTGTTTTCTTGTTATCCTTTGTTGAAAAGCAGGAAGGTAAATTCAGGAGCATGCACGGGTCTGCAGCACTATGTGGCAGCAGTTTTGCAACAATGTTATACATTAGCAAGAGCACTATTTCCTGTCATGTAGTGCTCTAGACACATGCACAATACCTATCTAGATATTTCTTCAACAAAGAATGACAAGAGAATAAAGCAAATTTGATAATAGAAGTACATTCAAAACTTTTTTTTAATTATATTCTCTAACTGAATCATGAAATAAATTTTTTGGGTTTCATGTCCCTTTAACCCCTTAAGGACCAAGGCCATTTTTCAATTTCTTTCCCATAAGGACCAGGGCTATTTTTACATTTCTGCGGTGTTTGTGTTTAGCTGTAATTTTCCTCTTACTCATTTACTGTACCCACACATATTATATACCGTTTTTCTCGCCACTAAATGGACTTTCTAAAGATACCATTATTTTCATCATATCTTATAATTTATTATTCAAAATATTATAAAATATGAGGAAAAAATGGAAAAAAACATGCTTTTTCTAACTTTGATCCCCAAAATCTGTTACACATCTACAACCACCAAAAAACAACCATGCTAAATACCATGTCCTGAGTTTAGAAATACCCAATGTTAACATGTTCTTTGTTTTTTTTGCAAGTTATAGGGAAATAAATACAAGAAGCACTTTGCTATTTCAAAACCACTTTATTTCAAAATGAGCGCTAGTTACATTGAAACCCTGATATCTGTCAAGAATACCTGAATATCCCTTGACATGTATATATATTTTTTTAGAAGACATCCCAAAGTATTGATCTAGGCCCATTTTTGTATATTTCATGCCACCATTTCACTGCCAAATGCGATCAAATAAAAAAAAAATGTTCACTTTTTCACAAACTTTAGGTTTCTCACAGAAATTATTTACAAACAACTTATGCAATTATGGCATAAATGGTTGTAAATGCTTCTCTGGGATCCCCTTTGTTCAGAAATAGCAGACTTATATGGCTTTGGCGTTGCTTTTTGGTAATTAGAAGGCTGCTAAATGCCACTGCACACCACACGTGTTTTATGCCCAGCAGTGAAGGGGTTAATTAGGGAGCATGTAGGGAGCTTGTAGAGTTAATTTTAGCTTAAGTGTAGTGTAGTAGACAACCCAAAGTATTGATCTAGGCCCATTTTGGTATATTTAATGCCACCATTTCACTGCCAAATGCGATCAAATTTAAAAAAAAACAAAGTTTTTCGCAATTTTAGGTTTCTCACTGAAATTATTTACAAACAGCTTGTGCAATTATGACACAAATGGTTGTAAATGCTTCTCTGGGATCCCCTTTGTTCAGAAATAGCAGACATATATGACTTTGGCGTTGCTTTCTGGTAATTAGAAGGCTGCTAAATGCTGCTGCGCATCACACGTGCATTATGGCTAGCAGTGAAGGGGTTAATTAGGTAGTTTGTAGGGAGCTTGCAGGGTTAATTTTAGCTTTAGTGTAGAGATCAGCCTCCGACCTGACACATCAGACCCCCTGATCCCTCCCAAACAGCTCCCTTCCCTCCCCCACCCCACAATTGTCCCTGCCATCTTAAGTACTGGCAGAAAGTCTGCCAGTACTAAAATAAAAGGTTTTTAAATTTTTAAAAAAAAAACTTTTTTAGCATATTTACATATGCTGTGGTGTAGCATCCCCCCTTAGCCCCCAACCTCCCTGATCCACCCCAAAACAGCTCTCTAACCCCCCCATCTGCCTTATTGGGGGCCATCTTGGGTACTGGCAGCTGTCTGCCAGTAGTCCATGAATTTCAAGAAACTCCAGCCACCAATTTCTTTAAAAGACCTTTATTCTTTTGTCATGGGTCCCATAGATAATACAACGTTTCAAGCCAGCATTAGGCTCTTAGTCATGTCTTGAAATTCATGGACTTATTCATGTCTTAGTCATAGTCTTGAAATTCATGGACTTTGGTGAGACTTGGCAAGTCTGTTACTCCGTGCCCCACTGAAAGAGGAAGATTGGTGTGCTGTTTTCCATTATTTTGATTCAGCTGTCTGCCAGTACCCAGTTTGCAAAAAAAAGTAGTTTTTTCTGTTTTTATTTTTTTTTTCCCCCACCACCTGCCTGATCTTTTTTTAAAAAAAAATGTTTATTCCTTTTTTTTTTTTAAATTTACACCAATTTTTTCTGTAGTGTAGCGGTTCCCACCCGCTCCCTCCCCGTGCACGCGCCCGCCCCCGCCCTCCCCAGACATCCCCGCCCACGATCCTGCCCCCCTCCACATCACCGATGGCCGCCACCCGCCTCCCACACAGGCTCCCACCCACCAACGATACCGGCCATTGATGTCCGGTGCAGAGAGGGCCACAGAGTGGCTCTCTCTGCATCGGATGGCCAAGGGGTGTTATTGCAGGATGCCTCGATATCGAGGAATCACTGCAATATCTGGAAAGCGGCTGGAAGCAAGCAGGATCACTTCCAACCGCTTTAAACCCCTAGTGTCGTACAGGGTACGTCGCTGGTCTTTTAAGACCAGGTTGTGTGCGACGTACCCTGTACGACACGCGTCGTTAAGTGGTTAAGCAACACTGCATCATCATTTGTCAGCGCCCTTAGCAACACACTGCTCCTTATGGTTCACAACGCACAGCTGCCTAGGAATTCTGGGGAGAAGAAAAATATGGTAACTTTTTTATTTATTTTTACATTTCAGTGGAAAGTCTAATTCTGGCTAAAGAATGTGATGTTTCATTATAAGTGATTAGGATTTCAGTTAAACAAATGGATTTTTAAAGAGTAGAATTTATTTCTTGTGGAAATCGCTTTGTGAGTAAAGTAATCACTTTATTAGAATAAACTGTGAGTCTTCTTTCTCTGGCAAAAAATCATTGCAGTCGTATTAAATGGATGCTCCTCTCTTTAATAAAACTACTTTGGGTCAGATAATGAGTGGCACGCTGTTTCGTGCAAGCTATATCTGGTTTATCACGGCTGTTTGTGTACAAATTACAAGTTGAAAAGTAAATGTGAATGCATGAGCGTAATCGTGATTTCACAAAAATACATTTCACAGTACAGTTACACGCATAATAACACTATCTAATAAAAATTATTTTAAAAAATATTGCACAAAAAAAGTGTTATAAAGACTCAAAGATATGAGGTTTCAGGTGTTAGGGAACAAAGGCAGACATATGTATGTATGTATACAGTATATGTATTTATATGTGTATATATGTATTTAAAGGCATATATACACAGTTAAACACATAAATACAAATGTATACATACTTAAGTATACTGGAGCGCTTTGCAGTTGAGTAGTTGAAAACATGAAATACAATATTTACTGTAAATATTTCACATTCTAATGTTCTTCACATAGAGGAATAAGTTCTATATATTTTTAAATAGATATTCCTATATATATATATATATATATATATATATATATATATATATATATATATATATATATATATATATATATATATAATTGTATATATATATATATATATATATATATAAAACTATACAAAAAAAATATCACATATATAGAATTATTATTATTATTATCGGTTATTTGTAGAGCGCCAACAGATTCCGCAGCGCTAAATTATCTATTTATGAATAAATAGAACATATTCTGCTATGTGAAGAACATTTTAATGTGAAATTAATATTTTCATGTTGGGTTAGTGCACTTAAAAAAATGTGATTGGGTTTGCACACAATTATGGTGTTAGGTTTTTTCCCACTTTTCGCACTCCATTGAAGTCTATGTGGCAATACATTAACACGGTCGAAATATTTAAAGTTTGGCTTTTTGTGAAGTAAACGCGCGAGCGGGTGCGATAAATAGCGCTCCACTCGTAATCTAGCTTTTTGTGTTTTCATGCTGAGGAGTCATATCCCTGATTGGCAGTCGTCCGTATCAACCCCAGTGAACTATAAACCTTCAGAATTCAGTTGTGCACATCCCTTCATTTCTTTTATTGCCTGTATTAATTTAAATAGTTTTGCTGAAACATGTTATCATTTTTTAATGTTAAAAAGAAAATTCTGTACATTTGTTTGCTTAATAGAACACTTTTTAGTTTCTCACCTTTCAGAGAAACCTACGGCTAGATTACGAGTTTTTTGTTTTGAGCTGTGCGGTGCTAACAAGCAGTTTTCTCTCACCACTCACTTACATGCAGCGCTGGTATTACAGGTTTTTACAAACCCGGCGTTAAAAGGCAAGAAGTGAGCGTTGAGCAACATTTTGCTCATTACCGCACTCCAATATCAGCGCTGCTTAAGTCAGCGGTGAGCTGGTCTTACGTGCTCGTGCACGATTTCCCCATAGGAATCAACGGGAAGAGCCGGCTGAGAAAAAGTCTAACACCTGCAAAAAAGCAGCGTAAAACTCAGTAACGCAGCCCCATTGATTCCTATGGGGAAATAAAAGTTATGTTTACACCTAACACCCTAATATGAACCCCGAGTCTAAACACCCTTAATCTTACACTTATTAACCCCTAATCTGCCGCCCCCGACATCGCAGCCACCTGCATTATATGAATTAACCCCTAATCTGCCGCTCCGGACACCGCCGCCACCTACATTAAACTTATGAACCCCTAATCTGCTGCCCCCAACAACGCTGACATCTACATAATATTTATTAACCCCTAATCTGCTGCCCCCAATGTCGCCACAACCTACCTACATTTATTAACCTCAAATCTGCTGCCCCCAACATTGCCGCCACTATAATAAACATATTAACCCCTAAACTGCCGCACTCCCGCCTCCCAAACATTAGTTAAATATTATTAACCCCTAATCTGCCGTCCCTAACATCGCTGCCACCTACCTACATTTATTAACCCCAAATCTGCCGCCCACAATGTCGCCATCACTATACTAAAGTTATTAACCCCTAAACCTAAGTCTAACCCTAACCCTAAAACCCCCTAACTTAAATATAATTACAATAAATCTAACTAAATTATTCCTATTTAAAACCAAATACTTACCTATAAAATAAACCCTAATAGTTACATTGTAGCTAGCTTAGGGTTTATTTTTATTTTACAGGCAAGTTTGTATTTATTTTAACTAGGTACAATAGTTATTAAATAGTTATTAACTATTTAATAACTACCTAGCTAAAATAAATACAAAAGTACATGTAAAATAAAACCTAACCTAAGTTACAATAACACCTAACACTACACTATAATTAAAAAAATTAACTAAATTAACAATTAAATAAATTAAATTAAATTAGCTAAAGTACAAAAAAATAAACACTAAATTACAGATAATAATAAACAAATATTACAAGATATATTCAAGATATACACAAGATATATACAAGATATTTAAACTAATTACACCTAATCTAATAGCCGTATCAAAATAAACTACCAATAGCCTGTAAAAGGGCCTTTTGCGGGGCATTACCCCAAAGTAATCAGCTCTTTTACCAGAAAAAAAAATACAAACAACCCCCCCAACAGTAAAACCCACCTCCCACACAACCAACCCCCCAAATAAAATACTATCTAAAAAAACCTGAAAAGGGCATTTGAATGGGCATTGCCCTTAAAAGGGCAGTTAGCTCTTTTGCAGGCCCAAACCCTAACCTAAAAATAAAACCCACCCAATACACCCTTAAAAAAACCTAACACTAACCCCCTGAAGATCGACTTACAGTTCTGAAGACATCCATCCTCAAGGAAGCGGCAGAAGTCTTCATCCAACCGGGCCGAATTCCTCAAAGAAGCTGGGAGAAGTCTTCATCCAAGCCAGGCAAAGTGGTCCTCCAGATGGGCAGAAGTCTTCATCCAGACGGCATCTTCTTTCTTCATCCATCCAGCACGGAGCGGGTCCATCTTCAAGGCATCCGATGCAGAGCATCCTCTTCATCTGACGTCTACCCGATGAATGAAGGTTCCTTTAAGTGACGTCATCCAAGATGGCATCCCTTAGATTCCAATTGGCTGATAGATTTCTATCAGCCAATCGGAATTAAGGTAGAAAAATCCTATTGGCTGATGCAATCAGCCAATAGGATTGAAGTTTAATCCTATTGGCTGATCCAATCAGCCAATAGGATTGAAGTTCAATCCTATTGGCTGTTCCAATCAGCCAATAGAATTCGAGCTCAATCCTATTCTACCAGCCAATCAGAATCTAAGGGACGCCATCTTGGATGACGCCACTTAAAGGAACCTTCATTCATTGGGTAGTCGTCGGATGAAGATGATGCTCCGCGTCGGATGTTTTGAAGATGGACCCGCTCTGCACCGGCTGGATAAAGATAGAAGATGCCTTCTGGATGAAGACTTCTGCCCGTCTGGAGGACCACTTCACCCGGCTTGGATGAAGACTTCTCCCAGCTTCTTTGAGGACTTCAGCACGGTTGGATGAAGACTTCCGCCGCTTCCTTGAGGATGGATGTCCGGTCTTCAGAACTGTAAGTCGATCTTCAGGGGGTTAGTGTTAGGTTTTTTTAAGGGTGTATTGGGTGGGTTTTATTTTTAAGGTTAGGGTTTGGGCCTGCAAAAGAACAGGGCTGATTACTTTGGGGCAATGCCCCGCAAAAGGCCCTTTTAAGGGCTATTGGTAGGTTAGTTTAGGCTAGGGCTTTTTTTTATTTTGGGGGGGCTTTTTTTTATTTTGATAGGGTTATTAGATTAGGTGTAATTAGTTTAAATATCTTGTAATTTGTTTATTATTTTGTGTAATTTAGTGTTTGTTTGTTTTTTGTACTTTAGCTAATCTAATTTAATTTATTTAATTGTTAATTTAGTTAATTTATTTAATTATAGTGTAGTGTTAGGTGTTATTGTAACTTAGGTTAGGTTTTATTTTACAGGTACTTTTGTATTTATTTTAGCTAGGTAGTTATTAAATAGTTAATAACTATTTAATAACTATTGTACCTAGTTAAAATAAATACAAACTTGCCTGTAAAATAAAAATAAACCCTAAGCTAGCTACAATGTTACTTTTAGTTACTATTAGTTATATTGTAGCTATCATACGGCTAGATTTAGAGTTCTGCGGCCAAAGGGGTGCCTTAGCTACGCTGGCTTTTTTTCTCCCGCACCTTTTAAATACCGCTGGAATTTAGAGTTCACAGAAGGGCTGCGTTAGGCTCCAAAAAGGGAGCGTAGAGCATATTTACCGCCACTGCAACTCTAGATACCAGCGTTGCTTACGGACGCGGCCAGCTTCAAAAACGTGCTCGTGCACGATTCCCCCATAGAAAACAATGGGGCTGTTTGAGCTGAAAAAAAATCTAACACCTAAAAAAAAGCAGCGTTCAGCTCCTAACGTAGCTACATTGTTTCCTATGGGGAAACACTTCCTAAGTCTGCACCTAACACTCTAACATGTACCCCAAGTCTAAACACCCCTAACCTTACACTTATTAACCCCTAATCTGCCGCCCCCGCTATTGCTGACCCCTGCATATTATTATTAACCCCTAATCTGCCGCTCCGTACACCGCCGCCAGCTACGTTATCCCTATGTACCCTTAATTTGCTGCCCCTAACATCGCCGACCACTATGTTATATTTATTAACCCCTAATCTGCCGCCTCCGCTATCGCTGACACCTGCATATTATTATTAACCCCTAATCTGCCGCTCCGTACACCGCCGCAACATACATAAACTAACACCTGCAAAAAAGCAGCGTTCAGCTCCTAACGCAGCTACATTGTTTCCTATGGGGAAACACTTCCTAAGTCTGCACCTAACACTCTAACATGTACCCCGAGTCTAAACACCCCTAACCTTACACTTATTAACCCCTAATCTGCCACCCCGCTATCGCTGACCCCTGCATATTATTATTAACCCCTAATCTGCCGCTCCGTACACCGCCGCCAGCTACGTTATCCCTATGTACCCCTAATCTGCTGCCCCTAACACCGCCGACCCCTATATTATATTTATTAACCCCTAATCTGCCCCCCACAACGTCGCCTCCACCTACCTACAATTATTAACCCCTAATCTGCCGACCGGACCTCACTGCTACTATAATAAATGTATTAACCCCTAAAGCTAAGTCTAACCCTAAAACTAACACCCCCCTAAGTTAAATATAATTTAAATCTAACGAAAGAAATTAACACTTATTAAATAAATTATTCCTATTTAAAGCTAAATACTTACCTGTAAAATAAACCCTAATATAGCTACAATATAAATTATAATTATATTATAGCTATTTTAGGATTAATATTTATTTTACAGGCAACTTTGTATTTATTTTAACCAGGTACAATAGCTATTAAATAGTTAATAACTATTTAATAGCTACCTAGTTAAAATAATTACAAAATTACCTGTAAAATAAATCCTAACCTAAGTTACAATTAAACCTAACACTACACTATCAATAAATTAATTAAATACAATACCTACAATTATCTACAATTAAACCTAACACTACACTATAAATAAATTAATTAAATAAACTACCTACAATTATCTACAATTAAACCTAACACTACACTATCAATAAATTAATTAAATACAATACCTACAAATAAATACAATGAAATAAACTAACTAAAGTACAAAAAATAAAAAAAAACTAAGTTACAAAAAATAAAAAAATATTTACAAACATTAGAAAAATATTACAACAATTTTAAACTAATTACACCTACTCTAAGCCCCCTAATAAAATAACAAAGCCCCCCAAAATAAAAAAAATGCCCTACCCTATTCTAAATTAAAAAAGTTCAAAGCTCTTTTACCTTACCAGCCCTGAAAAGGGCCATTTGCGGGGCATGCCCCAAAGAATTCAGCTCTTTTGCCTGTAAAAAAAAACATACAATACCCCCCCCCCCCAACATTACAACCCACCACCCACATACCCCTAATCTAACCCAAACCCCCCTTAAATAAACCTAACACTAAGCCCCTGAAGATCTCCCTACCTTGTCTTCACCACACCGGGTCCCGATCTGTCCAGAAGAGCCTCCGAAATCTTCATCCAAGCCCAAGCAGGGGCTGAAGAGTGACGTCCATCCTCCGGCTGAAGTCTGGATCCAAGCGGCAAATGAAGAAGTCCATCTTCGGGAAGAAATCTTCATCCTATCCAGGCAGAAGAGGATATCCGGACCGGCAAACATCTTCATCCAAGCCGCATCTTCTATGTTGTTCCATCAGATGACGAGCGGCTGATCTTGAAGACCTCCGGCGCAGATCCATCCTCTTCGTTTGACGTCCAACTGAAGAATGAAGGTTCCTTTAAGGGACGTCATCCAAGATGGCGTCCCTCGAATTCCGATTGGCTGATAGGATTCTATCAGCCAATCGGAATTAAGGTATGACAATTCTGATTGGCTGATGGAATCAGCCAATCAGAATCAAGTTCAATCCGATTGGCTGATCCGATCAGCCAATCAGATTGAGCTCGCATTCTATTGGCTGATCGGAACAGCCAATCTAAGTCGTTGGGGGCGGCAGATTAGTGGTTAATAAATGTAGGTAGGTGGCGGCAATGTTAGGGATGGCAGATTAGGGGTTAATAATATTTAACTAATGTTTGCGAGGCGGGAGGGGTTAATATGTTTATTATAGTGGCGGTGGTGTTGGGGCAGCAGATTAGGGATTAATAAGTGTAGGTAGGTAGCGGCGACATTGGGGGCGGCAGATTAGGAGTTAATAAATATAATGTAGGTGTCGGCGATGTTGGGGGCAGCAGATTAGGGGTTCATAAATATAATATAGATGGCGGCGGTGTCCGGAGCGGCAGATTAGAGGTTAAAAATTTTATTTTAGTGTTTGCGATGCGGGAGGGCCTCAGTTTAGGGATTACTAGGTAGTTTATGGGTGTTAGTGTACTTTTTAGCACTTTAGTTATGAGTTTTATGTTACGGCGTTGTACCATAAAACTCTTAACTACTGACTTTTAAATGCATTAGGACTCTTGTCGGTAGTGTCCTAATGCTCTTTTTGGCCTCCCAGGACAGACTCGTAATACTGGCGCTATGGAAGTCCCATAGGCCAAAGAAGTGTGCGGTGCCCCTAAACCTGCAAGACTCATAATAGTAGCTTTTTTACCCTAACGCACAACTCGTAATCTAGCCGCTAGACTTTTAGCTAATATATTGCCTCCCTATTAACCCGTTAGGGACATGATTTACTTTATTAACAAAACGATGCAAGCACGTGTCATTATCTGTTTTACAAATAACAAATAAAGATGGTATGATTTAAAAAAAAAAAAAAGTATTGTTCCTACACAATCATTTAAAATAGTAAATACTGTAAATAGTAAATCATGTCCCTAAAGTAATTGATAAAATACTATCAGGTAGATTACGAGTTTTGCGTTACAGCGTTTAACGCTGAAAAATGGCAATTTCAACATAATGGCAGTAACGCAGCTATTGTGAGTTGTGTCGGTATAGCTATACCGCAAGCATTTTAGCCTGTAACGCAACGTCCAAAAAAAGTTTTTTGCGTGGGATTTTCAAAGCACCGGTATTACAGGTTGTGCGGTGTGGCTAAAAAACTTGCGTTATAGCCTATACAGACACGATCCATACCGCTATCTGAAAACAGTAGTTATGAGTTTTGAGCCACAAAAATGTTTCACAAAACTCATAACTAAAGTGTTACAAAGTACACTAACACTCATAAACTACCTATAAAACCCTAAACCGCCATCCTCCCGCATCGCAAACACTATGTTCAACCTATTAACCAATTATCTGCCCCCCACTCACATTGTGACTATTAAAGGAACACTAAACTCACATTTCTTATTTCATGATTCAGATAGAGCATGCAATTTTAAGCAACTTTCTAATTTACTCCTATTATCAATTTATCTTTGTTCTCTTGCTCTTTTTATTTGAAAAAGAAGGCATCTAAGCAAAGGAGCCAGACAATTTTTGGTTCAGAACACTGGACATCACTTGTTTATTGGTGCTGTCCAATCAGCAAGGGCAACCCAGGTTATGAACCAAAAATGGGCCAGATTCTAAACTTACATTCCTGCTTTTCAAATAAAAATATCAAGAGAATGAAGAAAAATTGATAATAGGAGTAAATTAGAAAGTTGCTTAAAATCGCATGCTCTACCTGAATCATTAAGAAAAAATTTGGGTTCAGTGTCCCTTTAAATAAATTTATTAACCCCTAATCTGCCACTCTAGACATTGCCAACACTAATAAAAATGATTAACCCATATTCCTCCGCTCACCGACAGCACCGCCACTATAATAAATTTATTAACCCCTATTCCGCCACTCCCCGACATCGCCGACACTATAATAAAGTTATTAACCCCAAAACCTCCGGCCTCCCATATCTCCGGAAATAAATAAACCTATTAACCCCTAAACCGAGCCCCCCCCCCCACATTGCAAAACACTAAATTAAACTATTAACTGCTAAACCTAACCTCCACTAACTTTAAACTAAAATTACAATATAACTATATTTAAATAAATAAAAACTTACCTGTGAAATAAAAATAAACCTTACATTAAACTATAAATTAACCTAACCTTACTATTCTAATAAAATTTAAAAAAACTACCAATTAAAATATCTAAATTACAAATTTAAAAAACCTAACACTACGAAAAAAGATAAAAAACACTAAGCTTACAAAAAATAAAAAATTAATTATCAAAAATAAAAACAATTACACTTAATCTAATAGCCCTATAAAATAAAAAAGCCCCCCAAAATTAAAACATACCCTAACGTACAATAAACTACCAATAGCCCTTAAAAGGGCCTTTTGTAGGGCATTGCCTTAAGTTAAAAAGCTCTTTTACCTGTTAAAAAAAATACAAAGTCCCCCCAACAGTAAAACCCACCACCCAACCAACCCCGCAAAATAAAAAACCTAGCTCTAAAAAAACCCTAAGCTACCCATTGCCCCTAAAGAGGCATTTGTATGGGCATTGCCCTTAAAAGGGCATTCAGCTCTTTTTCATTGCCCTTAAAAGGGCATTTAGCTCTTTTTCAAAAGCCCAAAGCCTAATCTGAAAAAAAAAAAACCCCCAAAAAAAGAAAAAAATACCTAACACTAACCACGACACTAATAAAAGTTATTAACCCCTATTCCGCCGCCCCCCGACATCACCGCCACTACAATAAAGTTATTAACCCCTATTCCACTGCTCCCCGACATCACCGCCATTATAATAAAATTATTACCCCTATTCCGCCCCTCGCCTATATCGCCAAAACTATAATAAAGTTATTAACCCCTAAACCTCTAATCTAAGTGATTGTTACCTAATAGAGATGGAGAGAGATGGCTTAAAAAGATGACACATGGTAATTTTTAAATAGTACAGGCATTAATTTAATGCTGTCAGTACACTCAGATCCCCTACCACAATTTAATGCCACTCAGAAATCAAAAATATAAATAAATATTTTGTTCAGTATAATTATATAACATTGTCTATGAAGGCTTCTTAAAGGGATATGAAACCCACATTTTTTTTCTATCATGATTCAGATAGAGCAATGTTAAGCAATGTTCTAATTTACTCCTATTATCAATTTTTCTTTGTACTCTTGGTATCTTTATTTGAAAAATTGATAATAGGAGTAAATTAGAAAGTTGCTTAAAATTGCATGTGCTATCTGAATCAAGAAAAAAAAATGGTTTTCATATCCCTTTAACACTTATGTTATAAACATCAAATACACTCTGAGCATAAGGGGGTTAATGCTTGTAAAATAAATACTTTACCAAGGCTGTACCTCCTTAGCACCGTCACATGAGAGCTATCATAGCAGCAGTGAGTGCTAAGGGCAGCACATCCCAGTAATGCACTGCAGATCTGCTCTGCCCTCTTAAAGCCGCGGCTGCTTGCAAAAGTTTGTAAAAAAAAAAACACAGCCAGGCAGTCAGCAGCCAAAATATAGTAAGGACTGCTGCTACCCTGCATTGCACACTTTAGCAGCCCTCTACATGGGGAGCTGTATAAGTGGAACCCAGCCCAGCCCGCCCAGGACACGCAGTGCAGAGCAGAACTGCTGCTGATGCTGCCGACATTGCGCTCTAAACAAAAATTGCTGTGCACAATTTTAAGTGGAAAGGTAGTTGTAGAACTATATTTCTGTCTCCCAGATTTCTTTCTTCTATTAGTTCCCGCCCACAGCACAAATTGTCAGTGCTTCTCTTACACTAAAACTGTGTCCCCCCCCCCCCAGGAGGCAGATATGAAAGATGCCTCACCTGGGGCTTTTTCCTGATTGGCTTAATGATAAAATGTGACTATGACCTGAAAGTGAGTGGGCATTTCATACAGCCTATCTCCCCTGACTGCACATCCTTGGTTGTGTATATATGTGTTTATATCTGTATATATGTATGTATATACATATTTACACATATAGACCCATAAACATGTATATACATATATATATATATATATATATATATACACACGCACATTTACAAGATTCAAAGAAGAAAAATTGGAGAGGTCACAGTAGTGTTCTCTCCAAAATAGACAGGGATTTCAGCACTCCGTTTTAGTAGACAATTATTTATTTAAATATTTAATTCAATGCACACGTATGTAAGAATTAATTTAGAAATAGGTGTTCCAGGCCTCTACGCAACCAAACAACTTCTGGGTCCCCTAAACCAAAACCACACAAAATAGTTGTAAATAAATAAATTTATTAGTGCAAACAAAAAGAAAAAAATCAAAAAATCACATACATTTAAAAATACGTTTTGTACATTAAATGCATAGATAAAGCTGGCCAGCTCACTCAGGTTAATATGATGCAGATAAATACCTAAACATAGGTAATAGAGTTCTTAGGCAACACCCCTACCACACATAAATCTACATATATACAATGTTAAAAAGCTTACTCCAGCACGAAAGTAGATGGATTTATCTACTCAACTCTATACAACCCAATGGCCTAAATGAGCACAATAATTATTTTTCATATTTGTGAATATGAACAAAATGTTAATTCCCAGGGACCAATACAATAAGAATTAAGACAGGATTCTTTTGAGCATTAGAGGAATTGATAAAATTTCATCAACCATACCCATCACAATTGGCACAATTGCCACACATTCACTACTAAAAAGACACCAGATCAACTGTCACTCACCTTGCTATTATATATTACAATTTAATTTCACTTTTTAATCTAACACTCCCTTTTAATTTAGGCTTGTACACAAGATCACAATTAATAGGACTTCCACATTTTTATTTTACCCAAATATTTAGACATTTTAGCACTCCACAAGATTTATGAAGTACTGAGATACAATATCATGTTTATTTCAGTGCCACCATCCACTCAAAGAGAGATCATGACACAATCACACTCGAACACTAAGACTCAATATTGAAACATGCAGTATTCTTATATCCATGTAATGCTCCTGTACAATAAAAATAAGAGCCAATAACTTTCAACTTCAATAGGCACGTACAGAGGTCTATAGATCTGTACTATTACAACTATACAGCCAGTTATAAGCCATGAGTTAGTAGGCAACCACATAATTAATTTTACAGGAATCTCCATGTATCATTTTATACCATAACTCTCACTTATCATCACTGTCATCGTTTCAATTTTTACGTTTCTTATTAACATTATCCCAACCAAGGCACTTAGTCACCATTGAAGCACTTTTCCCACCAACATTATCCCAACCAAGGCACTTAGTCACCATTGAAGCACTTTTCCCACCAACATTATCCCAAGGACAGGCACCAACCTACCATCCAAGCAATACATAAACTGTTAGGATTTATACAGTAACTTTGTCCTAGCATTTCTATGCTTTAAAATGTACTATATTTATAACCAATGTTGTAAAACCTTAAAAATGAAACAGGTTAAGAATAAATGTTCAAAAGTCTATGTAAAGGCATATCTTCTCCTCTATTTTCTCAACTCAGTACATCAATGTTTGAGAATGAATTATCTATGATACCAACCATGATCACCATGATTATTGTTATCTTCAAACATTAGCATTTGGGCAGTGGTCAGTTGAAAAATATATAAAATATTCAAACTAAGCGGGCAAGATTAGGGATGGCTCAATTGATATTTATTAATATCCGTAATTTTAATGAAACATTTCATTTTTATCATCAGACAAATACTAACTATAAGTCAAAATGAATATCAATTCACATCCTAGCTCATTAGATAAATACTTCACAGTAACTGTATATTCAAAGTATATTTGAGAACTATTTGTCAGTATAAAATATCATGCGGGAAGCACTAACAGTCCATAATTAATCAAAAGATAAACTCTGTGTTTAAATCTCAAGAATATGCTATACCGTTTAATAAATAACACAATAGTTTAATAACAGTTTCGCTTGTACTCTTAATCTGCATAATAACTCTGATTCATAGAATCTCTAAGCATACATAAGGCTAGAATGAGAAAACAGTCCTTTCCAATAACATCTCGCCTTACATAAGTATAAAACATTCTGCAGCGAGTGATTTGCTCCCTGCAACGAACCTCCGGATTTGTCAAAATAACTTCCAATAGGAGAAGGAGTGCGAGCCAATAAAAAGACACAATTTTGCCCACGCCGTACCCTTTGAAAAAGCCACGTTAGTGGCGAAACATGTTAGGGAAATGTTTGTTGTGAATGCGTCCTAACATTTTTTAAACAGCAGGAGATTTGGTCTATAATTTAAAAACAAAAGTAGTAATATCTTAGAGTCGAGTTAATAATCCCTGAAACAGGATTCAATCTAATACCGCATATTAGACTATACTTTTAACCGGCAATTACAAGTGAGGTGTTGTAAAAAGCATACTAGCACGAGAAAAAAGGGGGGAGTTAAATATAATACCCCAATACTCAATGTTTGATAAATACAAAAAACGCCAAGCTGTAAGCCGTATCTATATCAATTTAGAACAACTGAGTTAAAGACGATATAGCAAAGCAATTTGATACTATCAGCTATATTTTGTTACAATGTTAGAGCGTATCCTCTTTAATGTTAAAATTATCCAGTGGTGATAAAAGACAAGATACAATTCAATTTAAAGTTATAGTGCTAATATTTGTATTACTGTTTTCTAAAGTTGTCTGTGAATATACAGATTCAATATTTATCACAGCCAATATATGGGATATTAGAATTTATTAGAAAAAACGCCAAAATCAGCAGTAATACCGGATCCATTCTGGATCATGGGATATTGAGAATATCCATTTTGAAGTAAATTCAATGTTGATTACCATGTATCAGCAAAGCTAACTTAGGTAGTGTTGAACAATTAAAGTGATATTACCAGTACATCTATACAAGCAGTTTAAGAACAGTCTGCCACACAACTTTATTCACATTGATGAACCAATAACAAAAACTTTGTCTAAGCACATTACTACTGTGAACCAGCAAAATCACAAGAAAGATAAAAATATTTTATTTGACATAAATAGTCAATTCTATCAAGCTAAGCCTCAGCAATCTACTCAGACTTCTCTATATATACTTTAAGCATAAAAGAACATTCTTACTAAATATATGGTGAGAGACTTTAGACAAGCACTCGATATTAAGCAAAACCAATAGTAAGAGCTTAAGAGATCTTATATATATATGCTTTTTTAAGCGTTTGAGAACGTAGTATGATAATCTGATAACATATTAAGTATCCGTTACTAGCATACTTAGATAGCAGCTACCACAGTTCAATCTAACAGCCTGGGAATATATCAGGCATAACTTATAACATATTCAGATAGTAGCTGTCAGTAAAGGAATTAGCTGACTACTTTAAGCAAAGCTTTAAATCCAGAACATCACTTATTCCACATTTGAAAAATCATTCTGGCAACAACAGTGATATTTAATTTGCAAAGTCTAAAACATCAATATTTATAACAAGACAAACCAGACTCTGCTGCATATCACTTTAAATTAGTGTCTACAAAATTGCACTACTACATGTATGTTCAACAAAGAACTTAGGAAGACAAGACCGACTGTAACTTAAGACCAATAGACAAGGAATAATAGAGTCATCAATACAGTGGTATAGGGTTAATAAATACCACGTATTACCACATAAGACAAGACCGATTGTAACTTAAGACCAATAGACAAGGAATAATAGAGTCATCAATACAGTGGTATAAGGTTAATAAATACCACGTATTACATACGCTATATCAGACCTATACTGACCTTAATTGAAAAAACTGACTCAAAAATAATTAATTTAAAACCCAAGATATCACTACTTTATTTAAATAGAATACATTGGATTGAAATAAATCCGACCAAACCCTGTATTTTTTAACATTGTATATATGTAGATTTATGTGTGTGTGTTTTTGGTTTTTTATTTTAAATTTCCAAATAAAGGTTATATTTTAAACACCCTCCAGCACTCCCACTCCATAGTTATTCAGCCTGTGCCCAAATCTTGCCACCCTAGATTGGGGAAAGAGTGCTATCCAGGTGCACAATTTTTCAATCCAAGGATTGATTTTGAGTGTTTCAGTAAATAATATGAATTGAAGACATGCTTTTTTTCCTCACATTAGAGCATGAAACAGGATTAAAGGGACAGTCTAGTCAAAAATAAACTTTCATGATTCATATAGGGCATGTCATTTTAAACAACTTTCCAATTTACTTTTATTATCAATTTTGCTTTGTTCTTTTGGTATTCTTAGTTGAAAGCTAAATCTAGGAGGCTTAAATGCTAATTTCTTAGCCCTTGAAGGCAACCTCTTATCTGAATGCATTTTGACAGTTTTTCACAACTAGAGGGTGTTAGCTCATGTGTTCCATACAGATAACATTGCGCTGACGCACGTGGAGTTACCTGATTGGCTAAAATGTAAGTCTGTCAAAAGAACTGAAATAAGGGGTCAGTCTGCAGAGGTTTAGATACAAGGTAATCACAGAGGTAAAAACAATATAAATAAAAATTTGTTGGTAATGCAAAATTTTGGAATGAGTAATAAAAGGATTATCTTTTAAAACAATAACAATTCTGCTGTAAACTGTCCCTTTAAATAATATATTAATCACTTAAATGATTAATTACTAATTGCCTGCATAATCATTATTAAAGCCACGCCACCAGCTGTGTTACAAGATCATAAGCAGAGTTTGTTATACTTTGTGCAAGCAGCCATGAGCTGATAATGGGTAGTAGCTACTATAATATACATGTATTACTGATCTGATCTGGAACTAGATGCCTGGGTCTTTGTTGTGTGAGTGGCTGGTGAAGTTGCACAGTGTAACTGAGTGTATTCCTCATCTCTCTCACATTTCTTTAAGTAAGGTTAGGAGAAGGAAAATGCTGAGGACACACAATGCAGATGGGGACCCAGACATACAACACAATGTGTTTAGGAATGATCCATAGAACAAAGGAGAGGAGCAAGGCATACACAAAGCAGAAGCAGGAGTCCAGAGCTCATGACACAAATAAGGATGGGCTAGGTGGCATCTGTAGAACAAAGGGGAAGAACAAGGCAGAATGCAAAACGCCAAGGAGATGAGGAGGAGGTCAAAGAAGCAACAGAAAGAGGAGGAGTAGATCATGGGAACTATATAAAGGTGAAGGGCTGGGGCAAGGCACATACCAAAATCAGAAGGAGCTGGGATGTGGCAAGAAAGCAAGGAGACAATGTTTTAGCAGAGCTGGGTAACAGCATACTCTATAATTATAATATGTGTAGGTGAGAAGCTCAAGCTAATGTCTTGGAAGAGACCTGGGCTGCAAAAGCCTTCTAAGGTTCTCTGTTTTGCTGAGGCCCTAGACAGTTGCCTAGGTTGCATAATCTGAAAAGCAATTCTTGTCCCAGAAGCTGGAGATATTAAAATAAAATTGAACCTTTGCTGCATTGTTTATTTTATTTTTTGTATTGATTTGCTTAAAACTGGGCATGCAACATTCATATCTAAATGAGTGGGATTTGATATGGGTATTTGTAAATGGTTAAATTAATGTTAAGAGTTTGTTTCTATCTGATTGATTTAACATGTGATGAGTCCTTGTTTTTAAGTGTATTTTTTCTCTCTATTTTTATAAGCCTGATGAGGGGAGCACTTTGTCCTCTGACAATTTACTACTTGTTCTCTATTTACTTTAAAATACATATGTTTCAGTAGCAGACCTACTCAACAGAGGGCCCTGGTGCAAAACTGTTTTGGGCCCCTCAACTGTTTTGATGATTGGAGGATTTGGATTATTTACAATAGATATATAAACAGACAGAGAGAGAGAGAGAGAGATAGATAGAGAGATAGATAGGCAGACAGACAGGCAGACAGACAGACAGACAGACAGATAGACAGATAGATAGATAGATAGATGATAGATGATAGATAGATAGATAGATAGATAGATAGATAGATGGGCGAACTACCATTGCTGAAGCAGGTGTAGTGGCATGCCTAAGTATTGGCGTGGTATAGCAGCCAGTCTATATACAGTATATATATATATATATATATATATATATATATATATATATATAGGTATCCAAAACACCAGAACTCGCCCACAGAGGAAAACTGCCTGGGTGCAAATTTGTAGAAAATATTTAGCCAGAAGAAAATGCACTCTCAGGACTTTCATAAAAAGTCCTGAGAGTGCATTTTCTTCTGGCTAAATATATATATATATATATATATATATATATATATATATATATATACATGTTCATTATCAGTGTGTATATCTACATACATACACATATAAATACATGTATACACATATTTTAAATATATATATATATATATATATATATATATATATATATATATATATATATATATATATATAAAATGTCTAAATATATATTTCTAAATATGTAATTATGTGTATGGGTGTATATGTGTGTGTGTGTGAATATCTTTGTGTGTGTGTGTATATATATATATATATATATATTTATATATGTATGTAAATATATATATATATATATATATATATTTATATATGTATGTAAATATATATATATATATATATATATATATATATATATATATATATATACACATATGAACACACTTTGGAGCCCTTTCAAGTCAAATTCCTTAAAACATTAAAAATCATTTTTATTCAATTGTAATATTGTATAGTGTGTTTTACTGTGTACTTACTTTAGATATTTTATATTCCAATGTTCTTCACATAGCAGAAAATGTTTTTAATATTTTAAAATATATATATATATATATATATATATATATATTAATGCAATCCCTCTCTCTTTAACAGTTTACTTCTAGCGGTGTTTGTGTGCCATAAAAAATAGATTAAGCGCACCACTTGTTATCTGGCCCTCAATATTTCATTATGAATAGGAAAAAGAAATACATTTGCAAGTTACTGTTAAACTTAACTCACCACTTTTAATATGAGCACTAATAGCACTTCCTACGCTATCCATTAAAAGTATAGGAAGTACTACTAAAGGCTTGGTTGCATTAAGATGATCTGGTTAACATTTTTAACCACCCACTTATAATACCAGATTTGCTTAATTATTAGCTTGTGACATAACTCAAGATAACTCCCCCTGCGATATCCGTTGCGCTCCATTTGAAATCTAGCCCTAAATATTTAATTATGAATAGGAAAAAGAAATACATTTACAATTTACTTTTAATATTTGTTGCCAGTGTTTGCTGTAATTTATTCTGAAAGCTGTGGTTTTTCCACTGACCCAGAGATGTTATGTTAGAGTGTATCTTGCAGATACAGAATTTTGACCCTACAATATTATACACAGTTGCTTCATGATAGATGCTCAGGTTAATTTATATGTGACTGTAATTTGCCACTGCAAAACAGATAAGATAAACTCACTGCATTTGGGTAAAATGTACTGGTCTACATTTCAAAACCTGTACGCTGACCTTTTTATTGCTGTTAAATATCATAGAACTTCAATATGACTTATTAAAAAATAAAATATATTTTATTATTGTCTGAGATATATTAATCCTTAAAGGGACAGTCTATGCCAAAATAAACTTTCATGATTCAGATAGGGCATGTCATTTTAAACAATTTTCCAATTTACTTTTATCACCAATTTTGCTTTGTTCTCTTGGTATTCTTAGTTGAAAGCTTAACCTAGGAGGTTCATATGCTAATTTCTTAGAGCTTGAAGCCCACCTCTTTCAGATTGCATTTTATCAGTTTTTCACCACTAGAGGGTGTTAGTTCACATATTTCATATAGATAACACTGTGCTTGTGCACGTGAAGTTATCTGGGAGCAGGCACTGATTGGCTAGACTACAAGTCTGTCAAAAGAACTGAAATAAGGGGCAGTTTGCAGAGGCTTAGATACAAGGTAATCACAGAGGTAAAAAGTATATAACTGTGTTGGTTATGCAAAACTGGGAAATGGGTAATAAAGGGATTATCTATCTTTTAAAACAATAAAAATTCTGGTGTAGATTGTCCCTTTAAAATGCACAATGTGCAAAATAAAGCTTGATTTGTACATAACGTTAGAGCGCATACAACATACAACAGAACAGAACAACAGAATGTTATGGCTCTTCTGTTTTATTCTGCTCATTTGTAATAACACTGTGTATGTATATATATATATATATACACACACAAACACACACATACATGTTGTGTGTATGTATATATGCATTTTTTTCTTTTACACACACACACACACACACACACATATATATATATATATATATATATATGTGTGTGTGTGTGTGTGTGTGTGTGTGTGTGTGTGTGTGTGTGATTGTTTCAGCAATTGTGTGATTAACTTGTGTTTCCCTTTTTTCTTTAATGTTTTATATTTGCAATTATCTAAGCGACAACTGAACTATTCCACCTTAAGTGAACAAAGAGGATAGAGTCTGTGAGAGAGGCAGGGGAGGGGTTGTGAATTCAATGCTGGTTCATGAGACAGGATTGCAGGATCTGCTAGGTATACTGAATCTGGTAGGATTAAACGTGCACTGAGTGCGAGGACCCCCAAGGCAGAGACAAGAAGGGATTAATTAATAAGCAGTGATCCCCTCCAGAGGAGGCTGAGGATGTACTGTGCAGCTGGTTGCTGATTTAGTTGTTTTGCTGCCTGTGGATTTCCACTTGCAATCTCTTGTTGGGGAGCAGGTTCCCTGTGAAGAGACTGTACATCAGCGTGGGAAGATTATCTGCATTATTAAATGGGGAATCTCTGCATTTGATGACTTGTGGACCACTCTTGCCTTTCCTGTAGCCATCCAACCTATTTGTTGTTGCTTTTCCTTCTGCAGAGTTGCTGGTCTTTGCACTTTGGAAATCTGCACCTATCTGCATTACTAACCCCTCTCCTGCACTGTGACCCCTCCTTCTTCTGGTTGGACCACTGTCACCTTTCTTGGCCTTGCTTACCCTTAGGACCATTTTATCTTCATCACCTATTACCTGGCCCATTGCCAATACCCCTGGATCTATTTCTTGTTTTATTGATTTATTCTTTGGGATTTCTTTAATGTCTTCCAATTTCCTGGATTTTTGGTTCCAGTATTCTTTGGCATATCTATAAGAAGTGGCTTCTATTCAGGATCATTTTCTTTTCTTTTTTTTTTTTTACAAAAGTCCATTCTTTCTTGGATCACTAAAACCAATGCCATAACAATTTAAGTCTTCCTATATACATCTAAATTCTTCTTCAATCTGGATTATCCTTGCATTGCTGCCAGCTGAATAATACCCACAGAGGGTCTTATTTTGGATATATAAACACAAATATACGGTATATTTCTTTACTTGTCGCCTACATCATCCCAACGCCAGTTGCCCTAGGAATGAGTATAGAAATCCCTGAGGGGCTGACTGAGCTGCTGCAGAGCTTTACAGTGGAGGTGCTGAGAAAACAGCCCGGGGACCTACTTGAGTTTGCCCTGCAGTACTTTACCCAGCTGAAGGAGTCACAGAGCCAAGGTGCCACCTTTAGCCATGTCACGGACATACCCTTTCGACTCAACAAGGGAGTTAATTTCGCGGATGAGCCCATGCAAACTGACTCAGAAGACGACGATGATGAAGAGGAATTTGTTGGTAAGTATCATGGATAATGCACAAGAGTCTCAAATCAACTCAAGTTCTCTGTCCTATGAGTTGCTACTGATAATTTTACATACTATAAACCAATTTTGAGAAGCTTATCTACTCTTTTTTAATAAATCTCTCTGATGCATGTATAGTATAAAAAAATTCTGCAGAGTGTCTTCCAATAAAAATGTTGCTTATGTGAGCTGTGACTGGCACATAGCAATAAACAATTATATTCACCCAGAGATGAGCATGGAGAGGCCAAATATTATTTTACGCTATTACAAAGGTGAAATGCTTTGTTCCATTTATATTTAGGTTACAGAGCCCAACTATTAACTCATCTAATATTATTCTAGAGCTCATTGTCTTACTAAATGTATTCATAATGATTATGCTCTTATGTGCCCATGTCTATGTATGCTTTAATCTATCTAGAAAGTATATCAAGGTTCCATGTATAACACAGTCAATACAATCTGAAATGTAAGGGACGTTCTAGTTCAAAAACTACATAGTATAGGTAGCTAGGTTTTGCGGGCCCAGGGAAAAAGTAGAACAGTGAATGTGTACCATAGATTTTGTGGTCACAGGAAAAACATGAAATTATGTGATTTGGGGACGTTTGGTGGGCAAACTAAAATGAGGGGGAAAACAGCTGATAGAGTGTACTCTGCAACATTACCTAAATCTGGCCCAGTGACACTGGACATTTTTTAGGGAATGTATTATTTGTATGTTATTATATCTATAAATTAATGTGCAGTCCTTAAGGCTTCTAAAATATGTGTTAGGAAGTTGGCCCACACTGGTCTATTACATTAGTTCATGCAATTTTTGCATTACTGAGCTTAGATCACTATATGTTTAACCCACCACAAATGGGTTAAAGACATAGGTAAAGTCCCACTCAGGAGTCACAAGCACTGCAGCTCCTGCAGCCGGTGAGCCAAAAAGCAACAGCAATTGCAAGTAGTTACCAATCGCTGGCTACAATGACTTTACCTATATATTTAACACTTTTTGCAGAGGTCAAACACTTAGGGCCAGATTACAAGTGGAACGGTATTTAGCGCTCTGCTCTAGTGTTAACTCCTCTAGAAGGAAGCTTTTTGCGTCGGGTAGCGCTCATATAAAAAGTTGAAAGTTAACAGTTTTCGCTCACCAGCTAACCCGACACGTGTCAAAAGCTGAATTTAGAGTATTGCGCGTGCAATAACCTATTCCCCCATAGAGGTCAATAGAGCAAAAAAAGTGGAAAAAACATAACACTCTACTCGTGTTCAAACCCGATCACATATTCTCATGTGTGCTAACCCGACATGAAAATATGAATATTTTACAATGTTCTTCATGTAGAAGAATATGTTCTATTTATTCATAATATATATATATATATATATATATATATATATATAAATATAATGATATTTTGGTACAATATGTATCTATTCCTATATATATATATATATATATATATATATATATATATATATATATATATATATATATATATATATATATATATATATATATACATGATTATATATAGGTATAGATATATATAGATATTTATAGGAATATCTATTTAAATGTACTTAGAACATATTCCCCTATATGAAGAATGTTGGAAAGTTAAATATTTACAGTAAATACACAGTATAACACCTTATGAAATATGAATATTGCATAAGTATGATTTTACATGTTTTCAGCTACTTAACTGCATATGTGTTATGTGTGTACATATGTATTTATGTGTGTATATATGTCTATAAATACATATATACACATATACATACATAAATACAGCTGTACACACATATAAACATATATATATATATACACACACAGTATATATAGATAGATATACATATACATATTTAGACATGTATATGTATGTATCTCTATGTTAAAGCCTTTGCAGCCTCTATGTTAAAGCCTTTGCATATTGTTGAGCCCTTATAACTTTTTTGTGCAATTTTTTTAAAATAATTTTTATTAGATGGTGTTATTATGAGTTTAACTGTACTTTGTAATGTATTTTTTATGTATTTTGTGACCCTTTTTTTTTTTTTTACAAAAACAGGTCTGAGGTTGTGCTATCACCCGCGATAAACCCCTTTTCACTTGCGCGCAACTTTAAGTACTCTACTTGTAATCTAGGCTAGCCCATTGTAAGATAAGTTAGTATTGCAAGAATTACATGCTCTAAAGAATGATGTACTTTGCATTAGAGTGTCCCTACAACCTTGCAATAATTAATGTTGTACAGAAGTAGGACAATCAGGGGAGTGCTAGTAAAGGTTCCTATAAAGCTACATACCAAGTGTGGACAGTGGTACTGCAGGGGAATCATCATTTTATCTTACTTTTTGCTTTTTTTCCTTATTTAAATCCCCCACCCATATATTTCTCTCTTAGCCATTAGTAGTAAATTAGTAACAGACATCTAAAAATGGAATGCCTTGCAAATGTATGGTTAGTTACTCTCATCTTTTATACATAATTTTGGGGAGCGCTTAGAACTCATCAATGCCCCCAGTAGAACCCCCACTGCAGCAAATATTATAGTATTGCACAATGCTTTTATTATGAAATATGCTTGTGATTTAGCTGTATGCACTACAGAATGTGTACCTGGCTGATGGCTAGCATGTCTGTCTGTCACTACCTAGCTATATTGGTCCATCTGTCGTTGTATACTGATACAGATATTTATATTTGCTTGGGTTTTATACATCTATTGCAAACATTCTTTAGATTTTCAGTATATGACAAATGCATTTGTCAGTTATGTGGTTTTTTTTTTTACAATGCTGGTTGCTGGTTTCATTTCATTAATGGTTCACAGCAGAGGAAGCAGAGCTCTTGTTTTATACAATTGTGTGTGTGGTGAAGCAGACTGGAGCTTTCGCTGCTTTCACAATGTGCGGGATCTTTCCACCAATCAGGATTTTAGATCAGATCACAGGCAACAAACCTCTCACAATGAATGATGACATGGCTTAACCGTCCAGGGATCTGTTAATGGAAATTAATTTCCAATCTATTGAAGGCAACTATTTTTTTCCCACCTAATTGATATGTTTACTGTTGTAGCTCAATTTATTTGCAGAATAGTTTGTCACTGTATAATTATCTATTTTTTTTTTCTTATCAACAAGTGGATTTGTGACAAAGATTTATTTCCATAAGGAGTTCAAATGACAAGCAAAGCAGCAATGCCAACTGAAATCATGACATTGTTTTTTTTCTTTACATATTTGATCATGTATCAGTGTGCAAGTGACAACAGAGAAAGGCCTACTCAGCCTGTATATACTTTAACACGACTGCAGTAAGTCAGTGCAAGTTTGTAAGAAAAGTCCTACACTCTCATAAATACATTTAGAAAAGAGGTATACAATATGATGTTGCTGCAAAAACAGCTTAAATGTGCGCTGGTATTACGAATTTGGTGCAATGCGAACGCGACCTCGCGTTCGCATTCCACGGAAGCATTGCGCTCATGAGAGCAATCTTCAATAGGCCTCAATGGGAGCCTGGTTCTGATCCCCTTATATACGGCACAGAACCTAAGCGCAGTCAAGGGGGTAAGTAGTGCAGCAATGGGCAGCAAATATAAATATATATGTATATGCTTATATATTTATGTATATACACATATTAACACATATATATATATATACTGTATATGTATATAAGCATATACATATATATTTATTGAGAACACGCAGTTCCCATAGACCGCAATGTAAAGGCACTTTTTAGTGTTTTTTGTTTTTTTATAACACTCCACACCTGCCACTTTTAATCCCTTATAACTGCTTAGTGCATTTATTTTTTTTAAAAAAAACATAAAGATTATTATTATTTGTTTTCATTTTTTTTAATAAAACAAAAACACCACTTAATTTTTGGGGCAATTGGGGGACATTTAGAAAATTAACCAGATATCTAATCTCTTGTTAATTTTCTGAGCACTAATTGCTACTGCAAGCTTGTGGTAGCAATTACTAGCTACTTGTAATGGCTAGTTATTTATCGCGTGCCAGCAAATGGGCAAATTTGCCCGTTTCCGAGTGTGCAATAAATTAGTGCTCCACTTGTAATCTAGCCCTTTTGCCCCCACAAAGGAGATAAACACATAGTAAAAGAGAACTACTGGACAGTTTGTAGTCATGTAACTACCACTGCTGATTGGTCCAACAGGCTGTTCCACTTTGGACCAACAGTTGTCTACAGCCCATGCTGGGTACTTTAACTTGCAGTGTTGCTAATGCTAAAATAATATGCTCTAAAGAATTAGAACATACCATTTTGCACTAGAATGGACATTTTTTACCATTTTTTTATATATATATATTTATTATTATTATTATACTTTATTTATTAATCATATTCCGCAGCGCTGTCCATGAATACAGTTCATTTAAATAAAACAATAATATAAAACTTGTAAGAGACAGGACAACATTTACAAACACATATAGGAGGAATTGAGGGTCCTATTCCCGTGGGAACTTACAATCTTGAAGGGTAGTAGGTTGAGAAACAGGAGGTGAGGACTGCAAGGATGAATAAGGGAAATGTTGTTAGGTATGATAAATATTATTGAGTTGGGTGGTAGGCTTCTCTGAACAGAAAAGTTTTCAGAGAGCATTTAAAGGAAGAAAGATTAGGGCAAAGCCTGACAGCACGAGGGAGAGTGTTCCAGAGGGGAGGTGCTCCACGACAGAAGTCCTGCAGTCCAGCATGAGAAGAGGTGATAGTCGCAGATGCAAGGAACAAACAATAGCATAATAGCTTGCCCCAAAATACCAGGCAATCCCTCTCTGAACGAGAGAAACAGCAAAACCCCAGACGTACATTTTGGCCTATTGTGGGCCTCGTCAGTTAGGTGCAGCCATATCCCTCTAGGCACACTGAGCAACGGGTCCACGTCTGGATTCCCGCATCACACTTAGGGAGACTTCCCTAAGTGTCATAATTTGCATAAATAAAAAGAGAGAAGCACTCAACCTGGGAACGAACAATAGCATAATAGCTTGTTCTATGTCAAAATACCACCCAAGAAGCAGCCTCTTTTTGCTCAACATGTGCTTTCACAGAGAAGAACTTTCCTGAAGCATATCAGTCTGATCCTAACTTCACAGTACAGTCCAGCCCCAAAATACCAGGCAATCCCTATCTGAACAAGAGAAACAGCAAAACCCCAGATGTACGTTTCGGCCAATTGTGGGCCTCGTCAGTGAGGTGCAGCCATATCCCTCTAGGCACACTGAGCAACGGGTCCACGTCTGGATTCCCACATCCCACTTAAGGAGACTTCCCTAAGTGTCATAACTTGCATAAATAAAAAGAGAGAAGCGCTCAACCTGGGAACAAATAATAGCTAAGAAGCAGCAACTTTTTGCTCAACATGTGCCTTTCACAGAGAAGAAATTTCCTGAAGCATATCAGTCTGATCCTGACTTCACAGTACAGTCCAGACCCGAAATACCAGGCAATCCCTCTCTGAATGAGAGAAACAGCAAAACCCCAGATGTACATTTCGGCCTATTGTGGGCCTCGTCAGTGAGGTGCAGCCATATACCTCTAGGCACACTGAGCAATGAGTCCACATCTGGATTCCTGCATCACACTTAGGGAGACTTGGATCTTAGTGGGTGGGGGTGGGCTGGCGTATACTTGTTGATTAGAGAGGATAGGGGAGTGGTGTTGGTGAGCGCTTTGTATGCAAGGGTGAGAATTTTGAATTTAATTCTGCTGTGAATGGGGAGCCAATGAAGGGACTCGCAGAGAGGTGCAGCAGATACAGAGTGACGGGAAATGTGGATCAACCTGGAAGAGGCATTTAGGATGGATTGAAGGGGGAGAGGCGGGAAAGAGGAAGGCCAGTAAGTAGTTTATTGCAGTAGTCAAGTCGGGAAATAACAAGGGATTGGATTATTTGCTTTGTGGTGTTAGCGCACAGAAAAGGTTGAATCTTGGAAATACGTAGATGGTTGCGGCAGCATGTAGAAAGCGATTGGATATGGGGGACGAAGGATAGATTTGAGTCAAGTTTAACTCTGAGGCAGCGAACTTGGGTCTATAGGAAAATGGTGATGCCCTCAACAGGGATAGAGAAGTCAAAAGTCAGTGTAGAGCTTGAGGGGGGGATAAGAAGGAGCTCAGTCATGGACATGTTAACCTTTAGGTGGTGAGACTCCATCCAGGAAGAAATACCAGATAAGCAGTCGCTGACATGAGAGAGGACAGAGGGAGAGAGAGCAGGGGTGGAGAGGAAGATCTGGGTGTCATCAGCATAGAGGTGATATTTGAAGCCATAACTGTTGATAAGTTTACCCAGCAAAGAAGTATAAATGGAGAAGAGTAGAGGACCCAGAACAGATCCTTGAGGTACTCCAACAGACAGAGGCATTGGAGAGGAGGAGTCGCCGGCAAATGACACAGAAAAAGATCTGTGAGAAAGAGAGGAGTGAATCCAGGAAAGAGCAGTGTCACAGAGGCCAAAAGAACTAAGTGTCTGTAGGAGGAGGGGGTGGTCAACTTTGTCAAAGGCAGCTGAGAGGTCAAGTAAGATGAGTATAGAGTAGTGGCCAATATTTTTAGCAGAGAGAAGATCGTTCATAACCTTGGTAAGGGCAGTCTCAGTAAAGTGTTTGGGGCGGAATCCGGATTGCAAGGGGTCAAGCAAGGAGTTGGCGGACAGGAAGTGGGTTAGGCAATTGTAAACTAGTTTTTTAAGGAGTTTTGATGTTAGTGGAAGCTGTGATATGGGGTGGTAGCTTTCAGGAGAAGTAGGGTCGAGGGAGGGTTTTTTGAGTATGAGAGTGACTTTTGTGTGTTTGAATGAAGATGGGAATGAGCCGGTAGAGAGAGATAGGTTGAAGATGTGGGTAAGAGCAGGAGTGAGGGTGGAAGATAGGGAGGGTATTAGATGGAAAGGGATAGGGTTGAGTGGGCAGATAGTGAGGCATGAGGAAGATAGTAAGGAAGAAACTTCATTCTCAGTGGCTGGATGGAAGATGCAGAGGGTGGCAGAGGGAGTAACTGGTTCTGTTGTTGGAATATTGCAGGTTTGTGTTGGGATGTTGCTTCAGATAGTACGTGTTTTGTTTAAAAAGTAGTCTGCCAGGTCTTGAGCACTAAATACAGAGGGGGGTAGAGCAGGTGGGTAGAGGAGAGAGTTAAAGGAGAAGAGTAATTTAGGGTTTGAGGAAAGAGTAGATATGAGAGAAGAGAAGTAGGTTTGCTTGACTAAGTGAAGGGCAAAAGTGTATGAGCGAAGAATAAACTTATAGTGTATGAAATCAGGTTCAGAGTGAGTTTTCCTCCAGACACGCTCAGGAGTACAGGAGTATTTTTGCAAATAGCGTGTTTGCTGAGAGTGCCAGGGCTGCAACTGACGGTGTGATGTTTTGCGCAGTTGAGGAGGAGAGAGTTTTGTTAAAGTGGGCTGTTGTGAGATCAGGGCAGGTTATAGTGGAAGTGTGAAGGAGGAGATCTTGAATGATTTTTGAAAATTGGAGCGGATCCACAGCATGTAGATTTCTACAGGTGCGGGGGCGGGATGGAGAAGTGGGTTTAGCTGTTGCATTAATATTATAGGTGACCAGGTGATGGTCTGAAATGGGAAAAGGGTGACAGGTGAAGTCAGATATAGAACAGAGGTAAGAAAATACCAGGTCGATGGAGTGTCCATCACCGTGAGTATGGAATAGGGTGGATTGTGAGAGCCCGAAGGAGGATGTGAGTGAAAGACATTTAGAGGCAGCAGGGGCAGATGGGTTGTCATTGGGAATGTTGAAGTCCCAAAGAATTAGGTTTGGTATATTTGTAGAGAGAAAGTGAGGGAGCCAGGCGGCAAAGTTGTCAAAGAATTGGGAGGTAGGTCCAGAAGGACGATAGATGACTGCCACTTTGAGGGAGAGGGGGAGAACAGGCGAATACAGTGGACTTCAAAGGAGGAGGAGAGAGATGGGATTGGAGGTAGATATTGATAAGTGCAGGAGGGGGAGAGCATGTTTGTATTTAATTCGATATTAGAATACAGTCTCACTGAATAACCTACAAAGATTACCAATATATAAGCATATCATTACTTTATCTATTGATCCCCCTAAACATTAAAAGGATATATAGGATGAAAAAATCCCCTTTTTTCTCATCCTCACGTTGTCCAATAATCTCTGACCTCTAACATCAATGTCCAAACATTTTCTCAAAAAAGAACATTATTCTACCTCAACTGCCTTATACAAGGAGATGTTTGGTAAAGTGGTAAAGGATTCCTCTTAACTGCTTTCTTCAATTCTATAGCTGGTGTGAGCTCACTCATGCATTACCCTCAAAAGCTCAGACAGTAGGCTTTCCCCCTAGTTAATGTTAGATCAAGATTGACCCCATTGGTCCCCATCATATCACTCATTAGTACACATATTCAGAAGAAATGGGAGAACAAAAGTCTCTATCGTATAGCGGATGCATTCATTAACAATAAAGTATTGACCTTCTCCCAATACAGAGAATTAGGGACTCCTGAACAGGGAGAATGGTATCACTACCTACAACTCACATCTAGGATAAGAGAAATAATAGGATCAAACACCCCCCAAATAATACCACACTAGAAACCATATGTCTAGCAAGAGACTATAGGAGGGGATTGATTGCTTTATTATATCCGTCATTTAGCGAAGGAACCTGCAATAAAAAAAGCTCTTTTATGATTAAGTGGGAACAAGACATAAATCAAACCTGGACATTAGAGACTTGGTTAACCAACCTTGACAGAGGCCTGTCTTTTTCCCCGAATGCATTATTAAAAGAGAATTATATTAAGGTGGTATTTAAATGGTACATGTACCCCACAAGAATGGCCAACTCTCAGATAGACGGCTCCTATAGGTGTTATAGAGGATGTGGGGAGGAAGGGACTTATTTCCATATGTGGTGGCAATGTAATAAGGTTAAAAAGTTATGGGATCAAACCTCCACATTTTTAAGTACCATTTTCGAGACTGAATTTAACTTATCTCCAGAACAAGCTTTGCTACACTTCCCTGTTGGAGGCACTGTTAAAAGACATCATAAACTGATAGCAATAATCTGTACCATAGTATGAATCTCAATAGCGAGATTCTGGAGAGTAGACCCCCCCACATTTGACTATGTCAAAAAAAGACTTGACTATCATTATAATATGGCCAGTGCCTCAGCAGCTGTTCTGAACTCCAGAAACCAATTTACCCAACAATGGGAACCCTATATAATGTTCACAGAAAAGTTAAATAGAGCAATACCCTCAACCACCTAGATAGCACTTGAAATTAAGATATTTTGGGATTTTGATTTGAGCTTCAAAAAGTCGGGGCTACTGGAAGGGAAGAAGAGATCATACCCCCTAGAAATCTACTGAGATTAAGAGACTAGAAGTGTATTTATTTGTATTCTAATACCTAAGCACAGACTAAGAGTATTCGGTTGTAGACTGTATTGTTCATGTTTTTCTGTTTTATTGTCATTTTCGTTGACAAAACATATGTCATGTTTTTTACAATTTGTGAAAAATCAATAAAAAGATTTAAAAAAAAAAAAAAAAAGCTCAGACAGTATGGTTTCTCATTGGATGCACCGATCACACATGAAGAAAAGAAAAAAAAACTTTAAAGGGAATGGCCAGATGTTTTAGAGTAAATCAGAAAAAAATACTTTATCTGTGTATTTTCTTTCACTTTAAAAGGGGCAATAAAAGCTATAAAATATAATTAATTAGTATAATTAAAGGGGCGGTAACACCATGAGATTTTAATAAAAAGTGTTTAATTATGTGTAGTTAAACACCTTTGCAATATATGTGTATTGTTTATTTTGCCCCCTTTTCATGTAGTTTAGCTGTTAGTTCTCAGTGAAAGTACACACTGTAGACTTTTCAAGGTTAACCCTGCTACACATCTTGCACTAATTGGCTGATCATAACTGCAAAATAAAGCACTTTAAACTGTCACTATAACCCTGTTTAGTCTTTTTTTGTCTGCAGACTCTTGCCCAGATTGGCTCCTTGAAATAAGGCAAGTGGTGGGTGGAGTTTAGCTAATGAAAAACAATTGCAGCAAGCAATATGTTTATTTGTTTTGAAATATTTTTAATCAGCTGATGTTATTTTATAACAACAATACAAACAAGCAGTACTCTGCAGGTCTGGACTGGTACCTTAACTATGTATTAACCCCTTTGCAGCATCACAAGTTATAAATAGCATGCTTTAATATATTAGTGAGTGTCATTTTATTACTAACGATGCTGCAAATGGGTTAAACACATAGTTAAAGTACTGCTTAGGACCCACAGAGCACTGCTGGCCCTGAGTGAAAACTGCCAGTGATCTAATCAGCAGCGCTAGTTGCATAACCCAGCTGTACAACTAGCACTGCTGATTGGGTTACTGGCAGTTTCCATTTGTTGCCATCACTGAGGTGCCAACTGCCAAGTTGTACTTTAACTATGTGTTTAACACCTTGTGGAAGTTAAAAACATACGGCTAGATTACGAGTCTTGTGTTAGCCTTAAAAAAGCAGCGTTGAGGGGTCCCAATGCTGCTTTTTAACACCAGCTGGTATTACGAGTCAGGCAGGAGAGGGTCTACCGCTCACCTTTTCCGCGATTTTAGCATACCGCAAATCACCTTACGTCAATTGCGTATCCTATCTTTTTAATGGGATTTGCCTAACGCCGGTATTACGATCGCCTGAAAAAGTGAGCAGTACAGCCTCTCCTGGCAAGACTCCTACCGCATTTAAAAGTCAGTAGTTAAGAGTTTTATGGGCTAACGCCGTAACATAAAACTCTTAACTAAAGTGCTAAACGTACACTAACACCCATAAATTACCTATTAACCCCTAAACCGAGGCCCCCCCACATCAGAAACAACTAAAATGTTTAACCCGTAATCTGCCGACCGGACATCGCCGCCACTTTAATAAATTTATTAACCCCTAAACCGCCGCACTCCCGCCTCGCAAACACTAGTTAAATTTTATTTACCCCTAATCTGCCGTCCCTAACATCCCCGACACCTAACTACATTTATTAACCCCTAATCTGCCGCCCCCCAACGTCGCCACTACTATATTAAATTTATTAACCCCTAAACCTAAGTCTAACCCTAACACCCCCTATATTAAATATAATTTAAATAAAACGAAATAAATTTACTACTATTAAATAAATTATTCCTATTTAAAACTAAATACTCACCTGTAAAATAAACCCTAAGCTAACTACAATATAACTAATAGTTACATTGTAGCTATCTTAGGATTTATTTTTATTTTACAGGCAACTTTGTATTTATTTTAACTAGGTACAATAGTTATTAAATAGTTATTAACTATTTAATAACTTCCTAGTTAAAATAAGTACAAATTTACCTGTAAAATAAATCCTAACCTAAATTACAATTACATCTAACACTACACTATCATTAAATTAATTAAATAAATTACCTACAATTACCTACAATTAAATTAAATAAACTAAAGTACAAAACCCCCCCCACTAAATTACAGAAAATAAAAAAAGAATTACAATTTTTTAAACTAATTACACCTAATCTAATCCCCCTAATAAAATAAAAAAGCCCCCCAAAATAATAAAATTCCCTACCCTATACTAAATTACAAATAGCCCTTAAAAGGGCCTTTTGCAGGGCATTGCCCCAAAGTAATCAGCTCTTTTACCTGTAAAAAAAAAGACAATACCCCCCCAACATTAAAACCCACCACCCACACACCCAACCCTACTCTAAAACCCACCCAATCCCCCCCTTAAAAAACCTAACACTACCCCCTTGAAGATCACCCTACCTTGAGCCGTCTTTACCCAGCCGGGCACAAGTGGACGTCCAGAGGGGCAGAAGTCTTCATCCGATCTGGCCAGAAGAGGACCTCCAGACCGGCAGAAGTCTTCATCCAGGCGGCATCTTCTATTTTCTTCCATCCAGAGCGGAGCGGGTCCATCTTGAAGACATCCGACGCGGAGCATCCTCTTCCATCCGACGGCGACTGAAGAATGAAGGTTCCTTTAAGTGACGTCATCCAAGATGGCGTCCCTTCAATTCTGATTGGCTGATAGAATCCTATCAGCCAATCGGGATTAAGGTAGGAAAAATCCTATTGGCTGATCCAATCAGCCAATAGGATTGATCTTGCATTCTATTGGCTGTTCCAATCAGCCTTCCAATCAGAACTTCATCTCAAAGCGTTTACCATCTCAAAGCGTTTAATGTCCCTTCAAAGTAAAAAAAGAGTTGCTACAACCAATAAAAGTGTAGCACAAACCTGTTGTTTGCTATTAAGCTATTAAGCTTTTTTGTTTGCATCTAATCTAAACAATTGCTCAAATGTAGCAATAGTTGATACTCCACAAAATATGCATGTGGATCATATAACCAAGCCAAAATTGTGGATCTGTGGATCAATGGACTCAGTGGCCATAATTGAGCGCTTCCATTGGTTAAACAGCATTGAGCCGCCAATGAAGAAACTTGTGATCTATTTAATGGATACTGCTAATAATGTGACTAATAAACCTTTTTGAGTTATAAATATTTCATTTTCACCCTACCAAAGAGAATGTGGGATCCTTAAAGGGATACTAAACCCAATTTTTTGTCTTCCATGATTCAGAAAGAGCTTGCAATTTTAAGCAACTTTATATTTACTACTATTAGCAAATCTTCTTCATTATCTTGCTATCTTTATTTGAAAAAGCAGGAATGTAAGCTTAAGAGCCGGCCCATTTTTGGTTCAGAAACTGGGTAGCGCTTGCTGATTGGTTGTTAAACGTAGCCACCAATCATCAAGCACTGCCCAGATGCTGAACCAAAAATTGGCTGACTCCAAACTTTACATTATTGCTTTTCAAATAAAGATAGCAAGATTATGAAGAAAATGTGATAATAGGAGTAAAATAGAAAGTTGCTTAAAATTGCATGCTCTATCTGAATCATGAAAGAAAAAATTTGGGTTTAGGGTCCCTTTAACATTGAAGCACATATGTACTTAATAAAGTCAGTATTATTTAGGAATTTATATCCTGTTTACACATCAGCTAGTGAGTGATAGGCAGCTCTGTTCTTAAAATAGCCTCACTTATATTTGACTCACGAAAAAATATTTAAATTCACTATGAGTGCAAAATAAAGGCTGTGTGTTAGGATGTAAAAATGTTACAACCTTTTCTATACAAGGTGGTTTTGTGTGATTTTGAGACCTTAAGCTTCCACCTTCTGACCTAGTGACGTGATAAACTAAAAACCGCCATCATCATCTGAATCAAAGGGCAATAAGAAGAAATGAACATTATCCACAAGATTATACCAGAAAATCAATCATGTATTAAAAGTGTTTGGGAACCTAGAGGAACGGTCATGGTACTAACACAACCATTCTAGCATTTAGGCAGCTAAATGGTGATAAAATATATAATGTCTCTGGGATAGGATTAACAGACAGTGATGTAACATATATGAATGAGGTTAGTTGTAGTCATTACATTTATTATCAAATTTGCGTTGTTCTCATGTTATTCTTTGTTGAAGAGATATCTAGCTAGATAGCGTGCACATGCCTGAAGCACTGCATGACGGAAAATAGTGCTGCCATCTTGCGCACTTGGTAATGTCAAACATTGATGCAAAACTGCTGCCATATAGTGCTGCAGACACGTGCACATTGAGCTTACATCCCTGCTTTTCAACAAAGGATAACAAGATGACAAAGAAAAAGGGATAACAAAAGTAAATTGGAAAGTTGTTTTAAATTGTAGGAACTATGTAAATCATGAAAAAAAATTGGGTTTTATGTCCCTTTAACATAAAAGGCTTCAATGGCCAAAAAATGTCTGCCCTGGTAAAGCCCAACAATTGATATTGGAGACATTTAAATGTCCTTCAAGGGCCATTTCATACCGTTCAAAGGGAACTTTTTTGACTAAGAAATAGAAATACCAAATGGAGATAGCACATGCAAGGTCTGTATGGGAATATGTGGATAGCACATGCAAGGTCTGTATGGGAATATGGGGATAGCACATGCAAGGTCTGTATGGGAATATGTGGATAGCACATGCAAGGTCTGTATGGGAATATGTGGATAGCACATGCAAGGTCTGTATGGGAATATGTGGATAGCACATGCAAGGTCTGTATGGGAATATGTGGATAGCACATGCAAGGTCTGTATGGGAATATGTGGATAGCACATGCAAGGTCTGTATGGGAATATGTGGATAGCACATGCAAGGTCTGTATGGGAATATGTGGATAGCACATGCAAGGTCTGTATGGGAATATGTGGATAGCACATGCAAGGTCTGTATGGGAATATGGGGATAGCACATGCAAGGTCTGTATGGGAATATGTGGATAGCACATGCAAGGTCTGTATGGGAATATGTGGATAGCACATGCAAGGTCTGTATGGGAATATGTGGATAGCACATGCAAGGTCTGTATGGGAATATGTGGATAGCACATGCAAGGTCTGTATGGGAATATGTGGATAGCACATGCAAGGTCTGTATGGGAATATGTGGATAGCACATGCAAGGTCTGTATGGGAATATGTGGATAGCACATGCAAGGTCTGTATGGGAATATGTGGATAGCAGATGCAAGGTCTGTATGGGAATATGTGGATAGCACATGCAAGGTCTGTATGGGAATATGTGGATAGCACATGCAAGGTCTGTATGGGAATATGTGGATAGCACATGCAAGGTCTGTATGGGAATATGTGGATAGCACATGCAAGGTCTGTATGGGAATATGGGGATAGCACATGCAAGGTCTGTATGGGAATATGTGGATAGCACATGCAAGGTCTGTATGGGAATATGTGGATAGCACATGCAAGGTCTGTATGGGAATATGTGGATAGCAGATGCAAGGTCTGTATGGGAATATGTGGATAGCACATGCAAGGTCTGTATGGGAATATGTGGATAGCAGATGCAAGTAAAAGCCTTCCAATAGAAATGGTACGGAATCATATTAACGTTTTTCAGTCATCTCTATTATATGCAAAGGCGTCTGAATTATTGGACAGTGACAGTGACAGTAAAGTCACAATTAACTCCTTGGCTACCAAACAAAGCTGCAAGACATTGTGTGTGTTAACACATTTTGACTCTCCTTGGGAGTTAAAGGGTTAAGTGCTCATGGTTCGGATGGATCATACCATTTTAAACAACTTTCTAATTTGCTGCTATTACCAAATGTGCAATTTTCTCTTGGTATCCTTTGTTTAAGAGTAAAGCTAGGCAGGCTGATAGGAGCTCAAGACTGTGCATAAGTCTTCACTCATCTGGCAGCAGTGTTTGCAACGATGTATAACATTGCTATAAACATTGTTGCAAACACTGCTGTCTTAAAATCATTGAGGAATACTCTTTAACAAAGGATACCAAGAGTACAAAGCAAAATTGATACAAAAAGTAAATTAGAAAGTGGCTTACAATTTCATGCTCTATCCATTTAAGTTTTAGTTTTAGTTTTGTCTTTCTCCTTTTTAATTCTAAATCTTTAAAGATACTAGGGAGCCTATCTATCAAGCTCCGTATGGAGCTTGAAGGGCCGTGTTTCTGGTGAGCCTTCTCCGCAATTCAACCCGATCGAATATGATTGGGTTGATTGACACCCCCCTGCAAGCGGCCGCAAATCTGCAGCGTTGCACCAGCAGTTCACAGCTGCTGGTGCAATGCTGAATGCGGAGAGCGTATTGCTCTCCGCATTCAGCGAGGTCTGTCGGACATGATCTGTAATGTGGGATCATATCCGACAGGCCTTTCATAAATAGGCCCCATGGGCTCAGCAACAGCAGTGCACTACTGGGAGCTAGCTGCTGATTGGTAGCAGCAAATATATACCTCTTGTCATTGGCTCAACTGATGTGTTCAGCTAGCTCCCAGTAGTACATTGCTATTCCTTCAACAAATGATATTACTAGAAGGAAGCACATTTGATAATAAAAGTAAATTTAAAAGTTGTTTAAAATTGTATGTTCTATCTGAATCATGAAAGAAAAAATTAATGTTGTGTCCCGTTAAGCACTACATGGCTACAATGTTTGCTAAAAGGTTTGTAACTGTATACACAAAAAGAGAGAAGCGCTCAACCAGGGAACTAACAATAGCATAATAGATTGTTCTATGGTAAGTTACCAACCAAAAGCAGACTCTTTTTGCCATGCATGTGCCATACACAGAGAACTTTCCTGTACTATATCAGTCTGATCCTGACTAAACACCAAAATACCAGGCAATCCCTCTCTGAATAATAGAAACAGAAAAACTCCAGATGTACGTTTCATCCTAGTGTGGGCATCATCAGTGAGGTACAGCCATATCTATGCGCATTGATCTTAAGGTCCACATCTGGATTCCCGCATCACCCTTAGGGAGACTTCATACAACACACACTCTCATTCAACACACACCACACACGCTCTCATACAAAACACACCACACACGCTCTCATACAACACACACTCTCATACAACACACACCACACACACTCTCATACAACACACACCACACACACTCTCATACAACACACACTCTCATACAACACACACACTCTCATACAACACACACCACACACACTCTCATACAACAAACACCACACACTCTCATACAACACACACCACACACGCTCTCATACAACACACACCACACACGCTCTCATACAACACACACCACACACGCTCTCATACAACACACACCACACACTCTTATACAACACACACCACACACACTCTCATACAACACACACCACACACTCTCATACAACACACAACACACCTCTCATACAACACACACCACACACTCTCATACAACACACAACACACCTCTCATACAACACACACCACACATACTTTCATACAACACACACCACACACACTATCATACAACACACAACACACGCTCTCATACAACACACAACACACGCTCTCATACAACACACAACACATGCTCTCATACAACACACAACACATGCTCTCATACAACACACAACACACGCTCTCATACAACACACACCACACATACTCTCATACAACACACACCACACACACTCTCATACAACACACAACACACACTCTCATACAACACACACCACACACGCTCTCATACAACACACAACACATGCTCTCATACAACACACAACACACACTCTCATACAACACACACCACACACGCTCTCATACAACACACACCACACATACTCTCATACAACACACACCACACATACTCTCATACAACACACAACACACGCTCTCATACAACACACAACACACACTCTCATACAACACACAACACATGCTCTCATACAACACACACCACACATACTCTCATACAACACACACCACACACACTCTCATACAACACACAACACACACTCTCATACAACACACACCACACACGCTCTCATACAACACACACCACACATACTCTCATACAACACACACCACACATACTCTCATACAACACACAACACACGCTCTCATACAACACACACCACACACGCTCTCATACAACACACACCACACACGCTCTCATACAACACGCACCACACATGCTCTCATACAACACACAACACACGCTCTCATACAACACACAACACACGCTCTCATACAACACACACCACACACACTCTCATACAACACACACCACACATACTCTCATACAACACGCACCACACACGCTCTCATACAACACACAAAACACGCTCACATACAACACACAACACACGCTCTCATACAACACACACCACACACGCTCTCATACAACACACACCACACATACTCTAATACAACACACATCACACACGCTCTCATACAACACACACCACACATACTTTCATACAACACACACCACACATACTTTCATACAACACACACCACACATACTCTCATACAACACACACCACACACACTCTCATATAACACACAACACACACTCTCATACAACACACACCACACACGCTCTCATACAACACACACCACACATACTCTCATACAACACACACCATACATACTCTCATACAACACACAACACACGCTCTCATACAACACACACCACACACGCTCTCATACAACACACACCACACACGCTCTCATACAACACACACCACACACGCTCTCATACAACACGCACCACACATGCTCTCCTACAACACACAACACACGCTCTCATACAACACACAACACATGCTCTCATACAACACACACCACACACACTCTCATACAACACACACCACACACACTCTCATATAACACACAACACACACTCTCATACAACACACACCACACACACTCTCATACAACACACACCACACATACTCTCATACAACACATACCACACATACTCTCATACAACACGCACCACACACGCTCTCATACAACACACAAAACATGCTCACATACAACACACAACACACGCTCTCATACAACACACACCACACACGCTCTCATACAACACACACCACACATACTCTCATACAACACACACCACACACGCTCTCATACAACACACAACACACGCTCTTATACAGCACACAACACACGCTCTCATACAACACACACCACACACACTCTCATACAACACACACCACACACACTCTCATACAACACACACTCTCATACAACATGCACCACACACGCTCTCATACAACACACAACACACAACACACACGCTCTCATACAACACACACCACACACACTCTCATACAACACACACTCTCATACAACATGCACCACACACGCTCTCATACAACACACAACACACACGCTCTCATACAACACACAACACACGCTCTCATACAACACACACCACACACACTCTCATACAACACACACTCTCTCTCATAAAACACACACCACACACTCTCTCATAAAACACACACACACACACACTCTCATAAAACACACACACTCACACACATGCTCTCATACCACACACGCTCTCATACAACACACACCACACACGCTCTCATACAACACACACACGCTCTCATACAACACACACACTCTTATAAAAAACACACCACACACACTCTCATACAACACACACTCTCATACGACACACACCACACACGCTCTCATACAACACACACCACACACTCTCATACAACACACAACACACCTCTCATACAACACACACCACACACTCTCATACAACACACAACACACCTCTCATACAACACACACCACACATACTTTCATACAACACACACCACACATACTTTCATACAACACACACCACACATACTCTCATACAACACACACCACACACACTCTCATATAACACACAACACACACTCTCATACAACACACACCACACACACTCTCATACAACACACACCACACACACTATCATACAACACACACCACACACACTCTCATACAACACACACCACACATGCTCTCATACAACACACACCACACATGCTCTCATACAACACACACCACACACACTCTCATACAGCACACACTCTCATAAACACACACCACACACGCTCTCATACAACACACACCACACACGCTCTCATACAACACACACCACGCACACTCTCATACAACACACACCACACACACTCTCATACAACATACACCACACACGCTCTCATACAACACACACCACACCTGCTCTCATACAACACACACCACACACACTCTCATACAACACACACCACACATGCTCTCATACAACACACACCACACACACTCTCATACAAAAGACACCACACATGCTCTCATACAACACACACCACAAACGCTCTCAACCAACACACACCACACACGCTCTCATACAACATACACCACACATGCTCTCATACAACACACAGGCTCTCATGCAACACACACCACACACGCTCTCATACAACACACACACACTCTTATGTAACATGCACACACTAGGGTTGCCGCCTAGAATACACACCACACACACTCTAATACAACACACACACACAAACTCTCATACAATACACACCACACACACTCTCATACAACACACACACTCTCATACAACACACACACTCATACAACACGCACACACTCTCATAAAACACACACTCTCTCATACAACACACACACTCATACAACACACACACACACTCTCATACAACACACACACACAAACTCTCATACAATATACACCACACACACTCTCATACAACACACACACAAACTCTCATACAATACACACCACACACACTCTCATACAACACACACACACACAAACTCTCATACAATACACACCACACACACTAACATACAACACATACACACATAAAAAAAAAATACAAAATTACAAAATCCTAACACTACGGAAAAAAAAAACCTAACAACAAAAAAAATAACAAAGTCTAAAAATCCAAAAAATAATATTGCAGAAAATAACAAACAAAATTATCCAAAATAATAAAAATTAAATCTAATACTCCTTTAAAAACCAAAAAGCCACCCCAAAATAAAAAACATAATCTAACAATAAACTACCAATAGCCCTTAAAAATGGACTTTTGTAGGGCATTATCCTGAAGCAATCAGCTCTTTTTTTTAAATAAATTACAAAGTCCCCCCCTAACAATACAACCCCCCACCCACCCAAAACCCCAAAATAAAAAAAGACTTAACTAAAATAATCCTAAACTACCCATTGCCCCTAAAGGGGCATTTGTATGGGGATTGCCCTTAAAAGGGCAATCAGCTCTTTTGCTACCCATTAAAAAATAAAAAAAGCCCTAATCTAAAAAAAAAACACCCACAAAAAAAACCGAAATTTATGCTTACCTGATAAATTCATTTCTTCTATGATACGACGAGTCCACGGATTCATCCTTTACTTGTGGGATATTATCCTCCTGCTAACAGGAAGTGGCAAGGAGCACCACAGCAGAGCTGTCTATATAGCTCCTCCCTTGACTCCACCCCCAGTCATTCGACCGAAGGTAAAGGAAGAAAAAGGAGAAACTACAAGGTGCAGAGGTGACTGAAGTTTCAAATCAAAAAATATAATCTGTCTTCAATTGACAGGGCAGGCCGTGGACTCGTTGTATCATAGAAGAAATGAATTTATCAGGTAAGCATAAATTTTGTTTTCTTCTATAAGATACGACGAGTCCACGTATTCATCCTTTACTTGTGGGATACAATACCAAAGCTACAGGACACGGATAAACGGGAGGGACAAGACAGATACCTAAACGGAAGGCACCACTGCTTGAAGAACTTTTCTCCCAAAAATAGCCTCAGAAGAAGCAAAAGTATCAAATTTGTAAAATTTGGAAAAGGTATGAAGGGAAAGCCAAGTCGCGGCCTTAGAAATCTGTTCAACAGAAGCATCGTTTTTAAAAGCCCATGTGGAAGCCACCGCTCTAGTAGAATGAGCTGTAATTTTTTTAGGAGGCTGCTGTCCAGCAGTCTCGTATGCCAAACGGATGATGCTTTTCAGCCAAAAAGAAAGGGAGGCAGCCGTAGCTTTTTGATACATACGCTTTCCAGAATAGACAACAAACAGAGAAGATGTTTGAAGGAAATCCTTGGTCGTTTGCAAGTAAAACTTCAAAGCACGAACCACGTCCAAGTTATGTAACAGACGCTCCTTCTTAGGCGAAAGATTAGGACACAGAGAAGGAACAACAATTTCCTGATTAATATTCTTATTTGAAACAACCTTAGGAATACGCAAAACCACCTTATCAGAATGGAAGAGAAGATAAGGCGAGTCACATTGTAACGCAGATAGCTCAGAAACTCTTCGAGCAGAAGAGATAGCAACTAAAAATAGAACTTTCCAAGATAGAAGTTTAATATCTATGGAATGCATGAGTTCAAACGGAACCCCTTGAAGAACATTCAGAACTAAATTCAAACTCCATGGCAGAGCAACAGGTTTAAACACAGGCTTAATTCTAAACAAAGCCTGACAAAATGACTGAACGTCTGGAACATCTGCCAGACGCTTGTGTAGTAAGATTGACAAAGCAGAAATCTGTCCCTTTAAGGAACTAGCTGATAACCCTTCCCCAATCCTTCTTGGAGAAAGGACAAAATCCTAGGAATCCTGATCTTACTCCATGAGTAGCCTTTGGATTCGCACCAATAAAGATATTTATGCCATATCTTATGGTAAATTTTCCTAGTTACAGGCTTTCTAGCCTGAATCAAGGTGTCAATGACCGACTCAGAAAAACCCCGCTTAGATAAAATCAAGCGTTCAATCTCCAGGCAGTCAGCCGCAGAGAAACTAGATTTAGATGTTGGAACGGACCCTGAATGAGAAGGTTCTGTCTCAGAGGCAGTTTCCACGGTGGCAGAGATGACATTTCCACCAGATCTGCATACCAAGTCCTGCGTGGCCACGCAGGCGCTATCAAGATTACCAAAGCCTTCTCCTGTTTGATTCTGGCAATCAGACGAGGCAGGAGAGGAAAAGGTGGAAACACATAAGCCAGGTTGAACGACCACAGTACTGCTAGAGCATCTATCAGTACTGCTTGAGGATCCCTTGATCTGGACCCGTAACAAGGAAGTTTGGCATTCTGACGAGATGCCATCAGATCCAATTCTGGTGTGCCCCATTGATGATTCAATTGTGCCAACACCTCCGGATGGAGCTCCCACTCCCCCGGATGAAAAGTCTGACGACTTAGAAAATCCGCTTCCCAGTTCTCCACTCCTGGGATATAGATTGCTGATAGATGGCAAGAGTGAGTCTCTGCCCATCAAATTATTTTGGAAACCTCTATCATTGCTAGATAACTCTTTGTTCCCCCCTGATGATTGATATATGCTACAGTCGTGATATTGTCCGACTGGAACCTTATGAATCTGGCCGAAGCCAGCTGAGGCCACGCCTGAAGTGCGTTGAATATCGCTCTCAGTTATAAAATATTTATTGGAAGTAGGGCCTCCTGCTGAGTCCACACACCCTGAGCCTTCAGGGAATTCCAGACTGCGCCCCAACCCAAAAGGCTGGCGTCCGTCGTCACTATGACCCATGCTGGCCTTTGGAAACACATTCCCTGGGACAGATGATCCTGTGACAACCACCAAAGAAGAGAGTCTCTGGTCTCTAGATCCAGATTTATCCGCGGAGATAAATCCGCATAATCCCATTTCCACTTTCTGAGCATGCACAGTTGCAGTGGTCTGAGATGTAAGCGAGCAAACGGAACTATGTCCATTGCCGCTACCATTAGTCCAATTACCTCCATACACTGCGCCACTGTCGGCCGAGGAATGGAATGAAGTGCTCGGCAAGTGGTTAAAATTTTTAATTTTCTGACCTCCGTCAAAAAAATCTTCATGTCTACCGAGTCTATCAGAGTTCCTAGGAATGGAACTCTTGTTAGAGGAACAAGTGAACTATTTTTTATGTTCACCTTCCACCCGTGGGATCTTAGAAAAGCCAACACGATGTCCGTGTGTGATACACCTTTAAGGTATATCCCCTCCCATCTCTCATCTCTCCCTATTTAAGAGAGTCATTTCCCATGAATCCTTGCCTGTAAATTGAAGTTACTTGACTTTGATAATTTTGAGTCACTTTCTTTCCTGAACCAGGTAATTTCTTTGCTCTTTATAGGAATTATCATAATATCCTATTTATGTACTTAATTTTCTCTTGGAATTTAGCCTATGTTTACTACCTGATTACCTTCAAGGGAATACATTGTTATCTCTGCAACGGATCACTACAACCAACTCCGGATCTACTTTCCTTAGAGTTCCGGTATCCAGTCACACTCACACAGGACACCTCTCAAACAGCTCCGGTCTAACTCACATTACTTCCACAGAAGTTAAGGTAATATCTGCTCAAATCTTTATTATCGCAATCTTCAGATTGAGGAGACATACAGACTTAAGGTACTTTAAGCAGTATTTCTTTGCACTGACTTGCATCTACTTTGATTCTCTGTGAAATCCGTTTTTGCAAACTGCCTTATACTCATCAGCCTAAAGGAATGTTTATGCAGAAACAACTTATATATTATAATACCTATCTGAATGGATGTAGCTTGTATATATTTTAGTTTGAGAGTGTGTGAGTGTGTGAAGAAACTTGCTAACATTAAGCTGGAATATCTGCTAATTATCTGCCTGTGATCAGGAGCTGCACATAGCTTGAAATCTGATACTTGTGAACAAACTTATTACTATACTGACCTATTTGAATCTTACTTACCTCCCTTTTTTAAGCAACTCTAAACAATATATCCTGTGTAATAAATACTCTGTTTGGGAATATCTTTTTATCTCAACGAGTAATTCACTCATATACACTATCAAATGACTCATTGTATATTTCCCAAGTAACACATCCATTGTTCCTTGGCAAGTACTAATTAGGAGCAACAAAACATTTAAAGGAGACTTAAAGGGACACTGAACCCAAAAATTTTGTTTTGTAATTCAGAAAGAGCATGCAATTTTAAGCAACTTTCTAATTTACTCCTATTATCAATTTTTATTTGTTCTCTTGCTATCTTTATTTGAAAAAGAAGGCATCTATGCTTTTTTTGGGTTCAGTACTCTGGACAGTAATTTTTTATTGGTGGATGAATTTATGCACCAATCAGCAAGGACAACCCAGGTTGTTCACCAAAAATGGGCCGGCATCTAAACTTACATTCTTACATTTTAAATAAAGATACCAAGAGAAATAAGAAAATTTGATAATAGGAGTAAATTAGAACGTTGCTTAAAATTTCATGTTCAATCTGAATCATGAAAGAAAAATTTTGGGTACAGTGTCACTTTAAGGTTTTTGCACTGTGACTTTAAACAGGTGCATTACACCGTGTGACATTTGGCTAAATGGTAAGTTGACGCCTGATTCAAGATATCGTCTAGATAGGGCGCCACTGCTATGTCCCGTGGCCTTAGCACCGCCAGAAGGGACCCTAGCACCTTTGTGAAAATTCTGGGAGCTGTGGCCAACCCGAAAGGAAGGGCCACAAACTGGTAATGTTTGTCCAGGAAGGCGAACCTGAGGAACTGGTGATGATCTTTGTGGATAGGAATGTGAAGATACGCATCCTTCAAATCCACGGTGGTCATATATTGACCCTCCTGGATTATTGGTAAATTTGTTCGAATGGTCTCCATCTTGAAGGATGGGACTCTGAGAAATTTGTTTAGAATCTTGAGATCTAAAATCGGTCTGAAAGTTCCCTCTTTTTTGGGAACCACAAACAGATTTGAGTAAAACCCCTGCCCCTGTTCTTCTCTTGGAACTGGGCAGATTACTCCCATGGTATATAGGTCTTCTACACTGCGTAAGAACGCCTCTCTTTTTGTCTGGTTTACAGACAAACGTGAAAGATGAAATCTCCCCCTTGGGAGAGAATCTTTGAATTCTAGCCAATACCCCTGGGTCACGATTTCTAATGCCCAGGAATCCTGAACATCTCTTGCCCAAGCCTGAGCGAAGAGAGAAAGTCTGCCCCCTACCAGATCCAGTCCTGAATCGGGGGCTGCCCCTTCATGCTGTCTTGGTAGCAGCAGCAGGCTTCTTGACCTTTTTACCTTTATTCCAGGTCTGGTTAGGTCTCCAGACTGACTTGGATTGAGCAAAATTCCCCTCCTGCTTTGTGGCAGGGGAGGAAGTAGAGGGTCCACCTTTAAAGTTTCGAAAGGAACGAAAATTATTTTGTTTGGCCCTCATTTTAATCGTCTTGTCCTGAGGAAGGGCATGGCCTTTACCTCCAGTAATGTCGGAAATGATCTCCTTCAGGCCCGAATAGGGTCTTACCCTTGAAAGGAATAGCTAAATTTGAAAAGCGGCATCTGTAATAAAATAATTAGCTAGCTTGAGAGCCTTAATTATGTCCAAAATATCATCTAATGGGGTCTCAACCTTAAGAGCCTCCTCTAGAGCCTCAAACCAAAAAGCGTCTGCAGTAGTTACAGGAACAATGCACGCTAGAGGTTGTAGAAGAAAACCCTCATGAATAAACAATCTCTTTAGAAGACCCTCTAATTTTTTATCCATAGGATCTTTGAAAGCACAACTGTCCTCAATAGGAATAGTTGTACGCTTAGCCAGGGTAGAAATAGCTCCCTCCACCTTAGGGACCGTCTGCCACGAATCCCGAATGGTGTCAGATATAGGAAACATTTTCTTAAAAGTAAAAAAAACATTAGTGTAAGTAGGGACCTCTAGGTATTTATCCATTTTACACAATTTCTCTGGTGGAATGGCAATAGGGTCACAATCATCCAGAGTCGCTAAAACCTCCCTGAGTAACAAGCGGAGGTGTTCAAGCTTAAACTTAAAGGCCGTCACATCTGAGTCTGTTAGAGGGAACATCTTTCCTGAATCAGAAAGCTCTCCCTCAGACAGCAATTCCCCCACCCCCAAATCAGAACACTGTGAGGGTACATCGGAGATGGCCAATAAAGCATCAGAGGGCTCAGTATTTACTCTAATACCGGACCTACTGCGCTTACACTGCAAGCCAAGCAGTTTAGATAATATCTCTGTGAGGGTAGTAGACATAACTGCGGCCATATCTTGCAGGGTGAAAGAATTAGACGCACTAGAAGTACTTGGCGTCGCTTGGGCGGGCGTTAAAGGTTGTGACACTTGGGGAGAAGAAGATGGCATAACCTGATTCTCTTCTGACTGAGAATCATCCTGAGACATACTTTTATCAGCTAAAATGTGTTCTTTGCAATGCAAGGCCCTTTCGGTACATGAGGGACACATTTTAAGTGGGGGTTCCACAATGGCTTCTAAACACATGGAACATTGACTTTCCTCAATGTCAGACATGTTAAAACAGGCTAGTAATGACCACAAACAGACTTGAAAACACTTTATTTTATGAAAAAAATAACAATTTGAAAAAATGGTACTGCGCCTTTAAGAGAAAAAAAAAGCATAACATTTTTCCAAAACTGCTTTAAAAAGATAAAATTATCACAATTTTATGATAAATGCATCCCAACTTGTCAACTAAGTTTGCCCCACAAGGAAAGGAACACTTAACCCTTACCAAAAGAACGTTGTGTTATAAAACGTTAAATTCAAACAAAAACACCCCCTGCACCTCTCCACAGCGCCTACCTGCCCTCAGGGGTCTGTAAAATCGGATTAACCCTTCGATTAGGCCCAAACTGTCTCTGACAGGCCCACCGGATTTGGAGCTTGCGGCTTGTCTGGGAAAAACAACTGTGCAACTGAGGCGCAAAAATAGGCCCCGCCCATCTCACTCGATGTCTCACAGCCTAAAATAACCGCACCAGAGCGGTTAAAATCTAGCCAAGTGGGTTCATATACCCATTAATGAAGCCATGTGTACCCTCCATTTTTAAATAAAGTAAAAACGTTTGCCATCAAAAAACGTTAACTGTAACTCCCAATATAGAAATGTTTGCCCACAAACATCATATCATCAGTGTCAACCATTTTTATATAGACCAATATACAGGTCCAGTAATACCCCTCTCTATACATTAGGATTACTGCTTACCTTTTCCCTCATGGGGATACTTTCAGCCAATTCTGAAATAACACAGTCTCTCCAGAAAAAAATGACTGAACATACCTCAATGCTTGTAGCATGAAAAATGTTCCTCACACTGAAGTTTCTTGAGTACTCCTCAGCCATTCTGTGGGAACTACACTGGATCTCAGTAACAACTGCTAAGTTCATCAGTCTCCAGGCAGAAGTCTTCATCCATCTGCTGCCTGGGAGAAAATAGCACTCACCGGTACCATTTAAAATAAAAAAGTCTTGCTTGAAGAAAATAAAAACTAACATTTTATCACCTCTTTCACTTTACCCTTCCTATTACTTAGAGTAGGCAAAGAGAATGACTGGGGGGTGGAGTCAAGGGAGGAGCTATATAGACAGCTCTGCTGTGGTGCTCTTTGCCACCTCCTGTTAGCAGGAGGATAATATTCCACAAGTAAAGGATGAATCCGTGGACTTGTCATATCTTATAGAAGAAACTAACACTAAGCCCAAAATAGGTACTCACCATTCCTGAAGTGCGGCAGTGAAGGGCTTCTTCCAGACGGCTCCATCTTCAATCTTCATCCCAGTGTCGCAGAGCCATCTTCCATCTTCATCCAGGGGTCACGGAGCTGATGTGGCATGGAGGCAGAGCTCTCGGCGGTGGTCATCGGGAACGACATCGAAGCTCCTCTTCATGTGATCTCCGCCGCACACTGAAGCTTGAATGCAAGGTAGCTTTTTTATATTGGGTACTTTGCATTCCTATTGGCTGAAATATTCAAATCAGCCAATAGAATGAGAGCTGTTTAAATCCTATTGGCTGTTTAAATCATCTAGATTTTCTCTTGTTATTTTTTTATTAATGCATCAAAAATTATTTACCGCATTGCAAAATTGTCAAAATTTATAAAAGCTATAAACATGCTTCTCCCCATATCAACCAATCTTCTAGGCGTTAAATTACAGGAAAAGCAGATAAAATAAATAATGAAAGTGCATTGCAATGTTTTTAAACTATGCATAATAAAACAGTTTATGACAAAACTTTGCACGCTTCTATCCTAAACTTCATATTGGGAGGGTATATTTAGTAGGATATGAAACTCAAAATTGAAATTGACGTGACATGCATTTCAGTTTGGAATATAAGAATGTTTGTATTACGTGTGTATTAGCAAACATTCATCTAGTAAATGTTATAACTGTTTCAGTGAATATGTTTATTGTGCACTGTAAATATACATAGATATGCTGCCATGCACCTGCATTTAAACAGCATCTGCTTAGCTATTTTCTAATGTATTTTTAATGGAGCAATGCCTTTTTCAAAACTCAAATGCTTTCATGTGTAGTTCTGTTTTGAATTTAATGTCCTTGTAATTTTGTTGACAAAGTATTAAACAATCAAGACAAACAAAAACCAGCAGCCACACATTACATGCTTTTAAATAAACAAACTGAGAATCAACCAGGTTGATACATGCCATGCATTAAGTGGCTCCTGGTTATGGACCCAGGAGGGGAGAGACCTTGAAGTGGTCCTGGGTTTAAACCGTTTGGCGCCAAATGCAACTAACTCTCCTGTTTTTGCTTTTAAATATTGCTGTGTGCTTGCTAGAGAGTGCCGGGTTTTCTTTGTGTTGGGTTGATGATTTTTTTTGTCATTTTCCCTAAGGGCTTGTCACCCAGGCTGGTCGGGGTTAATTGCCAGAGTTGCTGGAAACTGTACAGCTGTGTGTTTTTCAGTGAATTGGGATGTGTACCCAGATAAGTCTGAGGGGTCGATTTATTAAGCAGCAAATGCAGCATCGATACCCATTCTGGTCCGCCAGAAACGGTAGGTAAGAAGCAGCGGTCGTAAGACTGCTGGTCCTTAACTTCTCCGCCAACTTTTAGGTGGCGGACTGAAATAATCCAGATCTGAAATGTTTTGGATGATTCACCGCCCCTGTTAGCGAGTGAGCAGGGTGCGGGATTGCACAAGCATTTACACCAGAAATGCTTGTGCAATGTTAAATGCCAAGAGTGTATGCTGTCGGCATTTAGTGAGGTCGAACGGAAATGATTCGCTATAAATCTACCACTGAGAGTGCAGTCCGTCTCTCTGTTTTATATATATATATATATATATATATTTATTTATATATCTATATACTTCATCTACAGTATATGTTACATATAGATATATATGGAAAATCTCTTCCATTGACAGCCCCTGTTAGCGGCAGATTGGCCGCGAGTGAGCAGGGGGTGGCATTGCACAAGCATTTCACCAGAAATGCTTGTGCAATGTTAAATGTCAACAGCGTATGCTGTCAGCATTTATTTATTGATTTATAAAATATTTTACCAGGAAGGATACATTGAGATTTCAAGTATGTCCTGGGTCCACAAAACATTGCATTGATACAATAGGGTACAATAAAATACAAAATCAATATTAATACATAATATATGCAAAATTTAACACAGAACAGGTAGGAAATATATAATCAACCATGACAGGTGCATTCTGTTTTGAGATATGCAGAGAGGGATCTCTTAAAGGATTTTAGGCTTGGGGAAGGTTTGAAAGTGTGCGGGAGGTCGTTCCGTAATTGTAGTGCTCTGTAGGAAAAGGAGGATCGAGCTGCTTTCTTTTTGTATTGAGGCAAGCTAAATAATGTGCTGTTACTGGATTGGAGGTTATAGGAGGTGGGAATAGCCGGGGAGAGCATTCTGCTCAGGTAGGGTGGGAGCTTCCCAGAAAAGCTCTTAAACACAAGGCAGGAAAGATGGAGGGTGCGTCTGGATTCCAGCGTCAGCCAGTTTAGTTCTTTTAGCATGTCACAATGGTGGGTTCTTTAGTTGCATTGTAGCACAAAGCGGCAGAACGAGTTATACAATGTATTAAGTTTATTAAGCTGAGTTTGCGGTGCAGGTGCTTATATTACGTCCCTGTAATCCATGATTGGCATCAGCATTTGCTGTACAATCTTTTCCTTTACTGTAAGGCTGAGGCAAGATTTGTTTCTGTACAGGGCACCTAGTTTTGGATAAAGTTTAGATGCAAGTTTTTCTATGTGGAGGCCAGAAGATAGATTGGGGTCTAACAACATATCCAAGTATTTGAAAGAGTGGATTGCAGTGTGCAATTTTTGTTTTGATGCATAGATGGAAATTTTGTAGTTTGTGTAATTTAGGTCCCGTTCCAAAGATCATTGTGACAGTTTTGTCAGTGTTTTTTTAAATCCCCTTTTCTACCTCTGTGAACTGGTCTTGGAGCACTGCTTCAAGCTGCGGCAGATCAGAATTGTTTGCATAGATTACCGTGTCATCTGTGTACATGTGTACAGTTGAGGATTTGCAGACATTAAGCAGATCATATATAAATAATGTGAATAGTAGGGGCGGAGAATGGAACCTTGGGGAACACTACACGTGACTGGGAGAGGGAGGGAGTCGCTGTCAGAAATTGAGACATATGATCGTTCCAATAAATATTATCGAAACCAGGTTAGCGGACGATCAGCAATACCTGAGTTTTTTAGTTTTAACAGTAGTAAAGTAGTAGTCGTGGTCTACTGTGTCAAAGGCTTTTGCAAAATCAAGGAAAATAGCTCCAGTTAGGTCTCCTTAGCGAGGTTGGGCAAAAATTATTCACTATAAATCTACCCCTGAGAGTGCAGTCCATCTCTGTGTTATTTTTATATATATATATATATATATATATATATATATATATATACAGTATATATATGTGTATATTTATATATATTTATTTATTTATTTATATATATATATATATATATATATTCATCTACAGTCTATGTTACATATACTGTATATATATATATATATATATATATATATATATATATATATATATATATATATATATATATATATATATAAGGAAAATCTCTTCCATTGACAGCCCCTGTTAGTGGCTGATTGGCCGTGAGTGAGCAGGGGGCAGCATTGCACAAGCATTTCACTGGTTTTATTCAGCAAATGCAGTTAATACATCAATGATTTGTCAGCAAAGCTAAAGCAATGTTCCAGAATGATTTTAAGTTGTATTCATTTAATATTTGGTTTAAAATACAGAAAAAAATGTTTTGACATATTCATTAGACAGATATAGTAGGATACAGTATTATCATAACACCCTTCCCCCTGAGATATTCATAAGTCATTAAGGGTTGTGTTTAAACATTCTCAGAGCTGTGGGGCGGGTATCAATCTTCTATAGTACATAATATTTTGGTTTTACCTCCTGTTGGTTTGTTTCCCACGAGCACTGTTCATGGGCTGATGTTTATGTTTGCTCTGATCTGTTCCACTGGTGACTATGAGTTGTATTTAACTTTATGAACTGACTAAATATAAAAAATGTAAACTTTAGGGACAGTAAATACTGAATAACTTAAACATAATTTGCAGTGTGTAATTAATTATATTATTGAGCTATATATTAATCTTCTAGCTACAGAAAAACAAATGGAAGAAGAGAGGCACCAAACATAAAACAGTATCATAGGTCCAATGCAATGAAGGTGGTGAATTCCCCCCCCCCCCTGGATAGTACTGTATACTCACAAGATGAGCGGCACAATCAGCGTGCCTTAAACCGCAAGTCGGGACTGTTCAGAGTCACCCGACAGACACCCCCAGGCTATTACACATCACCACGGGACTTCCAATCAGCTGCGGGTAATATCACTCTGCTGCAACTGCCCGAGATCGGCTGAGAATTGTAGCGTCAGATGTTCAGACGACAAATGCAGATTCCTTCTTGGCAAACGATCAAGGGACAAGGTGGATAGGTACTCAAAACACAGGAGCACGTAAGGTAAATATATAAAACGTGATTTATTACAGATTAAAACAACAGCAACGCGTTTCTCGGCTGAAAGGCAATTTCATCAGGCTGTATCATATCAAGCCCTTGCTCTCTTTAAATACCTTACATGCATCTGTCTGTGGGCTGTCTGACAAATAATACCTGTCTTCCTCTCCACAGATTAACTCTTTCCTATCTGAAACATTGGTACCTATTTGTATGCAAAAACAAGCTCAACTTGCTATGAAGCATATAACCTATTGATCCTTCACAGCAATCGATAGAATATATAATAAACTATATAACATATAAATATATTACATATTCTGTTATTGAAACTAATAAAATAATGATAAAAAATTATAATTATTAAAAAATACCAAATAATTTAAAAACTAAGTTCAGTTAAAACATACAATTCAAATTGATAGCATAATGTCAATGATACAAATATTTACCAGGTTATAAATGTACATATATATTAATCATCCACAATAAAACATCATTATATTACTATTATCATTGTATAGATATGTAAATATCGCATTGATGAGTAACCAATAATGACCAGATTGTATGTGTAAGAAATTAAAATATAGTGATAATATATGAGTTGGTGATAATATCATAGGATGTATTAATTGACCCCAACATTAATGGATACTCTAGTAATGGGAAATGAACTAACTATAACTGACTCTCAAAAATGGTTTTATTGAACTGGATATAAATTGATATTACCATATCTGCAGGGGTATCTCAAATATTATTTTAAAGAGCAGTTGCTTGATGGATGGCATATTAGAAGGGCGACCCACTAGAGGTTGCAACGTTCTTAAATATGCGGCTATATATGTATATATAATATCTATAGGGGATATATGGACCTACACTAACAATGTCTGGTCTAAATAGAAGATAGTATAACTAGCTAACAGCTGGCTCCCAAGACTAAGTGACTGGTACCTAAAATTGATCTATATAATAACTGATGGTATCGCACTAATGACACTAAAATACGAGGAGGTCCCATAACCTACTATACTGAGCATGTGCTTCAAGTGTTGACTAATTCAAAGGGAGACCCACTGGATATCACAATGATATTAAAAGGCTGCCAAATCTATATTAAGATTTAGACCATTGGGATGAAGACTTTTCAATGTGTGTATCCAGTAGGTCTCCCTCTGTCTAAGCCTCAACAATCTATTGTACAAGTGTGATGTGGGAATATGTTCGATAGGGCAAATACTAAAGCACCCAGTTTGACCATTGTGCTTATGATTACAATGTCTGGGGACACTATGGTTCCTGTAGTTATTTTTCATATTCCTTAGGTGTTCTTACCATCTGGCACTCAATCTTCTACAGGTCCTACCCACATACTGTACCCCACAAACGCAAGATAACAAATAGATGACATATTTTGAGGCACAAGTGATATGACCCATTATTGAGAAGTGTTTCCCCGTTATATTGGATTTAAAGGTCGTTTGTTTATGTGTAATCTTAGTACAAAGTTTACACCTTCTGATGTTACATCTAAATGATCCTATTGGTAATGAACCAACACAATGTCGGTTATACAAAATTTTATTTTTCACCACCTTACTTGGGGCCAACATAGATTTTAGACTAGGTGCTTTCCTATTTACTATTCTTGGTTTATCACCCAATAGATTCCCCAAAATGGAGTCTTTTTGAAGGATACCCCAATATTTATTGATAATCTGGTGTATCAATGTGTGGTGACAGTTGTATTCAGTATTGAAAGGGATCAAGTCCCCCGTAAGATTTTGCCGTTCCTTGTTTGTTTGTTTTTAAAATAAGCCTCTCTCTTATCCTGCTTAGCTCTTTGGTACCCACTCTCTATAATATGTAATGGATAATGGTTTTCACTGAAACGTTCTTTTAATATCAGACTTTGGGCCTCATAATCTGCTAGAGTGCTACAATTACGGCAAATTCTTTTGAATTGGCCATATGGTACGCTACGTTTCCACGGGAAATAATGATGACTAGTAAAGTCTAGATAACTGTTGCAATCGACCGTCTTGAAGTGAGTGACACTGGTCACTTTAGAACCTTCAAATCTGAGTGCAAGATCCAAAAATATTATAGTCTCATGGTGAATGGAACTAGTAAGCGATATACCTTTGTCATTAGAATTTAAATATTCTACAAAGGAATTAGCAGAAGTCAAATCACCCCTCCAGAGGAATATCATATCATCAATGTACCGCCCATAGAACACCAGGCTCGCCCCAAATGCGCCACTATATATATATATATTGCTGTTCAAAGGAGCCCATAAACAAATTGGCATAACTTGGGGCGAACCTGGTGCCCATGGCGGTACCCTTGACCTTAAAGAGCTAAGCAGGATAAGAGAGAGAGGATTATTTAAAAAAAAAACAAAAAAAAAACAAGGAACGGCAAAATCTTACGGGGGACTTGATCCCTTTCATTACTGAATACAACTGTCACCACACATTGATAAGCCAGATTATCAATAAATATTGGGGTATCCTTCAAAAAGACCCCATTTTGGGGAATCTATTGGGTGATAAACCAAGAATAGTATATAGGAAAGCACCTAGTCTAAAATCTATGTTGGCCCCAAGTAAGGTGGTGAAAAATAAAATTTTGTATAACCGACATCGTGTCGGTTCATTACCAATGGGATCATTTAGATGTAACATCAGAAGGTGTAAACTTTGTACTAAGATTACACATAAACAAACAACCTTTAAATCCAATATCACGGGGAAACACTTCTCAATAATGGGCCATATCACTTTTGCCTTGAAATATGTCATCTATTTGTTATCTTGCGTTTTTGGGTTACACTATGTGGGTAGGACCTGTAGAAGATTGAGTGTCAGATGGTAAGAACACCTAAGGAATATGAAAAATAACTACAGGAACCATAGTGTCCCCAGACATTGTAATCATAAGCACAATGGTCAAACTGGGTGCTTTAGTATTTGCCCTATCGAACATATTCCCACATCACACTTGTACAATAGATTGTTGAGGCTTAGACAGAGGGAGACCTACTGGATACACACATTGAAAAGTCTTCATCCCAATGATCTAAATCTTAATATAGATTTGGCAGCCTTTTAAGATCATTGTGATGTCCAGTGGGTCTCCCTTTGAATTAGTCAACACTTGAAGCACATGCTCAGTATAGTAGGTTATGGGACCTCCTCGTATTTTAGTGTCATTAGTGCAATACCATCAGTCATTATATAGATCATTTTTAGGTACCAGTCACTTAGTCTTGGGAGCCAGCTGTTAGCTAGTTATACTATCTTCTATTTAGACCAGACATTGTTAGAGTAGGTCCGTATATCCCCTATAGATATTAGATATACAGATATAGCAGCATATTTAAGAATGTTGCGCCCTCTAGTGGGTCGCGCTTCTAATATGCCATCCATCAAGCAACTGTTCTTTAAAGTAATATTTGAGATACCCCTGCAGATATGGTAATATCAATTTATATCCAGTTCAATAAAACCATTTTTGAGAGTCAGTTATAGTTAGTTCATTTCCCATTACTAGAGTATCCATTAATGTTGGGGTCAATTTATACATTCTATGATATTATCACCAACACATATATTATCACTATATTTAAATTTCTTACACATACAATCTGGTCATTATTGGTTACTCATTAATGCGATATTTACATATCTATACAATGATAATGGTAATATAATGATGTTTTATTGTGGATGATTAATATATATGTACATTTATAACCTGATAAAAAATTTTATCATTTGACATTATGCTATCAATTTGAATCGTATGTTTTAACTGAACTTAGTTTTTAAATTATTTGGTATTTTTTAATAATTATAATTTTTTATCATTATTTTATTAGTTTCAATAACAGAATATGTAATATATTTATATGTTATATAGTTTATTATATTCTATCGATTGTTGTGAAGGATCAATAGGTTATATGCTTCATAGCAAGTTGAGCTTGTTTTTGCATATACAAATAGGTACCAATGTTTCAGATAGGAAAGAGTTAATCTGTGGAGAAGAAGACAGGTATTATTTGTCAGACCACCTTCATTGCATTGGACCTACGATACTGTTTTATGTTTGGCGCCTCACTTCTTCCATTTGTTTATACAGCCAGGATTCCATCGGGATTTCTTTTGGGGAGTGCAGCCACAGATCCAGCATACCGGAACTGAAGATTGTCAACAAAACACCAGCGCACCTCTTGGGGACTGTGGACCCTCTTTTTTCTAGCTACAGAAAACAATACATTTTAAAAGTTATCCTATTCTCCTCCAGCAACCACAAGCTCCCACGGCGCACAGTACAGCCAATGAGAAGTCTACCACATACCGTTACCCTCTAGTCATGAGCACTCTGGAGTTATGCACTGTGCCAGGATTCCATAACCAGACATGCACATTCATATTTCTCAACCAGCTGTGGCTGCACATGCATGGCATTTCTGCTTAGGGGGATGCCTGGCAGAAAGTCTGAAACAGGATCTGCAAGGGGTGGGTGTCAGCTGTACCGCCCACTGCTGATTCTGAGAAAAACAAACAAATTTACTATCCCTTTAATAGCATATTTAATAGCTGCTTTGCACACACATCAGCAATTAAGCACTGCATTGTAAATATTCTGCATAAACACATGTATTAAAGGCATTTAAATGGTTATTTTAGATGGGAGTTCAATAATCATAGTGAGGAGGCCAAAGGTCATTCACAGAGAGAAGTAAGGAGCAACAGATCATTAAAGGGACATGAAAGTTCAAAAAGAAAATTGTCTAATATTTTAGGGCATTTTATTATTGCACAAAGGCTTATATATAAGTTTAACCTCTGCAAAGCAATGCATTAACAAGACTCAGCTGAACAGATCTGGTGTCTCTCCTGCTGCCTCTCCTTCAGATTCAATGATTTGGTTTCCAGAGCGAAAATAAGACCTACCCCAACTCAGACCATGGTCCACACAGACTCCACCCACAGTCCAACACGACCCAATCTATAGCACATGCAGGCCCCTCCCACAAATCACTGACAAGCTCCCTCACCTCCACTCTCAAAATGTCTATAGGAAATATTGTGAAGTATGCAGGAGGCAGCATGTGTGGTTAGCCACCAATCACCAGCTAGCTCCAGTTTCACATTGCTGCTCTGGATCGGATATAAACAATATGTTTAAACCCTTTGCAGGAGTTAATCATAGTTATATGCAAGCAATAGTGCAATAATAAAATGCTGAAACATTAGGTCAATTTAATTGTTAACTTTTTATGGGCCTTTAACCCCTTAAGGACAAGGCCATTTTTCAATTTCTTTCCCTTAAGGACCAGGGCTATTTTTACATTTCTGCGGTTTGTGTTGAGCTGTAATTTTCCTCTTACTCATTTACTTTACCCACACATATTATATACCGTTTTTCTCGCCATTAAATGGACTTTCTAAAAATACAATTATTTTCATCATATCTTATAATTTCTATTAAAAAAAAATATAAAATATGAGGAAAAAATGGAAAAACACTTTTTCTAACTTTTACCCCCAAAATCTGTTACACATCTACAACCATCAAAAAACACCCATGCTAAATAGTTTCTAAATTTTGTCCTGAGTTTAGAAATACCCAATGTTTACATGTTCTTTGCTTTTTTTGCAAGTTATAGGGCAATAAGTACAAGTAGCACTTTTCTATTTCCAAACCACTTTTTTTCAAAATTAGCGCTAGTTACTTTGTCTTGATAATTTAGATATTTCGCTATTATAGGTCTAGATCTAATTCTATCACCAGTTACTAGGGGAGATCTCCCCAGTCTGTGGACCCTCTCCACTGTTAAGGGTAATAACTCTTGTGAGATGTTTAAAAGCTGGGGAAGGGTCTCAGTTACAAATTTCATTAAATCGGACTGTTGGAGAGTTTCAGGGACCCCAATTATTCTGAGGTTATTTCGCCTGGATCAGTTTTCTATATCCTCGATCTTATTCTGCATTTCTGTCATAGATAGTGAGTTTGCCTGTAATTTATTATCAAATGTTGCTGTACGATCTTCAATATCAGAGACTCTTTGTTCGACCTCTTGAATCCTTATTGAGAATTGCTTAACTTCCATAGCCAATGTGTGTATATCTTGTTTAATCTCTAACCTAAGAGACTCAAATTTTGGATTCAGAGCTTCTATTATGTTATTCACTAGTGACTGCGAACTTGTGACATCAGGATGTTTTGTAGTAGGGGTTGGTTCAGGATGTAATTCCACCACAATTTCAGGTGTTGTTTTATTCCTCCTGTCCCTGGGTCTGGAAGTCATGGTTAGTGGAGTGGTTTTGTGGTTTAATGGTGAATTTAAAAATGTATCCATACGTGAAATATGAAGAAAAAGAAAGAAAGAAAGAAAGAAAGAAAGACAAAAAAAAAAAAAACCCCAAAAAAGTGCGCCGCAAAGAAAAAGGTGAAAGGACAAAAAGAAGAGAGAAAAAAGTGAATATATTATCGTGAGTGTCAATTTGTGTCTTAGAAAAATGAGAGAGAAAAAAAAAATTAAAAAAGGGGGGGGGGGTGGAAATTAGCGCTAGTTACATTGGGACATTGATATCTTTCAGGAATCCATGAATATCCCTTGACATGTATATATTTTTTTTTAAAAGAAGACATCCCAAAGTATTGATCTAGGCGCATTTTGGTATATTTCATGCCACCATTTCACAGCCAAATGAGATCAAATAAAAAAAATTGTTCACTTTTTCACAAATTATTTCACAAACCTTAGGTTTCTCACTGAAATTATTTGCAAACAACTTGTGCAATTATGGCATAATTGGTTGTAAACGCTTCTCTGGGATCCCCTTTGTTCAGAAATAGCAGACATATATGGCTTTGGCATTGCTTTTTGGTAATTAGAAGGCCGCTAAATGCCACTGCGCACCACACGTGAATTATGCCCAGCAGTGAAGGGGTTAATTAGGGAGCATGTAGGGAGCTTCTAGGGTTAATTTTAGCTTTAGTGTAGTGTAGTAGACAACCCCAAGTATTGATCTAGGCCCATCTTTGTATATTTCATGCCACCATTTCACCGCCAAATGCGATCAAATGAAAAAAAACGTTACATTTTTCACAATTTTAGGTTTCTCACTGAAATTATTTACAAACAGCTTGTGCAATTATGGCACACATGGTTGTAAAAGCTTCTCTGGGATCCCCTTTGTTCAGAAATAGCAGACATATATGGCTTTGGCGTTGTTTCTTGGTAATTAGAAGGCCGCTAAATGCAGCTGCGCACCACATGTGTATTATGCCCAGCAGTGAAGAGGTTAATTAGGGAGCTTGTAGGGTTAATTTTAGCTTTTGTGTAGTGTAGTAGACAACCCAAAGTATTGATCTAGGCCCATTTTGGTATTTTTCATGCCACCATTTCCCCGCCAAATGCGATCAAATATAAAAATTTTTTTCACTTTTTCACAATTTTTTTCACAAACTTTAGGTTTCTCACTGAAATTATTTACAAACAGCTTGTGCAATTATGGCACAAATGGTTGTAAATGCTTCTCTGGGATCCCCTTTGTTCAGAAATAGCAGACATATATGGCTTTGGCTTTGCTTTTTGGTAATTAGAAGGCCGCTAAATACCGCTGCGCATCACATGTGAATTATGTCTAGCAGTGAAGGGGTTAATTAGGTAGCTTGTAGGGAGCTTGCAGGGTTAATTTTAGCTTTAATGTAGAGATCAGCCTCCCACCTGACACATCACACCCCCTGATCCCTCCCAAACAGCTCTCTTCCCTCCCCCACCCCACAATTGTCCCTGCCATCTTAAGTACTGGCAGAAAGTCTTCCAGTACTAAAATAAAAGGTATTTTTAGCCCCCAACCTCCCTGATCCCCCCCAAACAGCTCTCTATCCCTCCCCCTCTACCTTATTGGTAGCCATCTTGGGTACTGGCAGCTGTCTGCAAGTACCCAGTTTACAAAAAAAACCCTGCTTTTTTAGATTTTATTATTTTTTTCTGTAGTGTAGCTTTCCCCCAGCCAAAGAGCAATCCCCCACCCCCTCCTAGATCCCTTAGATGTATTTTTAAAATTATTTTGTACCTCACTCTATCCCACTTATTTTTTTTACATTTCTGTAGTGTAGCCGTTCCACCCCATGCACGCTCCCGCCCCCGCCCTCCAGTGCACGTGCGCGCGCCTCCGTGCGCGCCCCCGACTGTCACGCCCGCGATCCCGCCCCCCTCCACATCATAGCTCACATCGATGGCCGCCCACCCGCCTCCCACTGCAGCTCCCACCCACCAATGATACACAGAGTGGCTCTCTCTGCATCGGATGGCCAAGGGGTGTTATTGCAGGATGCCTCGATATCGAGGCATCACTGCAATAACCGGAAAGCAGCTGGAAGCGAGCAGGATCGCTTCCAGCCGCTTTAAACCCCTAATGTCGTACAGGGTACGTCGCTGGTCTTTAAAGACCAGGTTGTGTGCGACGTACCCTGTACAACATGCAACGTTAAGGGGTTAAGCAGAAGAATAGTCAGGTCTAAGCGAAAGGTCAGTACATAGACAGAAGATGGCACACAAATGGTGACACTGAACAGCACTGCTCATGGTCCTCTCTGCACACCCTGCAGCATGTATAACTCATAAGTGTCCAGAAACCATGGACAAGGTAACAGAATGTCAGATAACACAGCTAAAGTCCTGTATTTCCTTTTGTTGCCTTCACCAAAAACTGATTTTGAAAATAGGAAAACAATTTCCTGTTAAATTATAAGAAAATTTGACAAAATAAATAATGAAAGTGAATGTAAATGGTTTGATACAATGCATAATTGCTTGTTTTACATTGTAATCTATGTGATTTAAGTCCCTTTAAGTGATTAAGAATGGGGGTTTTATCATTTTAAAAAGTGTCACAAGAACAATAATAAAACCAAAGCAATTCCTTCATAGTTTAATTAACAGTACCCTAAATGTATAATTATTTACATATTCTGAGAACAATCTCAGATTGTACTTCTTGCAAATTTACACAGTTCTCTAAAAGCCACAGTTATGGGACAATAGTGTGTTGACTTAAAGGGACATTAAACTGCTGGGTAAAACTACAGTAGTATGGTTACTACTCCCCATGCCAGTGCTTTTCCTCCTGTATGGCAGTTCTCTTTAAAGCCATTCTCTTTTTTGTAACTCATTACAGAATCCAGTTGGTAAAGCTTTGCATTTTATACTCGGCGCCACCATCTTGTAGCTCTATTCTAAAAGACAAAAAATCTGGGACTAAAATAAACATTCAGTCATAGAATGGAGGGCTCAGAGGGGGCAAATATTCTGGACATTTTTCCCCCACATGGAAAAAGCTGTTCAGACACCCATGCCTTCTGTAAATGTTTATTAATAATATACCTCTGTAAGCCTGTATTTTGCAAGGTTAGATACAATCCACAAATTTCATGAGACTCTCTGCTAACATTACTTGACATTAGCAACCTGTGCTAAAAAAAGTCAACTGTTTCAAATAAGTTGAGATGGAAAAGTTATATTATTTACATTTGAGCTGTTACCTCATACAGTGGAAGAGCCAAGTTTCCAGTTGGATAGGCTATGAAAGTACAGACCCCTGTTGTAGATAATAAGTTTGCAATGAATCTCTGATGTGTCTGTTAAGAATTTCTTTCATGAGCATCTGCAGAATTGTTTTGCGGGGTAGGGAGAACAAAAAATAAAAATATGCCCTAACAATAATGTTTATATAGGCCAGTGCTTTTTTTGTAAAAGAAAAGGTGTCGGTACTCATTGATTTTTGATTGATATATTCTGCTCAGTAACTTTGAGAAAAGCAAAGAGACAAGATTATTTACAATGTTTGATGTATTTTGCAGCCCCTCACATGATGATTACAAATATTACCTCTTATGAGTTGGCAGAGGTGGCGGTACCGATGAGAACCCCAACAAAAAAACCTGATATAGGCTAATATATATTTAATTGAACAAAGAGCACACACTTTTTCTGCAGCATTCCTATAATTAGAATTGTATAAGGCTGGGACCATGTAATTAGTTTTAATAAACATTAAACACCTCAAGATATTAATATACGTTGTTTAATTACATGTAGTAAAATAACTTTGCAATATACTTTCATTATTTATTTTGTTCTCCTTTCCTGAAATGTAATTCTGAATATTGTTTGTGTGCATGTTTCACATGGAAGTGCAGACACAGCTGTATTCCATACAGTCATTGGTTGCACACTCTAGTAAACCATTTATAACCATTCCTAATTGGCCTCAGCAGAAAAGGTAACCGAAGTTACAATATGGCGGCAACTAATATAATTTTTAAAAATACATGTACAAATTATCCTCAGGCTAAACTTTCCTCTGAATACATCATTCAAGCAATGATTTATTTAGGGCCAGATTACAAGTGGAGCATTAAATATAGCTTGCATGCAAGCAATATTAGCGCTCCACTTTGTAATACCAGCGCACGATAATGTGTGCTGTATTACAATTTAATTGCAATGCGAACGAGAGCTCGCGTTTGCATTGCTAGGAAGCATTGTGTTTACAAGAGGGCGCTTCCATAGGCTCAAAACCTCAAGCAGCGCAGGAGGTATGTAGCGCTGCAATGGGCAGCATTTTTTAAATATATATGTATATGAATATATACATATATATTTATGTGTTTATATGGGTATATACACATACTAGCACATTAATATACTGTATATGTATATAATCATATACATATATATTTACATTGCAGTCTATAGGCACACACAGTTCCCATAGACAGCAATGTTAAAGCACTTTTCAGTGCCGTTTTTTTCTAACACCCCACTCCCACCAACTTTAAAGCCCCAGGCCCAGAACTGCCTTTTTTTTTAAATAAAAACTACAATGCCCTCTATTTTGAGGGCATTTAGGGCACTTTTAGATAATTAACCAGAGATCTGGTTGCTACAGTGAGCTGGCAGTAGCAATAACCAGCAACTTGTAATGGCTGGTTAATTATCGCAAACGTGCAAATTTGCCCATTTGCGGAAGCATGATAATTTAGCGCTCCACTTGTAATCTAGTCCATAGTGTTTAATGTCCCTTTAAAGGGGCACTTAAAGGGACATTAAACCCAAAATGTTTCTTTTATGATTTAGAAAGAGCATACAATTTTAAACAACTTTTTAATTTACTTCTATTATCTAATTTGCTTCATTCTCTTGATATACTTTGCTTAAAATCATGGGCGCGATCCGATATCGATCGCAGTTTGCGGCGCAAGCGAGGAGACCGGCGTCGCCCGCAGTTTCAGCTCGCAACTCGAGCCATCCCATATAGGTCGCCATCAGATGCTAACGTGCCGTAAGTCTCACAAACCAGCGATGTCCAGAAATCTGCGCAAGTACAAATTTCTGGCGTCGCCAGTGACTTGCGCCACGTTAGAATCTGCCGGCGCCTATAAAACCTGACTAAAGTCTAAAACACCCGCACTGTCTAACACGCCTCCCTAACATAGCCCGCACTGTCTAACCCTCTATCCGCTATCCCCCCTCACTATCCTAACAATAAAAAAGCTATTAACCCCTAAACCGCCGCTCCTTTACCCCGCCGCAACCTAATAAAGTTATTAACCCCTAAACCGCCGCTCCCGTACCCCGCCGCCAGCTATATTATATCTATAACCCCCTAAAGTGAGCCCTTAACACCGCCGCCATCTATATTAAAATTATTAACCCCTAATGTAAGCCCCTTACACCGCCGCCATCTCTATTAAAATGATTAACCCCTAATTTAATCTACCTACCCTGCCGCCAGCTATATTATCTATATTAACCCTAAGTATATTATAGTTAATATAGGTATTACATTATATATATTAACTATATTAACCCTAATTATATTAGGGTTAATATAGTTAATATAGTTACTATAGTATTTATATTAACTATATTAACTCTATCTAACCCTAACTAAATTTATATTAAATTAATCTAATTCATTTTTAACTAAAATATTCCTATTTAAATCTAAATACTTACCTATAAAATAAACCATAAGATAGCTACAATATAATTAATAATTACATTGTAGCTATGTTAGGGTTAATATTTATTTTACAGGTAAATAGTTAATTATTTTAACTAGGTATAATAGATATTAAATAGTTATTAACTATTTAATATCTACCTAGTTAAAATAATTACCCAATTACCTGTAAAATAAATCCTAACCTAAGTTATAAATACACCTACACTATCAATAAATTTAATAAATTACAAACATCTATCTAAAAATACAATTAAATTAACTAAACTAAATTACAAAAAAAAACAAACACTAAATTACAAAAAATAAAAAAAAGATTACAAGATTTTTAAGCTAATTACACCTATTCTAAGCCCCCTAATAAAATAATAAACCCCCAAAATAAAAAAAATTCCCTGCCCTATTCTAAATTAAACAAATTTCAAAGCTCTTTACCTTACCAGCCCTTAAAAGGGCCTTTTGTGGGGCATGCCCCAAAGAATTCAGCTCTTTTGCATTCAACAAATACAATCCCCCCCCCCATTACAACCCACCACCCACATACCCCTATTCTAAACCCACCCAAACCCCCCTTAAAAAAGCCTAACACTACCCCCCTGAAGATCTCCCTACCTTGTCCTACTCCTGATCCGATCCGGGCGATGTCGTCCTCCAAGCGGCAAAGAAGAATTCTTCCTCCGGCGACGTCTTCCTCCAAGCGGCAGCAAAGTCTTCATTCTTCCGGCGGCATCTTCAATCTTCTTTCTTCGCTCCGCCGCCGCGGAGCATCCATCCCGGCCGACTGCTGAACTTGGAATGAGGTACCTTTAAATGACGTCATCCAAGATGGCGTCCGCCGAATTCCGATTGGCTGATAGGATTCTATCAGCCAATCGGAATTAAGTTAAAAAAATCTGATTGGCTGATTGAATCAGCCAATCAGATTCAAGTTCAATCCGATTGGCTGATCCAATCAGCCAATCAGATTGAGCTCGCATTCTATTGGCTGATCGGAACAGCCAATAGAATGCGAGCTCAATCTGATTGGCTGATTGGATCAGCCAATCGGATTGAACTTGAATCTGATTGGCTGATTCAATCAGCCAATCAGATTTTTTTAACTTAATTCCGATTGGCTGATAGAATCCTATCAGCCAATCGGAATTCGGCGGACGCCATCTTGGATGACGTCATTTAAAGGTACCTCATTCCAAGTTCAGCAGTCGGCCGGGATGGATGCTCCGCGGCGGCGGAGCGAAGAAAGAAGATTGAAGATGCCGCCGGAAGAATGAAGACTTTGCTGCCGCTTGGAGGAAGACGTCGCCGGAGGAAGAATTCTTCTTTGCCGCTTGGAGGACGACATCGCCCGGATCGGATCAGGAGTTCGGCCCGGTGTGGTGAAGACAAGGTAGGGAGATCTTCAGGGGGGTAGTGTTAGGCTTTTTTAAGGGGGGTTTGGGTGGGTTTAGAATAGGGGTATGTGGGTGGTGGGTTGTAATGGGGGGGGGGGATTGTATTTGTTGAATGCAAAAGAGCTGAATTCTTTGGGGCATGCCCCACAAAAGGCCCTTTTAAGGGCTGGTAAGGTAAAGAGCTTTGAAATTTGTTTAATTTAGAATAGGGCAGGGAATTTTTTTATTTTGGGGGTTTATTATTTTATTAGGGGGCTTAGAATAGGTGTAATTAGCTTAAAAATCTTGTAATCTTTTTTTTATTTTTTGTAATTTAGTGTTTGTTTTTTTTTGTAATTTAGTTTAGTTAATTTAATTGTATTTTTAGATAGATGTTTGTAGTTTATTAAATTTATTGATAGTGTAGGTGTATTTGTAACTTAGGTTAGGATTTATTTTACATGTAATTGGGTAATTATTTTAACTAGGTAGATATTAAATAGTTAATAACTATTTAATATCTATTATACCTAGTTAAAATAATTAACTATTTACCTGTAAAATAAATATTAACCCTAAAATAGCTACAATGTAATTATTAATTATATTGTAGCTATCTTAGGGTTTATTTTATAGGTAAGTATTTAGATTTAAATAGGTATATTTTAGTTTATAAATTAATTAGATTAATTTAATATAAATGTAGTTAGGGTTAGATAGAGTTAATATAGTTAATATAAATACTATAGTAACTATATTAACCCTAATATAATTAGGGTTAATATAGTTAATATATATAATGTAATAACTATATTAACTATAATATACTTAGGGTTAATATAGATAATATAGCTGGCGGCGGGGTAGGTAGATTAAATTAGGGGTTAATCATTTTAATAGAGATGGCGGCGGTGTAAGGGGCTTACATTAGGGGTTAATAATATTAATATATCTGGCGGCGGTATAGGGGGATTAGATTAGGGGTTAATAATTTTTATATAGCTGGCGGCGGGGTAGGTAGATTAAATTAGGGGTTAATAATTTTTATATAGGTGGCGGCGGTGTAAGGGGTCAGATTACGGGATAGATAAGGTAGATGGCGGCGGTTTTAGGGGCTCACAGTAGGGGGTTAGTTTATGTAGATGGCGGCGGGGTCCGGGAGCGGCGTTTTAGGGGGTAATAACTTTATTAGGGATTTCGGGGGGGGGGGGATCGCGGTTGACAGGGAGATAGACATTGCGCATGCGTTAGGTGTTAGGTTTATTTTAGCAGATCGCGGTTGACAGGGAGATAGACATTGCGCATGCGTTAGGTGTTAGGTTTATTTTAGCAGCCAGTTTAGGAAGTTACGGGGCTCCAATAGTCAGCGTAAGGCTTCTTACGGCTGCTTTTTGTGGCGAGGTGAAAATGGAGTAAGTTTTCTCCATTTTCGCCACGTAAGTCCTTACGCTGCATATTGGATACCAAACTGCGCGGGTTTGGTATACCTGCCTATGGCCCAAAAAACTGCGGGCGACGGCAGAAATATACGCGCGTAACTTCTAGCTTACGCCGTATATAGGATACCAAATCCGCGCAATTATTGGCGTCGCCGGCTTTTGCGGGCGACGATTTTTATCGGATCGACCCCCATATCTAGATAGGCTCAGTAGCTGCTAATTGGTTGCTGCACATAGATGCCTCGTGTGATTGGTTTACCCATGTGCATTGCTATTTATTCAACAAAGGATATCTAAAGAATTAAACAAATTAGATAATAGAAGTAAATTGGAATGTTGTTTAAAATTGTATTCTCTATTTGGATCATGAAAGAGTGGGTTTAGTGTCCCTTTAAGTCAAAATTAAAGTTTAATGATTCAAATAGAACATAGAATTTTAAGAAATACTCAAATTTCCTCCCATTATCAAATTGGGCAGTGTTTATTTATATGCACACTTTCTGAGGCACCAGGTCCTGCTGAGCATGTACAAGTGTTAACAGTGTATACATATATGAGTCTGTGATTGGCTGATAGCTGTCATATGATAGAGGGGTCAGGGAAATAGGAAAAAGCATTGAACTTTGTCAGGAATACTGCTCTTTAAACGCCCTCTCATTTTATTATCCATTTGTTGGTTATGCAATTCTAATGTATTAAATGGTCCTTTACAATATTTAACACAAGAATGTTTTTAAGTTCAACAACTAAAAACTTATTACAGTAACCTCAGGATAACTATAGCAGATGATTCTCCTACATTTAACATCCTATTTATTATGCTATTTTTAAGCATACCATCCAAGTACTGCAATACATATCATCCAGAGGTTAGTGATACCTATAAACCTGAGCTTGTCTAATAATAACCTTGTTTAAAGAGAAGATATTGAGAGAGCATGCCTGACAGTTTATGTTTCACAGTAAAGCAAGCTGATTTTTTAGCCAGCAATTTGCATCTGAATTGTCATTCCATGAGGTATGTAATTAATGAGTTTCTATAGCCTCGGATTGGCCATGGCCTGTTTGCTTGGTGCTTTTAGCCACTGTTATTATTGCTTACGTCATTCTTAAGGCAGAGGAAAAACCTGATACTGACATTGAAGAGCAAAGGCTGATGATAATGATGCAGTTGGTATCAATGTTTCTTTCATTTTGCATTGTTGAAAATGACTGCTAAATTTGGATCTTACAATGTGACAAAAGGCATACAGAAAAATAGTGGTAAGTGTGCAAGGACAATGCTAGTAATAATACAGTTGTTGTAAAGTGTGCTTAGACTTGCAGGTTAATCTTCAGGTTTGTTTTGCTGTAATTACAAATTGTATTTGGTATATACAGTTACTGAGAAAAATAAACTAATTTTCAAAGCTTTGTTGTACAAAACAAATAATATATATGCATTAGATCAATTTGAAATCATTGATAAATATCATGTTAGCAATAGTAACTATATTTTACTATATTTCAAAGTTTACATTAACAATGTAGAAAAGAAAATATACAAATACAACAATGTTTGCAAAAGAAAATGTAATTTTGAGCCATCATTTTGTAATAGGAAATTAAACATTTGAAATGTTTTTTGCTTTTTTTTTTTGGGGGGGGGGGGTTAACTTATTTAAATGGTATTACTGTGCTGCTTTTATATACAGCTATTTTAACCTTGAACATCTCAAATCAACCTTATTCAGAACACTGTTTATGATTAGTATTTATTTTAAAAACAGAATTTATTTTGTTACTAAAACACTTTTTATGAATTATAGTTTAGTGCATTTTAATATTTGTGTGGCTTTTAATGATATAGCTAAAAGGGAATAATGTAAGAAAAATATAAAATATCCTTGTAATAAATTATTTAAACGACTTTCTCAGACTTGCATTATCATATTTGCCCATACTGCTTTTATCTCATTTTCTAATTTAATTTGTCAATAATCAGATGTTTCAAATGTAGTGAATCATTATTTATAATGTATTTATCTTTTTGTTATAAACAACATTGTTTAAAAAATAATGAACATAAAAAGGTGCATTGTTATATTTATTATTTCAATAATTTTTTTACTACTATAAATATACTAACTAAATATACTAACAAGAATAATTGTTGCCCGATACAAATTTTTTACAAATTTGTACTCCATTTTGCTTTTGTTTTTATTACTCATAATATTCCATTTGCTTTTCTAATACAAATGTGTTTTTTTTATTCTTTTTCCTACACATAAATTTATTTAGTTCTATATCAGATTTTTGTGCTGCAGTAGAAAACCTATATATATATATATATATATATATATATATATATATATATATATATATATATATAGTATACTAATAGTATACAGCGACTGTTATACAATCCAATCAGTATATCCTTAGGTAATTAATATATTCTGATATCATATATATATATATATATATATATATATATATATATATATATATATATATATATATATATCACAGTTTATGTAATAAGATTTAGGCAAAGCATTAAAAAGTTATACCCTGTTTAATAGATACATTTGAAAATAGTATATTTCTAATCTTTATACAATTTAGTAATTTTATTGCAGTGTTCTGTGTGACCTTTTTGTACTGTGGAGTGATATTTATAGATATATTATGAATAAATTATTAGATCAATATTTCATTTTAACATTAGTTTAACAAAGATGTTTTTTTATGTTCCTGGTAAATTGCCAAATTATATAGAAAAACAACATATTTTTTACAGTGCTGTTGGGCACAGCCATAAAAATGCCCATGAATTCATGTTTGTTATTAGATATTTCTACTACAAACAAGTGATTAACTGTATTTATTTGGATTTCTTAAAATGAATCCATTCCTGATGGAGGGAATTACATTGAATTCATTAGGGTACTGCTTCAGCTGGGACTCAAAATGTAGGTTAATCACATTCATTAGAAAACTATTGGCACTGCATTTTTTATGAAACTTAAAGTAATATTTTCATTAATAGTGTATATTTATATATATTTATATTTATAATTTATATTTATAAATTATGTATATTGCAAGAATACCATTTTTTTATGAAATATTTTTTCTAGAAATATAAAATATATACTATAATCCTAAAATTTGAGAAGATTTTGGTTGGTTGCATGGCTGTTTATATTATATACATATATAGTATATACACAATAGTATCTGCATTAATAAAGTCTGTTAAGTTATACATATAAGCTGTGTAGATACAATTTTGTATTGAAGACACTAATAAAGTTTTCAATGATCTATCTATTACTATGAACACAACAAATTACTAAAAAGTTTTGATGCAAGATTAAATTGATGCACATATAGCAGAGTATTATTACATTTACTGTAGTGTTATTGGGTAACAGGCTCCAATAAAAATGTTGGTAAGGTAGATAAACAAGGACATTTTTAGGTAAAATTTTAAGTAAAATAGGGTTGCCACGGTGCTTCCCCCTGGCCTCTAATATAATAACAAATTATAAATGGGCCTTGATACTTCTAGCCTTAGGTTAAATAGCAAATCAGTCTAGTAAGGGGTCAATGGGCAAACTGACATATCCAGCCAAAATTATAGTTCAGTATCCAAAATTCACTAAGAGATATATCTTACTATATTTCTACGTTTGTCATCTCTACATTCACTAGTGAATCAGCAGAATATAATAACTGGAGAAACTGGAGAGACATATTGATGAATTTTGCCAAATCTTACTTTTGGGTACTCAAAAAAAAAAAATACATAGAATTCATTAGGGTCAAAAAGATTGCCTGCGGTATGGATAGAACTTCATAAAAAGCAAATGAAGAAAACTTAATATTGCCTAGTTTTGGTTTCCTAGCCACATGGTGAGCTTCAACCCTAGGAAAATAATACAATAATATGGCAATCCCTCTTTTGTATGATTAGCAGTAATGTGGAAATACCAAGAGAACTGAGTTTCCTAAAAAAAAAAAAACCTTATATTAGCAATAGATATCCTAAAGCTCATCGTATTACATTTTTGATGGTACTTCTTTAAAACAGTAACGGGCAGTTACTATGACCATTTCTTTTCTAATAACTTGAGATTTTCTAATTAATTTAAATATTTTTCTGGAGTAGTATGGATAGGAATTTTAACAAAAATTAAATTAAAATATTGAGTAAATTCTAAAAATAATTTTTAACGTTTTCAGTTGCTCACTGTTGTGTGTAAGGACAGTGTCATAAAGAGGTTTAGTAATTTGAAGTACATTTTGTTTTCTAAACGTATGTAAGATTAATATGTTTACATTGACATTATGATAACCAGCATAATCCGTCTAAATTTGTGTGATCCTGTATTCACATTGTCTGTGCCCTTATATTAGTAAATAAGATTAATTCAAGCTATTGTAATTTTTATCCCTCAGCATATACTTTGATGATTGATATTTGCTTTAACTTTCACTTATAGAATCCGTTTTTTGGAATATTATACACAGTTTATTTGTGGTTTTTATGGCTTGTTGGATTATGTGTGATATTTCTAAGTGATTTGCTTAATTTTAGTTGTTTTCAGTGGTTTGAAATTGCTCAGTACTTTGAATTCTGTTGACTTACTTATTGTATGTATTTAAATTTGCTTTCTTTTTTTTGTCTTGTGTTTTACTTTTATATTCTTTGTAGAAGATTTTAAGGACATTGTTATCTATAGACATTGTGCTTACTGCACCGATAGTTGGATGGTCTATTGTGACTTTTTTGCTCTTGGATTAGGACAAATATTTTTTTGACTAAATGTGTATTTTAGATTAAATTGTGTTAAATATGTCTGCTGATGATATTACCACATGTTGTCCCCTTATTATACTTATAGAAACTAACTGATCTTTATAGCAAAAAAATGTGGTTTTGTAGACCAGTGTTTCTCAACCTTTGTTTACTTTAGAAAAAAAACTTTTCAGTTTTCTTCTTTAGCTCATTTTTCTTTTGTTGAAACGTAGAATATTTCCACGAGAGCCCTTCTATATGTGTAATATGTTACATACAGAGCTCAAGGTGTGTGTACATTGTTTGGCCTATCTCAGTATGATCTCCTAGAAAGGACACCAAGAGATAATCGTAAATTTGAAAAATAGGAACTTAAAACGTTTTTTTAATTTTACGCTCTATCCACTCTATGTGAATATTGAAAGTAGAATTTTACATCCAAGTCCCTTTAGTGGCCCAATGTTTTTTAATTTTTGTTACACACGGATATCTCACAATCTAGTCTTTCTCTAGAGATGCTATAATCTAATGTAGATACTTGGTACGTACAATCATATGGCTACTGTTAGAGCCAATAGTTTTGTATTTGTCACATTCGAGGACACAAATCTGCCTATCTGACAGTTTTCCCAAGTGCATGGGCACTGGCTCTCCTCAACCCAGCACACCAGCAGGCACACAGCCACAAACTCGCAGAATGGGACAGGAAAGGGCAGCCTTTTAATGGGCTGAACCACCTGCTGCTAACTAAAAACTATAAAAACATGTGTTCTTAAGATTGTCTGGATGATCCTTCAAGGGAGGGATTTTAAAGTCATTTTTACTTGCCGAACATTACTTTATACATATATTTAACCCTTTATGAACATACTTTGCACATTACAGGTCTAACATTTACTGTCCCTTTAAGACAGCTACCAGACTCAATGTAAAGGAAAACTCATTTAATGAAATGTTATTTGTTTAATACATTGTTACTTATAATTTTTGCTTATTATTTGGTCTTAATAGAAATTGCAGTTTTATGAAACCCATCATGAGGTTCAGATTTCTTAAATCACATGACAAACCAGTGCAGGTGATAAAACACTGATATATGTGTTCAGTGAATCTCTAGTGCTGATCACATTTTGGAAAGCTAAGCACCCCTTTACCTCTTTATAGCATTTGATGGAATATTAATAGAGTTGCTGATGAACTCCTGTGGACAGGATGGCTCAGAGCTCAGCTGGTTAAAACCTTTCTCACTGATAGGTCACAGATGATTTATTCAGGAATCTTCACACGATCATCAGGACTGTCAGTACTATGCTGATATTATGCACCTAACTCTCTCTAATTTCCCAAACACAAATGATCTACCATTGGTTCTCAAAGATTGTCTAGCATGACTATTAGGGTAGACTAACAAGACATTAAAGCAATTAAGCACTTTAATGCACAAGATCTATATATTAAACAGAGCTGTCATTTTGTTAGCACAATTTGCATTGCTTTGCATTCCAAGCACACACTCCTTTGAAAAGCCAGTTGAGTATGTTTATATTGTCTTCTATGCTGTGGCCAGTTAAGGACATATTAATAAGTTGCTACACTGATTAAAGTGAATGTAAATTTTGATGCTAAAGTGCCCGGTTTTTAAAAATTAGATTAAAAACAGGGGCACTTTAATTCATCAAAATTTACATTTCACTCGTTGTGAAGAAATACTTACCTTTTAAACTTGACAGCAGCTCCAGCTTCCTCCAGTCGTTTCAAGCCATTTCTGATGTCAGAAATGATGGATAGGTCATCCTCCAATCACGGCTTCCCCCCAGGGGAATCAGTGTCTGATTCAATGCCGTAATTGGAGGAAGCCGGATTCATCATTTTAGACCCAGGAAGAGGCTTTGCGACGGGTGGAGGAAGCTGGAGCTGCTGTCAAGATTAAAAGGTAAGTTTTATTTCACAGCACGAGTGAAATGTAAATTTTGATTTTTAAACTAATTTTTAAAAACCGGGCACTTTAGCATCAAAATTTACATTCAAATTTTTTATTTCATGATTCAGATAGCGCATGCAAATTTAAGCAACATTCTAATTTACTCCTATTATCAATTTTTTTCATTCTCTTGCTTTCTTTATTTGAAAAAGAAGGCATCTAAGCTATTTTTATGGTTCAGAACCATGGAAAGCACTTGTTTATTGGTGGGTGAATTTATCCACCAATCAGCAAGAACAACACAGTGTGTTCACCAAAAATGGGCCAGCATCTAAACTTACATTCTTGCATTTCAAATAATGATACCAAGAGAATGAAGAAAATTTGATAATAGTAGTAAATTAGAAAATTGCTTAAAATTGTACGCTCTATCTGAATCATGAAAGAAAACATTTGGGTTCAGTGTCCCTTTAAGCAATTACAATATAGCATTTTATAGGCTCAGAGATTTGGATCCTGTCGCTTATTACCTTGTCTTTCTGAGGAAATGGAAAAAAATATAAATTACAGGAAAATCCGGCAAAAAAAAAATGCTCAAAGGGACAGTCTACTCCAGAATAGTTATTGTTCAAAAAGATAGATAATCTCTTTATTACCCATTCCCAAGTTTTGCATAATCAAAACAGTCATATTAATATACTTTTTACCTCTGTGATTACCTTGTATCTAAGCCTCTGGAGACTGCCCCCTTATTTCAGCTATTTTGACAGACTTGCATTTTAGCCAGTCAGTGCTGACTCATAAATAACTCCACGGGAGTGAGCACAATGTTATCTATGTGGCACACATGAACTAGTGCTGTCTATCTGTGAAAAACTGTCAAAATGCACTTTGATAAGAGGCGGCCTTCAACGGCTTAGAAATTACCATATGAGCATACCTAGTTTAGCTTTCAACAAAGATTACCAAGCAAGCAAAGCAATTAAGATGATAAAAGCAAACTGGAAAGTTGTATAAAATTGCATGCCCTATATGAATCATGAAAGTTTAATTTTGACTAGGCTTTCCCTTTAAAGTACATTGGACACTAAGCACGTTATGAGGAATTCACTTTTGCGTTTAATGTCCTTATAATATAAGAAGAATGATGTTTCGCTATAAGACAGCAGCTTTTTTCATTTGCAAGTGATATACTATAAGTGTCAGTCATGTAAAATGGAAAGTTGTTTAAACTTGCATGCTCTATCTGAATCATGAAAAAAAAAATTAGGTTTCATGTCCCTTTAACGAGGAATAAGTACATAACTAAAGGCCGGATTTGTAATGGTGTCATATGGTGTCGTCACTTGACCAGACAAAGAAGGATACAACAGTTTACCACACTACATTAACATTGGCACCAAAATATTATATATAATATTCCTCTAAACCCTCCGGCCCAACCACTGGCAAACAGACATCTCTCAAAATAAAATGTTATATCCTGTTACCATTATTATGCAAAACATTCTGGATACAAAAATAATTTATTTATATTGCATTTTTGTTCTTAGTCCTATATAAAATAAACTGTTTATAAATACACTACCATCAAACTATTTTACAAAGCTGCCTATGTATCATTCTGTGAAATAGGTATTTCTTCTGATATTTAATAACGCGCTATAATAATAAAATTCAACTTTTTTATTTCAACTGCCATTTTCATAACTAATATTTTGTGCATCTTTTGCACATTCTTTTTATTTTTATTTTTAGTATTCTATCTAAAAGGTAAATCCAAATTATAAACTCATATCTAGGAAGCAATATGGAAACAAGAATTCCAAAATATACTGATTGCAGAAACTATTCGCCATGATTATTGTGGTCTAGTAGGCTGATTAAATTTATTTGGCTTGAATAGCCGTAACAGATATTAAGAGGTCACCATATCAGTCAGCGGATTTTGTCTCCTCTCTTTTCATTGTAATATAACATAATCCCTGATTATTTGTTCAGTGTTTTTAAGAAAAAATTATTTTAAAAAGTGTTACAATGAAACCCAATAACATTCTTTAAAGGGGCATGATACCCAAATGTTGAAGAACTTTAAAGTTATGCCGCATTGGTGTAAAAAGCAGACTAGAAAATATCACCTGAACATTTTTGTAAAAAAAAAAAAAAAAAAAGACATTTCACCTCAAAATGTCCTCAGTAGACTTAAAGGGACATGAAACCCAATTTTTTTCTTTCATGATTTAAAAAGAGCATGCAATTTTAAACTACTTTCTAATTTACTTATTTTATCTAATTTGCTTCATTCTCTTAATATACTTTTCTGAAAAGCATATCTAGATAGGCTCAGTAGTTGCTGATTGGTTGCTGCACATAAATGCCTTGTGTGATTGGGTCACCCACGTGCATTGCAACATCTTCAACAAAGGATATCTAAAGAATGAAGCACATTAGATAATAGAAGTAAATTGAAATGTTGTTTAAAATTGTATTCTCTACTTGAATCATGAAAGAACATTTTTGGGTTTAGTCTCCCTTTAAGGGACTTTAAGCAGCCAATCAGGATGCTAGTCCTGTGACTTGCAAGAAAGTATGCATTTGGCATGTGTAAGCACATTCATGTTATTTCCCTGCTCAGCTTAAGGAAGTTTACTCCAGTGAAATCCAACAAGATAACAAAAAATTGAAGTGTAACATTAGTACTGATGAAGATGATTGGCTGGTGTTTTTCTTTTTTGTTTAGTTTTGTTTTTTACTATTTATTTACAGGGATCTTCCTTTTTTACCTAGAGATGATGATGTGCTATTTTCTTGTCAACGTTTTACTGTTATGCTGCATCATTTTCAAGTGATTTAGCATATGGGTATTATGTCCCTTTAAAATAGTTAAAGGAACATGTAAGTCAAAATAAATCTTCAATGATTCAGAGTGTGCAATTTTAAAAACTTTCCAATTTGCTTATATTACGAAATGCATTTTGTTCTCTTTCGATTAGAGCATATTGAATTATGCCTCAATCCCACTCCTAGTGGGGGTGGGAGAGAGAGAGGTACTAAAATGTTAATTTTCAATTGCCTATGGCCTAGATTTGGAGTTTGGCGGTAGCCGTGAAAACCAGCGTTAGAGGCTCCTAACGCTGGTTTTAGGCTACCGCCGGTATTTGGAGTCATTCAAAAAAGGGTCTAACGCTCACTTTTCAGCCGCGACTTTTCCATACCGCAGATCCCCCTACGCCATTTGCGTATCCTATCTTTTCAATGGGATCTTTCTAACTCCGGTATTTAAAGTCGTGTCTGAAGTGAGCGTTAGAAATCTAACGACAAAACTCCAGCCGCAGAAAAAAGTCAGTAGTTAAGAGCTTTCTGGGCTAACGCCGGTTTATAAAGCTCTTAACTACTGTGCTCTAAAGTACACTAACACCCATAAACTACCTATGTACCCCTAAACCAAGGCCCCCCCCACATCGCCGACACTCGATTAAATTTTTTTAACCCCTAATCTGCCGACCGCCACCTATGTTATACTTATGTACCCCTAATCTGCTGCCCCTAACACCGCCGACCCCTATATTATATTTATTAACCCCTAACCTGCCCCCCACAACGTCGCAGCCAGCTACCTACAACAATTAACCCCTAATCTGCCGACCGCAAAGAGCCGCCACCTACATTATAGCTATGTACCCCTAATCTGCTGCCCCTAACACCACCGACCCCTATATTATATTTATTAACCCCTAATCTGCCCCCCACAACGTCGCCTCCACCTGCCTACACTTATTAACCCCTAATCTGCCGAGCGGACCGCACCGCTATTATTATAAAGTTATTAACCCCTAATCCGCCTCACTAACCCTATAATAAATAGTATTAACCCCTAATCTGCCCTCCCTAACATCGCCGACACCTAACTTCAATTATTAACCCCTAATCTGCCGACTGGAGCTCACCGCTATTCTAATAAATGTATTAACCCCTAAAGCTAAGTCTAACCCTAACACTAACACCCCCCTAAATTAAATATAATTTTAATCTAACGAAATTAATTAACTCTTCTTAAATAAATTATTCCTATTTAAAGCTAAATACTTACCTGTAAAATAAATCCTAATATAGCTACAATATAAATTATAATGATATTATAGCTATTTTAGGATTAATATTTATTTTACAGGTAACTTTGTATTTATTTTAACCAGGTACAATAGCTATTAAATAGTTAAGAACTATTTAACTGCTAAAATAGTTAAAATAATTACAAATTTACCTGTAAAATAAATCCTAACCTAAGTTACAATTAAACCTAACACTACACTATCAATAAATAAATTAAATAAAATACCTATAATTATCTACAATTAAACCTAACACTACACTATCAATAAATAAATTAAATACAATTCCTACAAATAAATACAATGAAATAAACTAACTAAAGTACAAAAAAGAAAAAAGAACTAAGTTACAAAAAAGAAAAAAATATTTACAAACATTAGAAATATATTACAACAATTTTAAACTAAAATAACAAAGTCCCCCAAAATAAAAAAATGCCCTACCCTATTCTAAATTACTAAAGTTCAAAGCTCTTTCTCCCTACCTTGAGTCGTCTTCACCCAGCCGAGCCAAATTCTTCATCCAAGCGGAGCAAGAAGAGGTCCTCCATCCGGTAGAAGTCTTCATCCAAGCGGGGCAGAAGAGGTCTTCCATCCGATTGAAGTCTTCATCCAAGCGGAATCTTCTATCGTCATCCATCCGGAGCGGAGCGGCAGCATCCTGAAGACCTCCGACGCGGAACATCCATCCTGGCCGACGACTGAACGACGAATGACGGTTCCTTTAAATGATGTCATCCAAGATGGCGTCCCTCGAATTCCGATTGGCTGATAGGATTCTATCAGCCAATCGGAATTAAGGTAGGAATATTCTGATTGGCTGATGGAATCAGCCAATCAGAATCAAGTTCAATCCGATTGGCTGATCCAATCAGCCAATCAGATTCAGCTTGCATTCTATTGGCTGTTCCAATCAGCCAATAGAATGCGAGCTCAATCTGATTGGCTGATTGGATCAGCCAATCAGATTGAACTTGATTCTGATTGGCTGATTCCATCAGCCAATCAGAATATTCCTACCTTAATTCCGATTGGCTGATAGAATCCTATCAGCCAATCGGAATTCGAGGGACGCCATCTTGGATGACATCATTTAAAGGAACCGTCATTCGTCGTTCAGTCGTCGGCCAGGATGGATGTTCCGTGTCGGAGGTCTTCAGGATGCTGCCGCTCCGCTCCGGATGGATGACGATAGAAGATTCCGCTTGGATGAAGACTTCAATCGGATGGAAGACCTCTTCTGCCCCGCTTGGATGAAGACTTCTACCGGATGGAGGACCTCTTCTTGCTCCGCTTGGATGAAGAATTTGGCTCGGCTGGGTGAAGACGACTCAAGGTAGGGAGATCTTCAGGGGCTTAGTGTTAGGTTTATTTAAGGGGGGTTTGGGTTAGATTAGGGGTATGTGGGTGGTGGGTTGTAATGTTGAGGGGGGGTATTGTATGTTTTTTTTACAGGCAAAAGAGCTGAACTTCTTGGGGCATGCCCCGCAAAGGGCCCTGTTCAGGGCTGGTAAGGTAAAAGAGCTTTGAACTTTAGTAATTTAGAATAGGGTAGGGTATTTTTTTATTTTGGGGGGCTTTGTTATTTTATTAGGGGGCTTAGAGTAGGTGTAATTAGTTTAAAATTGTTGTAATATATTTCTAATGTTTGTAAATATTTTTTTATTTTTTGTAACTTAGTTCTTTTTTATTTTTTGTACTTTAGTTAGTTTATTTCATTGTATTTATTTGTAGGAATTGTATTTAATTTATTTATTGATAGTGTAGTGTTGGGTTTAATTGTAGATAATTATAGGTATTTTATTTAATGTATTTATTGATAGTGTAGTGTTAGGTTTAATTGTAACTTAGGTTAGGATTTATTTTTCAGGTAAATTTGTAATTATTTTAACTATTTTAGCTATTAAATAGTTCTTAACTATTTAATAGCTATTGTACCTGGTTAAAATAAATACAAAGTTACCTGTAAAATAAATATTAATCCTAAAATAGCTATAATATCATTATAATTTATATTGTAGCTATATTAGGATTTATTTTACAGGTAAGTATTTAGCTTTAAATAGGAATAATTTATTTAAGAAGAGTTAATTAATTTCGTTAGATTAAAATTATATTTAATTTAGGGGGGTGTTAGTGTTAGAGTAAGACTTATCTTTAGGGGTTAATACATTTATTAGAATAGCGGTGAGCTCCAGTCGGCAGATTAGGGGTTAACAATTGAAGTTAGGTGTCGGCGATGTTAGGGAGGGCTGATTAGGGGTTAATACTATTTATTATAGGGTTAGTGAGGCGGATTAGGGGTTAATAACTTTATAATAATAGCGGTGCGGTCCGCTCGGCAGATTAGGGGTTAATAAGTGTAGGCAGGTGGAGGTGACGTTGTGGGGGGCAGATTAGGGGTTAATAAATATAATATAGGGGTCGGCGGTGTTAGGGGCAGCAGATTAGGGGTACATAGGGATAATGTAAGTAGCGGCGGTTTACGGAGCGGCAGATTAGGGGTTAAAAATAATATACAGGGGTCAGCGATAGCGGGGGCGACAGAATAGGGGTTAATAAGTGTAAGGTTAGGGGTGTTTAGACTCGGGGTACATGTTAGAGTGTTAGGTGCAGACGTAGGAAGTGTTTCCCCATAGGAAACAATGGGGCTGCGTTAGGAGCTGAACGCGGCTTTTTTGCAGGTGTTAGGTTTTTTTTCAGCTCAAACAGCCCCATTGTTTCCTATGGGGGAATCGTGCACGAGCATGTTTTTGAGGCTGGCCGCGTCCGTAAGCAACTCTGGTATCGTGAGTTGAAGTTGTGTTAAATATGCTCTACGCTCCTTTTTTGGAGCCTAACGCAGCCATTCTGTGGACTCTCAATACCAGAGTTATTTTAAAGGTGCGGCCAGAAAAAAGCTAGCGTTAGCTACGCAGGTCGTTACCGACAAAACTCTAAATCTAGCCGTATGTAAGCATTGTAAGATAATGAGGTCTGCTCTCCCAGCAATCTCAGCCAATTTAATTTGTTTTTTGGTTTCCATTAGCAGAAACAGCTGTCCATATACAAAAAGAAACCCAAAGAAGCAATTTCGAAAACATATTATACTCTGCAGCTGGTATAACAAGTCATTGAAAACATATTAAAGGGGCATGAAACCCAAAATGTTTCTTTCATGATTCAGATAGAGAATGCAATGTTAAACAACTTTCCAATTTACTACTATTATTTAATGTGCTTCCTTCGCCTGTTATACTTTGCTGAAAGGTTTATCTAGGCAAGTTCAGGATCAGCAGAGAACCTAGGTTCTAGCTTTTGAATGGTGACTGCATATATATATATATTGATTGTGATTGGCTCACTCATGTGTTCAGTTAGAAACCAGTAGTGCATTGCTGCCCCTTAAACAAATGATACCAAGAGAATGAAACAAATTAGATAATAAAAGTAAATTAGAAAGTTGCTTAAAATTGTATGTGACAACAAAATAATTGTTTCCTTTATGCAATTAAAAGCATTATTCTAAAGGCTGGGAAAAGCTTCACGTTTACAATATTCAATAACAATTCAGGAATGTCCTTCTCAGCTGACTGATTCTTGTGTCACCCAGTAAGTGTGTAAGCTTCAATTGTGTTCTGGGTCAAACTGAACCCCATTAAAAATGCTGCTAATGGCACTAGCCACTACTTTAACTTTCATCTGTTTAACTTGCTGTCCAGGGGGGGATATCTATCAAGCCGTCAACTTTGTTGCATTCAACGGCACCAATACGCTCACCTAACATCGCCTAACATTGCGGCCGCGGACCTAAATACGCTCTCCATATGTATAAAAAAGCCGGCAAAAAGCTGCGCACCAAGTATGGGGCGATGAGCATCGGACTGTTGTTAACTAGCCGTCATCGATCTGGCTGCTATTCGGCTTTTTACCAACTTTATTTATTTATACCCTGTCACTAAATGCTGCCACTATACTAAAATGTTTAACCCCTATCCCGCCGTTCCCAGACCCCGCCGCAACTAAATAAAAGTATTAACCCCTGTTCTGCCGCTCCCGGACCCTGTCACAACTAAACTACCAATTAAATTAACTATATTACATATTTAAAAAAACCTAACCCTACTCAAATTATTTAAATATACTATTAAAAATGACTAAATTACAAAAAAACAAAAACACTAAGTTACAAAAACAGACAAACACTAAGTTACAAAAAACAAACAAACCACAGTATCAAAAATAAAAACAAATTACACCTAATCTAATAGCCCTATCAAAATAAAAAAGACCACCCAAAATAAAAAAAAACCTAGCCTACAATAAACTACCAATGGCCCTTAAAAGGGCCTTTTGTGGGGCATTGTCCATCCCGAAGACATCCGGCTCAGAGCGGGTCCATCCTGAAGACATCCGGCGAGGAGTTCCTCTTCAATACGGTCTCCATCGTAAACTGGATCTTGAATGCAAGTGACGTCATCCAAGATGGCGTCCCTTACATTCCTATTGGCTGAAAGGTTCCAATCAGCCAATAGGATTAGAGCCACTAAAATCCTATTGGCTGTTCCAATCAGCCAATAGGATTTGAGATGCTCTCATCCGATTCGCTATTCCAATTGTTTTTTTTTGTAATTTAGTACTACAAAACAAAAGAAGAGAGAGCGCAGCCACGACTCACGCGCATGAATACAAATTGCACTTACAAGAATTAAAATTAAACAGGCGCCTCTTGAACAACACACAGTTCCCGGCTTTCAACTTGGCAACAGCTGTTTCCAGCTCCTTACTTCTGTCCCTCTCCGGCATGTGAGCTCCGTTACTGATCGTCTTAGTATTGAGCGTCTTTTTTTATGCTTCTCCTTGCAGCGGTGCTGTTGGTGACTGCGGTCCTACGCCATCTACGCGTTTCATCCGGCTTCTGCAGACTTTTTCAAGACTTACGGACAGTGCATAGTTCTTTCACGGGGATCCTCTGTTTAAATGAAGGTAACTCCTCCTCTTTGTTCTGACGTAAACCAATAGTGTCATAGGTATTCACACGCCCACTTTTACAGGACAACTTCCTGCATCTAAACTTTTTTGTGTCTAAACTATTTGACAAAACAGTTGAGGTTTATGTTATGAGGTTGAATGATCAGTGGAAAATGTGAGAGATATGGTAAAGGTAAACTAATGTCAATCTACTTGGAGAAGTTCTTTTTTAGACTCAAGCTTGATACATATTTTTTATATTTTTTCTAAATTTATTATAGGTAAGCTTGATTTTTTATATTATATCATATTATTTTAACAAACAGTAGTGATTATAGGAAAACTGTATGAGATGTATTGAGATAAAATAATTTATGATTGTGTACTTGGGAAAATAAAGCAATTATCGAGTTACTTATTAGTTAATGTATTAAATTAAATATTATATGTTAGTTTTTGGGTTTTTTTAAATCGTCAGTAATTGTGGAATGAATTGTACATTTTATGGAATGTAATTTTTTTTTTTTTTTTTTTTTTTTTAATTTTTTATTGAGGATAGGAAACATACAACATTTATAAACAGTGTGCAAAATAGTTTCTTCCATTTATAGTAAAAGTAGATGTTTGCTTTAAAGTCCTCATTTTTCTTCCCCATAATTAATATATTAGGTCACTCTTGGACCTTACATGCGATATAGTTAGAGTCCAGGGGATATTTATAATGCAAAGAACAAAAAAGTATCTGTCATTAATAAAATCCTTGCAGATATGATATAAACAAGTTATAGTCCAGATACTAAGACCAGAGCTGAACATAGCACATGTACATAATATCTTGACACTGTCTATTAACCCTTAAACAGTTGCAACATTAATCAATAAAATACACTGTTATGGCATGATAATATAAAAGTTAGAAACTACGCCTGTTGCTTTTTTCCTAGGAATGTCATGCATAGCCCTTTGGGATAAACTAACTTGTCGTTTGTGCGAGATGGTCTGTAGGGTCGAATTGGGAGTACAGGTTGGTGTATCATATTCATAAAAAAGGAATAAATGAAAAGAAGAAGAATGGTTAACTATAGGTGAATTGCTATCTGGATACAATAAATATATATGCCTAAAGTTGGTGGTGTTATCATGGGTGTCAGGAGTTGTACTCATAGTGTCTGTCCCGCAGTCCCGGCCGCAGACCGCTAGACTAGACAGATTATGTATATCTGCAACACCCATTGGCTTGGTGTCCCGTAGTTTCGAGTGCCCCTCCTGCTGTATGGCTTGAACAGTGTCCTCCCAGGGGCCCCCCTCTAACCCCCGCGACTTACACCTAGTTGCTTAGTTTGAGGAAGGATGAGGGCACTCTCTCTAACAATACACTGTTTAAAAGTTCCAGTTAAGATAATTGTATGTGATGCAATCGTCCCACTGTTGGTTCTACCCCTCCTTACCCCCTTATTGTGTAGAAGAGTTGAGGTGTGTGGAGTTAATCAGACAATGCCACCCAAGCAATTTTTGAGCCCTATGTGCACATTAAACAACATTCCAAGACAAGACATTTGCTTAAAGAACTACATTCACAAACAGCGCAAAACATTCTTTAACTTAAAACATGGTATGCTTGTGTCACTTAGCTATAGTCCTAGGGATCTCGTCCCTGCTTGTCTCGCATAGATTTTGTTAGGTAACCGCTAGACCCAATGATAGGTGTCTTGCCTTAGGTCCCGAGCCCGGCGCGGTCAGAGCAAGGCATTTTCCAGCCATCCCCGCCCGACAACCGGCTCCGTGATCACTGCGTGCTACTTCATCCTGCAGGGCCAAGGTCTTGAGGATTTCTGGGGAGTCGCCATATAGCGGGTTACTTAAGATGTCTGGAGTCACTGACCTTCCGGAGCCACCCCCCAGGCAACAAGGTGGCCCCGCCGGTCTCGGCTTGTGCCCGCTCAGGTATAATAGATGCGTTGTCTGCAGGCGATGGTGAAGTAGTTCTTTCGCGCCTTCTTTGTGGTCTCCGCCACTGCGACTCAATGCATCCACTTTTCCAGGCGCCATCTTAACTTGATGGCCATGCTGTTGTATCTCATCTCTCCGTATCGGGAAAGGTTTTCCTGTGCCAGGAAAGTCCCGGTAAGCTTTGTCTGCCTATTTGATATGATCTGCCGGTAGAGGTATATGAAGTAGGGTACCAGCTCGCTGTGAAGGCTCCCCTTCTGTCTGTGCATTAAGTGTGACAACTCTCATGGGCTCTATGTGAGAGTCAGGTCTATGATCCTTCGCTTGCTGCGCAGTTTTCATCGGAGAAGTTGCCTTTGGTAGTCTGTCTATAAGGAGCTGCAGCTCACTCTCCGATAATGCTTTCTCTATGAGAGGTTGAAATAGACCCTCTATTCTTGTAAGAAATGCATCCCATTTGTCAGGTAGGGGATTACCTCTCATGGTGGCTGTAATGCTCGGTAGTCTTTATTTTTTCTAGTATGTTACGTAGGCATCCACTGTCAACAGCAAAGTTTTATTTAGTTGTAAGCACTCTTGCGTGTCAGAAGTATGTAGTTGTAAGAACAGCTCCGGTCAGACACCCCAGAGAGTCCGGGGGGGAGGCGCCGCCTGTAAGTTTGCCACGACTACAGGCCTCAGGTGTCCTTTTCCGACCCTGGGGTCATTAATACAGCAATCAAGGAAAATTAGTGTAAATGTTCTTTAGTATTCACGAAACCTGTCGTGTGGGCTCTTAATGCTGTGTGAATCAAGCAATAATTGGCAAATTATTAGCTCTTCTCCCGGAGCACTAGAAAAATGCGACTGCTCAGAGTCACTTCTTGGACACGCCCCCCGGAATGTAATTTTATACCGACTTATGATGTGTATTGCCGACCTAAAGTTGCAAGTTATAATGTAACCAAATAGTTTAGACACAAAAAAGTTTAGATGCAGGAAGTTGTCTTATGTAACAATGAACTGTAAAAATGGGCGTGGAATACCTAAGATTCGAATGGTTTACGTTTAAACAGAGGATCCCCGCAAAAGAACTATGCACTGTCCGTAAGTCTTGAAAAAGTCTGCAGAAGCCGGACGAAATGCGTAGACGGCGTAGGACCGCAGTCACCAACAGCACCGCTGCAAGGAGAAGCATAAAAAAAGACGCTCAATACTAAGACGATCAGTAACGGTGCTCACACGCCAGAGAGGGACAGAAGTAAGGAGCTGGAAACAGCTGTTGCCAAGTTGAAAGCCGGGAACTGTGTGTTGTTCAAGAGGCGCCTGTTTAATTTAAATTCTTGTAAGTGCAATTTGTATGCTTGCGCAATGTGGAAACATTAAAACTTTTACCGTGAGTCGTGGCTGCGCTCTCTCTTCTTTTGTTTTGTAGTTACTCTGTAGTCTGATACACTCCTTAGTGTTCAGTGAACTGTGCAGCAGCGCCACACTCGCAAGGAAGCAGGGGAGATTCCAACAAGCAGGAACGAAGGATTTCTGAGAATTTCTATTTTCTACCATACTCCCTGAGACATTAAGGTGAGAAAAGATCAGTATATTCACATTTACGAATATTATTCACTAGGTGAAACAATATATTTCTATTTGTCCGGCTTCTGCAGACTTTTTCAAGACTTACGGACAGTGCATAGTTCTTTTGCGGGGATCCTCTGTTTAAACGTAAACCAATCGTGTCTTAGGTATTCCACGCCCATTTTTACAGTTCATTGTTACATAAAATTGGTATTTGTGTGGTTTCTCAAAGCTACATATGGCCTAAAATGTGATAAAAGGTGCTTACTGGGTATAACAAGATATTGTGTACAGCAAGATTTTGTGTGTAATAGGATTTAATACACCGTTAGTAGCCTTAAAGGTTTAATATTTGTTATTTTATTTAAAGTGTAAGCTTATTATAGAATTTAATGGTTAGTGCAGTTTTTTAGAAGTAAGTAATTTAATTGGTAGTTTAATGTAATTTTAGTATAATAGTTAGGGTAGGTTAATTAATAGTTTAATATAGTTTATTTTAATTCTATAGGTAAGTTTAAATTTTTTATAAGATAGGGATGTTGTAATTTTAATGTAAAGTTAGTGGGTTGTTATGTTTAGGGGTTAATGGCTTAATTTAGTTTATGGCGATGTGGGGGGCTGGCGGTTTAGGGGTTAATAGGTTTAATTAGTGGTAGTTATGTGGGAGGCCAGGGGTTTAGAGGTTAATACATTTATTTAGTTGTGGTGGGGTCCGGGAGCGGCGGAATAGGGGTTAATACATTTATTTAGTTGCGGTGGGGTCCAGGAGCGGCGGAATAGGGGTTAATAATATTATGTAGGTGGCGGCGATGTCAGGGTGGCAGATTAGGGGTGTTTAGACTCGGAGCTTATGTTAGGGTGTTAGGTGTAAACGTTACTGGTTTTCTACCATAGAAATCAATGGGATATCATGCAGCAGTGAACATAAGCTTTTTCGCTGCTTTCAGACTCCCATTGATTCCTATGACATCCGCTGCTTCCAGGGTGGCGGATTGAAAACCAGGTACGCTGGGCCGAAATAGCCGCAAGCGTACCGGTTAACTATTTAATAACTATTAAAAAGTGTCAAATAGTGCTGAATGTGTATTCGGAACATCTGTAATGACGTAAGCATTGATCTGTGTCAGATTGAGACCGGCGAATCGTATGTTACGTCACAGATTTGCTTCATTCTCTGGATATCCTTTTTCTAAGGAGCAGCTATGCAGTAGTGGGAGGTAAATGAACATATCTGATGAACCAATGAAAAGAGGCATCTATGTGGGGCTGCCAATCAGCACTAGTTCCCAGTAATGCTTCTTAACCTACTTAGGTATGATTTTCAACTAAAGATATCAAGAGAATGAAGCAAATTCAATAAAATAAGTAAATTGGAAAGTTTAAAATCACATGTTCTCTCTGAATTATGAAAGAAAACAATTAGGTTTCATGTCCCTTTAATAATATAGGGGATAGAACTTTCCTCACATTACTGGTCTGTATAACATATTTTATCCCCTATCCCCTAAACCAATCCTATAATATAAAAGGCCAAGTGTGTTTGTCCGAAGCTGTCATGCGCAGTAGAGACAGCGTGAGGACAAACACACCTGGCCTTAGAGTCTACCTGATCTGCTGTCAGCGGCGTGACAACGGTGGGCGTCAGTAGGCGTGGCCGGGTGTGGTCGCTCAAGAGAGAGACAGACCAAAAAAGAGGGGGAGAGAGGGGGAGAGAGCAAAAGAGACGGGAAAGAGCAAAAGAGAGGGGAGAGGGAGCAAAAGAGAGGGAAAAGAGCAAAAGAGAGGGGAGAGAGAGCAAAAGAGAGGGTATAGAGCAAAGGGAGGGAAGAGAGAACAAAAGAGAGGGGGAGAGAGAGAGAGCAAAAGAGAAGAGGAGAGAGAGCAAAAGAGAGGGGGAGAGAGAAAAATAGAGGGGGGAAGAGAGAGAGCAAAAGAGAGGGGGAGAGAGAGCAAAAGAGAGGGGGAGAAAGAGAAAGAGAGGGGGAGAGAGAGCAAAAGAGAGGGGGAGAGAGAGCAAAAGAGAGGGGGAAGAGAGAGAGCAAAAGAGAGGGGGGAGAGAGAACAAAAGAGAAGGGGGAGAGAATGCAAAAGAAAGGGGGAGAGAGAGCAAAAGAGAGGGGAGAGAGAGGGGGGAGAGAGAGAGTGAGGGGAGAGAGAGTGGGGGGAGAGAAAGAGCAAAAGAGGGGGAGAGAGAGCAAAAGAGAAGGGGGAGAGAGAGAGGGGAGGTAGAGCAGAAGAGAGGGGGCAGAGAGGGAGAGAGCAAAAGAAAGGGTGGAGAGAGAGCAAAAGAGAGGGGGAGAAAGAAAGCAAAAGAGAGGGGGAAGCGAGAGAGCAAAAGAGAGGGGGAGAGAGCGAGCAAAAGAGTGGGAGAGAGAGTGAAAAAGAGAGGGGGGAGAGAGAGCAAAAGAGAGGAAGGAAAGAGAGAGAGAGAAAGATGGAGATAGAGAGAGCAAAAGAGAGGGGGAGAGAGAGAGCAAAAGAGAGGGGGAGAGAGAGATCAAATGAGAGGGGAGAGAGACTACAAAAGAGAGGGGGGAGAGAGAGCAAAAGAGAGGAAGGAAAGAGAGAGAGAGAAAGATGGAGATAGAGAGAGCAAAAGAGAGGGGGAGAGAAAGAGAAAAAGAGAGGGGGAGAGAGAGGTAGCAAAAGAAAGGGGAGAGAGAAAGCGCAAAAGAGAGGGGGGAAGAGAGAGCAAAATAGAAGGGGGGAGAGAGAGAGCAAAAGAAAGGGGGAGAGAGTGCAAAAGAGAGGGGGAGAGAGAGAAAAAGAGAGGGAAGAGAGAGAGTGGGGGAGAGAGAGCAAAAGAGGGGGAGAGAGAGAGCAAAAGAGAGGGGGTAGAGAGAGAGAGGGGGGAGAGAGACAAAGAGAGAGGGGGGGAGAGAGGGGGTAGAGTGACGGGGGTAGAGTAAAAGAGAGGGAGAGAGAGAGAGGGGGAGAGAGAGATAAAAAGAGAGGGGGGAGAGAGCAAAAGAGTGGGAGAGAGTGCAAAAGAGAGGGAGAGAGTGCAAAAGAGAGGGGGAGAGAGAGCAAAAGAGAGGAAGGAGAGAGAGAGAGGAGGGGGAGATAGAGAGAGCAAAAGAGAGGGGAAGAGAGAAAGAGCAAAAGAGAGGGGGAGAGAGAAAGAGCAAAAGAGAGGGGAGAGAAAAAAAGAGCAAAAGAGAGGGGAGAATGAGAGATTGCAAAACAGAGGGGGAGAGAGAAAGAGAGGGAGAGAGAGAGAGCAAAAGAGAGGGGGAGAGAGCAAAAGAGAGGGGGAGAGTGAGAGAGCAAAAGAGAGGGGGGAAAGAAAGCAAAGAGAGGGGGGAGAAGGAGCAAAAGAGAGGAGAAAGAGCAAAAGAGAGGGAAGAGAGCAAAGAGAGGGGGGGACAGAGAGCAAAATAGAGGGGGAGAGAGAGCAAAAGAAGGCGGGGAGAAAGAGAGCAAAAGAGAGGGGGGGAGAAAGAGCAAAAGAGAGGTGGAGCGGGAGAGAGCGCAAAAGAGAGGGGGAGAGAAAGCAAAAGAGAGGGGGAGAGAGAGCAAAAGAGAGGGGGAGAGAGAAAGCAAAAGAGAGGGGGGGAGAGAGCAAGGTGTGGGACCGCTATACTGCAAAAATTGGCCCGTGTGAACGGGCTTTAGGACTAGTATTTAATAATAGCTTATTGTAGAGCACCCAATAAGGGCTAGATTACAAGGGGATCTGAACTCCAAATCAAGCAGCAATATCGCTGAAAGTAAACTTTTTGCGCATGGGTTGCCAAGCATGTTAATAGTTAAAAGCATTTTTTTGTGCACAAGCGAAACCCGACACACACGCAAACTTCAGGACTCTAGATACCGCAACCGTGTAAACTTCTCCCCATAAACGTCAATGGAGGTCGCCATAGTAAAAACAAACCTAACCAAGTGCGCTATACCAGAAGGTAGTTATGCATATTTTACATTCCAATGTTCTTCACATAGTATAAAATGTTATATATATATATATATATATATATATATATATACAGTATCTCACAAAAGTGAGTACACCCCTCACATTTTTGTAAATTTTTTATTATATCTTTTCATGTGATAACACTGAAGAAATGACACTTTGCTACAATGTAAAGTAGTGAGTGTACAGTGTGTATAACAGTGTACATGTGCTGTCCCCTCAAAATAACTCAACACACAGCCATTAATGTTGAAAACCGTTGGCAACAAAACACCCTTAAGTGGAAATGCCCAAATTGGGCCCAATTAGCCATTTTTCCTCCCCGGTTTCATGTGACTCGTTAGTGTTACAAGGTCTTAGGTGTAAATGGGGAGCAGGTGTGTTAAATTTGGTGTTATCTCTCTCACACTCTCTCATACTGGTCACTGGAAGTTCAACATTGCACTTCATGGCAAAGAACTGTCTAAGGATCTAAAAAAAAATGTGTTGCTCTACATAAAGATGGCCTAGGCTATAAGAAGATTGCCAAGACCCTGAAACTGAGCTGCAGCACAGTGGGCAAGACAATACAGCGGTTTCACAGGACAGGTTCCACTCAGAACAGGCCTCGCCATAGTCGACCAAAGAAGTTGAGTGCACGTGCTTAGCATTATATCCACAGATTGTCTTTGGGAAATAGACGTATGAGTGCTGCCAGCATGGCTGCAGAGGTTGAATGGGTGGGGGTCAGCATGTCAGTGCTCAGACCATCTGCCGTACACTGAATCAAATTGGTCTGCATGGCTGTAGTCCCAGAAGGAAGCCTCTTCTAAAGATGATGCACAAGAAAGCCTGTAAACAGTTTGCTGAAGACAAGCAGAATGAGGACATGGATTACTGGAAGATAAACTTATTTGGTTTAGATGGTGTCAAGGGTGTGTGGCGGCAACCAGGTGAGGAGTACAAAGACAAGTGTGTCTTGCCTACAGTCAAGCATGGTGGTGGGAGTGTCATGGTCTGGGCCTGCATGAGTGCTGCCGGCACTGGGGAGCTACAGTTCATTAAGGGAACCATGAATGCCAACATGTACTGTGACATACTGAAGCAGAGAATGATCCCCTCCCTTCGGAGACTGGGCCCAAACACACCTCCAAGATGACCACTGCCTTGCTAAAGATGCTGAGGGTAAAGGTGATGGACTGGCCAAGCATGTCTCCAGACCTAAACCCTATTGAGCATCTGTGGGGCATCCTCAAACGGAAGGTGGGGGAGCGCAAGGTCTCTAACATCCACCAGCTCCGTGATGTCGTCATGGAGGAGTGGAAGAGGACTCCAGTGGCAACCTGTGAAGCTCTGGTGAACTCCATGCCCAAGAGGGTTAAGGCAGTGCTAGAAAATAATGGTGGCCACACCAAATATTGACACTTTGGGCCCAATTTGGACATTTCCACTTAGGGGTTTACTCACTTTTGTTGCCAATGGTTTAGTTGTTAATGGCTGTGTGTTGAGTTATTTTGAGGGGACAGCAAATTTACACTGATATACAGGCTGTACACTCACTACTTTACATTGTAGCAAAGTGTCATCTCTTCAGTGTTGTCACATTAAAAGATATAATAAAATATTTACAAACATGTAAGGGGTGTATTCACTTTTGTGAGATACTGTATATACTGTATATATATGATTAATACTTTGTAAAATATATATCTATATCTATCTATCTATCTATCTATCTATCTATCTATATATCTATATACAGTATGTGTATATATGTGTATATATATATATATATATATATATATACAGTATATATATATATATATATATATATATATATATATATATATATATATATATATATATATATATATATATATATATATTAATATATATTTAAAAATATATTTCCCCTATGGGAGGAACACTGGAATGTAAAATATGTACAGTAAATATATAGTAAAACAGTAAAACACATTATTAAATATGAATTTTTTAACAGCAATTGTTAAGGTTACCAACGACCTACTTACAGCAAAATCGAAAGGCCACTTCTCTCTGCTTATCCTCCTTGATCTGTCTGCAGCCTTTAATGCTGTTGACCACCACCTTTTGCTCCAAAACATCCAATCCTTCAGCCTTCTCCGGGACATCCTCTGCCTCGTTATCACTTTCTGTTGAGTACCGCAAGGCTCTCTCCCTGGTCCACATTTCTTCTCAATCTACACGTCATAATTAGGTTCGTTAATAGTCCTATGGGTTTCAATTTCATTTGTATGCCGATGACACCAAAATCTACCTATCTGCACCAGACCTAACCCGTGTCACTAACTATCTTTCTCATATCTCATTCTGGATGTCCTCTCACTACCTTAAAGGGACATTGAACTAAATTTTTTTCTTTTGTGATTCAGATAGTGCATGACATTTTAAGCAACTTTTTAATTTACTCCTATTATCAAATTTTCTTTATTTTCTTGGTATCTTTATTTGAATTTCAGGAATGTAAGTTTAGATGCCGGCCCATTTTTGGTGAACAACCTGGGTTGTCCTTGCTGATTGGTGAATAAATTCATGCACCAATAAAAAAGTGCTGTCCAGAGTACTGAACCAAAAAAAAAAGCTTAGATGCCTTCTTTTTCAAATAAAGATAGCAAGAGAACGAAGAAAAATTGATGATAGGAGTAAATGAGAAAGTTGCTTAAAATTGCATGCAGTCTGGGTTTTTTCCCTGCTTTGTTTGCCATGTGCTGCAGGCAGCAATTTTACTCACCTCTCTTGCTGACTCTGGTGCATACTGTGTGATGCTGCTCATTTCCTGCACTTCCTTTTATGGCCAGACTGGTGTACATCATCTGTGTGATACAGGATGCAATCTCAGAATTGTGATGTCATCATTTATTATTTGAAGGGCCTCTGTTCACTATGCTTTGCTCTTGCGTTGTCTCAGACCTGTTTGCGAGAGCTCCTGTTTATTATCTGGCTGTCTGATGTCCCTCCTGGTTCCTGATCCCTGGCTTGTTCCTGACTCTGCTGTTCTCCTTGTTCCTGATTCCGGCTCGTCTGACTACTCGCTTTGGCTCCTGACTCGGCTCGTCTGACTTCCAGCTCTGTTTTTGATTCCTGGCTTGTTATTTGACTTGTGGACTTTTTATTATTTTTTGCTATTAATAAAGGTGTGATTATTTTTGCACTTTTCGTCTCAGTCTGATTCCTGGCACCCTGACACATGCTTTATCTGAATCACGAAAGAAAAAAAATTGGGTTCAGTGTCCCTTTAAGTTAAATCTCTCCAAAACTGAGTTCCTTATTCCCCCCCCTTCTTCCAAAATCTCCACCCCTTAATTCTCTATAACTGTTGATAACTCCATCATTACCCCTACCCCGCATGCCCGACTTCTTAGGATCACACTTGACTCAGATCTTTCTTTCACTCCTCACATTAAGTCCTTGGCTAAACCCTGCCACTTTCACCTTAAAAACATCTCTAAAATTAGACATTTCCTTACACAAGACACAACTAAGATTTTAATCCCCTCTCTCATCCTTTCCTGCATCGACTACTGTCACTCCATCCTCTCTTGTCTCCCTAGCTGCCGCCAGCTCCTTTACAATCCATAATGAATGCCTCTGCCAGGCTCATCTTCCTTACATGTCGCTCTTTATCTGCTGCACCTCTCTGCCAATCCCTCCACTGGCTTCCTCTTGCCTCCAGGATTAAACACAACATTCTGACATAAAAGCCCTCAACTGCACTGCTCCCCCTATATCTCAGACCTTATCTCTAGATACTTTGCCTCCCTTCCCCTTCAATCTGCTCACAACCTCCTACTCTCCTTCTATCTTGTTACCTCCTCACATTCCCGTTTTCAGGACTTCTCCAGACTGGCTCCTATCTCATGGAACTCTCTGCGTCACTCCACAAGACTCTCCCCTAGTTTTGAAAGCTTCAAGCATTCCCTAAAGACTCTACTATTCAGGGATACATATAACCTACACTAACTCCATTGCTATCCCCTTGAACCTCCTTAGCATGTAAGCCTATGAGCCCAGCTGTTTGTAGATCACCTTCATAAGAGCTGAATACAACAGTGCAACACTCAGCAGGGCCCTCTACCCATTTAGATAGCAAAGTGAAATATTTATTTGAGGTCCCGAAACGTCACTAAATAAATATTTCACTTTGATATCTAAAGTCCAGTGAGTGCTTCACTTTGTTTCTTGCTGTATACTCCTCAAGAGCACCCTGGCAGTTGCAGGATGGTGGTGAGAGTGCATATACCTTTGAACTTTTGTTTTTATATATATATATATATATATATATATATATATATATATATATATATATATATATATATATATATATATATATATACAGGGAGTGCAGAATTATTAGGCAAGTTGTATTTTTGAGGATTAATTTTATTATTGAACAACAACCATGTTCTCAATGAACCCAAAAAACTCATTAATATCAAAGCTGAATATTTTTGGAAGTAGTTTTTAGTTTGTTTTTAGTTTTAGCTATTTTAGGGGGATATCTGTGTGTGCAGGTGACTATTACTGTGCATAATTATTAGGCAACCTAACAAAAAACAAATATATACCCATTTCAATTATTTATTTTTACCAGTGAAACCAATATAACATCTCAACATTCACAAATATACATTTCTGACATTCAAAAACAAAACAAAATCAAATCAGTGACCAATATAGCCACCTTTCTTTGCAAGGACACTCAAAAGCCTGCCATCCATGGATTCTGTCAGTGTTTTGATCTGTTCACCATCAACATTGCGTGCAGCAGCAACCACAGCCTCCCAGACACTGTTCAGAGAGGTGTACTGTTTTCCCTCCTTGTAAATCTCACATTTGATGATGGACCAAATGTTCTCAATGGGGTTCAGATCAGGTGAACAAGGAGGCCATGTCATTAGATTTTCTTCTTTTATACCCTTTCTTGCCAGCCACGCTGTGGAGTACTTGGACGCGTGTGATGGAGCATTGTCCTGCATGAAAATCATGTTTTTCTTGAAGGATGCAGACTTCTTCCTGTACCACTGCTTGAAGAAGGTGTCTTCCAGAAACTGGCAGAAGGACTGGGAGTTGAGCTTGACTCCATCCTCAACCCGAAAAGGCCCCACAAGCTCATCTTTGATGATACCAGCCGAAACTAGTACTCCACCTCCACCTTGCTGGCGTCTGAGTCGGACTGGAGCTCTCTGCCCTTTACCAATCAAGCCACGAGCCCATCCATCTGGCCCATCAAGACTCACTCTCATTTCATCAGTCCATAAAACCTTAGAAAAATCAGTCTTGAGATATTTCTTGGCCCAGTCTTGACGTTTCAGCTTGTGTGTCTTGTTCAGTGGTGGTCGTCTTTCAGCCTTTCTTACCTTGGCCATGTCTCTGAGTATTGCACACCTTGTGCTTTTGGGCACTCCAGTGATGTTGCAGCTCTGAAATATGGCCAAACTGGTGGCAAGTGGCATCTTGGCAGCTGCACGCTTGACTTTTCTCAGTTCATGGGCAGTTATTTTGCGCCTTGGTATTTCCACACGCCTCTTGCGACCCTGTTGACTATTTTGAATGAAACGCTTGATTGTTCGATGATCACGCTTCAGAAGCTTTGCAATTTTAAGAGTGCTGCATCCCTCTGCAAGATATCTCACTATTTTTGACTTTTCTGAGCCTGTCAAGTCCTTCTTTTGACCCATTTTGCCAAAGGAAAGGAAGTTGCCTAATAATTATGCACACCTGATATAGGGTGTTGATGTCATTAGACCACACCCATTCTCATTACAGAGATGCACATCACCTAATATGCTTAATTGGTAGTAGGCTTTCGAGCATATACAGCTTGGAGTAAGACAACATGCATAAAGAGGATGATGTGGTCAAAATACTCATTTGCCTAATAATTCTGCACTCCCTGCATATATATATATATATATATATATATATATAGATACAGGTGTATATATGTGTTTATATGTGTATATATGTGTTTGCATGTGTATATATATGTATGTACAGGGAGTGCAGAATTATTAGGCAAATGAGTATTTTGACCACATCATCCTCTTTATGCATGTTGTCTTACTCCAAGCTGTATAGGCTTGAAAACCTACTACCAATTAAACATATTAGGTGATGTGCATCTCTGTAATGAGAATGGGTGTGGTCTAATGACATCAACACCCTATATCAGGTGTGCATAATTATTAGGCAACTTCCTTTCCTTTGGCAAAATGGGTCAAAAGAAGGACTTGACTGGCTCAGAAAAGTCAAAAATAGTGAGATATCTTGCAGAGGGATGCAGCACTCTTAAAATTGCAAAGCTTCTGAAGCGTGATCATTGAACAATCAAGCGTTTCATTCAAAATAGTCAACAGGGTCGCAAGAAGCGTGTGGAAAAACCAAGGCGCAAAATAACTGCCCATGAACTGAGAAAAGTCAAGCGTGCAGCTGCCAAGATGCCACTTGCCACCAGTTTGGCCATATTTCAGAGCTGCAACATCACTGGAGTGCCCAAAAGCACAAGGTGTGCAATACTCAGAGACATAGCCAAGGTAAGAAAGGCTGAAAGACGACCACCACTGAACAAGACACACAAGCTGAAACGTCAAGACTGGGCCAAGAAATATCTCAAGACTGATTTTTCTAAGGTTTTATGGACTGATGAAATGAAAGTGAGTCTTGATGGGCCAGATGGATGGGCCCGTGGCTGGATTGGTAAAGGGCAGAGAGCTCCAGTCCGACTCAGACGCCAGCAAGGTGGAGAGGGAGTACTGGTTTGGGCTGGTATCATCAAAGATGAGCTTGTGGGGCCTTTTCGGGTTGAGGATGGAGTCAAGCTCAACTCCCAGTCCTACTGCCAGTTTCTGGAAGACACCTTCTTCAAGCAGTGGTACAGGAAGAAGTCTGCATCCTTCAAGAAAAACATGATTTTCATGCAGGACAATGCTCCATCACACGCGTCCAAGTACTCCACAGCGTGGCTGGCAAGAAAGGGTATAAAAGAAGAAAATCTAATGACATGGCCTCCTTGTTCACCTGATCTGAACCCCATTGAGAACCTGTGGTCCATCATCAAATGTGAGATTTACAAGGAGGGAAAACAGTACACCTCTCTGAACAGTGTCTGGGAGGCTGTGGTTGCTGCTGCACGCAATGTTGATGGTGAACAGATCAAAACACTGACAGAATCCATGGATGGCAGGCTTTTGAGTGTCCTTGCAAAGAAAGGTGGCTATATTGGTCACTGATTTGATTTTGTTTTGTTTTTGAATGTCAGAAATGTATATTTGTGAATGTTGAGATGTTATATTGGTTTCACTGGTAAAAATAAATAATTGAAATGGGTATATATTTGTTTTTTGTTAAGTTGCCTAATAATTATGCACAGTAATAGTCACCTGCACACACAGATATCCCCCTAAAATAGCTAAAACTAAAAACAAACTAAAAACTACTTCCAAAAATATTCAGCTTTGATATTAATGAGTTTTTTGGGTTCATTGAGAACATGGTTGTTGTTCAATAATAAAATGAATCCTCAAAAATACAACTTTCCTAATAATTCTGCACTCCCTGTATATACTTATATTTAAATACATAAATGAATATTTACAGTATATTCAAATATATGTATATATATATATATATATATATATATATATATGTACTGTATATATTTACACACTCATATGTATATTTAGACATGTATATGTCTATGTACATTATATTTATATATATATATATATATATATATATATATATATATATATATATATGCCTTTCTAGTCAAACACCTTGTCATGTACGATATACCAGTGATGGCTAACCTTGGCATGCCTGATGTTTCGGAACTACATTTTCCATGACGCTTAATTAGAGTGCCTAAGCATCATGGGAAATGTACTTTCAAAACATCTTCGGTGCCAAGGTTAGCCATCAATGCCATATACCTTTGAACCCTTATACAAAAATATATAATATTTTTATGAATAATTTTTGTTAGATAGTGGATATAGGAGTGTAAATGGTAATGTATTTATGTTGTGTTTGGTGCCACTTTGTTTTAGCCCTAACCCTTTGCGCGAGGTCTTCAGTCTCGCTAACCCTAGAAGAACAAATTTAGTTTGTGCTTGTGCTGTCGCATTTACTTTCAGCTTGTAATACTGTGCTAAAGTTAACGCTGTCATGATATTTATATCACGACTTGCGCTACACTTAGCATGCCACTTGTAATCTAGCCCAAAATATTTTACGTTGCTAAAATTTAACCCACTTTGCCTCGTTGAGTCAGGAGTAACTGACATTTTCTTAAAAAAAAAATAAGAATCTGTCCTATGTAACAATAAAGTAGCATTTGTACAAAAAACATTAAGTAATTGCTACACATAATGATGTATTCAAATCAAGTTAGTTTGAGAATAATTAGTAAATATTTATATTAGTTACTTAAATGTTGAAGAAATAAATATAAAGTTTTTGTTTTGTTAAAGAACTGGGCACTACCATATTGTTACCTAGGTTTCCCTTATCTTATCTCTTCTGCTGAGGACAATTATCGGCATATTTGAGTTAATAAAGTGCACAAGCAATGGCTCTGTTGAATATAGCAATATTAAAGAAACTTTTTGCTCTGTGACAGGGTAACTTTATCCAGCGGCTGACCTAATGAAAACAGGGCCGTGGTGCAAGCATTTTTTTGGGCCCCTTAAAACATCTTAAATTTGCATAAAAGCATATTTTAAAAAATCAACCTACAAGAAAGTAACTGCCCTGGTTCTCAAGACTGTGGTCACAGCCTGGTCCCACATGTGACACACTAACCGTTTCATGAGAATTACACAAGACCCTTAATTAAAAGATTTTTATCAGCTTAAAAAGGTTGGACAAAAACATACATTTACATTGATAGTGTCACGCTCAAAGGAGCAGGTTCAGGAGCTTGGAGCTTATGTGTTGACGTGACAGACTTAGTCCCCTCATGAGCACTAAAAGGGGCCAGTGGTATGGGATTCTTTATGGTACTACCCCTTTTAGGCATGTTTGAGACAACAGGCAGGCATTGCAAGTTTTATTATACAGGAAACAGGATTAGGCAGCAGTAATGCCCACACCAGAGCTGGAGTCAGAAGTAGTGCACTCTAGAGGACTGGAATGCCCACAACAGGCAGGGCTAGCGTACAGGAGCAGGGTACAAGTGCTTGCCAGGCGCCCTCCACAGGGCTGGGGTATAGGAGCAGGGAAGCAGAGCTTGGCAGATGCCCTCTACAGGGTGTGGATACTGGAACAGGATACCGGTGCTTGGCAGACACCCTCTGAAGTGCTTGGGTACAGGATCAGGATACCACTGAGAAAAGAAGAGATACTAGATACACTGGTAGCAGAGACAGACTAGTAACCAGAGAGAAGTTAGAAGTCAGGGCACCGTTCTCATTGGAGAAGGGGGGTACCTGGTAGCATCTCAGGTACCTCTGCCCAACCTGCTTACTTTAACATATTTAACTTTTGAGTAAGTTAGTGTTTTAAAAAAACGTGCCAGACACAAATCAGCTGAGCTGCTTCATGCCCCCCTCCCCCCGCACTCGGGCCCCAATGCCACTGCACTACCTGCACTGCCAGTAGCTCTGCCCCTGACTTTATAAGTCCATTTAAAACTGATAAAGGAGTATAAAAGCACAAGGAGAAAATGCTTCCTTTAGAGCCAGCCCATAAATTTAGGGGACATAAACTTTTGGCCATCCCTGTGAGATATATATATCCACTGGATTAGTATTTTACAGATGTGAAGGCTAGAAAGGGTCCAACAGCACTAAGCTAAATTTTAGAGACATAGGGGCTGTTTTACCAAGCAGTCAATTGGCCCCAATGCATCTGTTTCTTAAGACCGCTGCTCCTTAACTCATACGATCGGGTTTATTGACACCCCCTGCTAGCGGCTAATCTGCAGGGGGCAGCATTGCACAAGCAGTTCACCAGAACTGCTTATGCAATGTTAAATGCAGGCAGCGTATGCTGTCGGAATTCAGTGATGTCTGGAGGACATGATCCGCTACAGCGGATCATGTCCGCCAAACATTGATAAATCAGCCCCCTAGAACTTAAATTTGAAATGTAAAGTAGTGCACTTCAAATTTGCATAGAAGCATATGTGCGATATGCGATGTCCTCACACTATCTCCTCTCCAAGTCAATCTGTCTAAAAATGAACTGCTTCTTATTCCCCCCTCTTCGAAACGTCCTATACCTGACATTTTTCTGACATTTGGAGACTCAACCCAGGTCTGCTGTTTTGGGGTCAAACTTTACTCTGAACTCACATTCACTCCCCATACACAAGCGCTCACCAAATACTGCCGCACACACCTGCGTAACATTTCCATAACTCGACCCTTCCTTACTCAAGAAACTACAAAAATAATAACTCTTTCCCTCATTTTTTCACACATTGACTACTGCAGTCTGCTTCTAAATGACCTTCCCAATCACCGCCATCCCCTCCCTTCAATCTATTATGAATGCTTCAGCTAGAATCATCCACATAAGTCGTCAATCCACATCAGCTGCTCCGCTCTGCCCATCTCTACACTGGCTACTCGTACACTTTAGAATACAATTCAAAGTATTAATCCTAGCCTATAGCACTCAACAACCTCGTTCCTAACTAAATGTCCTCTCTTATATCCAAATACTCCCCAACATGTCCTCTTCTATCAACCTCTGACCTATGTCTCTCCACTCCTATTATCTATACATCCCTCGTTCACATCCAAGACTTTGCACACACTGCTCCTGAACCCACCTATTCAGAGAAGCTTACCTTCTTCCCCCTGCTTTTCATCCTAACCATAATTAATCTTAAAGTGCCTTGACTCACTGCTGCTACTACAATCCATGTGACAAGCTATCACAAACCTTATTTCTCTGCACCCTCAACTTATAGACTGTAAGCTCATTGGAGCAGGGCCCTTGTCCTCCTGTACTAGATGTGTATAGTCTGTTATGTTTTTATATGATTTTGTATCTTATCACAAACCCTAGTAATTGTATATCCCTGTCACTGTACCCAGTGCTACAGAATTTTGAGGCGCTAACAAATATATTATTATAAATAAATAAATAAAATATGTATCCAAAAATGCATTATCAGAGATTCTGTGATGTTTACTGTGTACATTAACAGATGAGCATATGCTGTAATGCCACATTTGTGACTGCTATAAATAATTGACCAGCCGTAAACAATATGTACCTAGGGATAACCTATGTGTTTTGTTTTGTTTTATTTTATTTAGTGGAACTGACTCTTGGAATTGACAGGGGTTGACACTTCTCAAATATCGCAAATTATGAATGAGTCTAGCCACTAAGTTTAATTGTTTTAAATAAAATAGGCCCATATGGGTCCTTAATTACTGACATCTCATCCAGTACTTAGCCTTTAAGGCTAATAAAGGTCCATTGTATTCAAAAATGTAAAATTGGTTGCTGGATTCATTCATAAAAACCACTCATATCACAATGAACAGTCGTTAATAGGGCACCTGGATGTATCCAGGGAAACTGTACAAAGGGCCACACACAGAATGACATCATATTACACACACAACATTGCAGGAGTGGTATTCTTAATCATTAACTGGCTTTTATATTGTCACATACAGATTACATGTACTGATAATTGAGTTGGAAACCTTGTCATGTGTAAAGGGGTGAATAACTGATGTGGACATTACTTTTATAGAGGCTCATAATTTGTGAGCATATAGAATGAAAATGTATAAGGTGATCAATGGTATCACAGAATATGTGTGAAAGAACAATCACCTAGATTACGAGTTTTGCGTTAGAGGCTATGCGGTGCTAATGAGCAGTTTTCGCTCACTTACCTACAGCGCTGGTATTACAAGTTCTAAAAAACCCGTCGTTAAAATACAAGAAGTGAGCGTTGAGCAAAATTTTGCTCATTACCGCACTCCAATACCAGCGCTGCTTAAGTCAGCGGTGAGCTGGTGTAACGTGCTTGTGCACGATTTCCCCATAGGAATCAATGGGAAGAGCCGGCTGAAAAAAAAGTCGAACACCGGCAAAAAAGCAGCTTAAAACTCAGTAACGCAGCCCCATTGATTCCTATGGGGAAATACATTTTATGTCTACACCAAACACCCTACCGTGAACACCGAGTCTAAACACCCCTAATCTTACACTTATTAACCCCTAATCTGCCGCCCCCGACATCACTGACACCTATATTATAATTATTAACTGCTAATCTGCCACTCCGGACACCGCCACCACCTACATTTTACTTATGAACCCCTAATCTGCTGCCCCCATCATCGCCGCCACCTACATTATATTTATTAACCCCTAATCTGCCGCTCCAATGTCGCCGCCACCTACCTACACTTAGTAACCCCTAATCTGTCACCACCAACGTCGCCGCCACTATAAAAAATATATTAACCCCTAAACCGCCGCACTCCCGCCTCACAAACATTAGTTAAATATTATTAACCCCTAATCTGCAGTCCCTAACATCGCCACCACCTACCTACATGTATTAACCCCTAATCTGCCACCCCCAACGTCGCCGCCACTATATTAAAGTTATTAACCCCTAAACCTAACACCCACTAACTTAAATATAATTTAAATAAATCTAAATAAATATTCCTATCATTAACTAAATAATTCCTATTTAAAACTAAATACTTACCTGTAAAATAAACCCTAAGCTAGCTACAATATAACTAACAGTTACATTGTATCTATTTTAGGATTTATTTTTATTTTACAGGCAAGTTTGTATTTATTTTAACTAGGTAGAATAGTTATTTAATAGTTATTAACTATTTAATAACTACCTAGCTAAAATAAATACAAATTTACCTGTAAAATAAAACCTAACCTAAGTTACACTAACACCTAACACTACACTATAATTAAATAAATTAACTAAATTAAATACAATTACCCAAATTAAAATTAAATTAGCTAAAGTACAAAAAAAATCAAACACTAAATTACAGAAAATAATAAACAAATTACAGAAATTTAAACTAATTACACCTAATCTAATAGCCCTATTAAAATAAACCCCCCCCTCAAAAAAAAACCCTAGCCTAAACTAAACTACCAATAGCGCTAAAAGGGCCTTTTGCGGGGCATTGCCCAAAAGTAATCAGCTTTTACCTGTAAAAAAAAATACAAACAACCCCCCCAACAGTAAAACCCACCACCCACACAACCAACCCCCCAAATAAAATACTATCTAAAAAAAACTAAGCTCCCCATTGCCCTGAAAATGGCTTTTGGATGGGCATTGCCCTTAAAAGAGCAGTTAGCTCTTTTGCCGCCCAAACCCTAATCTAAAAAATAAAACCCACCCAATACACCCCTAAAAAAACTAACACTAAGCCCCTGAAGATCGACTTACCGGGAGAAGTCTTCATCCAAGCCGGGCAGAAGTGGTCCTCCAGATGAGCAGAAGTCTTCATCCAAGCCGGGCAGAAGTGGTCCTCAAGACGGGCAGAAGTCTTCATCCAGACGGCATCTTCTATCTTCATCCATCCGGCGCGGAGCGGGTCCATCTTCAAGACATCCGACGCGGAGCATCCTCTTCTGGCGACGACTAAAACAGAATGAAGGTACCTTTAAGTGACGTCATCCAAGATGGTGTCCCTTAGATTCCGATTGGCTGATAGAATTCTATCAGCCAATCGGAAATAAGGTAGAAAAAATCCTATTGGTTGATCCAATCAGCCAATAGGATTGAGCTTGCATTCTATTGAATTCTATCAGCCAATCGGAATCTAAAGGATGCCATCTTGGATGACATCACTTAAAGGTACCTTCATTCTGTTTTAGTCGTCGTTAGAAGAGGATGCTCCGCATCGGATGTCTTGAAGATGGACCCGCCCCGCGCCGGATGGATGAAGATAGAAGATGCCGTCTGGATGAAGACTTTTGCACGTCTGGAGGACCACTTCTGACCGGCTTGTATGAAGACTTCTGCCCGTCTGGAGGACCACTTCGCTAGGTTGGATGAAGACATCTCCCGGTAAGTCGATCTTCAGGGGGTTAGTGTTAAAGTTTTTTTAAGGGTGTATTGGGTGGGTTTTATTTTTTAGATTAGGGTTTGGGCGGCAAAAGAGCTAACTGCCCTTTTAAGGGCAATGCCCATCCAAATGCGCTTTTCAGGGCAATGGGGAGCTTAGTTTTTTTTAGATAGTATTTTAGTTGGGGGGTTGGTTGTGTAGGTGGTGGGTTTTACTGTTGGGGGGTTGTTTGTATATATTTTTACAGGTAAAAGAGCTGATTACTTTGGGGCAATGCAACGCAAAAGGTCCTTTTAAGGGCTATTGGTAGTTTAGTTTAGGCTAGGGTTTTTTTTTATTTGGGGGGGGGCTTTTTATTTTAATAGGGCTATTAGATTAGGTGTAATTAGTTAAATTTCTGTAATTTGTTTATTTTCTGTAATTTGGTGGGGGGGTTGTACTTTAGCTAATTTAATTTAGGTAATTGTATTTAATTTAGTTAATTTATTTAATTATAGTGTAGTGTTAGGTGTTAGTGTAACTTAGGTTAGGTTTTATTTTACAGGTAAATTTGTATTTATTTTAGCTAGGTAGTAATTAAATAGTTAATAACTATATAATAACTATTCTACCTAGTTAAAATAAATACAAACTTGCCTGTAAAATAAAAATAAATCCTAAGATAGCTATTAGTTATATTGTAGCTAGCTTAGGGTTTATTTTACAGGTAAGTATTTAGTTTTAAATAGGAATTATTTAGTTAATGATATGAATATTTATTTAGATTTATTTAAATTATATTTAAGTTAGTGGGTGTTAGGTTTAGGGTTAGACTTAAGTTTAGGGGTTAATAACTTTAATATAGTGGCGGCGACGTTGGGGGGGCAGATTACAGGTTAATAAATGTAGGTAGGTGGCGGCGATGTTAGGGACAGCAGATTAGGGGTTAATAATATTTAACTAATGTTTAAGAGGTGGGAGAGCGGCGGTTTAGGGGTTAATATGCTTATTTTAGTGGCGGCAACGTTGGGGGTGGCAGATTAGGGGTTAATAAAAATAATGTAGGTGTCGGCGATGTTGGGGTCAGCAGATTAGGGGTTCATAAATATAATGTAGGTGGCGGCGGTGTCCGGAGCGGCAGATTAGGGGTTAAAATTTTTATTTTAGTATTTGCGATGCGGGAGGGCCTCGGTTTAGGGTTAATAGGTAGTTTATGGGTGACAGTGTATTTTTTAGCACTTTAGTTATGAGTTTTATGCTGCGGCGTTGTACCATAAAACTCTTAACTACTGACTTTTAAATGTGTTAGGACTCTTGACAAGAGAGGGTGTACGGCTCACTTTTTGGCCTCCCAGGACAGACTCCTAATAACGGCGCTATGGAAGTCCCATAGAAAAAAGACTTTACGAAGTTTACGTAAGTCGTTTTGCGGTAAGGCCAAAAATGTGTGCGGTGCCCCTAAACTTTCAAGACTCGTAATACCAGCAGGCATAAAACAGCAGCGTTAGGACCTCTTAACGCTGCTTTTTTTACCCTAACGCACAACTCATAATCTAGCCGAATGTATCTTCTCTGTTTGAACACTGAAAACATACTCTTTTTTTTATCAGGCAGAAACACTTTTAAATCCTATTGTTAACCCCTATATAGTTGCTATTTAGCTGCTATTTTAAGCGTTTCAGCTTTCTGGTAGTCAATGAGTTCAATACAGTGTTTGTAATCCATTATTATTCAGACTGTATATAGTCATTATTCCACACATACACCTCCTAAATTCCTGTTTAGGTCCCTACACTGTCTTACATGGAGTGAGCAGTGATAGTGACTCTGTGCTAGTACTTTTTGTTGTAGGGGGTGTGACTTATTAGATTTCCCCTAGATTCACTAAAAATTCAAAATTATGGGCAAAAAGTAGATTTTCAGTCCCTGCATTCTCCCCTAGAGCTGATACATGAAGGTCTGGATAAATCACATATTAAATTGCTTACATTGGCAATATTTGTCTCATTATAGGGTTATTTGTAAGGGAATTTAGGAAACTCTTTTGTGAGCTCTTATTGGGATTGCACAGTAAGGGCCATAATTGTAAGTTTCTGTTTTTGTCTGTGTGAGTGTTTGTGTGCATAAGTGAATGTGTGAGTGTTTCTGTGTCTGTGTGCATAAGTGAATGTGTGAGTGTTTCTGTCTGTGTCTATGTGTAAATATGTTAGTGAGTGTTTCTGTCTGTGTGAATTTGTGAGTGTTTCTGTCTGATGAAATGTCTGAGTGAGTGTTTCTGTCTGTGTTTGTGTGCGTTTCTGTCTTTGTTTGTCTGTGAATGTGTGAGTATGTTTCTGTCTGTGCTTGTCTGTGATGTGTATGTGTTTGTCTGTAAATGTGAGAATGTGTTTCTGTCTTTGCTTGTCTGTGAATGTGTGAGTGTATTTCTGTCTGTGTTTGTGTGAGTGTATCTGTCTATGTTTGTCTGTGAATGTGAGAATGTGCTTCTGTCTGTGCTTGTCTGTGAATGTGTGAGTGTATTTCTGTCTGTGCTTGCCTGTGAATGTGTGAGTGTGTTTCTGCCTGTGCGTGAGTGTTTTTGTCTGTGTTTGTGTGAGTATTTCTGTCTGTGTGAGTGTTTTTGTCTGTGTGTGAATGAATGATTGAGTGTTTCTGTCTGTGTGTGCTTGTATGCATTATACTTAGTTTGTGTTAGTCTGTGTGCGTTTCTGTATGTGTGTTTTTACCTTTGCAACATTTTTTTTTTTTTTTTTTAACAAAAGCTTTATTGTGTGAACAGTTATAACTTTACAACGTTAGTACAGTACATTGATATAGTATGGTTACATCTTACATTGCTTTCATATATATTACTTATTGCAACATTTCAAATGGTAATTAGGTATTTGAGATTATAACCTACTATACTTCAGTAAGCATCCATGCACTGTGTAACACCTGCAACATCTTGAGCAAACAACCATAGGACCAGATTCACACCATCACTGGTCTCTAATAAAAATAGTCTGAATGTTCACAAGTTATTCTGACAAGTGCATTACTAGTAAGAAGGAAGGAAGATAAGAAAGAGAAGAGAGAGAGAGGGAAAAGTGATCATAGACTGTAAAGGAGAGAGGAGGAAGGGGAAAAAAAAGAAAAAAAAAAAAAAAAAAAAAGGGGGGAGGGGGAGAAATGTGTACGGAGGAAGGGGAGAGTATCCCCAACACAGGAAGGGAGAGGGAAGACGACAAATCTGACACCTTTTCCAGGCCTTCACAGGATCCAACAGGCACTTCAATTATTATCTGCATCTTATATGTCTCTGCCTTCCCAGATCAGCATCATATACTCATACGTTTCCATTTTACCAGATTTCATATAATGGAACCGTTCTAAGCTTAGTAGGTCTCTAACCCCAGTCCTCCACTCCCCTAGGGTCGGGGCCTGTAGGGACCTCCAGTGTTTCGGGATAAGTCCCTTTGCACAATTCAAAAACAAAAGGAACAAGTGCCGTTTCGCTTCTTCGACGATCTTTGGAATTTCGTGATAAATGAGGTACTTAGGATTGGGAAGTAAAATCATTTTCAGGAGCCTACTGGCCTCCCCAAACACTCCCTCCCAAAAGGGTCGCACAAGAGGGCACTGCCACCATAAGTGTAACAGCGAACCTTCCTCTCCACAGCCCCTCCAACACTCCCCGTTCAGATGATGGTATATCTTTCTCAGCCTCTGCGGAGTCATGTACCACCTGCTTAGGAATTTGAAATGCATTTCTTGTAAACGCATCGATACCGAGGTTTTTTTCGCTTTACTGAAAATTGCTCTCCAAGCCAAAGAGTCAAGCTCAACACCCAATTCTCTGTGCCATGCCGCTACATATGTAGGCCTAGCTTCTCCGTCCCCCTCTATTAGCATTTTATATAATATAGAGATTAAGTGGCGCGGAAAGATAAATGAGGTACACAGTCCCTCAAAAGGAGTTTTCTGCCTGTACAGGAGTTCTCTGTTTCGTGTTTTGTTGACAAAGTGTGTCAACTGTGCAACCCGAAACCATGAGGAAAACATCCGAGGATTCCAGTCCGCCAATTCAGCTTGTGGTTTGAGGCGATCTTGATTAAGAACATTGGATATGGCCACTGCGGAAAGTGCATAAGCTGACCCCGGGGAGTACATCCTATCTACCATACCAGTATCGGGATTTTCACATACCGGAATAACCGGTGCGGTGGCTGAGGAGATATAACCTTTGGTTTTAATTAGCTTATCCCATTCGCGGAACACATCATCAATGAGCGGATACAGTGAGATGCATTTAGGACGGTTTCCTGCGCTTATCCAAGCCAAGGAGCCGACATTGCCTCTCTGTAGAATCTCTCTATCCAGTCCTATCCAGGCCTTGTCTATTGATCCATGGCACCATTCTACAATTCGCTGGAGAATCATTGCTCTATGATATTCAACCAGCAAGGGTACTCCCGCACCCCCCCCATCCCTGGGCAAGTACATAGTTTTTTTGCTAATCCTAGGTCTCAGGTCTTTCCATATATAGGATTCAATTATCATTTGAATTTGATGGATCAAGTGTTCGGCTGCTGCCAAGGGAATCGTTTGCATAATATAGAGTACTCTGGGCAACACATTCATTTTTGCCACATGGATTCTTCCCATCCATGAGATGGATTTATTTTTCCATGATGCCAAATCTCTTGCAATGGCGTCTCTGATACATTTGTAGTTGATGTTCACAATTTCCCTAAGTGAGGGAGCAAGCCAGATGCCAAGATAGCCCAATTGTTTCTCAGCAACTCTCAGAGGACATCCACGGATCTGCCTTCCAAAAGTCTCACATGGCATGGTGATATTCAAAATCTCTGATTTTGAGAGATTGAGTGAGAAGTCCGAGACTCGGCCATATGCCTCAAACTCTTTCAGGGCCGCCCGCAGAGAAGCGCCATTATCAGCCAGGGTCATCAGCACGTCATCCGCGTACATAATTAATTTATGTTCTGTCTCCCCAACTTGTATGCCACAAACAGCGGTATTAGCTCTTATCTTGCAGGCCAAGGTCTCCATCACTAGAGCAAACAACAGGGGAGAGAGCGGGCACCCCTGTCTCGTCCCATTGGAGATCGTGAAGGGCCTAGATAGCATCCCATTCACTCTAACTCGCGCACTTGGGTTTGAGTACAAAGAAAGCACCCCGTTAACAAAGCGGGGACCGAGCCCCACCTTCACCAAAGTGTGGCGCATAAAGGACCAGTTGACCCGGTCGAAAGCCTTTTCCGCGTCCGTTGATACAAGTACCAACGGCGCAGAATCGGCATGCGCAGCAGTGATCAACTGGAGGACCCTAAGAGCATTGTCCCGCGCCTCTCTAGCAGGAATAAAGCCTGCTTGGTCCGTGGAGATCAACCGAGGTAAATATTTTTGGAGGCGGTTTGCCATGACCTTTGCTAAGATCTTAACATCAACGTTAAGGAGAGAGATTGGTCTATAGCTGCCTGGTTGGCTCACTGATTTATTCGGTTTAGGAATGACCGAAATGAAGGCCTCCAGCATCGGACGGGGCAGGACCGGGTCACCCGAGAGGCGATTAAACAAGTGAAGTAAATGAGGCACAAGAATGTCTGCAAAGATTTTGTAGTAACGTGACCCGATCCCATCTGGGCCCGGGCTTTTACCAATTTTAAGGCTTTTAATAGCCTCTCTTATCTCATCTGACTCGAAGGGAGCTTCGAGATGTTCCGTCTCGTCCTCCGACAGTCGCGGCATATCTATGTCTTCTAGATAGTCTATGATTTCCTGTTCCGACTTGCAATCAAACCGATGTCGCTCCCCCCCTCCTCCCTCGAGTGAATATTGTAGAGGGAATCATAAAAGCTTCCAAAGGTGTTAGCGATTGACTGCCCATCTTTATGTATCACTCCCTGATCATCTATTAGCTCAAAGACATATGAGTTAAGTCTTTTTCGTGCGAGCGCACGAGCCAAGAGCTTCCCCGCCTTATTACCATGCTCAAAAAACCTCTGCCGCAAGACGAGTGCTTTTTTGTGTTGCTCCTCTTGCAAATGCCTCAGCAAAGCTGATCTGGCCTCCATAAGCTCCTCCCGCAACCCGTTGTCATTAGGGTTATCTTTATGAGCCGCCTCCTTCTGAGCCACCTGTGTCAGTAAGTTTGCATATATCTCTCTTTTAGATCTACGCAAAGCCGCGCAGTGCCGCATCAAAATGTCTCTAAGCACACATTTGTGCGCTTCCCAGACAGCGAAGCTATCCACCACATCGTCAGTATTTAGTCGAAAGTATTCTTCAAGCTTTTCCTGTAGCTGTTGTATCAGGAGCTGGTCATTCAGGAGATATTCATCCAGTCTCCAGATATAAGGAGTTATTGGAGAGTCTGGCCAATCAATTGAGCATCGGACCGGGGCATGGTCTGACCAAGTGATGGTATCAATGTTACTGCTGGTTATAGTTGCCAGGCCTGCAGAATCTGCGAATAGATAATCTATCCACCTTTGCAACATTTTTAAGTTTGACTGCACTCAAGAATAAAGTGTGCACACATTTTAGTGATTTTTTGACACTGCTTTAAAGCACCAGTGGCAGTAGAAGTAAACTGGAAAGTTGTTTAAAATGTCATGCTCTATCTGAATCACGAAAGATACATTTTGTTTTTTATGTCCCTTTAAACATTTTATATTGAAATCTCAAACTGTTTAATGTATCTTTAACAATTACATTTAACAAACAGAAGCATAAAAGGCAAATGGACAAGGGTATTAAAAAATAGAAGTGAGGTTTAGCTGTTTTTGTGACTAAGTATATAATATGGATTTCACCAACAGCAAATTTTGTGTGTTGATGAGACATTTCTAATTTTTGAGATAAATCTGTAAAAGACTGTATGAATGCTCTTCAATATTATTCCAGTGGGATTATTTACAAACTGTGTGACATCCAAACATCAAAGCTTTAGTAGTGAAAGGGCAACGCCAATAAGGCCTTTTCTTCTTTTAACTTCATATTATTTTAATAGATGTGAAACACCCTATACTTAGTAAAAGGTGTGATCACCATCCTAAACAATGTGACCGAATGACCCCTTGGAAGAAAATGGAATAATCCTCTGTATCTTTTGCAATACACAGAGGGACAGTAAAGCCAAAACTAAACTTTCGTAATTCAGATAGAGCATGTCATTTTTTTAACAACTTTCCAGTTTACATCTATTATCAAATGTGCTTTGTTCTCTTGGTATCCTTTATTGAAGAGTATACCTAGGTAGGCTGTTTGGAGCTTAAGAACTTGTACATGTCTTTAGCAGTCTAAAGCCACAGTGTTTGCAAAAAATGTATAACATTGCTGCATACTGTTACTAAATGGCACATGCATGTTTAGGATTATTTTTTTAACAAAGGATACCAAGAGAACTAAGAAAAATTGATAATAGAAGAGAATTGGAAAGTTGTTTAACCCTTTCCTGCCAGGGATAAAGTGTCTACATCGGAACAACTGTTCCGATGTAGACAAATTGAAATCACTATCGCGAGATTTCAATTATTGGATCGGGTCTGGGGGACGTCCATATAACCATAGGAACGCCCTCCAGACCGCAATCAAATCCAGGAAGAGCAGAAGGCTTCAGGACAGTTGTTGGCTATGATGTTCTATTCCGTCATAACGGCTCTAAAGCCCAGTGTAATTATGACGGAATAGAACAGCATAACAGCGTTAAAAGGTTAACATTTCATGCTTTATCTAATAGTCATGTGCATTCAGAAGTTTTGGATGCCTATGGATGCGAAAGAAGGTGGCCACTCACAGCGTTCAGTTCTTTTCAGAACCAGATTTCTTCTTGTGAAATTTGCAATGCACTAAGATCTGGATTTGCAAACACTGCTGCCCTAGACTTCTAAAGACACGTGCACACTTATAAGCTCATAAGAGCCTACCTAGCATTACTCTTCAAGAAAAGATATAATGGGAAAAATGTTGACGTTACTTTCTTTTAAACAATTTGAAATGTATGTTTAAGGTAGATTTCAGTCTCTTAGAGACAACAAAAGATTCAGGATCAAATCAAATCTTTCATAACATGCTATAGCAGACCCACAAAGCCTGAAGCACCGTTCTGGTATAGCTTATTGTTCCTTTTCAGCTTCTTATAGGTATGAAATGGGATGAGACTGAAACAGGAGGAACATTTGAGATGTGAAAGTAGAATAAAAAGAAGGTGCGGAGAGATAATGTGCAAAGAGGTTAGTTAGAGATGGATGCAGAGGAGTTACTATGTTGTACTTATAGTGAAAGGTGCATGGAAAGACAAATTAGCAGAGGCGGACTGAGATCAAACAGGGCCCCAGGGCAAAAATTAGGGAAAGGCTCAACCCTGCCTCCTATGCACATCCCTCAACCTGCCTGCCTCACCCCCACCAGGGCCAACATCACAGGACAGGGAATCCACATTACAGAGCCCCCACACCCACAGACAATCCCCCAGGACCCCCATCCTCCAACAGACTATAGGGGACATGGCACCTATTCAAGGGCTATGCATAAAGCCCCCATACTAGGGACAGGGCTTCTTCTCCAGGGAAAGGGCAGTCACTTTGTCCACTCTTAACTGTGAAGTTACTGCTAGTGCAGCTGTCAGCACAGTGCTAGTTCCTGATCATCTGTGGCATACACCACCATTCAACCACTAGCGCAACTGTCAGAGCTTCAGCTGCTCTAGCTATGGAACTGGGAGGGCCCTTGTTTCTGTTGCTATTGCCCCACTGCTTAGTCCGCCCCTGCAAATTAGTGAACATTGTGCCAGATTTTCATTTTTACTTTCAAGTAGCATATGATTCAATGGGGTCTTTTAACAAGGGCCGAATGGCCCCTGTTCCCCTTGCTTCCGTGCGAGCCTTCAGGCTCGCCGGAAACAGGAGTTAAGAAGCAGTGGTTTTAAGACCGCTGCTCCTAAACTCATACTCTGCCTCTGAGGTGGCGTACAGCAATCCGCCCGCTTATGTACGATCGGGCTGATTGACACCCCCTGCTAGCGGCTGATTGGCCGCGAATCTGCAGCGGGCGGTATTGCACCATCAGTTCACAAGAACTGGTGCAATGATAAATGCCGACAGCTTATGCTGTCGGCATTTATCGATGTGCGGCGGACATGGTTCGCTATAACGGATCATGTCTGTCCGCACATATATAAATAGACCCCAATGACTCAGTTTTACAATAAGCTGGATCCATTGGCACTGACATGTAGCAGTAATAAGCTGGTGGTAATTTAATAGAACCAGAAGAGGCTGCACTCAAGGAAAAAGGCCTCTTCAACCCAGAAATATTGGTTTAATAAATTTAAATTAAAGGGACAGAAAAGTACAGAAAAAAATGCTCTAATTTGTTATATGCAAGAACCGGTTCAATAATAAAACACTTTGACTATGGGGTGGATTCCAATCTTTCCAAAATTCTCATTCAATATAAAAAAAGGGATTGTCAGTTAATGTTTTTTTTTTGTTTCAAAACAATAACAATCTTTCAAAAACAGTAGAAGTTGATAGCTCCCACATATTTTATCTCCATTTCCCCATAGTGGCACAGTTACTAGCTAAATAAAGTGGTGCTTCTGATAAGTGTTATCTGAATGCCATTTCTATACGGGAATACCAGGCACATGCTTGCGCATATATATATATTAATATATTATAGAAAGTTGCAGCCAATTCCCTCATCTTTCAAGGATTCTAACAGTTCTCATAATATAAATTGTGAAATTGCTATGTGACGAGGTTTAAGATATCAGCAAAATTTCCAAAATTCACTGTACAGAATGAGACTTTTCTTTGCCAACTATTACTGTAAGAAGATGCGACACAAGGTTCTAAATACTGTATAACTGAATTTTTTGGGACTTCTATTTTCTGTAAAACATCGAGCAAATGATCTTGGTTTCCAATAAACAAGTGGGTAAATTCCAATCATGGGCGCCAGGCAAAAATTAGGTAATCCCACCCAGCCTCCTATGCACCTCCCAGCCTCACCCACACCAGAGCCCACAACAACAAGGGGCAGGAAACCCACACTCCAAGGCCCCTCGCGGGCCAGACTTCACACAACAGGGGTCCTAGAGCAACAGACTATCTAGGACCAGGGCACCTACTCCTGGGCCATACACAAGGCCCCACACTAGAGACAGGAAGGTACTGCTAGTGCAGCTGTCAGCATAGCGCTAGCTTCTAATCATGTGCTCCCTGCACCAGCAGACAACCACTAGCGCAAGTGTCAGAGCTGCAGCTGCACTAGCTAATGCACTGGTTGGGGAGGGCTGTTACTGATGTGCTAGCTTTTTTAACCAGTTGTGAATAAACAGCAAGTCAGGTGCCCTGCTTGAGGCCACTGATGGGACCCCTTACATGCTGGGCCCTCAGTTCAGGTCCTATTGCCCAACTGTTCAGTCCACTCCTGATCTCAATCATGCAGACACGATTGCTGATAGAAATTCCATTTAAAAATGTAAGTACTGTAACTTACAATCATGAAAATGTGAGTATGAGACCATAAGAGCATAATTGCTAAACATCATTTCTAGATGTTACAGTTGTGATTTTTGTTTTCTTGCATTTCCTTCTAATCTTACCTGTATAAGATATCATGCATTTTTCTTTTAAATATATCTGTAAATATCTAGCCCACTGACTACTGACGAACTGTACCCATTAGGTTGGCGGACAGGGTAAGCAGCAGCGGTCTTAAGACTAGCGAGCCTGAAATGCCGGGGATCCAAAGAACCTATCGCTGCTTGGTAAATTTAGCCCAATGTGTCAGTTTTTAATATTTAGTAAATAACTTGTAGGATGTATTGTAAAGTCCATGCAACATATGGAGGACTTTTCTAATATCCATATTGATCTTTTTCCAATACAAAAAAGTGGTTATAGTTTGGATTGTGACCACTCTGATGTTGAAAGAGGCTTATTGGGAGCTGAAAGAGGCTTATTGGGAGCTGCTAAGGATATGTTCAAATGGTTTTCTTTTTCAACAAAGGATACTAAGAGAACTAAGTCGATTTAGTAACAGAAGTGTAATTAAAAGTGTCTTAAAATTACATCCTCTATCTGAATCATGAAAGTTTGACTTTTGTGTCCCTTTAACCCCTTCACCCAAAAAGACGTATATATACGCCTCGCAGTACTTTGCTCATCGTACCGCAAGACGTATGTATACATCTGTGCTTCAGGAAGCTCCAGCAGTCTCAGCTGTTAAGTTACAGGTGAGAGCTGGAGTTCCTAAGCTCCAGGTATCTGGAACCGGTGCACCGGTGGCGCTCCGGTTCCATTTGGGGGCAGATGCCTGATCATTACAGACGGTGACACTGTGTGTGTCATCTTCTGTAATGATCGTTACTGTTGCCGGCGGAAGGGCGGGAGGCGGGTGGGTGGTCCAGCAGTGGAGGGGGGAGGGAGTTGGGGGGCCCTATGCTACAAAAAAATAAAAATAAAAGGACAGGGAGGAATAGGGCAGCTACACTACAGAGTGGTCCCTATCTTGTGATCACAGGAGGGGGAGGTGGTGGGACCACTACACTACAATTTTTTTTTAAAAAAAATTAATTAAAAAAAATACATAACAACTGTTATTATAGGTACAGGAAGACAGCTGCCAGTATCCAAGGTGGCAGCACTAGTTAGAGGGGGGAGGGTTAGAGAGCTGTTTGGGAGGAATCAGGGAGGTTGGCGGGTAAGGGAGTATCCTACCCTACAGAAAATAAAGAAAAAAAATGAATTAAAAAAAATATAAAAAATAAAAAATTTATATTGGCAGACTGTCTGCCAGTACTTAAGATGGGGTGACCAGTGGGGGGGTGAGGAAGGAAAGAGAGCTGTTTGGGAGGGATCAGGTAGGGATTAGGGGTGGGAAATGTCAGGTTGGAGGGTAATCTCTACACTAAAGCTAAAATTAGTCTTTTAACATATCTAATTAACCCTTTCACTGCCGGGAATAATAGAAGTGTGGTGCGCAGCTGCAATTAGCGGCCTTCTAATTACCAAAAAACAATGGCAAAGACATATATGTGCTATTTCTGAACAAAGGGGATCCCAGAGAGGCTTTTACAACTATTTGTGCCATGATTGCACAAGCGGTATGTAACTAATTTCAGTGTGAAACCCACAGTTCTGACCACATTTAGCTGTAAAATGGTAGCATGAAATATACCAAAATGGGCCTACATCAATACTTTGTGTTGTCTATTTAAAAAAAAATATATATATATAGTTTTGACAGGTAAATAAAAGAAAAACAAGGCTCTTTTTCTGTTTAAATGGAGTAATAGCAAAAATGCTAAAAATTCTCTAATATTTTGGGCACGTTTTCCCCTAAAATGTAAAGTGAAAAATTTACTCACACAATATTCAGTTTCTATTTTATTGTGCTGTCATTTGAATTTGACAAGCTTTCTTGATGATATTTCCATTGATCTATTTTTAGATGCAATTTTAATTTACATTGCAATATCTGTGTGTGAATGTACTAAAATATCTGCGTTATAGTTGATCAACGTTCTATGGGTGCAGATGCAATTCTGGCTGACTGGTAAGCAGCTGTGGATGCTCCTGGGTTATTAGTGATGGCTCATATAGCAGCAGGGCAGAAAACGCCAGAGACAACAAGGCAGCCTGGACAGGCCAGACTTATTCAGCTAATTACAATATTATTATGGGCAGCTGTGCTTAATTGAGTTCCTATGGAACAAATATTGGACACTAATAAACAATTAACAAGCTTTGCGTTTCAAATAAAGGATGAGGAATGGAAAAGGATTTTTTTATTAAATGGATTACAAACAATAATATTACAAAATTATATTTTATATTGATTTATTTTATTTTCTATTATGAGTTTACTAGTTCATTAAAAATAAAAACGCAAACATAAACCTTCCATCACGATAGACTGGATTCTAACGTATCCGATTATTTTAGATGTGTTCCAATAAAAATGTTTCTGTGTTCTAAGCTATCACTAATAGCTCATTAAGCATCATTTTCTTCAATTGTGAAATGACTATGAACAAATGTCAGATATTTAAAGGGTCAGTAAACACCAGAATTTTTGTTGTTTAAAAAGGTAGATAATCCCTTTATTACCCATTCCCCAATTTTGCATAACCAACACTGTTATAGAAATACACTTTTTACCTCTGTGATTACCTTGTATCTATGCCTCTGCAAACTGCCCCCTTATTTCAGTTCTTTTGACAGACTTGCATTTTTAGCCAATCAGTGCTGACTCCTAGGAGCTTCACGTGCCTGAGCTCAATTTTATCTATATGAAACACATGAACTAGCGCCCTCTAGTGGTGAAAAACTGTCAAAATGCTTTTAGATTAGAGGCAGTCTTCAAGGTCTAAGAAATTAAAACATGATCCTCCTAGATTTAACTTTTAACTAAGAATACCAAGAGAACAAAGCAAAATTGGTAATAAAAGTAAATTGGAAAGTTGTTTAAAATTACATGCCCTATTTAAATCATGAAAGATTTTTTTTTTTTTACTTTACTGTCCATTTAACAAAGGGAATGAAAGCCATAACATTTCAAATTACCTAAAATTATTATTTTTAATGAATGTTAACCTTCCTTTTTCTCTCATATGTCCAGCCGCTAAAAACCCTTTTGCTATTAAGTGATAGCTCCGCAACGCTTATAGCAGAGTCCAAAAGCATTTTTCGTTTAATCACAACACACACTGGCTTAAAAGAGAAAAAAAAACTTTACCTGGGGGGCACCAGACATGAAAGTAAAATGATATACACACAGAGGTGCTAAAATGATTATGAAATGTTATTTCACAAGTCTGTGTCCATTCTACATTTATGATGTACTGTCATGCTGTATATATGTATGTATATACTGTATACAGTATATATATATATATACAGTGGGGCAAAAAAGTATTTAGTCAGCCACCAATTGGGCAAGTTCTCCCACTTAAGAAGATGAGAGAGACCTGTAATTTTCATCATAGGTATATCTCAACTATGAGAGACAAAATGTGGAAACAAATCCAGACAATCACATTGTATGATTTGGAAAGAATTTATTTGCATAATATGGTGGAAAATAAGTATTTGGTCACCTACAAACAAGCAAGATTTCTGGCTCTCACAGACCTGTATCTTCTTCTTTAAGAGGCTCCTCTGTCCTCCACTCATTACCTGTATTAATAGCACCTGTTTGAACTTGTTATAAGTATAAAAGACACCTGTCCACAACCTCAAACAGTCACACTCCAAACTCCACTATGGTGAAGACCAAAGAGCTGTCAAAAGACACCAGAAACAAAATTGTAGACCTGCACCAGGCTGGGAAGACGGAATCTGCAATAAGCAAGCAGCTTGGTGTGAAGAAATCAACTGTGAGAGCAATAATTAGAAAACGGAAGACATACAAGACCACTGATAATCTCCCTCGATCTGGGGCTCCACGCAAGATCTCACCCCGTGGGGTCAAAATGATCACAATAACGGTGAGCAAACATCCCTGAACCACACAGGGGGACCTAGTGAATGACCTGCAGAGAGTTGGGACCAACGTAACAAAGGCTACCATCAGTAACACACTACGCCACCAGGGACTCAGATCCTGCAGTGCCAGACGTGTCCCCCTGCTTAAGCCAGTACATGTACGTGCCCATCTGAAGTATGCTAGAGAGCATTTGGATGATCCAGAAGCGGATTGGGAGAATGTCATATGGTCAGATGAAACCAAAGTAGAACTGTTTGGTAGAAACACAACTCGTCGTGGTTGGAGGAGAGAGAATGCTGAGTTGCAACCAAAGAACACCATACCTACTGTGAAGCATAGGGATGGCAACATCATGCTTTGGGGCTGTTTCTCTGCAAAGGGAACAGGACAACTGATCCGTGTACATGAAAGAATGAATGGGGCCATGTATCGTGAGATTTTGAGTGCAAACCTTCTTCCATCAGCAAGGGCATTGAAGATGAAATGTGGCTGGGTCTTTCAACATGACCATGATCCCAAACACACCGCCCGGGCAACTTAGTAGTGGCTTCGTAAGAAGCATTTCAAGGTTCTGGAGTGGCCTAGCCAGTCTCCAGATCTTAACCCCATAGAAAACCTTTGGAGGGAGTTGAAAGTCTGTGTTGCCCAGCGACAGCCCCAAAACATCACTGTTCTAGAGGAGATCTGCATGCAGCAATGGGCCAACATACCAGCAACAGTGTGTGACAACCTTGTGAAGACTTACAGAAAACGTTTGACCTCTGTCATTGCCAACAAAGGATATATAGCAAAGTATTGAGATGAACTTTTGATATTGACCAAATACTTATTTTCCACCATAATATGCAAATAAATTCTATCCATATCAGACAATGTGATTGTCTGGATTTGTTTCCACATTTTGTCTCTCATAGTTGAGGTATACCTATGATGAAAATTACAGGCCTCTCTCATCTTCTTAAGTGGAGGAACTTGCACAATTGGTGGCTGACTAAATACTTTTTTGCCCCACTGTGTATATATATGTGTGTGTGTGTGTGTACATATGCATTTATATGTGTATACAGGTGGCCCTCGTTTTACAACGGTTCAATTTACACCGTTTCAGAATAACAACCTTTTTTTCCAGTCATGTGACTGCTATTGAAAAGCATTGAGAAGCAGTGCATTTATTAAAATACCCAGTAGGTGAAGCTGTCCGCGTGTGTTGCAGCAAGAACTGTTTGCAGAAAAATGCAAGTGAAGTCTGTGTTGTGTGATTATTTTATTAGGTTTATAATGCTGTTTAGCAAATGCTTTTGTTCATTTAACTTAGTTTAATTATATATTCTGTGTTGTGTGATATTTTTATTAGGTTTATAATGCTGTTTAGCATTTAAAGTCTTCATTTCAAAGCTTTAAAAATAATTTATTAGGTGTTGCTTATGACAATTTTGAGAGGGGCCTGGAACCTATCTCCCTCACTTCCCATTGACTTACATTATAAACTGAGTTTCAATTTACAACGGTTTCAATTTACAACCATTCCTTCTGGAACCTAACCCCGGCGTAAACTGAGGGCTACCTATATATGTATTTACAGACATATATGTATACAGTATCTCACAAAAGTGTGTACACCCCTCACATTTTTGTTAATATTTTATTATATCTTTTCATGTGACAACACTGAAGGAATGACACTTTGCTACAATGTAAAGTAGTGAGTGTACAGCATGTATTAAAGTGTAAATTTGCTGTCCCCTCAAAATAACTCAACACACAGCCATTAATGGCTAAACCGTTTGCCACAAAAGTAAGTACACCCCTAAGTGGAAATGTCCAAATTGGGCCCAATTAGCCATTTTCCCTCCCCGGTGTCATGTGACTTGTTAGTGTTACAAGGTCTCAGGTGTGAATGGGGAGCAGGTGTGATAAATTTGGTGTTATCGCTCTCACACTCTCTCATACTGGTCACTGGAAGTTCAACATGGCACCTCATGGCAAAGAACTCTCAGAGGATCTGAAAAAAAGAAATGTTGCTCTACATAAAGATGGCCTAGGCTATAAGAAGATTGCCAAGAACCTGAAACTGAGCTGCAGCACGATGGGCAAGACCATACAGCAGTTTCACAGAACAGGTTCCACTCAGAACAGGCCTCGACATGGTCGATTAAAGAATTTGAGTGCACATGCTTAGCGTCATATCCAGAGGTTGTCTTTGGAAAATAGACGTATGAGTGCTGCCAGCATTGCTGCAGAGGTTGAAGGGGTGGGGGGTCAGCCTGTCAGTGCTCAGACCATACGCTGCACGCATCAAATTGGCTGTCATCCCAGAAGGAAGCCTCTTATAAAGATGATGCACAAGAAAGCCTGCAAACAGTTTGCTGAAGACTAACAGGCTAAAAGGACATGGATTACTGGAACCATGTCCTGTGTCCGATGAGACCAAGATAAAGTTATTTGGTTCAGATGGTGTCAAGGGTGTGTGGCGGCAACTAGGTGAGGAGTACAAAGACAAGTGTGTCTTGCCTTCAGTCAAGCATGGTGGTGGGAGTGTCATGGTCTGGACCTGCATGAGTGCTGCCAACACTGGGGAGCTACAGTTCATTGAGGGAACCATGAATGCAAACATGTACTGGGACATACTGAAGCAGAGCATGATCCCCTCCCTTCAGAGACTGGGCCGCAGGGCAGTATTTCAACATGATAATGACCCCAAACACACCTCCAAGATGACCACTGTCTTGCTAAAGAAGCTGATGGCAAAGGTGATGGACTGGCCAAGCAAGTCTCCAGACCTATACCCTATTGAGCATCTGTGGGGCATCCTCAAATGGAAGGTGGGGGAGTGCAAGGTCTCTAACATCCTTCATCTCCTGTGAATCTCTGGTGAACTCCATGCCCAGGGTTAAGGCAGTGCTGGAGAATAATGGTGGCCACACAAAATATTGACACTTTGGGCCCAATTTAGACATTTCCACTTAGGGGTGTACTTACTTTTGTTGCCAACGGTTTAGACATTAATGGCTGTGTGTTGAGTTATTTTGAGGGGAAAGCAAATTTACACTGTTATACAGGCTGTACACTCACTACTTTACATTGTAGCAAAGTGTCATTTCTTCAGTGTTGTCATATGAAAAGATATAATAAAATATTTTCAAAAATGTGAGGGGTGTACTAACTTTTGTGAGATACTGTATATACAAATATACACATATAAACACATACATACATATGTATACACATATATTCATTGCTTGACCCCCTGCAATCTGGCTTTTGTCCCCAACACTTAAATAAGACTGCCCTCACGAAAGTTACTAACAATCTCCTTTTTGCTAAAAACAACAGCTACTGCTCTATACTCATCTTACTTGACCTCTCTGCTGCCTTTGACACTGTTGACCATCCCCTCTTCCTATGGACTCTCAGCTCTCTTGGGCTCTGTGACACTGCCCTCTCCTGGATTCACTCTAATCTCTCTAACTAATCTCTCTACTACTCTATACTCATCTTACTTGACTTCTCTGCTGCCTTTGACACTGTTGACCATCTCCTCTTCCTATGGACTCTCAGCTCTCTTGGGCTCTGTGTCACTGCCCTCTCCTGGATTCACTCTAATCTCTCTAACAGATCCTTTTCTGTCTCTTTTGCTGGTGACTCCTCCTCTCCTCTACCTCTGTCTGTTGGAGTACCTCAAGGCTTTGTTCTGGGTCCTCTACTCTTCTATCCCTACACTCTCTCCTTCTTTTCATTCTCACATCAGAAACTTCTTATCTGGCATTTCTTCCTGTATGGCCTCTTATCACCTAAAAATAAACATGTCCAAGACCGAGCTACTTCTAATTCCCCCTCTAATTCTACTCCAGTTTCTAATTTTTCTATCACTGTTGGTGGCACCACTATCTCCCCATAACCCCAAGTACGCTGCCTTGGAATCACACTTGACTCAAATCTGTTTTTTTTTTCCCTTCATCCTGCCGCAACCACCAACAGTGGTGAGCACTGAAACTACTAAACAGCTAATCTACTCCCTGGTAATTTCCCAATTTGAATACTGTAATAACCTACTAACTGACCTCCCTCTCTCCCACCCCTCCCTCCTTCAATCCATCCTAAATCCCAACGCTCTGTATCTGCTGCACCTCTCTGCAAGATCCCCTTCACTGGCTCCCCATTCACAGCAGAATTAAATTCAAAATTCTCAGCCTGACCTACAAAGCCCTCACCAATTCTGCCCCACCCTACCTGTACTCACTCATCAACAAATATACTCCAGCCCGCCCCCTAAGATCCAACAATGACCTGCTCCCTGCATCTTCTACCATCACCTCCTCCCATGCTAGATTACAGGACTTCTCTTGTGTGGCACCAACCCTCTGAAATGCACTTTCTCGAGCTGTCAGACTTTCCTCTAACCTGTCCTCCTTTAAACGCTCCCTAAAGACCTTTTTGTTCAGGGAAGCTTATCACCTGACTCAGTAACAAATGAATTTCACTTACCTAACAGTTGCACTCATCTAACTCCTCACTTACATCATTCTCACATTTGCAGTCCCCACCTCCTGTTTCCCATCCTCCTACCCATCTAGATTGTAAGTTCCCACTGGAATAGGGCCCTCAATTCCCCCTGTTAAATTTTGTCTTATATTGTATGTTTCACCATTGTACTTTTATCTTTGTACCCATGGACAGCGCTGCAGAATCTGTTGATGCTTTATAAATAAAAAATAATAATAATGATAAATAATAATTTAGACACATATATAAGTGCCTTGGCGCCCTTTTCAGTCAAGTAGCTGAAACCATGTAAAATTATAATTATGCAATATTTATATTTGATAAAGTGTTTAACTATGTATTCACTGTAAATATGTTCTAAGCATTTATAAATAGATATTCCAATATATATCTGTATATATCTATACCCATATATAAATATATATATATATACATATATATGTATAGATCTATAGTGTACCATCATATATATAATAGAACATATTCTACTATGTGAAGAACATTAAAATGTGAAATATTAATATTTCATGTCCGGCTAGCGCACTTGAGAAAGTGCGATCAGGGTTGTGCGCGAGTAAGATTGTTTTTCCTACTTTTCGCACTCCATTAAAGTTATGTCGGGTTAGCACTCGCACAAAAACTTTTTACTTTCAACTTGTAATACGAGTTCTATCCGATGCACACAAAAAGCTTACTTCTAGAAGAGTTAACACATAACAGGAACAATAAATAATGCTGTACTCGTAATCTAGCCCTATATAGGCACATGCAAATTTTCACAAGCTGTTACTAAGACATTTTGGTATTTATTTTTACACCTTGGTTTTACACTCATGAGCTGGTAATGTCACAGGCATGGCTGTTGCAATTTTTTCGGTTTATAATGGCTCAATTTTTGTGACAGGATCATAATCAATTTCCTATTATTTAGGGACATCTTGAAATTAGTGAATCACTAAATTATAGTGTCTTCTTATGGTTTCTGAGCCTGGTCATAATATCACTTGTACTTTAGTTATATAGATACCAGTGTTACTACTGGCCTTTTAAAACAAAAACACAAACCCCAGCAATAATTTACCTTAGCTGAGTTCCCTACTCAATTAACCCTCACCAGGACCTTTGTACCACACTTACTCCATACAATTTTTTAATTGTCATGGGCTGGAGAGTGTGGTAAAGGGTTCAAATTAGGGTTTATAACAATGTGTGGGTAGTGGTTAGAATTTATTATATTGATGTGTTTTGCAGTTAACTCAGTAAAGAAGCTCATTAATGTTTGATAAGTCTTTAGAAATAGTCATTGGGAAATTACAGCAAAGCAATCAAGTAGATTGGTTATGGAAATATTGATCACACCCACCAAAGGGTTGATGAAGAATGAGAATTGAATAAAGCTGACAGATTGCAGAAACTTTGGTCATATCTTTAATATAAAATCAGTTGTGGCAGCACAAAAAGCAAGGTACCAGATGGACAGTTGTCTTCTTAGCCTAAAGCTAGTGCCACCAATGTCTGTTGTGAACGACATTCACTGGCTAGGAGTTGTGCTGATGGGTACAACTTTGCATTAATTATCTTTTTTCCCACTAATTAGATGCGGTCACAGCACATGGAATAGGGATTTGTGAAGAGTCTTACAGTGCTAAATGGCCTGTATACAGTTAATTAAATAAAGCCTTTTAGATTAGCTTTTTGTTCTACGTGGATAGCTTTAAAACATCTGGAGGGAAATTAGATTTATATAGATAAATAAAATATTATATTTAAAAAGACTGTTAATCTTGTCATTAGTCTGCCTTGTAATATCAGCAGCAGAGTATAAAATGTATGACAAATTGCTCGTTCTTTGTATTTGAATTAACTAATTCTGCTCATTTAAACCACCACTTGTTTTAAAGAACATAAATATAAATGGATGGAATGAACCTGCAGGAAGAGGAGACCTGTTCACCTTATCTCTCTTATTTAAGTGTGTCCCCTTCCTGGTCTAAATGCAAACAAGTGGTATCACTGATGCCTTCAAGGTGCAAAAAAGTTTAAACAATCAGCATCCTTTTTAATAAATGTAAATAAGTCATCCCTAAGATAAAAAGGGTCCGAGCTTCACAGGTGCTGATAGCGCCTCTCCAAAAAAGTTTATCTGTATACTGAGCATACATTCACCCAGTGTAACGCAGATGCATCACTAGAAAGAGAGTCCCCCCACTGTTCCCAAAATTATGAACTACTAATGTTTTAGGGAGATCAGCTGTCACTGAGAGCAAATGTTCCATAATTCACCACTTTAAGCTCTTGGTCATACAACCTACATACTGTTTTGGGCATATTTTACATGTAATTAAATAAATAACAAATCAAAGTTTGTAAGTGAGGTGTCTATTATAGGTAAGACACAACGTTGTCACCTTTTTCAACATATTCACATCTCTTACAAGTCAAGACAGCACATATTTAAAAACCCTGTTTAGCAAGAAGCCATTGATTTTAAGGACTAACCTTACCTTACCTTTAACTGTCATCAGATGATTGTATAGCTAACATTTAGGAACTTATTACTTTTAACTAGTATTTAGAAGGTTTAAAGAACTACTAATGCACACAGCTCTTTAAGAACTTAAAGGAACATTAAACTTAGAAATAAATGTTACATAATTATGTGCAGACATTTGTAATATAAGGATAGCCATAACTATGAAAAAAGTAAGGAAATGAAAGATTTATGCCCCCAAAGATAACCTTACCTCTATCACCATCCTCTTTCAATGCTGCGTTTTTTTTAAACTTATGTCATGGGCTCGCTGTCTAATCACATAGCACCCAATCGTGGCAGTCAACTAAATGTAGTGTGCTTCCACGCTGAGTAATGCTGTCAGCTGTTTTATTTAGTAGTTGCAATTATAAAGGGATCAATAGAGTGTACAGCCAATAACTATGTAGCATAAAGCTATGTCTTGAGTCTACACTTCCACTTCTAACAAGAATTAGAAAGCCCACAATTTTAAGAAAAAAATTAAAGAAAAAGGGAACATGATTAAAAAAAATGCAAGTATATTACAAAGTTTTTTCTTCTTAAATGGAAAGAGTCCACAGCTGCATTCATTACTTTTGGGAAATAAGAACCTGGCCACCAGGAGGAGGCAAAGACAACCCAGCCAAAAGCTTAAATGCTCCTCCCACTCCCCTCATCCCCCAGTCATTGTTTGCCTTTCGTCCCAGGAGGTTGGCAGAGAAGTGTCAGAATTTTTAATTTTTGTTTTTGTCTCTTATGGAGAGTAGTACTCTTTGGCATGGGACAGGAGTTTTAAGTAGTCCTGTCAGTATCTCAGTGAGGGCTTGGAGGAAAGTTAAAGTCCAGAGATGCAGGGAGAATATTTCTGCAAAACCATACGACTCATATTAACAGCTTCTCAAGCAATCGGCGTTGTTGAACTTCGCTCCGCTGCCTGCTTTCTTCTTTTAAGTCCATGGCGGAGGTGATGCCACTATTCGTCACACTTGAAAGGCCGTGTTCCTGTTCCAAGGGGTTAATTCCGGTAAGATCATTTCATTTTCTTTCTCTTCAATGTACTGTAATGTGAATGTTTTCCCGGGAGGCTACATACCTAACTATACACCATAAGGGTCTCAGTGAGTCTCTTATAGTGTCTTGGATGCGAGGGTTAATATCTCCTGAGGGGGATTATTGAACAGGGGGGTTTATAATCATGTTTATAATCATGTTTTTTTGTGATTCATCCTGCTTATGTGTGATGTTTATGGGCTCATGGTTGGAACTTTAAGGCCTTTGGAAGTGACGCAGCCTTTTGGTTGAGCACACTTTTTTGGACTGTATGGTTCACCTTGTGTTCGGGCACAGTTACGCTCCGTTCCCCATTTCCACATTCCTGACCGTGTGGCAACTAAGATATTCTAGTCCGCAGGGGTCTGGTCATAGGAAGTGGTGAGTGCCCCAGCCATTGTGGGTGTCAGGTGCCGTTTTTGTTTTAATACTTTAGTCCATATTGATATTTCCTTTATCCAGTTATGGAGGATTATGATGCTGAGACTGTGCTTATTTGAGATTCAGTTATGGAGGATTCTGATACCGAGAATATTTTAATTTCAGATTCAGATTCTGTGTCTGGTGATGATTCCAGATTGGCTTCGTTGACACATGTCGACCAGTTTTGTTCCGTATGCCATTTGAGAGCGCCAAGTTCCTCGGGCTCGGGGAATCAGGGGACTGCTGAGCCATCCGTCTCTGGGGGCCCCGTCCTCCAAGAGGCGAGTTCCCTACCAATTCATACTTCTACACATGTGGGTAACAAAGTTTTTGGTTCCTCCATGCGGGGTGGCGTGTTCCCCCCAAAGGTTGCAGCATGTTTTCGCTTCCAGATACTGTTCACGATAGTCCGTCTACAGAGTCCAGACATTCATTTGAGATTGTGCTCATGCCCTATTGTCACTGGTCTTCCGCCTTGGGGTGGGCCTCTACATTTCTCTGCGGGTGTAACTGTTCTGGAGTGTTGTGCCTTTCCTTACAGGATATGGGGACTTTCAGTCTGATAAATGCGAATGGTGCACCTCATTAGACATGTGGGGTTATCTCCTGTTTGCTATTTGTTTGAGATCTTTCCCAGTTTTTTTGTGAGACAGGGCTCCGTTTGGCTGGTCCTGTGGGCAGGCCTGTGTCTTTTGGGCGTTAACCTTCGGGTTGCCTTATATTTTATTTGTATCCGATGGGATGTCTTTTATTTGTGTTTGTTTCCTTCGGGAACCACCTGGGTTCTGTTACTTCTTCGTAAGTTGTTTGGACATGTTAGTCCTATGTTTAATAATGTCTGTTTATCCTTTTTTCCCCTATGTGGGAGAATTTATGCAGCTTGCCGGTTAGGACCCTGAGTATAGGCTGGTCCTGTCGGGTTTGTTTGGTTTTGTGGCTGTTCAGACACATGGCGCTGTTTTCTGCTAGATCGGTAGTAGCGCTGACTGCTCAAGTTATCATTGTTTTGTTCAACTAAGCATCAAGATGACCTGTGGGTTCACAAGATGGGAAAGGATTGTTTAAGTCCTTATAGCCTTCAGTCATGGATGACCGGGCAGGGGAGCATTCCTCCACGTCACTCTATCTGACATCTGATTTCATCAGAACCTAGAGTTCCTCCTCCATGTGGGGGGGGGGGGGGCTGGCAGGCGTCGCGCACCGTTGCCACTTGTGAGTGGTTTGGCCTTCAGTTTTTAGGCTTCTGGATGATCCTATGGGGTTTGATCCAACAGCTTGTATGGATAGCTGTACAGCATGCGGAAGGTTTTGTATTTTGAAACCTAACAGTTTTTCTCACCTTTTAAGGGATGCTTGTCAGCTGTTTATAGTGTATCTACATATGGCTCTTACTCTAGGCCGTGTAAGGTCTTTCTGAGTTATGAGATTTTGGGTCTTCTTCCATTGTTTAGGGTGGGTTAGATCTCCTTTTGGGATCTGTTTTCCCGGACGTTGGTTGGTCCCTGTGGGGATTTGTTTAGCTCAGGTTTTCCCGGAGCTGGGAAGGTTTAGTACCTTTTCTCTCCCCTGTGTCAACTGCCTGTGTGGAGGTGTTGAAGAGACTAGCCCTGTTAGTAGGGTTTTGGGAACTTTGAGGTATCCCTTCTGTTGTCCAGTGGCCTTGTGAAGTCTCTTCATTTGACTTCTAGCCTTGCTCCTTGGAGAGTTAGACTTTATCTAGGGGTGGTTCCTTCATTTAGTCGGGGCTTTCGAGTTCTCTGCACTGTCCGGATTTTCTGGATATGCTCCATTCCTTTTGTCTGGCTTTTTGGCCAGTCGGAATGTTTAGTTCCAGGGTATAGTTGCCTGAACTATTAGGTGCCCGGACCTGTTTTTTCTTCCTGAGTCTTCCTCTTTCCGGGGCTTCGCTCCTGTCCCAGTTTTGGGTTGTTTGGATCTCAGGGCTGGTCGTGATGTTCCACGGTGGTGAAAACTGGGGTTATGTCCTTGCTCCATCTATCGGACCGGGTCAGGGTTGGCCCGGTCTATTGGAGTATTTATTACTCCTTGCCACAGAGTGACCCCCTGTCATCTGGGGTTAACTGGGTGGCTTGCGGCTCAAGAATGGTGGGTTTCTATTAAGCTGCTGGATTCCAGTCTTCTGGTGTGCCTTAGGGTTGCATTCCCCTGTTAGTTTGCCAGGGTGCCTGTGGATTCTCTGCTCTGCAGGCGAATAGGTTGGCTGTGCCTCTGTTGGGCGAACTTCTTGTGGGGGTCCTTTCTAGGACATTTGCGGGGGATTTTTTCTTCCCGTTTAGCCGGTGGCTTCAGGCCTTGTGGATGGTTATTGTCCTTCCATTTTCTTCCCTTTTTTCTTTAGGGAATATTCTCTTCTTCGGGAGGCAGAGTCCTTACTAGGGGCTTCTCCTGGTTGGGAAGTGGATGGTGGACTTGGTTCCGCCTGGAATCTTGCTGGTTCCATGTCAGACTGTGGGGCTTGTTTTGATAGATCCTTGGGTCTATGTCCTTGTCTGTTTTCAGAGTTGTACTTGTACTCTGGGGGGATGGCTCTGCCATCTTTACACTTGTTCCTCTGCCAGTTTTGGGATTCTTTGTTCCCTTATATTGGTGGCCCAGCTGGGTCTGCTGGTCAGGATCCCGGAGCGGTCTATGGGTCACAGTATCCTTTGGGTTGTGTGTGCTTGCTGAGTCTATGGGTTTCCCTTCTTCTCCTTGTTCCTTTGACTGGAGACGGTTTCCTCTTCCTTCGGATTCTGAGGGTAATTTCTCCTTCTCAGGGGCCTCGATGGAGGCTTTGTGTTCCCTTTTTAAGGGACCTGTGAGTAGGTCTGGTGGCTTCGGTTGCCTGGAGCATGCACTCTGTTGGGGGTTGTTTTGTGCGGCCTGTTTCTTGATGACTGCTTCTTCTTCTTCCGTGCAGCTAGTGTGACAGCTAGCTCAGCGTACTCATGCACTGTGGCTACTGTGCGCTGTAGCAAATCGAGGGTTGCAAGTTCGATCCCGGGCAAGGTCTACTCAGCCTTCTTCCTTTCGGGGTTGATAGATGAGTAGCGCCTTGAGTCCCTTAAGGGGGATTAGCTGCGCTTTACAAGAACATTCTTGTTTTAGCTCCCTATGTGTTCTCAAACTTGGGGTTTCGCCTGGGTCAATTACACACTCTTTCATGGTCGAATGCTTGGTTATTCTATGGGGCGCTGGGAGGACTTGCCTCTTTAGTTGCATTCCATGCTTGCAGGTTGTTGGTGTGGCCTCCTTCCCTGTTTGGGTTCTTTTGGGTCTCTGATTACTGGGCCCACTGTTGGAGGTGCTGTTCTTTGCATTGAGGGACTTTCGGTTTCTCGGTCCTCCTTTGTCTTGTTCCCTTTGGGGATTTCGACTGGTTATCACTTGATTTGTGAGAGGTGAGTGGTGGGGGACTGTCTGTTGGGGCGACGGTGTCTCTTGGCGGACTGTTGGCTCAGTCGAGTCTGTTTTGCGGTCTCTAATTTGGCTCTGGACTGGCTGCGAGTCAGTGTCACTGGGGCTTTTCCTTTGAAATTTTTTTCTCGGCTTCAGATGAAGCAGGATTTTTCTTTATTGGGTAGAGGTTCAGGCCTGGTGCCCTCAGTATGGGCTGCCTATTGTACCCTCCAGTCTTGGCATTCAGTGTCCTCTATAAGCTTGGGTATTGCTTTCCCAAAAGTAATGAATGCAACTGTGGACTCTTTCCATTTAAGAAGGAAAATATAAATTATGCTTACCTGATAATTTCCTTTTCTTCTGATGGAAAGAGTCCACAGCTCCCCATCTGTCATTTTATGTGGGGTGTCCTTATTCTTCTTCTGGCACCTTTTCACCCTGATATTTCTTCTACTGTTCCTTGTTCCTCGGCAGAATGACTGGGGGATGATGGGAGTGGGAGGAGTATTTAAGCCTTTGGCTGGGTTGTCTTTGCCTCCTCCTGGTGGCCAGGTTCTTATTTCCCAAAAGTAATGAATGCAGCTGTGGACTTTTTCCATCAGAAGAATAGGAAATTATCAGGTAAGCATAATTTATGTTTTTTTACTACATTTAATTAAACATTTTTTTATAATCTTTGATGTCCCTTTAACTAGATTTTCCTTTTATATGATATACTTAATTCAAATGGCTGCTAATGGATTAGAAAAAAGAAGCATAAGAAAAAAACCTTAGCTGTCATACACTGATGTATGCTTAATAATGTAACAATTCAGTTTAATCCCTTCCTGCCAATACACTGCTATATTTATCTTACTTTAAATCTTACTTTAAATTATGTTGACTGCTAAAAGATACAAATAAATACGTCACAAATTTGTATTTTATATGATTTGCCCCATCTTTGTTGCGTGACATCTTTTTGCACAAACATTTACTTTATGTGCCATTATTTTACTTATATATAATTGTTACCTCTATTCATGTATATCATTTTTATCCTTCAACTTTGGCAGACCCTGAGACATTTCCTAACATCTCTGTCTCTGAACTTTTTCATACACATATTTTGCCTAGTCTAGATTTTTAACTAAGACACCTGTCTTTTTCATCTTTCTACAAAAACTCAAAATCTCAGTATGGTTTGACCTTGGCAAAAAGACTTTTCTCTTTAAACTTTTAAAAAAATTCTGCCAATTTAAAGTAAAACATCTCCTGCTCTACTACAGAAGATTTTTTACTATATATATATATATATAGAGCTTATGGTTGGCACTGTAGGAATTATATCCAAAACCAAAGTTTAAAATGAAATACCAAAAACTCAAAAATTAAAATTTGCATACATTTCTAGCTTTCTTGAATCCACTTATTCTATCTTCTCATAAAATACCTAAGTATATTCCTAATGTTGAGTTGTAGACTAGTGTATTCACATAACCTTTATTATATATAGTGATTTAAGGTTTCATTCATAAAGTGGGTGGCCAAATAAACATGAAATATGGGCACCAGCTGTTTAAAATGACCCATACAGCAGCATTTTTACATAAACCTAAGGACTGCTGGTATAGCTTGCAGAGAATTGTACATATATATAGGTGACAAAAACAGTAGCTATGTTCAGCTACTGTAAGTATAGCTCCATATAAATGTATAGGGTGACATAAACAGTAGCTATGTCTAGGGACAGTATGTATAGCTCCAGATAACTCTATAGGGTGACATAAACTGTAGCTATGTACAAGATCTGCAGGAATAGCTACAGTTCATTTAGAAGTCATCACTCATTGGCTGAAATGCAAGTTTTTAAAAAGAACTGAAATAAGGGGACATTCTGCAGAGGCTTAGATACACAGTAATCACAGAGGTAAAAAGTATATTAATATAACAGCGTTGGTTATGCAAAACTGGGGAACTAATAAAAGGATTATCTATCTTTTTAAGCAATAAAAAATTTCAAGTAGACTGTCCCTTTTAACTCCTTAAGGACCCGGGCATTTCAGACTAAAACTTCTCCAAAAGACCAGAGCATTTCTAGCATTTTTGTTATCACTCCATTTAAACCGAAATAGAGCTTTGTTTTTGTTTTGTTTTAATGTACCAAAATGTATCAAAACTATATATATATTTTTTTAGTAGACAACCCAAAGAATTGATCTAGGCCCATTTTGGTATGCGATCAAATAAAAAAAATTGTTAACTTTTTCACAAACCTTAGGTTTCAGAAATAGCAGACATCTATGGATTTGCCATTGCTTTTTGGTATTTAGAAGGCCACTAATTGCAGCTGCACACAACAATTTTATTATTCCCAGCAGTGAAGAGGTTAATCAGGTAACTTGTAAGGTTAATTTTAGCTTTAGTGTAGAGATTACCCTCCCACCTGACACTTCCCACCCCCTGATCTCTACCTGGTCCCTCTCAAACAGCTCTCTTCCCTCCCTCCACCCCCACTGGTCACCCCATCTTAGAAACTGGCAGACATATATGTCTTGTAAATGTAATTAGCTCCCCAGATGTCTTCAGCTAGCTTCCAGTAGTGCAGTTTTGCTCCTTGAACAAAGGGTATAAATAGTATGTAGCAAATATGATAATAGAAGTAAATTGGAAAGTTGTTTTAAATTGCATGCTGCATCTGAGCGACTAAAGAAATAGTTTGTTTTTCATATCCCTTTAAATACAGTAGAATTGCTATAGCACTTTTCCCTATTTCACACCCTCCTGTGTCATGTGACAGCTGCATGAGCGAATCACAGACACTCTTGCAAATGCTCAGTAGGAGTTGGTGTCTCAGAAAGTGTGCATATAAAAATCGCTGTGCACAATTTAATATTGGATGTAAATTGGAAATATTTTTTATATTTACATATTCTGACTGAATCATGAAACTGTTACCTTGACTTTTGTGTGAGTAACAATACACTGTATAACTATGTCAAGGACAATCACTATAAGAACTTTTCTTGTATTTTTGTCTGTAACTGAGCATTAGCAGAGCTAGTTTAATGTTTGCTGCCTGCCTCAGAATCTATTGCTTACTCTGTGAGTCAGTAGGAGATCTTGCAAAGCCATGGTAGTATCTTAAAGGGACATTTCCACTGTAAAATAGTTTTTCACTGAATGTGTTCCCCATGACTTGTTATACCAGCTACAGTGCATAAAATGTATGATACATTGCTCATTTATGCTTCTTTTTGCAAAATAAATAGCTGGATTTGCTCTTTAAAAACCACAGCCCATTAAAATAGGCTTGGCTTGCTGACAGATCAGATCTCGTTATCTTATCACTCAAATGCTTCTGTTTCTTATCTCTGTCTCTGTAGTACATTACTTAAAAAGAACAATTAAAAATTAAAATTTTTGGACTTCCGGTGGGCGGGACTGCTGGGTGGAAGCAAGTGCTGGGAGCTCTGCATGTCGGAGCTACAAATAACGTTTATTTCTCACTTTTACACCGCCATCCAGCTCCCCACATTAAGTGTCTTGCTAGGAGACTTGGAAACTGTCATCGCTAGCCGACTTTTCGAAAGTGCAGGGCATTACACCGGCCCTAGCCCCCGGGAGCAACTCAAGAAACCCTCGTGGTCCGCCATGTTGGCGCATCAGTTCAGCTGAATCGGACACTGTTAAAACTGATCTACAGCTGATACTGGAATCCTGATTCATACTAACACAGTGGCTGCACCCCATACTAACATTATAACACCCACTGTGGTCGTATCATGCCTGTGCCGGCTTTCACTGCCCACGTGGCAACGACTACAGAGAGAGATCTTGCTGAGACACTGTTAGCCACCTTTGCACCCAAATTTGACCACCTACTTAACAGCTGTGAGAAACTAATACAGCTGGCCCATACTGCTGGGCGACAACATTTTACAGAGCCGGATCGCCAAGCAAAATGCCCTGCTCCAGAACCGCAAGCCCCAGAAAGTGAGGGCTCATGGATACACGATCAGCCCTGGGAACCTATCCACACTCCTACTATGGTACTGGATGACAAACTGGTAACCCGCCCTGTGGAGCACCGACCCTGGACTGCATGTAAAACGGACATGGGGGGAGTGATGCCACATTGTGGGATGCAGGTAGACCCAGCTGTCATGCTTGCAGCTCAGCCACACTGTTCGGACTTAGAGACGCTGCTGCAGGCCTTACTTTTCTATGATCCGATGAGTTCCCTTCAACGTCACACGGAAACATCAGCTAGCAGTGGCACTAGGCAAGGGGACTGTGCCGGTCAATCACCGATCTTCCTGTGTGGCGAGGGGGAGACGCTGCGGCTTAACTCCCTGGACACACCACAACCTAGGCAACCTATTCTATCCTGTACGCAGCAGTCTGGGGAAGTCGCCCTGAGTTTGATGCTGCTGCTTTCTCTGAACTCCAGGCAACATGAACATTGCCTTTGTACTGGAATCGGCTGAGTTGCCATCCCTTTGCTTCTAATAACACCTTTAAATCTTAGTTTAAAATGCTCCCTAGTTAGTTGGATAGTGCATGGAATATTGCGATGTGTATCTCTAATTATGGTAGCAAGACTATCATGTTTACTTTAAGCCCTATAACTGTCTCTATGTGCTAAACACTTGCTACTGTTATATAACTGTTATTCTATGTCATAAATGTTAGAACTAATAGTTATCTATCTAAACTGACTTATTCATCCCTGCAAGAAATTCATTAACTGATACATGGCATTGGGAAAGCCGGATCATCCACTTATCCACTCTGACCTCCCCACTAACTATACTAACAATATTATATGTTTATTACAATCTCTTCGACCGAAAGTGTCCGGTCTCCCTGCTTACATGTAACTGCTACCCTTAGAGTAGAATTGGGTACCTCTGTGTGGTCTATTTGTTTGTTTGCTTTATGTTTTATTACTTTTTGTTAATTTGATGTAGGTTTAGTTTAATTAAGTTTAAAAATTAGAGGGTCTAAGAGACTAACGGCGAGAAATCCTTGGTAATGTAGTTATGAAATCAGCCAATACTGCTCATATTCTTGAAATACATGCCGCATTTTCTCTTTGGCTACAGATCACCTGCTTAGCTTGCAATATTTGCTGTAAACTCTGTGCAACTTTTGAACGCCTCTTATGAAAATTATTTACTTATCATATGCCCATCCTCTGCGACAGCCACTTGATTACTGACAATAACAAAAGCAAATTAAGACACCACCACACTATTTTGAACTAATCTCGATATCTCAGTGTCCTAAAGGTCCTAAAAGTCTTTAAGCACCCTTTTTGAATTAGCGCAAAGCCTCTGACTAGGGAAAGGCCTAGGCTGCCTCTCTCTTAACACAGCATCATAACTTGGAGGCACTTACTTGGCCAACTCCTACACTGACTTCATGGTAATCACCTCATCACCGTACTTACGACTATCAGCCCTAATTTTAGATCCTTAAAAAAAAAAGAAGCTGGTTGTTAATTAATCACCATGCAAAATATTTATGCAACCACTTTTTGGAGTGTGGGAGTGGCCCACCTAGCTGTCTTTACTGGCCAACACTTTATAGATTACATGGTATCTCAGGTTAGTGAAGTGCTTTTCATTGGTCTCACAAGGTGCTCTGCATGTCCAAGGTATTAGCGCAAGAAGTTAAGGGATTAGTTTTGTTTTATTTTAGTTTAGATTGTTGTTTTAGTTTAGGTATGATAGGTTGCAAGATACAAACCCCAATGATGTATACAGTTATCCCACAGAAACTAATCATAAGATCAGTAATTGAAATTTGAAACTCCTGCATCAACACAATCTTGTTCAGGTTTTACCCATCTCATTGTGTATTGTACAAGGTTTCGCCCTGCGTGACGTATTGATGTGAAACATGTTTGACGATACGCTGCAAAATATTAGAAATGCCTTCCTCGCTTAGCCTCTAGACCATGGTAATATGCCCAACATATTTGACTGCCAACATATAGCCGCTCCATTCCATCAAATATGCTTATTTGTTGGGCAGCAACCACTAGGACTTGCTTTCTAAGTTGGGCTATGTTATGTTATGTGCGTGTATGCTTGTGCGACACTTAGTTCTCATTGCTTCATTTTTATTATTATTCATTTATTTTTAGCTGTCCTCCTAGGGACAAAGTATATCTGCTCTTGGTGCACATTTATCAACTCCCGAAAACCCTTATTCCTGAAAAGTGAATATCACTTTGAATCTCCATGTCCCTTCCATGTTTCCCAAGAACACTATTACTCTAAACATGTCTACTATTATGTAACCTATCGAAATGACTCCAATGTCATACTAACAACATAGAATCCATCATGAATTTGTATGCTTATTAGAGCTCCACATAGTCCAGGCACATATATAAGCTGCTTAGTAACCTAACTTGTTATCCCATGCCTCTGGAAATTTGGCTACTAACGTGAAATGGGGCACTGTACAGTAGATTACTTATGTTGTACGGCTCAACACCTACATGGAGAGGCTACTTACTCCTTATTTGTGTGAATGGGTTAGTCTGCTTGTTTGGTTTGTGTGTTTGTATTTTATGTTAAATTAGGTTTAGGTCGGTTTGTTTGCTTACAAAAATAATAAAATCCCAACATCATGGTGCAAGGGAATACATATGTTAGAACACTTTCCAACTCATATACATCTTTTGCAGTTCTCAAAATGAATGTGAACAATGCGTGTTACTATATCTGGTAAAAATATACAGATGTATACCAAATTGCTTTGTTATTCTTATGTTATTTTACTGCACCCTGCGTGGTGCGTCACGGATATGCATTTTATCACTGTACCATGTGTTGGTTATAAATAAAAATTTTAAAAAAAAAAAATTAAAATTTTTGAGCTTTATTTAAAAATTTCAGCCAATAGGAATGCAAGGTGGCCCAAATATAAAATGGGTACCTTGCATTCAATCCTCAGTGTGCGGCGACGATCATACGAAGAGGATCTTTCACACTGGATGGCTCTGCGGTCGCCTGTCCTGTTCCGCGCTCAACTCCGCTCTGCGCTGCCTTGGTCCTGGATGAAGATAGAAGAGGCCCCCGTGCTGGAAGAAGATATCACCGCCTGGAAGAAGATATCGCCGCTTGGAAGAAGATCATCACCACCTGGAAGAAGACCTACTCCGCTGGACTTCAGGAACAGTGAGTACCTATTTGGGGTTTAGACTTAGGGGGATATTTAACAAAGGTCTGTCGGACCTGATCCTACAGTGCGGATCAGGTCCGACAGACCTCGCTGAATGCGGAGAGCAATACGCTCTCCGTAATCAGCATTGCACTAGCAGCTCTTGTGAGCTGCTGGTGCAACGCCGCCCCCTGCAGATTTGCGGCCAAGGCTAGCAGGGTGGTGTCAATCAATCAGGTTGAATTGCGGAAATGTCTGTCCGCTTGCTCAGAGCAGTCGGACAGGTTATGGAGCAGCGGTCTTTAGATGGCTGCTTCATAACTGGTGTTTCTGGCGAGCCTGCAGGCTCGCCAGAAACCTGAGCCCTCAAGCTCCATCCAGAGCTTGATAAATGGGCCCCATAGGCTTTTTTTATTTTTGGGGTGGCTTTTTCTTAGATTAGGAATTTTTTGGGCTGCAAAAGAGCTGTTTGCCCATACAAATGCTCCTTTAGGGGCAATGGGTACTTTTGTTTTTTTAGTGTTAGTTTTTTTTTTATTTTGAGGAGTTTGGTTGGGGGGGTTACTGTTAGGGGGGGACTTAGTATTTTTTTAATGTAAAAGAGCTGTTAAACTTAGGGCAATGCCCTACAAATTAATAAAATAAATATTTTTTTAAAATTTGGTTTATTTTTTTCTGTAAAATTAGCAGGCGACAGCATTTATATGCGGCACCATATATGTGATTCCAATACCGGACTAAAAACTGGCGACGCTGGCTTCTCGCCCATGATTTTAATGAGGATTTGCAGGTATTATACACACAGTGAACATGGATTTAATAAAAAATAATTAAAGGGATAGTCTACTCCAGAATTATTTTTTGTTTTAAAAGATAGATATTCCCTTTATCACTCTTACCCTATTTTTTCATAACCAACACTATTATATTGATATATTTTTACCTCTGTAGGTATTTTACTTTCCTCTCGTTGCACTTTTCAACAAATGCAACCCATCTCTTCCCTCACGTTTTCCTCATTCGAAACCAACATGATTTGCTTATTCTCTCCCCTCTTTATACGTGTTGCAGTCATATACCGAACCTCTGGCTCCCCAACTCAATTTCTAGATCACTGGGCTGCCTGGCTACCTTATTTCCTTTCCTCAGACACCCCTGCCCTCATTCTTGGTGACTTCAACATCCCTCTTGACAATCCCATTGCCTGCCCTGCAAAACATCTTCTGCAACTCACTTCCTCTTTCGGTTTGTCACAACAGACTGACTCTCCCATTCACAAAGATGGTCACTCCCATGAACTGATCTTTAGCTATCAATGCACTATTTCAAACTTCACAATTTCCCCTTTTCCTCTTTCTGACCACCATCTCCTCACTTGCAACATCACATCCCTTCCTACAACTCTCCCTCCTCCTACTCCTCACACCAAACTTCACAGAAGCATTATGTCATTAGATCAGCAACATCTTGCTAATTCCTTCGAACCTCTCCTCTCATCAATCTCCTCTTTTCTTGCCCTGAGCAACCTATTCCCCACTTTAATTCCACCCTTACATTGGTCCTTGACAATCTGGCCCCCCTTACCATAGCTTGGAAATCACTAGACTTGTGCATGGTAGAAAAATTCATTTCAGTTCGGTTCGAATCGATTCGGATGTTTTCGAATTTCGGTTTGGATCGATTCGGAAAAATTCAAATTAATTCATTTTCGGATTCGTTTCAGATTCATTTGGATTCGAATAAATTCGGCTGGTTTCGTTTTGATTCGGTTTGGAAATTTAGAATTTCGGTATGTGTTAGGTGGGATGTGCTGTGTATTAGACTAGTATTATGTACTGTATATTAGGTGTAACCCATAGCAGAGTGATATAACCTAATATACTGTACAATACTAGTGTAATCCATGGCCATCTGAATCTACCATTCGGAAATTCGAATCGATCCGAATCTCTGAATTTAACAAATTTGGCAGAATTTGGATTCTGAACGAATCGAAATGCAAATGTCTAGAAATCACACACTCAGCTCTGGCATACTCATCTGACAAGGTACCTACGCAGATGTTTCCGTACTGCTTAGCGGCACTGGAGAAAATAGAGTTCAGCTGACTTTCTTCACTACAAGTTCATCTTGAACTCTTACTATTCTGCCCTAAATCTTTATAAGCAACATTACTTCTCTACTCTTATCTCTACTCTTTCTTCAAACCTAAAACGTCTGTTCTCCACTTTCAATACTCTTCTCCACCTACCCCCACTTCCTAATACAACTTCTCTGTCAGCTTAAGATTTTGTCAGCCACTTCAATTACAAAATCGACTCCATCAGAAACGAAATCAGCTCTCAACATACTTCCATTCTTTCACCCCCTCAAAAGCTCGCAATCAACAACAACCTACATAGCCATACATTTTGCTATTTCTTCCCTGTTACTGAGGAAGAAGTTTCAGCACTTATACTGTGCTCTCACCTCACTACCTGTCCCCTTGAACCTATCCTCTCACAACTACTCCCCTCCTTCTCTTATACCCTTACCCTATACTCACAAACATTTTCAACCTCTCCCTCAGCACCAGTATATTTCCCTCATCTCTGAAACATGCACTGGTCACACCTTTTCTCAAAAAACCTTCTCTCCATCCAACCTCCCCATCCAGCTACCCTATTACCCTACTCCCTTTTGCCTCAAAGCTTCTCGAAAAGCTAGTATATGCACACCTATCCCATTTCCTTACATTTAAATCCCCCCTTGACCCACTGCAATCTGGATTTCATCCCCATCACTCCACAGAGACAGCAATTGTTAAGGTTACCAACAACCTATTTAGAACAAAATCAAAAGGTCACTTCTCTCTGCTTATCCTCCTTGATCCGCCCACAGCTTTTGATACTGTTGAACACCCTCTTTTGCTCCAAACCCTCCAATCCTTCAGCATTTGTGACACAGCCATCTTGTGGTTCTCTTCCTACCTGTCTAACCGTACCTTTAGTGTAGCCTTCTTTGGGGATTCCTCTGCCCGTCACCACTTTGTGTTGCAGTACCACAAGGCTCTGTCCTCGGTCCCCTTCTCTTCTCAATCTGCACGTCATCATTAGGTTCCCTAATAAAGTCCCACAGGTTCCAATATCATTTGTATGCTGACGACACCCAAATCTACTTCTCTGCACTAGACCTATCTCCTTCCTTGCTAACCCGTGTCACTAATTGTCTTTCTCACATCTCTTCCTGGATGTCCTCTCACTACCTTAAGCTAAATCTCTCCAGAACTGAACTCCTTATTTTCCCCCCTTCTTCCAAAATCTCCACCAAAAATCTCTCTATAACTGTCGACAACTCCATCATTACCCCTACCCCGCATGCCCGATGTCTTGGGGTCATATGTGACTCAGATCTTTCTTTAACTCCTCACATTCAGTCCTTGGCTAAATCCTGCCACTTGCACCCTAAAAAGATCTATAAAATTAGATATTTCCTTATACAAGACACAACTAAGATTTTAATCCCCTCTCTCATCTTTTCCTGCCTCAACTACTGCAATTATGTCCTCTCTGGTCTCCCTAGCTGCCGGATAGCTCCTTTACAATCCATAATGAATGCCTCTGCCAGGCTCATATTCCTTACACGTTGCTCTTCATCTGCTGCACCTCTCTGCCAATCCCTTCACTGGCTTCCTTTTGCCTCCAGTATTAAACACAAAATTCTGACTCTGACATACAAGGCCCTCAACTGCACTGCTCCCCCTATATCTCAGACATTGTCTCCAGATAATCTCCCTCCTGTACCCTTCGTACCATTCGCTCTGCTCATGACCTCCTACTCTCCTCCTCTCTTGTTACCTCCTCACATTCCTGTTTATAGGACTTCTCCAGACTAACTCCCATCTTGTGGAACGCTCTTCCTCACTCCACAAGACTCTCCCCTAGTTTTGAAAGCTTCAAGCGCTCACTAAAGACTCTACTGTTCAGGGATACATACAACCTACACTAACCAGTTCCTCTCCTCCATTGCTATCCCCTTGAACCCCCTCATCATGTAAGCCTAAGAGCCCAGCTGTTTGTAGATCACCTTCTTAAGAGCTGACTACAACAGTGCAACTCTCAGCAGGGCCCTCTACCCATCAGGGACGTGCACTCATAGGAGGCAGGGGAGGCAGTGCCTACCCTGCCATATGTGGCCAAAGCTTAATTAAATTTTAATTAAGAGACTTCCGGTGGGCGGCGTTCCAAGATGGCTGCACTTCTTTGAAGCTCCGAGACATCTGGTGAAAGAAAAATCCTTTTGCAGCCAGGATTCATTGCCATCCACGCCTCTCTTGACAGCTCTGTGTGTCCGAGAATCACTGTGGATAGAGGAACTATCACCTTCTCTCCCACGGAAGTCATATTGACAGAAAAAGCCGTCTGGCGCAGTGGCGAGTCGTCAGCCGCCATACTGTATATAATAACCTTTGCACTGTAACAGCGTAGTGGGCACCGCTATTGGATCCGCTAAATACTACGTTCTACATGATGGGCACAGAACATGACCTTTTTGCACAGATAAAACTAATTTTCCTGTCTGCACTAGAACGCTTGGTCCAGAGCTATGAGAAAATGCATGAGGAGGTTCTGGTGACGGGGAGGTCCTGTACTAAATGTTCCGCACTGCCCGAGTTGCAAGACCTGAAGGAGATTGCCGCATCTGATGGCCCAACGCTTGCTTTTTCAAATCTGCCTGGGGGACTCCCACCCGGTGACAGAGAAAACTGCTTACCTCCGCTACAATCTGCCATAGAGGCCGCTGGGTCTGAGGGGCTTGCTATGCCTAGTCTTGGGAGCGCTCCATTGGGGGAACTGGTTCTTTCCCTATATGCAGAGAGGCAAGACATTGAGGTGCCGACTGTGTCAGACGCGCTGCAGAATTTCCTGACATATCAATTTCCTACTGAGATCCTTTCCCCTGTATATCAGGCAAGATGGCCGCCGGACCTGTTTGATATATCTACGACCACCAGCCCTGACGAGTCCCGACATGAACTCAGCCTTCTGGAGGGCGACCTGATCGGTTGTGAAGCCGCTACTGTTGACAGGAGGAAGCAAAGTAAACTTTGTTTGGTTAGGGGCATTGGCTGAACTGACTATCTATACGGTATAACATAGGGGGTTTGCCACTCTCTAGTCCCTCACCCCTGGACAAAAGTTTATACATACCATAGTATAATTATAGCGATGTCTTAATTCTTTAGTTTAACATGTTTGGTTATCCCCCCTTGTTTGTTTGTTTATTTGTGTGATTACTGCCATGCTTCCTCTGATCGGCACTTGCTCTCCCAGCCTAGAGAAACTGTCTCAATGACCTACCTGTGGAAACAAGAACTTACCCTGCCTGACTAACCGAAACTACAAGCGATATTTTGTAGCCGACACCTGTCACGGCTGTGGCGCAACAACTGTGTGAGAGGCTGGTGGCAGGCCCGGGTGGCCACGGGCGTTGGTTGAACAGTAACCCTATATATATAACAAAAATACAGACAACCGCACTATTGCCTCAAAACCTCCTTAAGAAAACCCCTTGGTCATTGAGAAATAACCTGTGGTCATAATTGTTTCTCTTTTCTAGTATTATTATTGATAAGACATGCTAGTGTTAAATATTTATTTATTTGAACTGTTCTCTAATTGCATAAGTCAACCCTGCATACTGTATAGGCTTGGCATATAACTCCCCACACTAGACTTCCCAAACTCAAATTCCCCTGCCCTGACACATGCATTCTCCATATTTGATTGCGTTTTGCTTAGTGATATTACTTCTCTTTGCTTTTTGCATCTGGTAAATGGAGTAACAATTTACCTTTCAGATAAACCCACACACAAATGCCTGGTTCTTAGATTCTCCCCATGCTGACTCACTTACTGCAACTTGCAATAATTTTATATCTGATGTTTTTTTTTCTTTTTGCTGTTATTAATGCTTACTCTCCTGAAGTAATGATAGATCTCTCTTAAATATCTAATATAAATAGTGTTTTGAGATGCTAGGCTATATGCTGCTCACTGCAACAGAAAGTGCCTACCTGACTACTGCACTTACAAATTTACCTTAGATACAATAATCATTCTAACACCAAAGATAAAAACTGCAAGTTTCAACCCCACCAACTTTTTCAAACACACAAATATATCCAATCCTATGAAGCCCTCATAAGTGTACATTATTAGCTTTTGGATATTTACAGCGTAGCACTGATGTTCCCTTTTAACTATACTTTATTTTTCATACTTATAATTCTCGCCTTGGTTTCTCACACTGTACATCTGTGGGGGGAAAAAAAAAATCCTTGCCCTATAATTCTCCTAAGGCATGGCCAAATATCCCAAACTATGCTTTTGACTATGTGTATATCCACATGACGAACTCTGCCACTTTAGGGGAAGGGAAAGACATCAGTCCACATCCGTCTGCATGGTATATGTTACTTTTGGTGTACCTCGCTGGAACTAACCCTCAGTCACTTTATAAAGGGCTTGCGATTACTCCTAGAATCATACCTAGAGTTTTAAGTTCAGCTTGCAGGCTTTTTGTGTAATACATATGGAATTCCCTAAAGATTCGCCATTTCAGGTAACTGTTTGATTATCTCAGATTCCATTTTGTTCACCATATAGTAACTCTTCTAGTTTAATACTCTTACTCGCCCCAACCCCTGTGGGACCTCCATCCCCACTCCTTTATACCTTGTTTATTATGACCAGCCCTAAGTCATAAACACCCGTAATGTATTAGACCTTATCCTACACGGACTGATTCTCAGTCGATACTTTTCTATAATACTATACAGGCATGTGATCTGTGGGCACTTGTGGGGCAGTTTGCTAAGCTTGTGTATCTGTCTGTCCTAGCTTCTGATATTACACACACTTGCCCTGCAGGATGACGCACATTCCCATATTGCTAGTGGAGGGAGGTATGGGTTGTACGGGTGTGGGTCATTTGTTGGTTTTTGTTCTTGTTTTATTTTTATTTATTTTTATTTTAGTTAGTTTATTGCTATTTAGTTTGTTAGGTTTAAAAAAAAAACAAAAAAAACAACGTTGTGTGCAAGCACCCCACAAACGGTCACCACTTAATCTACAACTGAAAATTGCATATTCTGTATCTACATAAGTCTTTTTAGGCTAGTATTACCCCGTCTGGGCATTACAGACCTTCTGTATCCTATTCACTGCTCGGCCCTGCGTGGCACAGAGTTGTGGAATATGTATGATTGCACGCACTGTTGGATATAAATACAATTTAAATAAATTTTAATTAAAACAAAAAAAAAGTCCCCAAAAAAATATTCCCCCCCCCCATGTAATGCTATGGAGAGGCAGGTACAGGAACGCTTCTCTCCATTGCAGTACATGGGTCAAAGGAAAAGCTGTGCTGCAGCGCCACACACTCTTTTATTTCCTGAATTATATATGTCCCTTACTGTCCACAGCAGAAAAAAATAGATACATGTGTAAACCTAGGTTCCAACATGGCGGAACCCATTACTTTATAGAAACTAAAACTTCCTTCTTACATGTTCAATATTTGAACAACTAATATAATAAAAATACACATAGGGCTAGATTACAAGCAGTGAATTAATGCTAGTATGCACGCGATATTGAAATATTGCACCAGTTCTACCTTGCACTCATATTACAAGTTGAAAGAAAATGCGTCCGCACGAGTGCAAACAAAATTTGCGCTTGTTGGGTTAGCATGACTGAAGACCTTGCGTAATGGCTTAGGGCTAAAATAAAATTTCAAAAGAAAGAGCCTGTAAAATCCTTAAACCAAATAAGACTTCAAAAAGGAGAAATTAATAAATGAACAGGCTTGATACAAACCAAAGCCTGAAAAAATCTGTTAATATCAGGAAGTTTCAACAATCTTTCTAGGAAATAAAACAGAAAGAACAGAGATTTGTCCCTTCAAGAAATTTGCAGACAAACTTATCCAAACCATCCTGAAAAAAACTGTAAAATCCTATGAATTTTAAAAGAATGCCAAGAGAATTTATGAGAACACCATAAAATATAGGTTTTCCAAACCTGATAATACATGTTCCTTGAAACAGACTTATAAGCCTGCAACATAGTGATAAAAAATGAGTCAGAGAAACCTCTATGACTAAACACTAATCAATTTCCATACCTTCAAATTAGTAATTTGAAATCCAGATGGAAAAATAGCCCCTAAAACAAAAGGGCTAGCCAAAGAGAAAGCGGCCAAGGATGGCAACTGGACATCCGAACAAGATCCACATACCAAAACTGTGAGGCCATGCTGATGCTATCAGAAACACATGAGACTGTTCCAATATGATCTTGGAAATCACCCTTGGAAGATAAAACCAGAGGCGGAAAGATGTAGCCAGGTTGCAAAACCAAAACATTGCTAATGCATCCATCATTTCCACCTGAGGATCCCTGGACCTAAAAAGGTACCTGGGAAATTGAGAAAACACATCGGTATAGAGATACCACTCTCCCGGATGTAAAGACTGATGGCTGAGATAATCCAGCTTCCAAATGTCTAAACCTGAGATATAAATCGTAGAAATTAGACAGGAGATGAATTCCACCTAAGAACGTATTCAAGATACTTCTTAATTGCCAAGGAACTGAAAGTCCCTATTTGATGATTGACATATGCCACAGTTGTGATATTGTCTGTCTGAAAGGAAAATGAAAAGTTCTCTCCTAAAAAAGGCCAAGCCTGAAAGAGCTCTGAAAATAGAGTTTTAAAATATCGATTGGAAACCTCACCTCTTGAAGTTTCCAAGCCCCTTGGGCTGTCAAAGACCCTCAGACAGCTCCCCAACCTGTAAGACTTGCAACCATTAAGAATATAGTCCAGGAAGGATGAACAAAAGGAGGCCCCCTGAATAAAACGATTATAGTCTAATCACCAAAACAGAGAGAGTTGAGTGTTAGGATTTAAGAATATCAACTGTGATATCTGAAAACAATCCCTGCAACATTGATTCAGTTATGCAAAGCAAAAGAGATCTCAGATGAAAAACAAGCAAAGGGAACCACGCCCGATGCTACAGTTATGAGACCTAAAACTTCCATGCACATAGCAACTGAAAGGAATGTTCTAGACTGTAAGTTAGACAAGCTAATGCCAATAACAATTGACTTTTGTCTCATAAAAACAAAGTCATGAACACAGACTCCATCTAGAAACCCAAAAAGAGGTGACCCTTGTCTGAGGAATCACGAAACTCTTAGGTAAATTAAATCCTCTAACCATGTCTTAAAGAAACAAAACTAGTTGATTCATGAGAGATTCCAATAAAAGAAAAGATTAAGCTAACACCAAGATACCATTCAAATAAGGAAACACCACAATACCCTACTGTCTTATTACAGAAAGAAGGGCACCCAGAACCTTTGAAAAAATTCATAAGGCTGTCGCTAGACCTAAAGGAAAAGTGACAAATTGCTAAAGCTTATCTAAAAAAGAGAATCTCAGAAACCACAAGTGGTCTGAATGAAATAAAATATGAGGATAAACATCCTGTAAAATGGAGTGGACATGAAATGACCTTGCTGAACAAAAAGGCATAATAGTCCTTATAATCGACAACTTGAAAGTGGTGACTCTAACAAAACAATATAAAGTCATTAGATCCAAGATTGGACTGAATCAACCTTTCTTCTTTGGGACAAAGAATAGAATTGAATAGAAACCCAATCCCTGTTCCTGCTAAAAACTGGTATAATCACTCCTGAAAATCTGAATCTTCCCATAGAAGGTCTCATTCTACAAAAAACCTATTTAAACCCTAAGAACAATATAGATTTTGGACTAAGTTCATCCAAAAACAATTTAATCTGCCCCCACCAGAAGGACTGATTTGAGAACACACCTTCATGCAGTTTAATAACTAGTAATTATATAGGATACAAAAAAATGCTTTTTCAGTGCTTACACTCGGAGGTAACCAAATTAGCAGCTGATAAAAACAGTTATTATTACCCAAATAAATGGTACACAATAAATTGACCTCAGAAGGCCAAAGGGCTGTACTAACCCTGCCGGGATATGAATCTATGACCCTTGGATCTAGAACAAGCATTTGTAGTCAGGACATTCACCAACTTATCTACATCACCGGAATAAAAGTAGGGCAGAAAAAACTCTAAACCTCCAAAAATATTGGAGATAATAGAAATCAAACAAATTATTATCCTAACAAGATAGAGATAATAAAATATATTTGAAATCATAATAATAGATATAGTAAACATAATAAAATGAATACATCAGAGGTAAATAAACAGAGTTATATAGAGAATCTAAAACTGCTTATGCTAACTGTTCAACAACAAAAAGGTTGAAAAAACAGTAATGTCAGCCACAGATAAAGCTGAGCTAAAAATAAATAAACAGTACGTGAATATGCTCTACTAAGGTGTATTCAAACTCTAAAGAATCCTAAAAATAAATACCAATTTCCATAGAAATAGTAGTACAGTCCCAAAAGGGAATCAGGATAAACCATTTTTTAGAACATAATACAGATAGTTTTTTGAATATGTATGTATGTATTGGGTACTTGTAAAGCGCAGCTAATCACCCGTAAGGGTCTCAAGACGCTGTTCATTTTATCAACCTCAGAAGAATGAAAGGCTGTGTGGACCTCAATGGGGATTGAACCTGCAACCCTTGGGTTACTACAGAGCTCAACCACAGTGCCTTAACATGCTGAGCTATCTGGCCAGCTTTTAGGAAAGAACCTCAGGAGCAAAGTAAAATCTTAAAATACAGAATTTAAAATAACATAGTTAATAGGAGGACTAGGCTCCTAAAAGCTAAAAATAACACATTTTCCTTAACAAAGAACAAAGAATGTTCAAATGAAAAATAAGGAGAATTTTAACAAAACTGTCTCTGATACAGGAACCTTTGAACCAAAGAAAACCTTCATCAGTAGAATAAACTTAAGTATGCTGCCGGTCAGAACAAAATTAATTAGATGATGATCTTAACAATTTTGAAAAGACCTTGTAAGTTTACTTAAAGGCATAATAGCAGTCATAACCTTTTATGATATAAGCAATAACATGTGATGTTTGCAGATAAAATCAAATACATGAACTGAATAAGTAAAAACAGTAAATGTCATTGTACATGTAGAAACATTACTAGCATAAAATATGATAAATAAATGCCACATAATTGAGCTGAAGAAATAACAACAGCTTAAAGGAACATGAAACCCAAACATTTTCTTTCATGATTCAGATAGAAAATACAATTTTAAACAACATTCCAATTTACTTCTATTATTTAATTTGCTTCTTTCTCCTGTTTTCCTTTGCTGAAATGTTTATCTAGGCAAGCTCAGGAGCAGCAGAGAACCTAGGTTCTAGCTGTTGATTGGTGGCTGCATATATATATCGATTGCGATTGGCTCACACATGTGTTCAGTTAGAAACCATTAGTGCATTGCTGCCCCTTAAACAAATTATAACAAGAGAATGAAACTAATTAGATAATAGAAGTAAATTAGAAAGTTGTTTGAAATTGTATTCTCTATCTGAATCATGAAAGAACAAAATGTGGGTTTCATGTCCCTTTAATAATGAAAATAACACACTTAGGCCTAGATTTGGAGTTTGGCGTTAGCCGTGAAAACCAGCGTTAGAGGCTCCTAACGCTGGTTTTAGGCTAACTCCGGTATTTGGAGTCACTCAAAAAAGGGTCTAATGCTCACTTTTCAGCCTCGACTTTTCCATACCGCAGATCCCCTTACGTCATTTGCGTATCCTATCTTTTCAATGGGATCTTTCTAACTCCGGTATTTAGAGTCGTGTCTGAAGTGAGCATTAGAAATCTAACGACAAAACTCCAGCCGCAGAAAAAAGTCAGTAGTTAAGAGCTTTCTGGGCTAACGCCGGTTCATAAAGCTCTTAACTACTGTACTCTAAAGTACACTAACACCCATAAACTACCTATGTACCCCTAAACCGAGGTCCCCCCACATCGCCGCCACTCGATTAAATTTTTTTAACCCCTAATCTGCCGACCGCCACCTACGTTATACTTATGTGCCCCTAATCTGCTGCCCCTAACACCGCCGACCCCTGTATTATATTTATTAACCCCTAATCTGCCCCCCACAACGTCGCCGCCAACTACCTACAATATTTAACCCCTAATCTGCCGACCGCAAAGCGCCGCCACCTACATTATAGCTATGTACCCCTAATCTGCTGCCCCTAACACCGCCGACCCCTATATTATATTTATTAACCCCTAATCTGCCCCCCACAACGTCGCCTCCACCTGCCTACACTTATTAACCCCTAATCTGCCGACCGGACTGCACCGCTACTATAATAAAGTTATTAACCCCTAATCCGCATCACTAACCCTATAATAAATAGTATTAACCCCTAATCTGCCCTCCCTAACATCGCCGACACCTAACTTCAAACATTAACCCCTAATCTGCCGACCGGAGCTCACCGCTATTCTAATAAATGTATTAACCCCTAAAGCTAAGTCTAACCCTAACACTAACACCCCCCTAAATTAAATATAATTTTAATCTAACGAAATTAATTAACTCTTATTAAATAAATTATTCCTATTTAAAACTAAATACTTACCTGTAAAATAAATCCTAATATAGCTACAATATAAATTATAATTACATTGTAGCTATTTTAGGATTAATATTTATTTTACAGGTAACTTTGTATTTATTTTAACCATGTACAATAGCTATTAAATAGTAGGCAGGTGGAGGCGACGTTGTGGGGAGCAGATTAGGGGTTAATAAATATAATATAGGGGTCGGCGGTGTTAGGGGCAGCAGATTAGGGGTACATAGGGATAATGTAAGTAGCGGCGGTTTACGGAGCGGCAGATTAGGGGTTAAAAAAATATGCAGGGGTCAGCGATAGCGGGGGCGGCAGAATAGGGGTTAATAAGTGTAAGGTTAGGGGTGTTTAGACTCGGGGTACATGTTAGGGTGTTAGGTGCAGACGTAGGAAGTGTTTACGCATAGCAAACAATGGGGCTGCGTTAAGAGCTGAACGCGGCTTTTTTTCAGGTGTTAGGTTTTTTTCAGCTCAAACAGCCCCATTGTTTCCTATGGAGGAATCGTGCACAAGCACGTTTTTGAGGCTGGCCGCGTCCGTAAGCAACTCTGGTATCGAGAGTTGAAGTTGCGTTAAAAAATGCTCTACGCTCCTTTTTTGGAGCCTAACGCAGCCTTTATGTGGACTCTCAATACCAGAGTTATTTTTATGGTGCGGCCAGAAAAAAGCCGGCGTTAGCTACGCGGGTCTTTACCGACAAAACTCTAAATCTAGCCGTTAGCTTTGTAGAATTGTGTTTCAGGGCATCATAGTTTCTACAGTAACATCAGAGTCAGGATCAGAATGAGACAGCTCGCAAAATGTAACATAAAAAGAAAAATAACATTAGGCAAAACATTCAATTTCCACAATGTATAGGTTTCAGTAGAGAAAAACAAAGATAGTATTTTTTTTTACTTTTTTTAAAAGCAAAAAATAAAATCTAAAAGCAGGCATAATAGCTTTCAAAATTCATGAAAACAGCGAGCAATAGAGAGAGAGGGGTAAAATAACTAAATTTTGGCGCCAAGAATGACGCATTACGCAAAAGGAAATTAAAAAATGTTGGCGCAAAACTAACACCAGAAAATGACACAACTCGCGTCATAAAAAAAACGCAATTTCGTGCCAAAACAACTAGCATCAACAAAGATGCAGGAAATGATGAAATTTGCGCCATCAAAGGCGCAACAATGCGCCAAAAAATGTTTGCACCAAAAATGATGCAATAAAAAAACAGCATTTTGCGTCCTCTCGAGCCTAGATTTGCCCGCGAAAAAATGAAAAACAAGTCAAATTAGAAAAAGACTGAACCCCAGATAAGAAAAAAGTTTAAATAAACTTCCCAAACATGATTCCTATACTGAAACTGTTTAGACTGCAAAGGGAAATATACATAGACCTGACTCATGGAAAATATAAGTAAAATACATATATTTAAAACTTTATATTAATACATAAAGCACTAAACCATAGCTAAGAGTTTCTTAAACAATGATACATACTTACCGAAAGACACCCATCCACATATAGCAGACAGCCAAACTAGTACTGAAAACTATCAGCATAGGTAATGGTATATAAGAGTATATCGTCGGTCTGAAAAGGGAGGTAGGAGATGAATCCCTACGACCGATAACAGAGAACCCTTGAAAAGATTTCCCGTGAGAGAAACCATCCATAAAATCAATAGGCGATACTCTCTTCACATCCCTCTGACAAACACTGTACTCTCAGAGGAATTGGGCTTCAGAATGCTTAGAAGCGCTTATCATAGAAGAAATCATAAAAATCAAGCACAAACTTACTTCACCACCTCTATAGCAGGCAAAATTTGTAAAACTGAGTTGTGGGTGTGGTGGGAGGTACATTTATAGGCATTTGAGGTTAGGGAAACTCTGCCCCATCCTGGTAGGAATGTATATCCCATATGTCACTAGCTCATGGACTCTTGCCAATTACATGAAAGAAAAACTTTCCAATTTACTTTTATCATTGAATTTGCTTTCTTCTTTTGGTATTCTTTGTTGAAAGCTAAACTTAGGTAGGCTCATATGCTAATTTCTAAGCCCTTGAAGGCTGCCTCATATATCAGTGCATTTTTACAGTTTTGACAAGGTAATCACAGAGGTAAAATGTATATTATAGTAATGGTTTTATATAAAAAAACGCTAGGATTTACCATCACTAGAAATAAACTGTAGTTTCAGTTATCACTTATTAAAAAAAGAGTGCTAAGCTCACAGTCTGTGCCGCAGCAGCTCGTTAAACTCAGCACCTGCGGCCGCCCACGGTTCTTGGTTCTCGCTGCTTCACTCTCGGGGTTTCAGTGTAACTCTATATACATGTTGTGTTTCATTTTATTTGGTTGTTTTAACAATATAAAAATTACAATTTAAATTGAAAAAAACGGGATGGAAGAAGTTCTAATGTTTATATTCTGTACTATATTTTCTTGTATAATGTGAGTCTCTTAATTATTATAAGTCTATGTTCCTTGATAATTTGACTGTTCATTGTAAAGTATGTGGTTGCAGTCTCCTTCTCTCGAGTCTGTATCGTAACATCTTAGGAACTGCAAATGGACATTAAACACTAAGTGCTAGATTACAAGTGGAGCTCTAAGTTATTGTGCGCTCCGTACAATTTGGCCATTTGCGGGCGCGCGATAAATAACCAGCCATTACAAGTGGTTGGTTATTGCTACTGCGAGCACATAGTAGCAATTAGTGCTTATAAAATTAACCAGAGATCAGATCTCTGGTTAATTTTATAAATGTCCACCAAATTCGCACAAAATCATTTGTGATATACTTTAATAAAAAAATAAAGATAGTAGAATCTTTATTTTTTAATAAAATAACTGCAAAAAGCAGTTTTTGGGGTCTAAAGGGTGCAGGTGTGGGGTTTTAGAAAAAAAAAAACGGCGCTGAAAAGTGCCTTCACCTTGCGGTCTATGGGAACTGTGTGTCCCCGGTGAATATTTATATATATATATACACATATTAAACACATAAATATATATGTATATATTTATATACATACTGTATATATTTACACTTTGCTGCCATCGCTGCACTACTTACCCCCTTTGCTGCTCAATGTTCTTAGCCGTCTCTGATGGCATGAGAATAAGGCTCCGTTTGGAGCCTATGGAAGCGCAATCTCGTGAGATCGCATTTGCATTGCGCTTAACTTGTAATACCAGTGCTCATTAGCGTGCCCTGGTATTACGTAGTGGATCACTAATATTGCTTTCACTAAAACTATATTTTTATCACTGCGCAAGCATTACACAAGAAATGCTTGTGCAATGCCGCCCCCTGCAGATTCAGCAGGGGGTGTCGATCAACCCGATCTTAAGACCGCTGATTCTTAACTCCTGTTTCCGGGGAGCCTGAAGGCTAGTGCGGAAACAGCTGCATATAGCTGCATTCGGGCCTTAATAAATCGGCCCCCTAGTGCCTACCTAGAGAACACAAATTGCAGATATGGTAACCTAGGTTTTCTTCAAAATGCTGTAAATCAGGAATTGGCAAATTGCGGTCTATAGGCTACATGTGATCCTCTGTAAGTAGAAATGTGTGTCATAGTCAGTTTGGCATCAGAAAAAAAGTGCATTTCAGTTTTAAATAGAATAATTTTTACAGTATACTTCAATTAGCAAAAATGTAGTAAAAGTTATTCCTTGTTTAATACAAGGCACCGCTGACTCTCTGAAAAGGTGCATTGTTTGAATGCTATGCACCGCCCTCGCAGCATATTTGCGTATGCCACTGAAAAACTAATAAATTTACAAGAAGCATTTTTGTTTATGAAATTATATTGCAAAAATACTTCTATTTAACTCTAATGCACGCATCACTTAAAAAATAATAATAATTTAGATTACTTACTTTTCAAGATATAGAGTTTAGACAGAAGTAAACTGCAGGGCAGCCTATCTAGATGTTTACACATTAGGTCTGACAGTTTATAGATTCTAGGTCTGTGGTGCATCTATGGCCTGACAGTTTATAGAAATTTAAAAAATGAGAAGTTGCTGCAGCATGAGAGGTAGACTGGATTGTGCCACATAGCAGAAGTTATCTCAAGGATTTTAAACTTTTTTTTGTAATTCCCACAATGCGGCAGATATCCTATTCGTAAACATATGTTTTCATTTAGAGCATTGCTGTCCCACAGCAGCTCATAGGACACATCATCTACATTGATGTTTTATGGTCCAATTCTGTTCTTATTTATTTTTTAGTTCAAAGATGTGGAGTTTACACTGGTGTGTATAGTCTGTGTGTAAATTGTGTATGTATGTGTATGTATGTGTGTGTGTATATATGTGTGTGTGTATATGGGTATATAGTCATGTGAAAAAGAAAGTACACCCTCTTTAAATTCTATTGTTTTACGTATCAGGACATAATAACAATCACCTGGTCCTTAGCAGGTCTTAAAATTAGGTAAATACAACCTCACAACACACGACATATTACACTGAATCATGATTTATTTAACAAAAATAAAGACAAAATGGAGAAGCCATGTGTGAAAAACAAAGTACATCCTTACTGCTTCCGTAGGAATTAAGAGGCTAAGTAGCAACCAGGTACTGCTAATCAAATGCACTTGATTAATTAATCAGCAAGTGTTACCACCTCTATAAAAGCCCAAGTTGTAGCAGTTTTCTGGTCTGGGGCATTCAGGTGTATGTTAACACAATTCCAAGGATGAAAAGAAATCAGCAATGATTTTAGAGAAGTAATTATTGCTGCCCATCAATCTGGAAAGGGTTATAAGGCCATTTGCAAACAATTTGCAAGTCCATCATTCTACAGTGAGAAAGATTTTTCACAAGTGGAAAACATTCAAGACAATTGCCAATCTTCCCAGGAGTGGATGTCCCAGCAATTGCACCTCAAGGTGAGACCCTGCAAAGCTAAAAAAATAGCACAAAACCCAAGAGTTACATCGTAGACTCTACAGGTTGCAGTTAGCATGTGAAATGTTAAAGTTCATGGCAGTACAATTAGAAAATGACTGAACAAGTATGGTTTGTATGGAAGGGTTGCCAGGAGAAAGCCTCTTCTCTCTAAAAAGAACATGGCAGCAAGGCTTAGGTTTGCAAAGTTGCATCTGAACAAACCACAAGACTTCTGGAACACTGTCCTTTAGACAGACGAGACCAAAGTGGACATGTTTGGCAATAATGCACAGCACAACGTAAACACAGCATATCAGCACAAACACCTTATACCAAGCACGGTGGTGGAAGACTGATGATTTGGGCTTTTTTGCAGCCACTGGACCTGGGCACCTTGCAGTCATTGAGTCAACCATGAAATCCTCTGTATACCAAAGTATTCTAGAGTCAAATGTAAGGCCATCTGTCCGACAGCTAAAGCTTGGCTGAAATTGGGTAATGCAACTGGACAATGATCCCAAACACACCAGCAAATTTACAACAGAATGGCTGAAAAAGAAAGAATCACAGTGTTGCAATGGCCCAGTTAAAGTCCGAGCCTCAACCCGATTGAAATGCTGTGGTAGGACTTTAATAGAGCTGTGCATAAACGAATGCCCACAAACGTCAATGAACTGAAGCAACGTTGTAAAGAAGAGTGGGCCAAAATTCCTCCCCAACGATGTGAGATACTGATAAAGTCATACAGAAAATGATTACTACTGCTAAAGGTGGTTCTACAAGCTATTGAATCATAAGATGTACGTGTTTTTCACACATGGCTTCTCCATTTTGGCTTTATTTTTCTTAAATAAATCAAGACAAAGTGTAATAGTCATGGGTTGTTGTTCATATTAGGTATTTACCTAATTTTAAGACCTGCTAAAGACCAGATGATTGTTATTATGTTCTGATATGTAAAACCATAGAATTCAAAGAGGGTGTACTTTCTTTTTCATATGACTGTCTGTATGTGTGTGTTTATGTATGTGTGTTTGTATTTGTGTATGTATAGTATTAGTGTGTGTGTGTGTGTGTAGTGCAGTGTGTGTATAGTGTGTGTGTACAGTAATGTAGAGGCAGCTGAAGATGTATCAATCTGATATATCAGATTGATCAGTATTGCTTCAGACCTGAGGAAGAGAGGAAAACTCTTGAAAGCTTGTCTTTGAAATATTATGTTAGTCCAATAAAAAAGGTATCACTGCATACGGCAATACCTTGTTTTTTGAGCATCTTATCTACTGGACTAACACGGCTACCCCAATCTTCACTATATAGATAGAGATAGACATATGCAAATAACATCATGTAAAAATAGTTAAATGGTATATACTGTGTATAATGACATGTCATATCATAAACATATCTTGGACACTTAACACTGACCAATTGTATATGGTACACAAGACAAAAAGAACCTTTTAGAAAATTACCGTCCATACTAATGGATTGATTTTTATAATAGAAAATAAAATCGAAAACACATAAAACAATACAACAGTAAAAACGGAAAATAAGAGAAAGAAAAAAAAAAGAGAAAATAAGGAGTCCCCTCCATTAAAGTCTTAACTCACAAAACAATCATGTATGTCTTATACCTCTCTAGATAGAGATATCCACTCTGAAGGAAAAAAGTCTAATAAAACTAGTTCGACAAGAAAGTCTAAGCTCAAATATGGGGAAAGAATCTGCCTTTGAGTGATAAGTGGGTAGGACTTGATTATTGGTAATATTTTTTTTCCGATACTGTCTATAATTTAAAAGTGTACAGAAGAATTAATTAATTAATTAATTAAAAAATGTACAGAAGAAAAAGTAGGTGCCGCATGAGCTTTCCAATTCTTTAATATCAAATGTCTAACTATCAGGATATTGACAGTATTATAATTTAGACTTGAGCTCTTATATTGAATATATAAAAAAACATTAATTTTTAAGGTAAATCTGATCGAGAAATTATATAAAGTGGAAACCCAATATCCTACTTTTTGCCACAGTTGTAATATCTTAGGGCAATACCATATCATATGGCACAAATCTGCTAGAGGCAATCTACACCGTGGGCATTCTGGGATTGTAGCTGGAAACATTTTATACAATCTATAAGGAGAAATATAATAATTATTAATCATTTTTAAATGGGACTCCTTCCAAGTCTTAGAAATTAAACAACGATTAAGAGCTGAAAAGCTACTTTTAATTTTATCTGTATCTAGATCTGCAAAAATATATGTCAAACTATTAATTATTGTTCCAAGGAAAAGGGCACTCTGTTTAGCCAACATAATCTCATATATTAAGGAGATAGAGGCATCGCCCATAATAAAGTTTGAGCAGCATATCTCAATATCAGACCACGCCAAAGACAGGGGAAAACAAAAACTGGACGCGTTAACAAATTGTCACAGTTGAAGGTAGGCAAAAAAAGTCTTATTAGAGATACCATATTGTAGCACAAGATCTTGTAAAGGTAAGATCTATCCATTTTCTGATAAGATTTGTGATATAGTAATAATACTCTTTTCCTTCCAATAATTGAAAGCATTATTATAAATTACCGGTATGAAATGCAGGTTCCCTATAATAGGGAGAAAATCAGAAAAACTTGGATTTATCTCCAAAAGGTCAGAACATTTCTGCCAAGCTGAAACTATATTTTTTATTGAAATAAAGTTATATATGTTGACTGGCAAGGATTTCAGGGAACAATGTAAAATTGCCTTTAAAGAAAACGAGGCACAGTAGTAACTTTCAAGGTCAAAAGAAGAAAAGGTGCTGGACTCCGTGATCCAGTAGACTGCTACCTTAATCATTGCTGCCCAGTTATATAGTTTAATGTTTGGTAAGGATAGTTCTGCCATTTCTTTTTTTAACATCAATCTATCCAGGGAATTTTACCACCCCAGAGAAATCTAGACATCCACGAGTATAATTTATTTAGATCTTTATTGGGGATAAATACAGGCAAATTTTGCATAGGATAAAGAAGTTGTGGAAAGATAATTATTTTTATTAAATTAACCCGAGCCATCAGAGATAATGGAAAAGAAGCCCATAGTTCTAAATCGGATTTTATTTTATCCAGTAACGGGTGAAAATCCAAGCTATACCAGTTTTTAGGATTTATATGGATTAATATACCTAAATATTTAATGGTATCTACTGTTCTAAAAGGATATTCTTGCAAGCTAGCTCCTGATTTTTTAATCTAGAGAAGCTCACTTTTCTGACAGTTGATCTTATATCCTGCAAAAAACTGAACTCATCAAGACAGCCAAGAATCAGGGGAATAGACTGCCTAGTATCATTAAGAAACAGCAGTATATCATCATCATAAAGTAATATCTTAAGCGTCTGAGTACCCAACAAAATACCTTTCATCTTATCCCTTAATTTAATAGCTAATGGTTCAAGCGCAATATTAAATAAGAGGGGCGACAAAGGACAACCTTGTCGCGTTCCTCTTTTCAAAATAAGTTTAGGGGATAGAAAGTTATTGATCAAAAGGAAAGAGGTTGTATAACTATAAAGTTTCTGAACAAACTGTACAAATTGGTTCTTGAATCCAAACTTATTAAGAGTTTTAAAAAGATAATCCCAAGGGATAGAATCGAAAGCCTTTTCTGCATCTAAAGTAAGAAGTGCTATATCATGGGTGAGTTTGTTTTTATCCTTATCCTTTCTTTCCATATTCTAACAAAAATCTATAAATGTTGCCACTCTCCGAATATGACTGGCAGAATTTCTAGACAGCATAAAACCCAGCTGATCCCTATGGATAATTTTATCAAGTGGCACAGCAAACCTTTTAGCAATTATAGAAGATAAAAGCTTATAGTCCGTATTTAATACAGAAATAGGTCTATATGAGGCCGGGTCTTCAGGATTTTTTCCTTTTTAAAGGATTAATGAGATGTTTGCTGCTGAGAAATATTTAGACATAGGGTTTTTAGAGTGAAAATAGAAATTAAATAACTTTCCCAGGGTAACCTTTAATTGTTCTGATAATATCTTATAAAATTCTGCCGGTAGGCAATCCGGCCCTGCAGCTTTATTTAATTTGAGATTATCTACTGCTGCACTAATTTATTTATCCGTGATTGGTGCATTCAGTACAAGGCAATCTTCCTCCGAGATCCGAGGTGTCCTAATGCTCCATCAAAAATTATCCTGGCTATCAGGATTACTATCTATATCAGTGTAAAGTAGTTGATAAAAGTCAAAGAATCCTTTACTAATCTCCTCCGTTTAGGTATATCTAGCATTACCTATTTGAATATATAATTCCTTTTTTTCTGTTTTTTGTAAGACGAGCAAGATGTTTAGCGGAACAACCATGAAATCCTCTGAAGTGTAAGTTAGTTTTTGACTCTTGTTCCAGTGAATTTTGTATAAGAAATACATCTCTTTACTTTCTAGCTTCTGAATAGATATTCCAATTTATAATCGATTGCTCACTCAGATATTTTCTATATGCATTTCTCACCTGGTTAGAATGTTGAATTTCTGTCATTCGTTTTTTTTAATTTAAGATAGTCATATAAGCTTTGATTTCACCACGAATAACCGCTTTAGCAGTTTCCCAGAAGATTTCAAGGGACAGTAAAGTCAAAACTAAACTTTCATGATTCAGATAGGGCATGCAATTTTAAACAACTTTCCATTTTCTTTTATAATCAAATTTGCTTTGTTCCCTTGGTGGTATTTTTGAAAAGCTAAACCTAGCTAGGCTCAAACTGATTTCTAAACCGTTGAAAACCGCCTCCTAGCTCAGAGCATTTTGAAAGTTTTTCACAGTTAGACAGTTTTAGTTCATGTGTGTCATATAGATAACATGGTGCTCACTCCCGTGAAGTTATTTTGGAGTCTTTACTGATTGACTACACTGCATGTATGTCAAAGGCACTTAGATAAGGAGGCTGTCTGCAGAGTCTTAGATACAAGGTAATCACAGAGGTAAAAAGTATATTAATATAACTGTGTTGGTTATGCAAAAACGGGGTATGGGTAATAAAGGGATTATCTATCTTTTTAAATAAGAAAATTTTTGGTGTATACTGTCCCTTTAAAACTGCAGAAATCTTTCCATTTCTGTTTTAACCAGAGTGAAAATTTAACATTGTTAAGCAGGAATCGTGGGGGAAAAAATCTAGCCATTTTATTCTCATCTTTGTTATCTTCAAAAATGGTTTCGAAGACAGTACCTCAGTATATGTGGCTTATGGGGCATGGAACCCAGGGTCTGCCTTGTCCTGCAGGTACTCCAAGCAAACCAAAGATTTTTTTTTAGCCACCAATACTTTTAAAAGACCTTTATTTTCTCATGTCTTGGGTCTAAGCAAAAATACAACTTTCAGACCTGCTATAGGCCCTTAGTCATGTATATGTGCATTCTCATCTTTGTTGGCAGGAAGAAATATGAGTGAAATTATGGCATGATTGAGATATCACTAATAGCCGTAGAAAATTTTTGAATAGATAAAGATTCAGAAATTAAGAATAGATCAATTCTTGAAAAAGTTTTAAAAGATTTAGATTCACATGTGAACATCTGTAGATCTGGATTCCTGAGCCTCCAGATATCGGCCAATTTGAGCTTATAACACATTTTTTTAAAAAGTTTTTCACTTCTATTATAGTTTTCCAAGTTTTTCCTCAAAAGTCTATCAAGCACTGGGCACAGAATTAGATTAAAATCACTGAAGATTATTATATTGATTTAAATTTTTTCCAGATTTCCGGAGAAACCGTGTTCGGCCCATAAATATTACATAGGATGTATTTAGTATAATTAATTAATACCTGGAGAATAATAAACCAGGCTTCTGGCTCAGATCCAGTATTAATTATAAAATATTTTAAATCTTTGTCAAATAATATCGCTACCCCACACTTTCTATTGGAAGAAGAGGCCAAAAATAACCATTCAAACCCATTAGATCTTAAGTTTTGCAGATTCTATATCAATCAAATGCGTCTCCTGTAATAATACAACAGATATTGATTAATAAGTTTGTGTTTAGCCAGAGAGGAGATTCCTCCAACATTCCAGGACAAAATTTTGAGTTTATTCATAACAAGAGGTCAATAGACTAATAAAATGCTTATACGAAGGGTGGGGGGGGGGGGGACAGAATAAAAAAATTTAAAAAAAAATTGGACCAATACCTTAACAAAAAAAAACATTAAAATTAGTGCAATGCAGGGGGGCGGAGCTAGCCACTGAAGAAGCAAGACATGTTCTGTGGAAGCTCCTGTCATTATCTAATTTATAACAGATATTTCCCTTTAAAACTATCACCATGCTCTCTTAATCTAAAGCCTAGAAGGCATAGTAGTAACTTTTGAGCTGAGGAGCAGTCACAGAAGCAGGAGTTTGATGTTCTTCACAAGTTTTGTCAAGGACCCACCACGCGACGTTGTGTTTCATGGAGTAGCTCATATGTGACAACAAACCTTTCAGGATGCACCCATCATACTAAATACAACATCGACACTTAACTTTTTCACCCACACGGCTACCTTTTTAAAAGGGTTGCTATTCTGCATTGGAGCCGAATCCTCACCAAGATGGCGACGATCTTACTGTTGTTGCAACAACTAGAGGCAAAATTGGATATCCACTTCCTTAAGCTGCGTGAGGAACTTGTTTCAGGACTACACACTGTAGAAGAGGAGTATGTGCCCCGTACAAGGCAGCCTCTACACTTAGATAATCTATCAGCCGCCTCCTACTCCTTTCATCCACAGGGACTTGAGTTTGAAAACAACCTCATCCATTCAAACATGGATACTCACCAACCGGCCATCTTAGAATGTTCCGCCGGGTCTGGACGGAACGCAACGGTTCCTGTGTGGTTGCCGGACTCTGACACCAGTATCAACAGACATCCCGTAGAGCTGGAGGAAATGGCTGACTCCTTTGATCACGATGCGCTGGGAAAGGCTTCCGCTATTCTACCGGCTGATGGAAACAGAGTCCTGGAGTCAGGGCTGAGATTGCTCATGAGCACCACTCCAGGGGCTAACCCTTACATGAAGTCACTTCCTCACCCAGTCCCGGACCACTTACTTACTATAGCTTCTAATGTCTCTGCAGTTGTAGCCCAGGCAGCATCTAGCCTCTTACCGGACACTGTCTCAGAGGTGGATGGCCCTGCGAATGGTGCACAAGATGTAACCGACCCAGCGCACTTCTTGTGCAGTGAAAAATCTAGGCATCCTGCTCAGTTAGACCCCAGAGTCCTGTTCCTTCTCGCTGGTCCTCAGAGTTACAATGTTAGAGATAAATCACATGTGCGTTCTCTGAGCCAAACCCTAAACCTCGCTACTATGATGACTTGCAGAGCCTTCCGTGACACCCAGGCCAAAACTCTCAACATGGAAGGTTCACAAGAACGCAGACGACTGGGAGTAGGTTAATCCCGAATAGCAGTAACTGACATGGACACTAGATTGACTTCGGTGGTGTCTTAATTGCTTCAATTATTGGCACCTTCCCTGTCATCTCTCATGTTCTCCTTTAAGACTCTGTATGTTATGTTCCTTATAAGTTTATTACCATCACTAATAGTTCCTTACATTCTACCATTTATTTTGTTTTATAGCAGAGAGTGCCTTGTGAGGGTACGTGGCTTCCCCCTTACAGCCTCCTAATTATTAGATCCTCTTATGTTATGTTATACCTTTTTAGCTATAAGCTATTAGCATGTCCTCTAAAGGTTATTAGATATGGGGGGCTTATAGCGACCTCCTTAGGAGTATAGAAGCTACACTTCAATGTTACCTCCTTAAACCTGTCCCCTTTAGGATCCGGATTAAGATTTTATTACTCCCCATTTGCATTACCCACGACATCCTTCGTAGATACTATCTGTGCTAGTATACAAGGTTATTATTGTTATATATACTGTATTGGTGTTATCTCTTGTTTAATGTTCCTGACTCGAGTTATTAACTAATTTTTATCATATAAGCTAAAATCGCAAATATGGTAGTTTGAATTACCTTTTACTGACCTGGAGTGAGGTTCTGTTATAGTCAACTTCAATCAGGTAACATAAGCCTTTACTCCGTTTGCTTACACCCTATTTCACTCCTATTAAGAGCCTCACATATATATTATATTATACACTAAACAGCATTCTGGTACTTGTGACTAGCTTATATATGTATGATCCCTCCTAGCTCATACTGGCCTCCCCTTTCATCAGATGAACAATTATGCTCCTGAAGGAGGCTCATGCGCACCTTTTTCATAGCTTTTATTATGCACAATCCATCTAAGCTTGACACATGGTATCTCTATTAGCTCTACATTTTTAAGGTATGTTAGGGGTGACACAAAATTTGGATGTGGCAGCTGTCATGTAACAATAGAAATATAACCATAAGCTAAACTTTCAATTTTTAAGGTGTAATACTATCTAAAACAAAGTCCCATAGGGGCTATTCCTTGACTAGTATCCCCCCTACATTTTACCACACGATCCTAATTATACACACATTATTTATCCTACCCCTTATTGAACATCCACACTAAGCAACATATAGTACACATTAACCTATTCTCCTATATGTAACTCCCTCAGGAAGCTACCTCAAACGACTTATACTCACAATATACCTAGAGTCCCAACAGCCCTCCCAGATTTACATCTAAACAGACTCCGCCCCCCCTTCTCCCCTCTCTCTATCAGAGCGGCTCTGGCCCGCTGAACAGCCCTCCCCCCAAATAAAATCACTATACTAACCCCCAGGTTACTTTAATCCAATTAGAATAGATAAATTACTTTATGATTTCCATAGTAATACGGGGATCATCTGCACCCTCATAAAATCAAAGGTTATAAAAAGAGGTATCATCCCTAAGTGTCCCAGCTACCCTTCTCTTCCACACACAAGCGCTCCCTTTTACTCACAACCATATATAATATACATCTTACGACCCACACTCTAGACACACTCTTCTAATCTCCACCAATGACTAAATCCTTACTGGTAATTTGGTTATTCTATCTGATTATAGCTTTTATTGATATGCAGCTACTTGTCATGACATTCATTATGGCAACATCACTATTTTAATGTTTTCGGACAAATCTACCTTCTTTAACCCCTTAATGACCGGACCATTTTTCAATTTTCTTACCCTTAATGACAATGGCTATTTTTACATTTCTGCAGTGTTTGTGTTTAGCTGTAATTTTCCTCTTACTCATTTACTGTACCCACACATATTATATACAGTTTTTCTCACCATTAAATGGACTTTCTAAAGATACCATTATTTTCATCATATCTTATAATTTACTATAAAAAAAAATTAAAATATGAGGAAAAATTTGAAAAAAAACACAATTTTTCAAACTTTGACCCCCAAAATCTGTTACACATCTACAACCACCAAAAAACAACCATTCTAAATAGTTTCTAAATTTTGTCCTGAGTTTAGAAATACCCAATGTTTACATGTTCTTTGCTTTTTTTGCAAGTTATAGGGCCATAAATACAAGTAGCACTTTGCTATTTCCAAACCACTTTTTTTCAAAATTAGCGCTAGTTACATTGGAACACTGATATCTTTCAGGAATCCCTGAATATCCCTTGACATGTATATATTTATATTTAGAAGACATCCCAAAGCATTGATCTAGGCCCATTTTGGTATATTTCATGCCACCATTTCACCCCCAAATACGATCAAATAAAAAAAAAAACTTAAATTTTTCACAATTTTAGGTTTCTCACTGAAATTATTTACAGGATACTGTGTAATTAGTTTGCTGCAAGGAAGACACATCAGCCGCCTAGTTTGCAAGTAAAAACCGACTTTATTTAAAGTCAAAATTAAGCATGGTACAAGTATGCTCGGGAGGGAGCACTAAGAATGAAACGTTTCATTCTTAGTGCTCCCTCCCGAGCATACTTGTACCATGCTTAATTTTGACTTTAAATAAAGTCGGTTTTTACTTGCAAACTAGGCGGCTGATGTGTCTTCCTTGCAGCAAACTAATTACACAGTATCCAGGAATCCCTTCTCATGAGACTAAGGAGTGTCTCATCTCCAGGTTGCAAGGAGCCTCGATACCACCCACGCAGGAAAGCATAGAACTTCACAGTGGATACAAGGTAATCTCTCTTTTGGTTTAACAGAGATACCGATAGATGTAATAGATATACGTATTTACATCATACATTCTAATCTATGTTCTTGTGCATACTGCGGTGAGGTGAACTAGAGACTATATATATTTACACAGAAGAGAAAAAAAGCACGTATATCGCTATATAGTTTGAAGCTTGACTCAAGATATACACTACACACAAATAAGTGCAAAATAATTACAGTGTGTGAGAGTGCGCCCTATAATCATCCAGCTGAAATTATTTACAAACAGCTCGTGCAATTATGGCACAAATGGTTGTAAATGCTTCTCTGGGATCCACTTTGTTCAGAAATAGCAGACATATATGGCTTTGGCGTTGCTTTTTGGTAATAATAAGGCCATTAAATACTGCTACGCACCACACTTGTAATATGCCCAGCAGTTAAGGGGTTAATTAGGTAGCTTGTAGGGTTAATTTTTAGCTTTAGCGTAGAGATCAGCCTCCCACCTGACACATCCCACCCCCTGATCCCCCCCCCTGACCCCCTCAAACAGCTCTCTTCCCTCCCCCACCTCACAATTGTCACCGCCATCTTAAGTACTGGCAGAAAGTCTGCCAGTACTGAAATAAAAATAATTTATTATTATTTTATTTTTTTCATACAGTCTGCAGTGATGGATCCCCCCTTACCCCACAACCTCCCTGATCCCCCCCAATACATCTCTCTAACCATCCCCCTCTAGCTATTTGCCGCCATCTTGGGTACTGGCAGCTGTCTGCCAGTACCCAATTTGTCCCCCAAAATAGTTTTTTTTTTACTTTTTTATACTGAAATACTTTTTCTGTAGTGTAGCTGGCCCCCCTAAATGATCTACATCCCTCCCCCTCCCAGATCCCTTACTAAAGAACTAAGATCCCCCTGCATCTATATCGGTCTTTTTTTTTACTTTCACATTCATGCATAATTTGCGCGCACCCGCCGCCACACCCGCCCACGCCGCAACCACCCCTCCGGTCACAACAACCGACAATGTCAGATCGGTTTGGCAAACTGAGGGGCATATAGCCAAAAGATGCTCCCACCCACCAACGAATTTCTTAGCATCAATGGCCGATGCAGAGAGGGCCACAGAGTGGCCCTTTCTGCATCGGTATGTAAAATAGTGGATTGCAGTGATGCCTCAATATTGAGGCATCACTACAATCCCTTGGAAGCAGCTGGAAGCGATCATGATCGCTTCCAGCACTTCAGACAACAGAGGACGTACCAGGTACGTCAATTGTCATTAAGGGAGTTTTTTTCTATGACGTACCTGGTAAGTCCTCTGTCATTAAGGGGTTAAGAGTATTGTTAAGTTGTATTCTTTTTGCTTGACACATATCTAGACATAGCTTATGTTTTGATGTATTTGCTCATTACCTCAATAAAAAAATATTGTTAAAAAAAAAAAAAATTAGTGCAATGCAGATATCTATTACAATGTATGAACATAGCAAACACCTTTTTTGTAATAGGCCATTTCTTTAAGATAACCAACTGATATATATATTATTATTAGAAAACATTACCTTAATGTGAGAAGTCCTGCAAAATCAAACACAAGATTAGATTGCCCAGAACAATTGACTCACCATACCTGGATTTAAATGGTCTATGACCAAAAACTAGGTAGCAGTACTCTTTGAAGACTATAGCTTGGGGTATTTTTTTATTAGATCTATAAAATATATTACTGAGAACCACATAAAAGCCTAAACCAAAAATCTTATAGATTTAAGAACGAGTATATATATATATATATATATATATATATATATATATATATATATATATATATAGTAGAAAACAAGAGAATGCACTCTCAGGACTTTTTCACAAAAACCAATTTAATGGAACGTTTTCGGGGTTCACAACCCCTTCATCAGCATACAAAACAAACAAATTTCAACTCATTTATAGTGTTACATACAAATTAAATCACACCAACCTTAGTGTCTCTCCAAAAAAGTGCGCCAATTTTTCGAGCTTGGAACGCATCTTGCGTTCCACAGTGCTATCCGAAACCGGAAGTTACATTATCTCACTTCCGGTTTACGGATTCCATAAACAAACGTAAATTTAATAATGAAATTGTGCAATCTGCAAGTTTAAACGTATTTGACAAACTAGTGTAGAAGACTTCGTAAAACATGTGCAGCATTATCATAAGTGCCTGGAAATTGTGATAAATACCTATTGGCAAATGTTACTACATCCGGTCGGCACGGAGACAGTAACCATGGTAATCATATACAATCCGGATTACCCAAAAGTGCCATTACCTGTGTGAGATTTACAACAATATACCAGCTGAATGGGACAACAATTTTCTTACTGTCAGAAACAGCGTACATTCAAGCTGAATACGGTCATACCGTAAATGTAAAAATAATCATTAAAATAATAATTGGACCTTATGTCAGTACATGTGATTGGAATGGCAATTTGTAAGTGAGAAGCAAATATAATGCTGCAAATATGGGTACAGTAAGTTACAATGTATCGCCAATATGACATATAGTGTGCTTAAGCGAAATGACATTTGGCAAGTGTGTTGCTACAATGAATATGCAAACAAATAGATACATCGAGTGGGAGCAATATGTGGTGAAAGGAGTATATATAATATTGCAGGGCTGTGCTATTAAGCTGCTATAACGCTGGGGCACCATATTCATATGAATTAAATTTGGCCATTAAAGGGTTATAGCTTACATCAGCCCAAATATGGATACGAATGGCTATGAAAAGAGATTATATAAGGAAGGAAACCTTATAATGAAATTCTAGCCTCAAACATGATTGCAAAACAACCGGTATCAACGGGAAGAAGGCATAATAGTAATGATCATAAGGACATGTAGCTCATATGGGTATTATCCACCTCGGAGATTTCTCCAAGTGGGTATGGTATTTATTATGTCCGTTTTTAGGACTGGTGGTGCGTGTTAAGACCATGGGTAATAGCTCAAGGCGGACCAGGCTTCCACGGAGAAGATGGAGACAAGTGTCCCCCCTAGTCCATGCCGTTAGGCGCACAACACCTTCCTCTACAACTAGGGGAAAATGGAATGTGTGCCCAAACGGAGCCACAATGTCCACCTGACATACCCCAAGTATGTAGCACCCCAGTTGTTGGTCACATAATGCTCTTAAAGTCCGGCATGGTGTCCAAGCCACCTGGTTGTATTGTGCCCAGTCTGAACATCCACTGAGCCTCTCGTTTCAGGAGTTGCTTGTTCCGGTCGCCCCCCCGATCCAGTGGGGGTATGTGGTCGATTAGAATGTAGCGGATGGAAGACACTGAGTGTCCCTTATTAGCGCAATGTCGCGCTACTGGCTGCTCGGAATCACCATTTTTAAGTGCTGTCCTTATGGCGTGGCGATGATTGGCCATACGCTCACGAAGTGTGCCAGAGGTCTTCCCTATGTAGAAACAGGAACATGGACAAAACAATAGATATATAACGTGAGTAGTGGTACACGTTATGGAATGCCGGATAGAAAATGTTCGGTTTGTGTGAGGGTGATGGAAGACTTTGGTGCCCACTAGGCCATTACAAGTTGTGCAGCCCAAACAGCGATAGGAACCCTTTATATTCCTTTTGTTCCCAGTCGAGTAACACTGCTTGGGGTCCGTTTTCACCAAGAGATCCTTGAGATTAGTTCCCCTCTTGAACCCAACCATAGGTCGTAAATTATGAGTAAATGTGAGTTTTGAAAAAATTCTTTAATCTTAAGGGATCTGTTCAGTTTATAAAGGTCTAGCTTAAGGTCAAATTCAGAGACTGAAGTGCTCGGCACAAAAGATAAACCTTTATTAAGTACTTTGCGCTCACTGTCAGTCAAGGTGTGTGTACACAAATTAACAATTATGTCCTCTGTCGTGGTCGTCTGGGGGGTCTGTGTCTGATACCCCGCCCGCCTGATATGGGGTCTGTAATGCCTCCCCCTCCCCGAGAACGTGTTGTTACCCCTAAAAAATGACTAGGGGTTGAGTGTGATCTGGGTTCATGTCACAGATCACACTCAAACTGTTAGACTTGGACACAGCAAGAACAGATACATTATGGAAACATAATCTCTCAACAATTCTAATGCTGAAACTGGGGTCTCCCAATTGAAAGGAGTGGGTGAGAGGTTCCAGAACAGGGGCTACAAGATCCCGGTAATACAGGACGCTATGGAATCCGTTTCAACGCTAACACAGACGGAATTGATTATACCCAAACCCAAAAGGGACACTAGTGACAAGCTCATTATGTCCACCACTTTCACTCCAGCGACAAAGAATATTGGCCAGATTCTCCGACAGCACTGGCCAATCATGTCTTCAGACCCAAAACTCACATTTACTCATAATTTACGACCTATGGTTGGGTTCAAGAGGGGAACTAATCTCAAGGATCTCTTGGTGAAAACGGACCCCAAGCAGTGTTACTCGACTGGGAACAAAAGGAATATAAAGGGTTCCTATCGCTGTTTGGGCTGCACAACTTGTAATGGCCTAGTGGGCACCAAAGTCTTCCATCACCCTCACACAAACCGAACATTTTCTATCCGGCATTCCATAACGTGTACCACTACTCACGTTATATATCTATTGTTTTGTCCATGTTCCTGTTTCTACATAGGGAAGACCTCTGGCACACTTCGTGAGCGTATGGCCAATCATCGCCACGCCATAAGGACAGCACTTAAAAATGGTGATTCTGAGCAGCCAGTAGCGTGACATTGCGCTAATAAGGGACACTCAGTGTCTTCCATCCGCTACATTCTAATCGACCACATACCCCCACTGGATCGGGGGGGCGACCGGAACAAGCAACTCCTGAAACGAGAGGCCCAGTGGATGTTCAGACTGGGCACAATACAACCAGGTGGCTTGAACACCATGCCGGACTTTAAGAGCATTATGTGACCAACAACTGGGGTGCTACATACTTGGGGTATGTCAGGTGGACATTGTGGCTCCGTTTGGGCACACATTCCATTTTCCCCTAGTTGTAGAGGAAGGTGTTGTGCGCCTAACGGCATGGACTAGGGGGGACACTTGTCTCCATCTTCTCCGTGGAAGCCTGGTCCGCCTTGAGCTATTACCCATGGTCTTAACACGCACCACCAGTCCTAAAAACGGACATAATAATTACCATACCCACTTGGAGAAATCTCCGAGGTGGATAATACCCATATGAGCTACATGTCCTTATGATCATTACTATTATGCCTTCTTCCCGTTGATACCGGTTGTTTTGCAATCATGTTTGAGGCTAGAATTTCATTATAAGGTTTCCTTCCTTATATAATCTCTTTTCATAGCCATTCGTATCCATATTTGGGCTGATGTAAGCTATAACCCTTTAATGGCCAAATTTAATTCATATGAATATGGTGCCCCAGCGTTATAGCAGCTTAATAGCACAGCCCTACAATATTATATATACTCCTTTCACCACATATTGCTCCCACTCGATGTATCTATTTGTTTGCATATTCATTGTAGCAACACACTTGCCAAATGTCATTTCGCTTAAGCACACTATATGTCATATTGGCGATACATTGTAACTTACTGTACCCATATTTGAAGCATTATATTTGCTTCTCACTTACAAATTGCCATTCCAATCACATGTACTGACATAAGGTCCAATTATTATTTTAATGATTATTTTTACATTTACGGTATGACCGTATTCAGCTTGAATGTACGCTGTTTCTGACAGTAAGAAAATTGTTGTCCCATTCAGCTGGTATATTGTTGTAAATCTCACACAGGTAACGGCACTTTTGGGTAATCCGGATTGTATATGATTACCATAGTTACTGTCTCCGTGCCGACCGGATGTAGTAACATTTGCCAATAGGTATTTATCACAATTTCCAGGCACTTATGATAATGCTGCACATGTTTTACGAAGTCTTCTACACTAGTTTGTCAAATACGTTTAAACTTGCAGATTGCACAATTTCATTATTAAATTTACGTTTGTTTATGGAATCCGTAAACCGGAAGTGAGATAATGTAACTTCCGGTTTCGGATAGCACTGTGGAACGCAAGATGCGTTCCAAGCTCGAAAAATTGGCGCACTTTTTTGGAGAGACACTAAGGTTGGTGTGATTTAATTTGTATGTAACACTATAAATGAGTTGACATTTGTTTGTTTTGTATGCTGATGAAGGGGTTGTGAACCCCGAAAACGTTCCATTAAATTGGTTTTTGTGAAAAAGTCCTGAGAGTGCATTCTCTTGTTTTCTATTTGATGGTATATCATTGCACCCAGGCGAGTTGGCTATTGGTGGGCTGAACTGGAAATCGTCTACTACTATATATATATATATATATATATATATATATATATATATATATATATATATATGATAGGGAGACCTCCAGTACAAGAATTGTCCAGACAGGTTGTATAAAGCTAGTGGAGGGGTCTCAGAACACTTAAGTAATATGTAAATTATTGTATGCTCAAGTTTAACAGGTAACTCTAAAAAAAAAAATGTAACTTATGCCAGGGTAAAAAATTACAGCAATGGTCAACCACGTCCTTTAAAATAATAGGACATAGACCTTTAAATAAATTATCAAAAATAACGTTGGACTAATTTAGATCTTCACACAAAACTCTGCCTAATAATGAATCTGCTTAAAAAAAATAAAACATAATTACAGTTAGGTAATTCATAAACTGCTGCAGTAGCTAGTTCTCAATAGTCCACCCACGGGAATTTCAGCAAAGCATCTTGTAACAGGGAGATTCCCACCGACTCTCCTAATCACCCACTGTATTATATTTAACGACAACAGATCTCAGCAGAGCGTCCTTCCATATACTAGGGTGATCAGATTTTCAAGACGTCCTCTGTAGAAAAATGAAATAACACACTGGAGATTAAATCCCAGGAAGAACATTTACTAAACCACAGGCATTTCAGGAGCGCGTTCTTGACAGAAAGATTATCAGTAGCTCTCAACAGCACACCCTGTATCAAACTCAAAGCAACAGATCTCAGCAGAGCATCCTTCAGTTTATTATAGCAACCAACTCTCAATGATGTACTTCATAGTAGGATAACACAGCACACTATAAAAATAGAGAGCACTCTTGACAGAGCAGTCTTTCTGAGTCCACCACAAGCCTATACATCAGTATAATGTAGCTAAGAGATTTTAGTCAAAGTCCCATCGGTAGAGTAACTTTCAATATCCCAAATGTTCACCTGAGGACAGTTCAACATTACAGACTTTCTCCTTATCTGTTTTTAATTCGGCAAGCAATATAATTGTAAAACGTCTCTGGTAACAGATAATGTGTAAAAAGTTATAATTACCGGTATGTATATCCACCTCTGATCTTCAGTCGTGAGGATAGGGCAATGGGTACGGCTTCTGCCGCAAACCCGACGCTCTTACCTGCAAGCGACATTTGGCTTGAGAGGTACCGGTCCTAAGCAACTCTTCCAGCTTTAATTCAGAACCTTTCCTACCTCCGTGGCAGGGAACATATAAATGCAGCCAGGGACAGCTGAGCCCATTAACAGTAGATGCAAGCATACAGGTTGCGATATCTGCCACAGGCCACACAGGCTAGTGAGGACTTGTCACACAGGTACAAATTGTACCAGAGGCCCAAAACAAGCCCAGGAATTGACTTGGACCACGGGGCTAATGGCGTGGGGTACACAGTCTTTTCGTGCTGCAAATGTGAGTCTCAGTGACTGTGTGTATATGTGAGACTCAGTGACTGTGTATAAGTCTGACTGAGTATATGTGAGCCTCAGTGACTGTGTATAAGTCTGACTGTGTGTCTATATGTGAGCCTCAGTGACTGTGTATAAGTTTGATTGTGTGTATATGTGAGTCTCAGTGACTGTGTATGAGTCTGATTGTGTGTATATGTGAGTCTCAGTGACTGTGTATAAGTCTGACTGAGTGTATATGTGAGTCTCAGTGACTGTGTGTATATGTGAGACTCAGTGACTGTGTATAAGTCTGACTGAGTATATGTGAGCCTCAGTGACTGTGTATAAGTCTGACTGTGTGTCTATATGTGAGCCTCATTGACTGTGTATTATTCTAACTGAGTATATGTTAGCCTCAGTGACTGTGAATAAGTCTGACTGTGTCTATGTGTGAGCCTCAGTAACTGCGTAATAGTCTGAGTGTATATGGGAGCCTCAGTGACCTGTGTCACAAGGGTACAAATTGTACCAAAGGCCCAAAACAAGCCCAGGAATTGACTTGGACCACGGGGCTAATGGCGTGGGGTACACAGTCTTTTCGTGCTGCAAACACTCCTGCAGCCATCAAGGAGCAACTGCCTTATGATGCTCCGCCCCCAACAGGAAGTCTTCCCTCAGACAGTTCTAAAGATGGCAGCCTCCATGAGCAGCATGTGTGTATATATATATATATATATATATATATACATATATCATAGTACACAATATTATTATATTATACATATTTTATTAAATACTTATATATACATATACATACATACATATATAAACACACACATATATATATATATATATACATATATATATAAACACACACACTGACTGTGTGTATGTATGAGCCTCAGTGACTGCATATAAGTCTGACTTTGTGTATCTGTGAGCCTCAGTAACTGTGTATAAGTCTGACTGTGTGTATATGTGAGCCTCAGTGACTGTGTATAAGTCTGACTGTGTGTATATGTGAGTCTCAGTGACTGTGTGTATATGTGAGCCTCAGTAACTGTGTATAAGTCTGACTGTGTGTATATGTGAGCCTCAGTGACTGTGTATAAGTCTGATTGTGTGTATATGTGAGTCTCAGTGACTGTGTATAAGTCTGACTGTGTGTATATGTGAGTCTCAGTGACTGTGTGTATATATGAGCCTCAGTGACTGTGTATAAGTCTGACTGTGTGTCTATGTGTGAGCCTCATTGACTGTGTATAATTCTGACTGAGTATATGTTAGCCTCAGTGACTGTGTATAAGTCTGACTGTGTCTATGTGTGAGCCTCAGTGACTGTGTAATAGTCTGAGTGTATATGGGAGCCTCAGTGACTATGTGTAAGTCTCAGTAACTGTGTATATGTATGAGCCTCAGTGACTGTGTATAAAAAGGTCAGAAAACACCTGGTATTATGGGAAAAGTAGTTTTTCTGGAAGCAATTTGTCATTAAACATGCATAGGACTACAACTCCCCAAATGCAAGCAAGGTAGATTGACAGTTCATTCTAGCCAATCAGATTACACATTATGAATCCCACTCACACTAGCCCTTCCTGAATTCAGTATTCTGCATCCACATGGACTCCCAGTGTATCTTAACTAGTGATGTCGCGAATAGTTCGCCGGCTAATAGTTCCCGGCGAACATAGCATGTTCGCGTTTGCCACGGCGGGCGAACATATGCGATGTTCCATCCGCCCCCTATTCATCATCATTGAGTAAACTTTGACCCTGTATCTCACAGTCTGTAGACACATTCCAGCCAATCAGCAGCAGACCCTCCCTCCCAGACCCTCCCAGCTCCTGGACAGCAGCCATTTTAGAATCATTCGGAAGCTGCATTGTTAGTGAGGAGGGACGGTGTAGCTGCTGGTGATTTAATAGGGAAATTGATAGCTAGGCTAGTGTATTCAGTGTCCACTACAGTCCTGAAGGACTCATCTGATCTTTGCTGTAAGGACAGCACCCCAAAAAGCCCTTTTTAGGGCTAGAACATCATTTTTTTCCCTGTGTAATCTAATTGCAGTTGCCTGCCTGCCAAGCCACTTGCCCAGTGCCACCACGCATATCTGGTGTAACAGTAGTGTAAATTTAAAAAAAAAAAAACTTTTTTGACTGTGAAACATCAGTCTGCTAGTGTAATCTAATTGCAGTTGCCTGCCAGCATGTGTGCCAGGCCCACTTGCCCAGTGCCACCACTCATATCTGGTGTAACAGTAGTGTAAATTTAAAAAAAAAACTTTTTTGACTGTGAAACATCAGTCTGCTTGTGTAATCTAATTGCAGTTGCCTGCCTGCCAGCGTGTGTGCCAGGCCCACTTGCCCAGTGCCACCACTCATATCTGGTGTAACAGTAGTGTAAATTTAAAAAAGAAAAACTTTTTTGACTGTGAAACATCAGTCTGCTAGTGTAATCTAATTGCAGTTGCCTGCCTGCCTGCCAGCGTGTGTGCCAGGCCCACTTGCCCAGTGCCACCACTCATATCTGGTGTAACAGTAGTGTAAATTTAAAAAAAAAAAAAAACTTTTTGGACTGTGAAACATCAGTCTGCTTGTGTAATCTAATTGCAGTTGCCTGCCTGCCAGCGTGTGTGCCAGGCCCACTTGCCCAGTGCCACCACTCATATCTGGTGTAACAGTAGTGTAAATTTAAAAAAGAAAAACTTTTTTGACTGTGAAACATCAGTCTGCTAGTGTAATCTAATTGCAGTTGCCTGCCTGCCAGCGTGTTGCCAGGCCCACTTGCCCAGTGCCACCACTCATATCTGGTGTAACAGTAGTGTAAATTTAAAAAAAAAAAAAAAACTTTTTGACTGTGAAACATCAGTCTGCTTGTGTAATCTAATTGCAGTTGCCTGCCAGCGTGTGTGCCAGGCCCACTTGCCCAGTGCCACCACTCAAATCTGCTGTAACAGTAGTGTAAATTTAAAAAAAAAACTTTTTTGACTGTGAAACATCAGTCTGCTATTGTAATCTAATTGCAGTTGCCTGCCTGCCTGCCAGCGTGTGTGCCAGGCTCACAGTGTATACTGTGACCACTTGCCCAGTGGCCCCACTCATATCTGGTGTAACAGTAGTGTAAATTTAAAAAAAAAAAAACTTTTTTGACTGTGAAACATCAGTCTGCTTGTGTAATCTAATTGCAGTTGCCTGCCTGCCAGCGTGTGTGCCAGGCTCACAGCGTATACTGTGCCCACTTGCCCAGTGCAGCCACTCATATCTGGTGTAACAGTAGTGTAAATTTAAAAACAAAAAACTTTTTGGACTGTGAAACATCAGTCTGCTTTTTTGTGTCAGGCTCACAGCGTATACTGTGCCCACTTGCCCAGTGCCACCACTCATATCTTGTTTAATAGTAGTGTAAGTGTACATTTAAAAAAATAAAAACTTTTTGGACTGTGAAACATCAGTCTGCTTTTTTGTGTCAGGCTCACAGCGTATACTGTGCCCACTTGCCCAGTGCCACCACTCATATCTTGTTTAATAGTAGTGTAAGTGTACATTTAAAAAAATAAAAAACTTTTTGGACTGTGAAACATCAGTCTGCTTTTTTGTGTCAGGCTCACAGCGTATACTGTGCCCACTTGCCCAGTGCCACCACTCATATCTTGTTTAATAGTAGTGTAAGTGTACATTTAAAAAAATAAAAACTTTTTGGACTGTGAAACATCAGTCTGCTTTTTTGTGTCAGGCTCACAGCGTATACTGTGCCCACTTGCCCAGTGCCACCACTCATATCTTGTTTAATAGTAGTGTAAGTGTACATTTAAAAAAATAAAAAACTTTTTTGACTGTGAAACATCAGTCTGCTTTTTTGTGTCAGGCTCACAGCGTATACTGTGCCCACTTGCCCAGTGCCACCACTCATATCTTGTTTAATAGTAGTGTAAGTGTACATTTAAAAAAATAAAAAACTTTTTGGACTGTGAAACATCAGTCTGCTTTTTTGTGTCAGGCTCACAGCGTATACTGTGCCCACTTGCCCAGTGCCACCACTCATATCTTGTTTAATAGTAGTGTAAGTGTACATTTAAAAACAAAAAAAACTTTATGGACTGTGAAACATCAGTCTGCTTTTTTTGTGTCAGGCTCACAGCTTATACTGGGCCCACTTGCCCAGTGCCAGCACTCATATCTTGTTTAATAGTAGTGTAAGTATACATTTAAAAACAAAAAAAACTTTTTAGACTGTGAAACATCAGTCTGCTTTTTTGTTTCAGGCTCACAGCTTATACTGGGCCCACTTGCCCAGTGCCACCACTCATATCTTGTTTAATAGTAGTGTAAGTGTACATTTAAAAACAAAAAAAGCTTTTTGGACTGTGAAACATCAGTCTGCTTTTATGTGTCAGGCTTACAGCTTATTTACTGGGCCCACTTGCCCAGTGCCACCACTCATATCTTGTTTAATAGTAGTGTAAGTGTACATTTAAAAAAATAAAAATATTTTGGACTGTGAAACATCAGTCTGCTTTTTTGTGTCAGGCTCACAGCGTATACTGTGCCCACTTGCCTAGTGCCACCACTCATATCTTGCTTAATAGTAGTGTAAGTGTACATTTAAAAACAAAAAAAACTTTTTGGACTGTGAAACATCAGTCTGCTTTTTTGTTTCAGGCTCACAGCTTATACTGGGCCCACTTGCCCAGTGCCACCACTCATATCTTGTTTAATAGTAGTGTAAGTGTACATTTAAAAAAAAATGACAGGCAGAGGCAGGCCACCCCGCAGGTGCCGTCGTGGTCGTGGTGCTGTGATTCCCTTTGGCCCTAGAATAATGCCCAGTGTTCAGAGGCCACGTCCCATGAACTCGAAAATGTCTGAGGAAATAGTTAACTTTTTAACACAGGACACCCAATCTTCCATAGCTTCCGCTCCGAACCTTGACGCACCATCCTCCTCCAGCTTATCTTCGGGAACCTCTCAAGTTACCACTTGCCCGCCTGCCACCACCACCAACACTAGCACCCCAGCCGCTTCACTTGATCTGTCAGAGGAGTTTTTACACATCAGTTGGAAGAAATGAGTGATGCGCAACCATCATTGACAGAGGATGTAGATAACAGTGATATTTCTCAGTCAGGCAGCATTACAGACATGGACGTATGGTGTGATGATGATGATGTTGTACCCACTGCTGCTTCCTTTGTTATTTGTCAGATACAAGTGAAGTGGTTGATGATGACGATGCGTCCGTGGATGTCACGTGGGTGCCCGCTAGAAGAGAAGAAGAACAGGGGGAAAGGTGAGATGGGGAGACAGAGAGGAGGAGGAGGAGACGAGTTGGAAGCAGGGGGAGGTCGTCGCAAGGAGCTAGTGGCACAGTCAGACAGCATGCATCGGCACCCAGGGTCAGCCAGACAGCACGCCAATCAACGCATGCTGTTGCCACCACCAGAATGCCGTCATAGCAGAGCTCAGCAGTGTGGCATTTTTTTTGTGTGTCTGCCTCTGACAACAGCGATGCCATTTGCAACCTGTGCCAAAAGAAACTGAGTCGTGGGAAGTCCAACACCCACCTAGGTACAACTGCTTTGCGAAGGCACATGATCGCATATCACAAACGCCTATGGGATCAACACATGAGTAGAAGCAGCACACAAACTCAAAGCCGCCATCCTCCTCCTGGTCCAGCATCTGCAGCCACGTCAACCACTGCCCCCTCTCAACCATCCGCCACTCCGTCTCTCTTCCATAGCAGTTCCTGCTCATTTGCCCACAGTCAGGTGTCTGTCAAGGACATGTTTGAGCATAAGAAGCCAATGTCACAAAGTCACCCCCTTGCCCGGCGTCTGACAACTGGCTTGTCTGAACTCTTAGCCCGCCAGCTTTTACCATACAAGGTGGTGGAGTCTGAGGCGTTCAAAACATTTGTAGCTATTGGAACACCGCAGTGGAAGGTATCCGGACGAAATTTCTTTGCACAAAAGGCAATCCCCAACCTGTACTCGATTGTGCGAAAGGAAGTAATGGCATGCCTGGCACACAGTGTTGGGGCAAGGGTCCATATGACCACTGATAGCTGGTCTGCAAAGCATGGTCAGGGCAGGTATATCACCTACACTGCGCATTGGATAAACCTGCTGACGGCTGCCAAGCATGGAATGCGTGGCTCTGCAGAGGAGGAGTTGGTGACACCGCCACAACTTGCAGGCAGGCCTGCTGCCACCTCCTCTACTCCTCCTACTCCATCCTCTTCCATAACCTCCTCGGCTGAGTCCTCTTCTGCTGCTGCATCTTGCTCCACATCAACGGCACCCCCCATGTTCCCCAAGTACTATTCCACATCCCGGATACGGCAGTGTCACGCCGTCTTGGGGTTGACTTGCCTGAATATGGATATTGGCAAAGTGGTTTCTGACAACGGAAGTAATTTGGTGGTGGCATTGAAATTGGGCAAGTTGACACATGTGCCGTGCATGGCACATGTGTGTAATCTGATCATACAACGCTTTGTGCATAAGTACCCAGGCTTACAGGACATCCTGAAGCAGGCCAGGAAGGTGTGTGGCCATTTGAGGCATTCCTACACGGCCATGGCGCACTTTTCCGATATCCAGCGGCGAAACAACATGCCAGTGAGGCACTTGATTTGCGACAGCCCGACACGTTGGAATTCAACACTCCTAATGTTCGACCGCCTGCTCCAACAAGAAAAAGCCGTTAACGAGTATTTGTACGACCGGGGTGCTAGGACAGCCTCTGCGGAGCTGGGGATTTTTTTGCTACGTTACTGGATGCTCATGCGCAATGCCTGTAGGCTCATGCGTCCTTTTGAGGAGGTGACAAACCTAGTCAGTCGCACCGAAGGCACCATCAGCGACATCATACCATTTGTTTTCTTCCTGGAGCATGCCCTGCGAAGAGTGCTGGATCAGGCCGTAGATGAGCATGAAGAGGAAGAGTTGTGGTCACCATCACCACCAGAAACAGCCGTATCAGCATCGCTTGCTGGACCAGCGGCAACGCTGGAAGAGGATTGTGAGGAAGAGGAGTTAGAGGAGGAATGTGGCTTTGAGGAGGAGGAGGAAGACCAACCACAACAGGCATCCCAGGGTGCTCGTTGTCACCTATCTAGTACCCGTGGTGTTGTACGTGGCTGGGGGGAAGAAGATACCTTCAGTGAGATCACTGAAGACGAGGAACAGGACATGAGTAGCTCGGCATCCAATCTTGTGCAAATGGGGTCTTTCATGCTGTCGTGCCTGTTGAGTGACCCTTGTATAAAAAAGCTGAAGGAGAACGACCTGTACTGGGTGTCCACGCTACTAGACCCCCATGCATCGCCACAGCCCTTCAGGGTCCACCCTCAGAGAACGACTCGACTGACAGGTAGCAGACTACCTCGCCTTAACTGCAGACACTCTGAGGAGCGATGAACCCCTTGACTACTGGGTGTGCAGGCTTGACCTGTGGCCTGAGCTATCCCAATTTGCGATAGAACTTCTGGCCTGCCCCGCTTCAAGTGTCCTGTCAGAAAGGACCTTCAGTGCAGCAGGAGGTATTGTCACTGAGAAGAGAAGTTGTCTAGGTCAAAAAAGTCTAGATTACCTCACCTTTAAGCTGAATGAGGGATGGATCCCGAAGGGACTGACATTGGGCGATACATTCGAGTAAAAAAGGCCTGATGAGATGAGCTGCCTTGGGCTAAAAATGGTCCACACGGTGCTGTATTTTATCTTTGAATGCTGGATGACTTGTGTGACTTATGCGCCACCAATTAGGGTTCAAGCCGCAATGTTTTAGGGCACTTTCTGCCTGGGAAACAAACATCAATTTTTCTGGCCGCTGCTACAGCAGCGGCTGCAACAATACCTAATTTTTCAGGCATGTGTACATGCCTAATTTTTCTGGCCTCTGGTGCAGCACTGTGGCTTCAAAAACCAAACCAATAAAAAAAGGCACATAACAGGGATTAAACTGATAGGAATAGTACTACTTAACACACCACTCCTATCTGGTGGCACATTAGATTGCACGCGCAGTGCCCCAAATTTGAAGTAGGAGGACCGACCAAGCATCTTTTTCCATCTCCCGGTTCCTAAAATCCATGCCTGATAGGGGACGGAAAAGGGATTAAACTGATAGGAATAGTACTACTTAACACACCTTATAATAATGCAGAGAGAGTTAACGCAGAGAGAGGAGTCTGAAGAAGAGGAGTCAGAGGAGGAAGGTGGCTTTGAGGAGGTGGAAGACCAAACACAGCAGGCATCCCAGGGGGCTTGTTGTCACCTTTCGGGGACCCTTGGTGTTGTACGTGGCTGGGTGGAGGAAGAGACCTTCAATGACATCAGTGAGGACAAGGAACGGGACATGGCTAGCTTGGTATCCAACTTTGTGCAAATGGGGAGTTTGCGGTTGTGCAAATGGACTGTTTGCGGTTGTTTGCGGTGCGTTAAACGGGGAGTTTGGTCTGTCACTGTGAAGCGGGCGTAACCCTTACACTACCTGATCGATACAAAATCATACCTGATGTTTTAAAGCACGTTATTCCAAACAATTTAGGAATGTTAGGTGATTTATGCCCTTTATGGATTAAAACCAGACTTTGCATCACCTATGTAATTTTTCGTGGGAGTTTTGCCATGGATCCCCCTCCGGCATGCCACAGTCCAGGTGTTAGTACCCTTGAAACAACTTTTCCATCACTATTGTGGCCATAAAGAGTCCCTGTGGGTTTTAAAATTCGCCTGCCTATTGAAGTCAATGGCGGTTCGCCCAGTTCGCCCGTTCGCAAACTTTTGCGGACGTTTGCATTCGCCGTTCACGAACGGAAAATTTGAAGTTCGCGACATCACTAATCTTAACCCCTTTTCTGCTGAGCCATTTAACAACCTTATTTGAAAGCTACTTTTAGGTGTTTGTAACGTTTGGTCCTGAAACGTTACAGCACGCATTAAAGATTTTGGTTGACACTGCGATTTGAAGACCAGTGAGTACTTATTTTCATTCTTTCTATATATATACATACACTTTTTTTAACCCCCCCCCCCCCCTTATCTGTCCGTTATTTTTGTTTGTTTTATCCTCTCATTCCACTATATAACAAAGACTGAAGGTGATATTTGTTTTTGAGGCATTGACTGTAGGAAATTTGAGAAAGAAAAAAAATAATACTGTAAGAGGTATTAGCTATTACCATTAGTTTCTATATAAAATTAGCACAATATTAGCACACTAGAGACAAAAAGTTAGCAGCTCAATATCATACCTCCCAGCATTTTTAGCTGGGTGTTAGGGATTCAGGAGGTTGAGGGGGACCCCTTGTCGTTTTGTGAGCACGGCAGTGTTGGAAGAGGGCTTTGGTTCAAGTATGCTATAAGTTACTATTGATATAAATTAAACATAGTGAAACACTGTCTAGTCCTCCATTTGCAAGTGTATGCTACATATTTAACTTACTAATATCTCTTACATATATCTCTTACTTATATATTAGTAAATGATTACCCCGCACTGTCAGCCAGCATTTATTTATGTCTTGCTGTACCTGTACATATTCTTACAATGTACACTGCAGGCCGGACTCTCTATAACATATTTATGGAGGTGCATAACTTTGTATCTAAAGAGATATAGGCATTATGGTAGATCCCTTGTTAGAAAGACTATAAGTCTCAGCATCCCGAGAAAAGTGCAAGTTTCCAAACACAGTTAAAATGTTGCATTGAGGCTAAAACAAACACAGATGCATAGTATCAGGTGCCTCCAGGCCAGCCCTAACTCCTGTTGTTGTTACATATTTCAGTACACATATGCAGCATGATAAAATCACATATCCACTGCTAAGAACTAAAATTTACTCTTTTCCTGTAGCTGAATTCCCCACCATAGTTGAAACAAGAAAACATAAACAAACTTCAGGAGAGTGAACACTGAGGGCTACAAGTAAGAGCAGCCCCACCAAGTATAATAAATTGCTGGATTCGCAAAGACATTTTTGTTTGTTTGCTTGTTTCTTAAATGAGGAGATACAACTTTATTAAGGGCTGATGAGGGTAAATAAATAACAAAAGAGATGGAACATGGAAATACTTTTAAAAAGGGGGGGGTAGTATCAAAGGTGTGCAATAAAAAATAAAGAATAATATAGGACAATTAGGAAAGTGGGCATTCTAAACAAATGCTACCATTGGTCTTTTTCAAATGTTTTTTTGTCTTAAATTCAAGCTCATTTTCCACCATTTAATTTCTGTTGAGCTAACATATAAATGAATTTGTGTCAAAATATTGAAATTCCAAACAAATTAATGTGGCCAGCATATATTGCAAAATAATATGCTCACTCTTAATGGGAAGAAATATATGGGATGGGAAACATAGCTGGGCAATGGAAGGAACAAAATAGCACAAAAACACTCTACATTGTTAATACTATTTATTTTTTATTTGTATTTAAATCATATGCTAGTCTTAGATAAGCCCCCAACCAGTCTTCTGGAAAGTACCAAAGGTACCTCTGCTGCAGGTGTATTTTGTTGCTCTCCTAAAATGCACCCCTACGTATTAGTTGAGTTTCAGCTTTGTTTTGGCCAAAGAAGCCAAAAAGTAAGTTTTGCCTTAGTTAATTATGTGATTTTATATTAAAAGCCTCTCATTTTTAAAATCTACATTAAAATTAGGACTTTTCTGCCCCTTTAAGATAGGAAAAGATTAGAAGAAATATTGAAAACTGGATATGTAATGAGAATTGCAAGAGACTTCATGCAGCATGTTGACCTGCTGGGATTATGGTAATTAATACTTTATTATAATAATAGAAAATAATGAAAAAACAATAAGGCTCAATGTACCAGTAACATGGTAATAGATAACAAGCAGTAATGTTGCTTCCAAAATACAGACAGCATTTACCCATATAAATACAAACCATTTCCCTAATATTTTGTCCTCTTGGCTTCATCTACCCTGAGAAAATAAAATATTTTCCGTTTGTAGATACTTCTGTCACTTGCAGCTTTATGTTTGGCATCTGTGTACAATTCTATTTTTCTTTTTAAAGCTCTGATGACGTCACACCATATGTTTCACATTTACAGTTTGCGTGCTAGATTTCACTCAGTGTTTTCAGCAAACAAAGTTATGAATAAGGATTAAAAGGATCTGATTTCGTGTTAGCAAACTGATGTGTGAAATGTTCAAAATTTAAGCTGTATTCGTTCAAGAAGAAATGTACATCTGAAAAGAAAATATTTGTTTGTGTCTCCCACGGTTTTGGAAGTGGAATTTAAGTGAAGAACGAAAAGGTTACTTGTTCAGTCTGATGTAAAATAAATTGCATTTAATATAGCAAATCAAGTCATCTATTCCAATCCGTTAAAATACGTCTGATAGTTTTTTCACTTTGCACCACAAAAAAAACTGTCAAAAACCTAGACCACGGGAATACCAGTATTGACCTGTTTTGGAAGTTAAGAAAAACACAATTGTTTCCTATTTTATTAAAAAGTTAAAAAAAATATCGCTTAAAGCATATGTTTAAATATGAAGTGTTTAGACTTTTTTAAAATGTTTGTTTTACATTAACACAGTTTAATATAAATACATTTATTGCATACATATCCTGAATTGATATTTTAAAATCCTACATTCAAACACATTAGGCAGATATTAATAATGAAAATGTTTCCATGTTTTGGTTTAAAAATTGTTAATATATTCTTACCTAAGGCAAAGATTTTAAAGCACTAAGCTAAAAGATAATAAAATTAAAATTGTAAGTATTTAAATGTGGCCCCTACTTTAATGGAGCCCTAAGCATGAGCTATGACTATATTCCGAATCAGGAGTAATTATTGGTTATTTCGGTCTCTTTCATGTCTATCTTAGTTTTTAGTGTTCTTATCTACGTGAGTAGTTTTAGTGATTGTTATTAAAAGTTATGATTTAATTTTTCTATCATCCTAGTTATCTTTAATATTAATTATTATGGTATTTTTGAGGGTACTATTTAGATGATTTCTTTTTAGCTTTTTTCTTTTTGTAAGGATTCTTGTTTAGCACTTGGTACCAATCCTCCCATTTATACATAATGGAAGGACTTGGGGGGTCATGGGAGGTATTTTCTATAAGGAATAGAGTAATTGATTTTTTGGAAACTTTTCCTTTTTTTTTTTAAATATTTCTTTTATTGAGGTTTGAAAAGCAGTTACAATATAAATAAGAATTGCCATAGCTCAGTAAATACATAGATAAGGATAATCTTTACATCAAAATAATGATGCATGTTCTCAGTTGCATACATAACCAATAAACATAGGCAAATGTGAAAAACCTCTCTTTTTTATACTTATATGAACCTCCTCAGACACTAAAATGCCACTTATGGGCCTGTGTGAAATGAAAATGAGCAATGGAGGTTCGATAACATGAACATATAAATTAGCAGCTTACATAGTCTATTAGTTGAATAAACCAAAATTCTAGTTAGCTAGTATTAGCAATTAATTTACAAGTTAGATTTACATGGTTAATAACTAGTGCTGACTATGCAAGGGAAAACAGATATATCATACATGTATGAAACCTTCCAGGATGTTACTGGTTAACTATGAATTATTGTAAGGGGAGTATACCTAGATGCAACCAAAAGTCATGACTATGCAGATATGGACTAACATGAGAGTCAACACCTTCCCACCCATAATTAACAGATTCAGTCAAGTAACTACAATACAAGAGATTGAGACAATAATATATGGAACGCCCCTTAGAGTGTAAATAAAACTTATAACAGGGATAGCTTTTCAGCTTGCTATCAACTAACTTCCCTAGCTGAATTAAAATGACTTTTAAATGACCAGTAAATACATAGAGTGACCTTTATGTAAATATATTGGTTCACTAGGAGGGGAATATACATTTGAGCCAATCAAAAAGCCAGTCAACAGGAGAGTAGCTGGTAAAGCTATCAGTTAAGGGGACAAACATAACCTGTGAGGGAATGGATTCAGAAACTAGACCATAACACAATATTTAAGAAGCCCGTGTATTTATGAAGATTGACGTGAACGTAAACAAAGTTAAATCCCTCTATCTGATTCACCTCTAGAAATCTAACTCTAAATATATGACACTTAGGGTTGGAAAATGTATGTACATATTAACTATAACAAGCTTAACCCCACATGGTAGCATAGGAGATCTATGTACAAAAATCTAGTGTGCTCCACTGTCTCGGCTGTTGACAGCGAGGACCCAACTTGGCATATATCAGTATATAGTATGAATTAACCTTTATAGACCTACTAGTAACTGGGTCAAGCTAGCAGTAAATGTCCACATATATTAGGCATATAATAAGACACATTTTAGGGCTATTTAGTACCCAAAGAGTCTCTGGCGTCCATGTTATTCATGAAATGGAGTAGATGATCAGTTCCAAAATCTATTAACTATGGAGTCACTTGAGAGACCACTTAACCTACTCCAACTATTGGTCCGTCTTTCCCATGCACAATCGATGTCAGGAGCGGATGGACTTAACTGATCCCTCTCTTGAGGTACGACACTACCAGCCCTGTGGATCTAGCACTGCTCCACTGTCTCATGCTCCAATATGCTGTCAATGTCAGGAACAGATAAGCTGTAGCAGTCCCTCTCTTGAGATGCAACATCACCATTCTTGTGGATCTAGCACTGCTCCGCCGACTCTTAGCCATTACGGCTTTGTTTCTGGGTTCACAATTGGGACCTTTCTCTTTCATTGCGGCAGACAGGGTATCCGCTCAGGACTCAGTTCCGAGTGCATTTCGTTCACACACTGCAGTGCCGGACTTGCTCCCAATGTTACCGGTCCCTTTGTCATGGACTCCAAGATAAGCGGGGTTGTTTTGGGAGCAGTAGTTACGTGTCCTTTATGAGCGTAGGTGTTGGGGGCCCCTTTATCATTAATTCTAGGCACAATAGGCATAGGATCATCAACCAGTTCCCTATCAAGCTAATCTTTGGGTTCCAATATCGTTCCCTCAGCGGTTATAAGTAGGCCCATAGTTCTCTCTTTTAATTCCAGAAGTAACCGTCCATGAGCTGGATCAATTGGGATTTTTATCTATTCAGGCCCTTCATTTTCAGTGTAGGGTCCAGGTGGATTGTTGTAGAAACAATGTGCTGCAGTTTTGCAAAGCACTGTCCAGTTGCAGTTGAACTGGTTTGTTAACCCAAGGTTTGGGGGTGGGTATGTACATGGTAGCTTTAACTAGACTGGTAGACAGCCGACAAAGGCCTCTCAACCTCGTGGCCAGTCGCAGTGAAGTCAGCTGAGGAACATAAGCAGGTCCGTATTATGCAAGATACCTTCAGACTCCTCACAAATGAAATCAAGGTAGTTAAGCTTGAGTTTATCAAGAAAAAAGAAGTAAAAGTTAGGAAATAACTCCTACAGGCTAATTGAGTCCAGGAACTCCTCACACACAAGTCCTGCCGCAACAGCTATAGGCTCCGCCCCCAAAAACTTTTCCTTTTTTTTATTACTTCCCCAAGTTTTTTTTCTAGAAACCCTACTCATTCAGAATCTCAATTACCTGTCCCAGATAAATTTGAGAGCAAACCCAGAGGAATGCTGTGTCTTCCTCAATCAATGCAGACTCTAAAAAAAAAAAGGTAGAACGTGGGTGCTAAGAAGAAGAGTTTCTAACTCTACTGCAGACAGAAGTTAGTGAGCCAGAGTATATCAGTTTGGCAATTCAATAGTTCCAATAAATGAGTAGGTTGTCGATAGTTGGTTTGTTACCAGTTCATCAGATTCACACACTATTTAGTGTGTAACAAGAAAAAAGAACAAATGGTACCTTAAGGTGCACTTCAGAGCTCTGAGTGATTTGTATCCGTTGGGTGTTACACACAAAAAAGAACAGCCCTGTGAATCCTTATGGCACATACACGGGAGAAAGCTACCAAGCTCCTCTCCCCTGCACTTCCTAGAAACCACCGTTAGCTGGATTTGCGTCTTCAACCTCTGCACAGTCCTGCTTAGGACAATAGAAAACCGCATTTCAGCTCGTGATGGAGCCTTTTTCAAGCCAATCTAACATTCATCAGCATCCTGCTCCTTAAAGGGCCATAATAACCAAATGTTTAAACACTTGAAAGTGATGCAGCATAGCTGTAAAAAGCTGACTAGAAAATATCACCTGAACATCATGTAAAAAAGAAAGATATTTTACCAAAAATGTTATCAAAAATTTCTCAGTATTAACATCCCATTGTAAAGGATTTCTAAGCAGCATATTAGTATGTCTGTCCTGGGACAGCTGAAAGGATGAGCCTTGTGCACTCTCATATTATTTCCCTATTCAGATTAGGGAAGTTTACAATGAAATCTCATGAGAGTTAAGTCAAATCTCATGAGATCACAGTAAAATAGTTCATGACCTCAGCACTGCTGATGCTGATTGGCTGCTGTTCATTTCTTCATTTTTTTATTTTTTTTTACCTGCAGCTGGGAGCAGCTGAGTATAACTTTTTACAAAGAACTTACTCTGCTGAGCAGAGCAGATTGTGAGGTAAAATATCTTCATTTTTTACATAGAGATGCTCAGGTGATATTTTCCTGTCAGTTTTTTACAGTTATACTGCATCAGTTTCAAGTGATTTAGCATATGAGTATTATGTCCCTTTAAATACCCTGTTGGAGCTTCTTAAAGCAATATTCATCTAACATGTCTTTAGAGAGTTAATTGGTATAGATATTGCATTTGTAGACACATCTAATAATATGACACATTATATGCTATTAAGTAAGAGTCTCAAAGCAACCCTTTATATACATCTGACAATATATTTTTAAAGGAATGTATTATTTTGACACTTAAAATCAATTATTAAGTACATAGTTAAAGAAGCCTTCTCAATACGTTCTCAAAGAGATAATATTTTTACAAATACATAGTGTTGGTTAATCATTATTACAAATGTTATTTGATTATTTAAATTATGTTTTTGAGAAGTTATAAAAAGTTATAAAAGGGGTATACATAATAAAAAAGAACTGCAAATATAATGAAAGGGACAAATGATATTTAAGATAAGGGCATATAAAAACTGTAAGGACATACGCCTAGATTTAGAGTTTTGTCGGTAAAGTTTAAAGAGTTTTTTTTTCCAGTGCACCCTTAAGACAACGCTGGTAACTAGAGTTGTCTGAATGGCTGCGTTAGCCTCAGAAAAGGGAGTGTTGAGCATAATTTAGCTCCACTTCAACCCTCAATACCAGCGTTGCTTAAGGTAGCGGTAAGCTGGAAAAACGTGCTCATGCACGATTTCCCCCTAGGAAACAATGGGGCTGAGCTGGCTGAAAAAAAACCTAACACCTGCAAAAAAGCAGCGTTCAGCTCCTAACGCAGCCCCATCGTTTCCTATGGGGAAACACTCTCTAAGTCTACACCTAACACCCTAACATGAACCCTGAGTCTAAACACCCCTACCCTTACACTTATTAACCCCTAATCTGCCGCCCCCGCTATCGCTGACACCTGCATTTTATTATTAACCCCTAATCTGCCGCTCCGGACACACCGCCGCAAACTACATTATACCTATGAACCCCTAATCTGCTGCCCCTAACATCGCCGACACCTATATTATATTTATCACCCCCTAATCTGACCCCCCCAACGGCGCCGCCACCTACCTACACTTATTAATCCCTAATTTGCCGACCGGACATCGCCGCCACTATAATAAATGTATTAACCCCTAAACCGCCGCACTCCCGTCTCGCAAACACTATAATAAATTTTACTAACCCCTAATCTGCCCTCAATAACATCCCCGCCACCTACCTACAATTATTAACCCTTAATCTGCCACCCCCAACGTCGCCGCTACTATAATAAAGTTATTAATCCCTAAACCTAAGTCTAACCCTAACCCTAACACCCCCTAAATTAAATATAATTTAAATAAATCTAAATAAATTTACTATAATTAAATACATTATTCCTATTTAAAACTAAATACTTACCTATAAAATAAAGCCTAATATAGCTACAATATAACTAATAGTTACATTGTAGCTATTTTAGGATTTATATTTATTTTACAGGCAACTTTGTATTTATTTTAACTAGGTACACTAGCTATTAAATAGTTAATAACTATTTAATAGCTACCTAGTCAAAATAATTACAAAATTACCTGTAAAATAAATCCTAACCTAAGTTACAATTACACCTAACACTACACTATCATTAAACTAATTAAATAAATTAACTACAATTATGTAAACTAAAATACAATTAAATAAACTAAACTATAATACAAAAATAAAAAAGCACTAATCGGATTGACCTCGCATTCTATTGGCTGATCGTAACAGCCAATAGAATGCGAGGTCAATCCGAATGGCTGATTGGATCAGCCAATCAGATTTTTCCTACCTTAATTCCGATTGGCTGATAGAATCCTATCAGCCAATCGGAATTTGAGGAACACCATCTTGGATGACGTCATTTAAAGGAACCTTCATTCGGCCTTAGGACAACGTAAGAAGAGGATGGCTCCGCGTCGGATGGATTCAAGATGGCTCCGCTCTGGTTGATTGAAGATTGAAGATGCCGCTTGGATGAAGACATCTGCCGCTTGGAGGACCTCTTCTGCCCCAATCGGATGAAGACTTCTGCCGCTCCGGATGTCCACTTCTGGCCCATCGGTGCCCGGCTGGGTGAAAACAGCTCCAGGTAGGGGGATCTTCAGGGGGGATAGTGTTAGGTTTTTTTAAGGGGGGATCGGGTGGGTTTTAGAGTAGGGTTATGTGGGTGGTGGGTTGTAATGTTGGGGGGGTATTGTATTTTTATTTACAGGTAAAAGAGCTGATTACTTTGGGGCAATGCCCCGCAAAAAGCCCTTTTAAGGGCTGGTAAAAGAGCTGATTACTTCGTAATTTAGGATAGGGTAGGGCATTTTATTATTTTGGGGGGCTTTTTATTTTATTAGGGGGCTTAGATTAGGTGTAATTAGTTTAAATTTATTGTAAATTTTTTTATTTTCTGTAATTTAGTGTTTGTTTTTTGTATTATAGTTTAGTTTATTTAATTGTATTTTAGTTTACATAATTGTAGGTAATTTATTTAATTAGTTTAATGATAGTGTTGTGTTAAGTGTAATTGTAACTTAGGTTAGGATTTATTTTACAGGTAATTTTGTAATTATTTTAACTAGGTAGCTATTAAATAGTTATTAACTATTTAAAGGGACAGTCAAGTCCAAAACATTTTTTCATGATTTAAATAGGGCATGCAATTTTAAACAACTTCCCAATTTACTTTTATCACCAATTTTGCTTTGTTCTCTTGGAATTCTTAGTTGAAAATTAAACCTAGGAGGTTCATATGCTAATTTCTTAGACCTTTAAGACTGCCTCTAATCTGAATAAATTTTGATCACTAGAGGGCATTAGTTCACATGTTTCATATATATAACATTGAGCTCATGCACATAAAGTGACCTAGGAGTGAGCGCTGATTGGCTAAATGCATGTCTGTCAAAAGAACTGAAATAAGGGGGCAGTCAGCAGAAGCTTAGATACAAGATAATTACAGAGGTAAAACGTGTATTAGTATAACTGTGTTGGTTATGCAAAACTAGGGAATGGGTAATAAAGGGATTATCTTTCTTTTTAAACAACAAACATTCTGGTGTTGACTGTCCCTTTAATAGCTATTGTACCTAGTTAAAATAAATACAAAGTTGCCTGTAAAATAAATATAAATCCTAAAATAGCTACAATGTAACTATTAGTTATATTGTAGCTATATTAGGGTTTATTTTATAGGTAAGTATTTAGTTTTAAATAGGATTAATTTATTTAATTATAGTAAATTTAGTTAGTTTAATTTAAATTATATTTAAGTTAGGGGGGTGTTAGGGTTAGACTTAGGTTTAGGGGTTAATAACTTTATTATAGTAGCGGCGACGTTGGGGGTGGCAGATTAGGGGTTAATAATTGTAGGTAGGTGGCGGCGATGTTAGGGAGGGCAGATTAGGGGTTAATAAAATTTATTATAGTGTTTGCGAGGCGGGAGTGCAGCGGTTTAGGGGTTAATACATTTATTATAGTGGTGGCGATGTCCGGTTGGCAGATTAGGGGTTAATAAGTGTAGGTAGGTGGCGGCAACGTTGGGGGGGCAGATTAGGGGGTAATAAATATAATATAGGTGTCGGCGATGTTAGGGGCAGCAGATTAGGGGTTCATAGGGATAATGTAGGTGGTGGCAATGTCCGGTCAGAAGATTAGGGGTTAAAACATTTTATTATAGGGTTTGCAATGTGGGGGGGCCTCGGTTTAGGGGTTCATAGGTAGTTTATGGGTGTTAGTGTACTTTATAGCACAGTAGTTAAGAGCTTTATGTTCCGCGTTAGCCCATAAAGCTCTTAACTACTGACTTTTTTGCGGTTGGAGTCTTGTCGGTAGAGGCTCTACCGCTCACTTCTTCCAAGACTCGTAATACCAGCGTTAGGCAAATCCCATAAAAAAGATAGTATACGCAATTGACGTAAGGGGATTTGCGGTAGCCTCGAGTCGCGGAAAGAAAGTGAGCGGTAGACACTTTCCTGCCTGACTCTAAATACCAGCGGGCATTAAAAAGCAGCGTTAGGATCCCTTAATGCTGCTTTTTAACCCTAACGCAGAACTTTAAATCTAGGCGATAGTGTTTAAAAATGTGGACAAGAGAGGGGGTATATTGATTTTGGACAAAGAACACTGTATAAAAATTTGCAATGATCTGCTAGAAGATACTTAGACATACAAAAAGAGAAAATCAATCCAACAACAATATATAAATGGGAATTGAAAAAGCTATTAGATAAATATATGCAAGTAGGAGTGCTGAATGAGAAAGAATATGCCTTTCTTCTGATTGAACATTCTAAGAATCCTTGTATTTTATACCCTTCCGAAAATACGCAAATCAATCTAAGACCCTCCGGGATACCCAATAGTTTCTGGGATTGAATCAACAACTTCTAACTAATCACAGTATATAGATATATTCTTACAAAAGTACATAGTACAATTAGATTCATATCTGAAGGATTCAACAGAAGTTTTAAGAATAATGGAAGAAATTATTTGTGAGGAAGATATGTAGTTAATTAGCTGTGATGTGGCATCACTTTATACATGCACAGTCCATGAGGATGTTCCTTTCTATTACAGGACACGGAGATTAGAACAGTACAGAGGGAATTTATAATGGAAGGTATTACATTTATTTTAACACATAATTATTTTTTATTCAAACATTTTTATTATGAACAACTGTGTGGCACTGCTACGGGGACCAGGTTTGTCCCCAGCTAGCTCTTTGAGAATGTATTGAGAAGGCTTCTTTAATAATTTAATAATTGATTTTAAGTGTCAAATAATACATTCCTGATGTATATAAAGGGTTGCTTTGAGACTCTTACTTAATAGCATATAATGTGTCTTTTATTAGATGTGTCTACAAATGCAATATCTATACAAATTAACTCTCTAAAGACATAATAGATGAATATTGCTTTAAGAAGCTCCAACATGGTATTTAAGGAGCAGGATGCTGATGGATGTTAGATTGGCTTGAAAAAGTCTCCATCACAAGCCGAAACACGTTGCCGTTTTTCTATTTGAAATTGACCTAAGCAGGACACCATACTGTTTAGAGGTTGAAAAGGCAAATCCAGCTGACGGTGGTTTTCAGGAAGTGCAGGGAAGTGCAGGCTTTCTCCCGTGTACGTGTTATAAGGATTCACAGGGCGGTTCTTTTTTGCATGTAACACCCAACAGATACAAATCACTCGGAGCTCTGAAGTACACCTTAAAGGGACACTGAACCCAAATTTTTTCTTTCGTGATTCAGATAGAGCATGCAATTTTAAGCAACTTTCTAATTTACTCCAATTAACAATTTTTCTTTATTCTCTTGCTATCTTTATTTGAAAAAGAAAGCATCTAAGCTAAGGAGCCAGCCAATTTTTGCTGTAGTACCCTGGACAGCACTTGTTTATTGGTGGGTGAATTTATCCACCAATCAGCAAGAACAACCCAGGTTGTTCACCAAAAATGAGCCGGTATCTAAACTTAAATTATTGCTTTTCAAATAAAGATACCAAGAGAATGAAGAAAATGTGATAATAGGAGTAAATTAGAAAGTTTCTTAAAATTGCATGCATTCTGAATCACAAAAAAAAAAATTTGGGTTCAGTGTCCGTTTAACCCCTTAACGACCAAGGATATATCAGACACGTCCTAAAAAAAAATACAGTTAGTGACCAAGGATGTGCCTGATACCTCCTCTGGGGTTTCAAGCTCTGGAAGCGATCCTGATCACTTCCAGGTGCGTTTAGGGTATTGCAGTGATGCCTCGATATTGAGGCATCACTGCAATACTCTTTCTTACCCACCAATACTCTGTGGCCCTCTCTGTATCGGCCATCGATGGTGCCGATCATTGGTGGGTGGGGCTGTAGCAGGGAGGGGGTGGACGTCCCATCGTTGGTTCCTGATCCGGATCTGATGTCACAGTTGTTTGCGCAATGCCGCGGGAGTGCGGCCGGGTGGACGGCGGGGGCGCGCGTTCCACATTTAGCTAACTGTATAGAAAATTAATGGGAAGGAGCAAGAGGGAGGGGGGAATAAATGTTTGTGCAAGGGATTTGGGAGGGGGAGGGGAGGAGGGTATTGAGGGGGGAAGCTACACTACAGAAAATAGTTTATTACATAAAAAATAAATAAAACACACTTTTTTGATCAAACTGGGTACTCAAGATGGTGGCAAATAGGTAGAGGGGGGAGGGTTAGATAGATGTATGGGGGGATAAGGGAGGTTGGGGGCTAAGGGGGGATCCTTCACTGCAGAATATATATATATATATATATATATATATAAATAAAAAAAAATCATAATAATAATAAATGCCTTTTATTTTAGTACTGGCAGACTTTATGCCAGTACTTAAGATGGAGGTGACAATTGTGAGTTAGGGGAGGGAAGAGAGCTGTTTGAGGGGGGTCACGGAGGGATCAGGGGGTGGGATGTGTCAGTTGGGAGGCTGATCTCTACATTAAAGCTAAAATTAACCCTGCAAGCTACCTAATTAACCCCTTCACTGCTGGGCATAATGCACGTGTGGTGCGCAGCAGCATTTAGCGGCCTTCTAATTACCAAAAAGCAATGCCAAAGCCATATGTCTGCTATTTCTGAACAAAGGGGATCACAGAGAAGCATTTACAACCATTTGTGCCATGATTGCACTAACTGTTTGTAAATAATTTCAGTGAGAAACCTAAAATTGTTAAAAAGTGAACGATTTTTTTTATTTGATCGCATTTGGTGGTGAAATGGAGGCATGAAATATACCAAAATGGGCCTAGATCAATACTTGGGGTTGTCTACTACACTGCACTAAAGCTCAAATTAACCCTACAAGCTCCCTACAAGCTTCCCAAATAACCCCTTTACTGCTGGGCTTAATACACGCTTGGTGAGCAGCGGCATTTAGCGGCCTTCTAATTACCAAAAAGCAATGCCAAAGCCATATATGTCTGCTATTTCTGAACAAAGGGGATCACAGAGAAGCATTTGCAACCATTTGTGCCATAATTGCACAAGCTGTTTATAAATCATTTCAGTGAGAAACCTAAAGTTTGTGAAAAAGTTTGTGAAAAATTTAACAATTTTTTCTATTTGATTCACATTTGGTGGTGAAATGGTGGCATGAAATATACCAAAATGGGCCTAGATTAATACTTTGGGTTGTCTACTAAAAAATAATATATACATGTCAAGGGATATTCAGGGATTCCTGACAGATAGTGTTACAATGTAACTAGTGCTAATTTTGAAAATAAAATGGTTTGGAAATAGCAAAGTGCTACTTGTATTTATTGCCCTATAACTTGCAAAAAGCAAAGAACATGTAAATATTGGTGGCTAGATTACGAGTTTTGTGTTAGGCTGAAAAAGCAGCGTTTACGAGTCTTGCAGGTTTAGGGGCACCACACACTTTTTTGGCCTTACCGCAAAACGACTTACGTAAACTTCGTAAAGTCTTTTTTCTATGGGACTTCCATAGCGCTGGTATTACGAGTCTGTCCTGGGAGGCCAAAAAGTGAGCTGTACACCCTACCCTGTCAAGAGTCCTAACGCATTTAAAAGTCAGTAGTTAAGAGTTTTATGGTACAACGCCGTAGCATAAAACTCATAACTAAAGTGCTAAAAAGTACACTAACACCCATAAACTACCTATTAACCCCTAAACCGAGGCCCTCCCGCATTGCAAACACTAAAATAAAATTTTTAACCCCTAATCTGCCGCTCCGGACATCGCCGACACTAGAATAAACATATTAACCCCTAAACTGCCGCACTCCCACATCGCAAACACTATTTAAATATTATTAACCCCTAATCTGTCGCCCCTAACATTGCCGCAACCTACCTACATTTACTGTTCCAATCAGCCAATAGAATGCGAGCTCAATCCTATTGGCTGATTGGATCAGCCAATAGGATTGAACTTCAATCCTATTGGCTGATTGCATCAGCCAATAGGATTTAACTTCAATCCTATTGGCTGATTGCATCAGCCAATAGGATTTTTTTTACCTAGAATTCTATCAGCCAATCGGAATCTTAGGGACGCCATCTTGAATGACGTCACTTAAAGGAACCATCATTCAGTAACAAGACTCCGGATGAAGAGGATGCTCCGCGTCGGATGTCTTGAAGATGGAGCCGCTCCGCGTCGGATGGATGAAGATAGAAGATGCCGTCTGGATGAAGACTTCTGCCCGTCTGGAGGACCACTTCGACCGGCTTGGATGAAGACTTCTCCTGGCTTCTTTGAGGACTTCAGCCGGGTTAGATGAAGACTTCTGCCTCTTCCTTGAGGATGGATGTCCGGTCTTCAGAACAGTAAGTCGATCTTCAGGGGGCTAGTGTTAGGTTTTTTAAGGGTGTATTGGGTGGGTTTTATTTTTTAGATTAGGGTTTGGGCCGCAAAAGAGCTAACTGCCCTTTTAAGGGCAATGCCCATCCAAATGCCATTTTCAGGGCAATGGGGAGCTTAGTTTTTTTTAGATAGTATTTTATTTGGGGGGTTGGTTGTGTGGGTGGTGGGTTTTACTGTTGGGGGGTGTTTGTATTTTTTTTTACAGGTAAAAAGAGCTGATTACTTTGGGGCAATGCCCCGCAAAAGGCCTTTTTAAGGGCTATTGATAGTTTAGTTTAGGCTAGGGTTTTTTTTTATTTTGGAGGGGCTTTTTTATTTTGATAGGGCTCTTAGATTAGGTGTAATTAGTTTAAAGATCTGTAATTTGTTTTTTATTTTCTGTAATTTAGTGTTTGTTTGTTTTTTGTGATTTAGCTGATTTAATTTATTGAATTGTTTTTAATTTAGTTAATTTATTTAATTGTAGAGTAGTGTTAGGTATTAGTGTAACTTAGGTTAGGTTTTATTTTACAGGTAAATTTGTCTTTATTTTAGCTAGGTAGTTATTAAATAGTTAATAACTATTTAATAACTATTCTACGTAGTTAAAATAAATACAAACTTGCCTGTAAAATAAAAATAAACCCTAAGCTAGATACAATGTAACTATTAGTTATATTGTAGCTAGCTTGGGTTTATTTTATAGGTAAGTATTTAGTTTTAAATAGGAATTATTTAGTTAATGATATGAATTTTATTTAGATTTATTTAAATTATATTTAAATTAGGGGGTGTTAGGCTTAGAGTTAGACTTAAGTTTAGGGGTTAATAAATTTAGAATAGTAGCGGCAATGTTGGGGGCAGTAGATTAGGGGTCAATAAGTGTAGGTAGGTGGCGACGATGTCGGGGGCGGCAGATTAGGAGTTAATAAAAATAATGTAGTGTTGGCGATGTTGAGGGCAGCAGATTAGAGGTTCATAAGTATAATGTAGGTGGCAGAGATGTCTGGAGCGGCAGATTAGGGGTTAATAAGTATAATGTAGGTGTCGGCAATGTCGGGGGTGGCAGATTAGGGGTTAATAAGTGTAAGATTAGGGTGTTTAGACTCGGGGTTCATGTTAGGGTGTTAGGTGTAGACATAATTTTTTTTTCCCCATAGGAATCAATGGGGCTGCGTTCTGAGTTTTATGCTGCTTTTTTGCAGGTGTTAGACTTTTTCTCAGCCGGCTCTCCCCGTTGATTCCTAGAGCACGTACGACCAGCTCACCGCTGACTTAAGCAGCGCTGGTATTGAAGTGAAGTGTGGAGCAAAATTTTGCTCTACGCTCACTTCTTGCCTTTTAACGCCGGGTTTGTAAAACCCTGTAATACCAGTGCTGTATGTAAGTGAGCGGTGAGAATAAACTGCTCGTTAGCACAGCACCCCTCATAACGCAAAACTCGTAACCTAGCCGTGGGTATTTCTAAACTCAGGACAAAATTTAGAAACTATTTAGCATGGATGTTTTTTTGGTGAGTTTTTTTTATTTTATTTTTTCTTCATATTTTATTCTTTTTTTATAGTAAAGATATCATGAAAATAATGGTATCTTTAGAAAGTCCATTTAATGGTGAGAAAAACGGTATATAATATGTGTGGGTACAGTAAATGAGTAAGGAAAATTGCAGCTACACACAAACACAGCAGAAATGTAAAAATAGCCCTGGTCCCAAACGGTCAGAAAATGGAAAAGTGCTGTGGTCACTAAGGGGTTAAGGTACCATTTGTTCTTTTTTTCTTGTTACACACTAAATAGTGTGTGAATCTGATGAACTGGTAACAAACCAACTATTGACAACCTACTCATTTATTGGAACTATTGAATTGCCAAACTGATGTACTCTGGCTCACTAACTTCTGTCTGCAGCAAAGTTAGAAACACTATAACAACGTCCGTTTTGTTTTAACTATTCTATTTATCGTGCAATAAATTAACTGCGTAAAATTTTAGCAATAATTAATCTGTATACTGCTTTAAAAGTATTTCCGGTTTTTAGAAATTATTATTTCTTATGCATAACTCTTTTTTCTAATAAATTCATGAAAATTTTTAAGTCTTTGTAATAATTTATTGATATTTTATTGACAATCTATTTATAAGAATACTATCTCCCTACTAGATATGCCTTCTTCTTGGCGCCCACTTTCTACCTTTTTTCTGTGTATCTTGTCTTTTTAGGGTATAAGGGACCTTTAGTTTGTAGTGCATTTCTAGTGATATCTTTAGCGCTAGTGGTATAGTCCTTTTGCTTCTACACTCTACTTTCTACCCCATCAGCACAATTAACCTTCTTAATATCCCTGCTATGAGGTAAGGCCCTAGCTTGGGTCACTCCACTTTTAGAAAAGGATGATCCCTGCCTTCTGGATGCTAAGCTAACATGTTACATACAGTTTTTGATTAACAGGAATGATCTGTGACTGCAGAAACCACTTTTTTGGATCTTCGTCAAAGCACTCAATCTGTAGCGCAGCATGCTATTGATTTTAGAACCTTGGCAGCCAAGACAGATTGGAATACAGCAGCTATGAAGGCTGCCTTCCATAAAGACAGAAGGAGAGAAAATAAAGAAAGTGAGACTATGGGGACATTCATGAATCGCTTAAGGGATTAATTGAATTGTGTATTCAACTAGACTTTCGTTACCAAGAAAGACTATCAGAGATAGAAAGAACTTAACATTTCTCAAGCCAAGCATTAAATTAGCACCATGCTTCTCCTTCATTACCTGCCAAACCTGAAAAGGAACCAATGGAAGTAGGGGCCATCCATATATCTAAAGCTGAACGACTAAGACTGGGACTATGCCTCTATTGTTGATTGAAAGGTCACCTACTCTGTAATTGCCCTACTCAGTCAGTAAAAGATTGGGCATAACCTTGGTGGGGGGTCCATGGTTAAGTCATATATAAGCTTTAACCTCCTTTATGTCAAAGTTATTTATCCACATTTGTATTTTATTTTCAGAAAATGTTTTTGATCTCCCCACTGTAGTAAACTCTGGTGTTGCAGATATTTTTCTAGATTCTACTTTAGCTGCTAATTAAGAAATATCTCATGTAAATCATTCTCTTTTTGCGACAACTATCAGTGGTTAACCACTAGACTCTGTCTCAATAAAGTATTAGACCACCCCTTTACTATGTACTATTTGGATTCTGCCCACAGAGGGCCAGGTTACAAGTGACGCGCCACTTGTAATCTAGCCCAGAATATTTTTAACTTTTGATTTAGTTTCTTTACTGAGCATTCTTGTCATATTTAGCCTACCTTGGCTCAAGAAACATGAACTTGTCATGGTTCCTTTCTAAAATCACCCACAGTAACTAAGATTTCTTTCATAGCTACAGTATCAAATGACGCAGTCTTGCCCCGAATACTCAGACTTCTTTAATGGGGGTTTTTAAAAAAAATAAAATCTGAGACTTTGCCTCCCCACTGACCATATGATTGGAGTTATTAACTTGTGCACCTATTCTGAAAGGAATAATATTTTCTTTCTTATAAGAATTTCAAGCTTTAGAGGAATACATCCAACATAACCTAAAATATGGGTTTTATCAGGTTGTCTTCTTCTCTTGAAGTTCTTTTTTTGTGCTGAATCCCCTCACTATTAAAGATTGATTTCCTATTCCATTATACTTAGAGTTTTTTTACTCACTCCAGGGAGTAAAGTACTTTACAAAAGGGATCTTAAAGGGGCCTAAAATCTAATTTGAAATTAAAGTTTGGTGTCCTCAAATATCTAGAGACTTTGGCCCCTATTTATCAAGGTCTGGCGGACCTGATCTGACAGTGCGGATCAGGTCCGCCAGACCTCGCTGTATACGGCGAGCAATACGCTCGCCGTATTCAGCATTGCACCAGCAGCTCACAAGAGCTGCTGGTGCAATGCCGCCCCCTGCGTACTCGATCGGGTTGATTTCCGGCGATGTGTGTCCGCCTGCTCAGAGCAGGCGGACAGGTTATGGAGCAGCAGTCTTTGTGACCGCTGCTTCATAACTGCTGTTTCTGGCGAGTCTGAAGACTCGCCAGAGACAGGGGCCATCAAGCTCCATACGGAGCTTGATACATATATCCCTTTAAGTCTTATATTGAAGCTTTTCACTCTTGTGCTGTTAAAAAGGTTCCCTGCTTACCTAATTCAAGATTCTTGACATAATAGTTAATTTCCCTTTTTCCAAAGGTAATTTCTGTATATTTTCATATAGATTTATATGAATAGACATATTTTACAAAAACATAATCATATATATATATATATAGAAATAAATATTAAAAAATAAATTATATTTTTTGCTATTTGAAGAACATAGGAATTTGAAGTATTCCTAACTCAGTTGGTCAAACTCTGTGTCTGGTTAGCGCATGAGCTACTACTGTTAAATATTTTTACAGCGCATCCCATAGACGTTTATGGTGAGAAGAAGTTAATGCGGTTACGATATTTGTAGTTTTGAAGTTAATGTGCCTCTGTCTTTTGGTCACGTTCTGACTTTTAACTTGCAACTTGTAATATCAGCGCTAATGCAGCCGCAATTTTTTTTTACTTTTTGCGCAGTAAGTGTGTGAGCAAAAAAATCATTTAGAATGCCTCTCAAAAACATACTTAAAAATATTTTTTTACTAAATTTTGAATTGTTTTGCAGACCAGGAATATACCACTTGCTGTGGACAGTTAGGGACCCATATGAATGAGCTCCTGCAAATATCAAGCAATTACTGAGTAGCACATAGGGGGTTCTCAATTTTACAAACAAATTAAAAGTGTTTTATTTTATATATGCATAATATAAATCAGCAGTTAAATATTACCTAAAAAAAGATCTGTATTTAAGATAAATATTGTAAAAATATATACACTGCTCGTAAAATTTGCATTATGTTGCAGTCCAGGGACAATCCCCTTGAAAAGCCTCTTCAGTATGTTTATCTTATCTCCTATGCTGTGGCCAGTTTGAGACATATATACATTATTTCCTGCACTGATAAAGGAATCACTGTGTAGAATGTTGCAGGTCCAAGTTCGAAATCTAGCATGCAGTTAATTTTATAGAGAATTCAAATTTGAATATGATGCCCCTTTCATTTCTGAAGTAGCCTTATGTATATCACAAACATACAAAGTCTAATTGTAGCAGCACATTAAACACATTAAACTATAGATTTTTCTTTGTATATTTTGTTTGCCGGTATTGATTTTCTGGTGTTATCACAGCACATACAGGTTATTATTAGAGTTTCATTTATAGTATAGTTTTTAAAAAAAATAATCTGCATAAATTGAACATACTGAATACTGCTGGGACAAACAACATGATCAAAGGTGTTAAGGGACTTTGGAACCGATATTGGCTTAAATAATCTAATAGAGCTAAACACTCTTAATGGTATCTTTAAATTGCAGGTCAGAATTTGTTAAAGGGACATAACATTACAAAAAAATATTTGATGTGTTAAAGCCCTTTATTATTGAACTACTGGTTGCATATTATCCGCTAGATTTAGAGTTCTGCGGCCAAAGGGGTGCGTTAGCTACGCCTGTTTTTTCCCCCCGCACCTTTTAAATACCGCTGGTATTTAGAGTTCACAGAAGGGCTGTGTTAGGCTCCAAAAAGGGAGCGTAGAGCATAATTTACCGCCACTGCAACTCTAAATACCAGCGGTGCTTACGGACGCGGCCAGCTTCAAAAACGTGCTCGTGCACAATTCCCCCATAGGAAACAATGGGGCCGTTTGAGCTTGAAAAAAATCTAACAACTGCAAAAAAACAGCGTTCAGCTCCTAACGGAGCCCCATTGTTTCCTATGGGGAAACACTTCCTATGTCTGCACCTAACACCCTAACATGTACCCCGAGTCTAAACACCCCTAGCCTTACACTTATTAACCCCTAATCTGCCACCTCCGCTATCGCTGACCCCTGCATTATACTATTAACCCCTAATCTGCCGATCCGTACACCGTCGCAACCTACGTTATCCCTATGTACCCCTAATCTGCTGCCCCTAACACCGCCGACCCCTATATTATATTTATTAACCCCTAATCTGCCGCCCCCAACGTCGCCGCCACCTAACTACAATTATTAACCCCTAATCTGCTGACCGGACCTCACCGCTACTATAATAAAGTTATTAACCCCTAATCCGCCTCACTCCCGCCTCAATAACCCTATAATAAATAGTATAAACCCCTAATCTGCCCTCCCTAACATCACCGACACCTAACTTCAAGTATTGACCCCTAATCTGCCGACCGGACCTCACCGCTACTCTGATAAATTTATTAACCCCTAAAGCTAAGTATAACCCTAACACTAACAGCCCCCTAAGTTAAATATAATTTTTATCTAACGAAATAAATTAATTCTTATTAAATAAATTATTCCTATTTAAAGCTAAATACTTACCTGTAAAATAAAACCTAATATAGCTACAATATAAATTATAATTATATTGTAGCTATTTTAGGATTAATATTTATTTTACAGGTAACTTTGTATTTATTTTAACCAGGTACAATAGCTATTAAATAGTTAATAACTATTTAATAGCTACCTAGTTAAAATAATTACAAAATTACCTGTAAAATAAATTCTAACCTAAGTTACAATTAAACCTAACACTACACTATCAATAAATTAATTAAATAAAATACCTACAATTATCTACAATTAAACCTAACACTACACTATCAATAAATTAATTAATACAAATACCTACAAATAAATACAATTAAATAAACTAACTAAAGTACAAAAAATAAAAAAAGAACTAAGTTACAAAAAATAAAAAAATAATTTACAAACATTATAAAAATATTACAACAATTTTAAGCTAATTACTCCTACTCTAAGCCCCCTAATAAAATAACAAAGCCCCCCAAAATAAAAAAATACCCTACCCTATTCTAAAATAAAAATAGAAAAGCTCTTTTACCTTACCAGCCCATAAAAGGGCCTTTTGCGGGGCATGCCCCAAAGAAATCTGCTCTTTTGCCTGTAAAAAAACCATACAATACCCCCCCAACATCACAACCCACATACCCCTAATCTAACCCAAACCCCCCTTAAATAAACACTAAACCCCTGAAGATCTCCCTACCTTATCTTCACCACACCGGGTATCACCGATCCGTCCAGAAGAGGCTCCGAAATCTTCATCCAAGCCCAAGCGGGGGCTGAAGAGGTCCATCATCGGGCTGAAGAGGTCCATCATCCGGCTGAAGTCTTGATCCAAGCGGGGGCTGAAGAGATCCATCATCCGGCTGAAGTCTTGATCCAAGCGGGGGCTGAAGAGATCCATCATCCAGCTGAAGTCTTCTATCAAGCGGCATCTTCAATCTTCTTTCTTCCGGATCCATCTTCATCCCGCCAACGCGGAACATCCATCCTGGCCGACGACTTCCCAACGAATGACGGTTCCTTTAAGGGACGTCATCCAAGATGGTGTCCCTCGAATTCCGATTGGCTGATAGGATTCTATCAGCCAATTGGAATTAAGGTAGGAAAATTCTGATTGGCTGATTCCATCAGCCAATCAGATTCAAGTTCAATCCGATTGGCTGCTTTAATCAGCCAATCAGATTGAGCTTGCATTCTATTGGCTGTTCCGATCAGCCAATAGAATGCAAGCTCAATCTGATTGGCTGATTGGATCAGCCAATCGGATTGAACTTGAATCTGATTGGCTGATTCCATCAGCCAATCAGAATTTTCCTACCTTAATTCCGATTGGCTGATAGAATCCTATCAGCCAATCGGAATTCGAGGGACGCCATCTTGGATGACGTCCCTTAAAGGAACCATCATTCGTCGGGAAGTCGACGGCCAGGATGGATGTTCCGCGTTGGCTGGTTGAAGATGGATCCGGAAGAAAGAAGATTGAAGATGCCGCTTGATAGAAGACTTCAGCCGGATGATGGATCTCTTCAGCCCCCGCTTGGATCAAGACTTCAGCCGGATGATGGACCTCTTCAGCCCGATGATGGACCTCTTCAGCCCCCGCTTGGGCTTGGATGAAGATTTCGGAGCCTCTTCTGGACGGATCGGTGATACCCGGCGTGGTGAAGATAAGGTAGGGAGATCTTCAGGGGCTTAGTGTTAGGTTTATTTAAGGGGGGTTTGGGTTAGATTAGGGGTATGTGGGTGGTGGGTTGTAATGTTGGGGGGGATATTGTATGTTTTTTTTACAGGCAAAAGAGCAGAATTCTTTGGGGCATGCCCCGCAAAAGGGCCTTTTAATGGCTGGTAAGGTAAAAGAGCTTTTCTATTTTTATTTTAGAATAGGGTAGGGCATTTTTTTATTTTGGGGGGCTTTGTTATTTTATTAGGGGGCTTAGAGTAAGTGTAATTAGCTTAAAATTGTAATATTTTTATGTTTGTAAATTATTTTTTTATTTTTTGTAACTTAGTTCTTTTTTTATTTTTTGTACTTTAGTTAGTGTATTTAATTGTATTTATTTGTAGGTATTTGTATGTAATTAATTTATTGATAGTGTAGTGTTAGGTTTAATTGTAGATAATTGTAGGTATTTAATTTAATTAATTTATTGATAGTGTAGTGTTAGGTTTAATTGTAACTTAGGTTAGGATTTATTTTACAGGTAATTTTGTAATTATTTTAACTAGGTAGCTATTAAATAGTTATTAACTATTTAATAGCTATTGTACCTGGTTAAAATAAATACAAAGTTACCTGTAAAATAAATATTAATCCTAAAATAGCTACAATATAATTATAATTTATATTGTAGCTATATTAGGTTTTATTTTACAGGTAAGTATTTAGCTTTAAATAGGAATAATTTATTTAATAAGAAATAATTTATTTCGTTAGATAAAAATTATATTTAACTTAGGGGGTGTTAGTGTTAGGGTTATACTTAGCTTTAGGGGTTAATAAATTTATTAGAGTAGCGGTGAGGTCCGGTCGGCAGATTAGGGGTTAATACTTGAAGTTAGGTGTCGGTGATGTTAGGGAGGGCAGATTAGGGGTTTATACTATTTATTATAGGGTTATTGAGGCGGGAGTGAGGCGGATTAGGGGTTAATAACTTTATTATAGTAGCGGTGAGGTCCGGTCAGCAGATTAGGGGTTAATAATTGTAGGTAGGTGGTGGCGACGTTGGGGGTGGCAGATTAGGGGTTAATAAATATAATATAGGGGTCGGCGGTGTTAGGGGCAGCAGATTAGGGGTACATAGGGATAATGTAGGTTGCGGCGGTGTGCGGTCGGCAGATTAGAGGTTAAAAAAATGTATTAGAGTGGCGGTGATGTGGGGGGGGCCTTGGTTTAGGGGTACATAGGTAGTTTATGGGTGTTAGTGTACTTTAGAGCACAGTAGTTAAGAGCTTTATGAACCGGCGTTAGCCCAGAAAGCTCTTAACTCCTGGCTTTTCTCTGCGGCTGGAGTTTGTCGTTAGATTTCTAACGCTCACTTCAGCCAAGACTCTAAATACCGGCATTAGAAAGATCCCATTGAAAAGATAGGATACGCAAATGGCGTAGGGGGATCTGCGGTATGGAAAATTTGCGGCTGCAAAGTGAGCGTTAGACCCTTTCCTGACTGACTCTAAATACCAGCGGGCGGCCAAAACCAGCGTTAGGAGCCCCTAACGCTGGTTTTGACGACTAACGCAGAACTCTAAATCTAGGCGTATGTGTTTAACCCACAGCAGTCTAGTGAGTCAATGACAAGAGACGTATGTGTGTAGCCAACAATCATCCAGCTAACTTTCAGTAGTGTATAGCTGCTCTTTATTCTACCTAGTTATGCATTTCAACAAACAATATCACGAGAATGAAGTAGATTAAAAGTAAAAGTAAACTGAACAGTCTGCTAAAATGGCATACTCTATTTTAATCATTAAAGGGATACTAAACCAAACCCAATTTTTTTCTTTCAAGATTCAGATAGAGCATGCACTTTTAAGCAACTTTCTAATTTACTCCTATTATCAATATTCTTCGTTCTCTCTTGGTATCTTTACATTAACATGCCGAAAAGCCTGATTTGCAAATGCGCACCCCACCGATTTGTGAATGCGGCTGTAGGGTGTTAGAAAAAAAATGGCATTGAAAAGTGCCTTTACGTTGCAGCATATGGGAACTGTGTGTTCCCTGTAAATATATATGTATTTATGTGTTAATATGTGTATATTACACATATTAACACATAAATATATATATGTATATAATCATATACATATATATTTACAATTTGCTACCATCGCTGTGTGACTTACCCCCTCTGCTGCGCTATTTCTCATGCCCTATTTCACGGCATGAGGAGCCTATGGAAGCGAGCTCATCTGAGCACAATACTTCCCAGCAATGCACATTTGCGCTTGATGGTATTACTCAGTGAAGCGCAAAATCACTTTTGCGAAAGCTAGATTTTGCACTCCACTTGTAATCTAGCCCATTATGTTAATGCATTTACATTTCAATTTTATTATACATTCCAGCATTTCAACATTTGAGAAGCCATAACTTTCTTTTGATTAATGGTAAAAAACAATAAAAAAATAAACACTGCATATTTAATTTATCAGCTTTTTTTAGGTGGCCAAGCAACGTAGTTGCTGGACAACCTATTGTTATTGTTTGGATGGGGTGTGTAAGAGAGCGCTTTGCGCTAAATAGGTGGAGACCAAAGTGTTATAGTTAAAATGATATTTTAATCAAACATATTAAGATAGACATATAAAATAGACATGTGTGAATATATCTAAAACAATTTAAAAAGATAGTCTAAAATTCTCATGGATCCATGTAAAACCTATCTATATGATATAAATGCAGTATAAAAACAATATAAATACAATGGTGGGAATGAGTGTTAGTCGATGTTACAAATGCAGGTAAAACGAATGGTTCATATACAGACAGTGCAAATATTAATCCAAAATATAAAAATAAAAATAAAAATTGATCCAAAATGCAGGGGTGAGTGTAGTAAAAAGTGTCCAATACAAAATATAGATTTATCCAATGACAGCAATAGAGCAAAAAAGTGTCTTAAAAAATAATAAAACAATACGTTCCAATTGGGGAAAAAATGGGGTATCCAATCCAAAAAATGGGACTCCTAATAATTCATCATGTGATAAACTCAGAAAATCCAAGAAAAAATATATATAAACAATTATCCAGTGGATGATCCAAAAAGTTTAATCCAAATGGCTTGTGATAGTGGTTAAATATAAAACAATACCATCAGTGTGGGAAAAAATGAACAAAAAATAGTGCAAAAATATATGAGAACCTGTGAAAAAAACAAAACATGGCTGTCGTGAGACAGTAACCTTTTTATCGACATTTGATTGTGTAAATTTGCACTTTATGCATTTCTTTTACAATATTTAACAATATTACAGTGTAATAGACACATGATTACACATAGTCATAAACCTCAAAGACAATATTGCAGTTAAAATTTGCACTGCGCAGTCGCCTTCGTGAAATAAAACATTTGCAAATTATCATGAAACTTCTGCAAATTGTAGTGGTCTATGGTGAGCATTAGTGTGTGTAATTTTAAAGCCATATATTGCATAGCTTGGCGGCCATTTTTTTCCGTATGCACCGTTTTTAAAAACTACAAAAATCTTCTTCCCAAACCGCTTATGGGACAGACTTGAAATTTTGTTTATAGAGTTATCTTATGACTAACATTCAGATTTGTTTAAGAGAAGTTGATAGGTGATGTGGTTTGACAGCCATTTTGAATTGTTCAAAAATGCTTAACGATATTTTTTAATTAATAATAAAACAAAAACCGCTTTACAAAAATGCTTTATTTTTGCCATGTTTATTGACATCTATGGTGAGAACTACTGTGCATAATATGGAGGCTGTATATCATATTATCTGGCATCAATTTAGTTTTACGTGAAAATTTCAAAAATCTTTTTTCTTTTCAATGACACGATGAGTCCATGGATCATCTAATTACTATTGGGAATATCACTCCTGCGCAGCAGGAGGCGGCAAAGAGCACCACAGCCAAGCTGTTAAATATCACCTCCCTTCCCTCCCACTCCAGTCATTCTCTTTGCCTACGTTAAGAGCAAGGAGGTGGTAAAGTTAGGCTCATCAGGGAGGAACGAGGAATTCCTTAGCAATGACAGAGGTAGCCAAGATAATTCTGTGGGCAGAGACCCACTCTTGCTGCCTGTCGGCGATCCACATCCCAGGGGTGGTACTTCCATTGAGGAAGGACCTTCTAATTCAGGGGCCCTTCCTTCACCCAAATCAAGTTTCTCTGAAGCTGACTGCATGGAGATTGAATGCTTAATTTTATCCAAGCGGGGGTCGGTCATTGAGACCATAATTCAGGCTCGTAAACCTGTAACTAGAAAGATTTACCACAAGATATGGCATAAATATCTGTATTGGTGTGAATCCAAGGGCTTCTCTTGTAGCAGAGTTAGGATTCCTAGAATTCTATCTTTTCTCCAAGAAGGTTTGGAGAAAGGATTAACGGCTAGTTCCCTAAAGGGTCAAATTTCTGCCTTGTCTATTTTGTTACATAAACGTCTGGCGGATGTTCCAGACGTACAATCATTTTGTCAGGCCTTGGTCAGGATCAGGCCTGTGTTCAAACCAGTTATTCCTCCCTGGAGTCTTAATTTAGTTCTTAAAGTTCTTCAAGGGGCTCCGTTTGAGCCTATGCATTCCTTAGATATTAAGTTGTTATCTTGGAAAGTTTTGTTTCTGGTTGCTATTTCATCTGCTCGTAGAGTATCAGAGCTCTCAGCATTAGAGTATGAGTCACCCTACCTTATTTTTCATTCGGATAAGGTAGTGTTACATACAAGGTTATGGTTTCTCCCTAAAGTAGTTTATGATCGGAACATCAATCAGGAAATTGTGGTTCCTTCATTGTGCCCTATTCCTTCTTCTCAGAAAGAACATCTTCTGCACAATTTAGACGTGGTTCGTGCTCTAAAATTCTACTTACAGGCGACTAAGGATTTTCGTCAGTCTTCTGCTTTGTTTGTGGTTTTCTCGGGAAAACTTAAGGGACAGAAAGCTACGGCTACTTCTCTTTTCTTTTGGCTGAAGAGTATCATACGTTTTGCCTATGAAACTGCTGGGCAGCATCCTCCAGAGAGAATTACGGCTCATTCCACGAGGGCTGTGTCTTCCTCATGGGCATTTAAAAATATAGCTTCTGTGGAACAGATTTGCAAAGCTGCAACTTGGTCCTCTCTTCACACTTTTTCAAAATTTTACAAATTTGATACTTTTGCCTCAGCTGAGGCCGCTTTTGGGAGAAATGTTCTTCAAGCAGTGGTGCCTTCCATTTAGGTTACATGTCTTGTCCCTCCCTTATCATCTGTTTACTCTAGCTTGGGTATTGGTTCCCAATAGTAATTAGATGATCCGTGGACTCATCGTGTCATTAAAAAGAAAAGAAAATTTATGCTTACCTGATAAATGTATTTCTTTTTTGACACGATGTGTCCACGGCCCACCCTGTTCTATAGACAGGTTGTTGGTTTGTTATAAACTTCAGACACCTCTGCACCTTGTTACTTCCTTTCTCTCTTTTACTTTGGTCGAATGACTGGAGTGGGTGTGAAGGGAGGTGATATTTAACAGCTTGGCTGTGGTGCTCTTTGCCGCCTCCTGCTGGGCAGGAGTGATATTCCCAATAGTAATTAGATGATCTGTGGACTCATCATGTAAAAAAGAAATACATTTATAAGGTAAGCATAAATTTTCTTTTCTCTGCCACCGCTTATGTTAGAACTGTGAAATTTGCTGTATAACCTTATATTGAGACTTAGAGTCACAGTTGTTCTTGTTGAAAGAATTGGTCACAAGCTGTGGCAGTCATATTGGTTTACGTGAAAATTTCAAAAATGTGTTTTCTTTGCAACTGCTTATGTTAAAGCTCTGAAATTTTCTGTATAACCATATATTGTGACCTAGAATAACATCTGTTTGTGTTGAAAGTATTAGTCATATGGTGTGGCAGCCATCTTGGAAAACGCAAACATTTCAAAAATGTGTTTTTTTTCAACTGCTTATGTTAGAAATGTAAAACTTGCTTTATAGGCTTTATATTGTGACTTAGTTGCTTGTATGCCATTGCAAAGGTGATGCGCTTGGCCAGTGGCCACCTCTATTGCTGCTTGCAGCTATATTTTATTACTTTTTTGTGTCAGGGTTTCATTAACCAAACAGGTAGAGGACTCATAGAGCACCTTCCTTTCTCTCTTGTTTAGGAGATATGTGATGTGGATTAATGTCCTACGGCTAGATTACGAGTCTTGCGTTAGCCTTAAAAAGCAGCGTTGAGAGGTCCTAAAGCTGCTTTTTAATGCCCGCTGGTATTACGAGTCTGACAGGTACAGGTGTACCGCTCACTTTTTTCTATGATTTTCGCATACCGCAAATCCCTTTACGTCAATTGCGTATCCTATCTTTTTAATGGGATTTTCCTAACGCCAGTATTACGATTGCTGGAAAAAGTGAGCGGTACACCCTCTCCTGTCCAGACTCCTACCACATTTAAAAGTCAGTAGTTAAGAGTTTTATGGGCTAACGCAACATAAAACGTAACATAAAACTCTTAACTAAAGTGCTACAAAGTACACTAACACCCATAAACTACCTATTAACCCCGAAACCGAGCCCCCCCCCACATCGGAAACACTTAAATAAAAATGTTAAACCCTAATCTGCCGACCGGACATCGCTGCCACTGTAATAAATATATTAACCCCTAAACCGCCGCACTCCCGCCTCGCAAACACTACTTAAATTTTATTAACCCCTAATCTGCCGTCCCTAACATCGTCAACACCTATCTACATTTATTAACCCCTAATCTGCCGCCCCCAACGTCGCCGCTACTATATTAAATTTATTAACCCCTAAACCTAAGTCTAACCCTAAGTCTAACCCCCCTAACTTAAATATAATTTAAATAAAACGAAATAAAATTACTATAATTAAATAAATTAAACCTATTTAAAACTAAATACATACCAATAAAATAAACCCTAAGATAGCTACAATATAACTAATAGTTACATTTGTATCTATCTTTGGGTTTATTTTTATTTTACAAGCAAGTTTGTATTTATTTTAACTAGGTAGAATAGTTATTAAATAGTTATTAACTATTTAATAACTACCTAGTTAAAATAAGTACAAATTTACCTGTAAAATAAATCCTAACCTAAATTACAATTACACCTAACACTACACTATCATTAATTACCTAAACTAACTACAATTAATTACAATTAAATTAAATTAAATAAATTACGAAAAAAAACAAACACTAAATTACAGAAAATAAAAAAATAATTAAAAAATTTTCAAGCTAATTACACCTACTCTAATCCCCCTAATAAAATAAAAAAGCCTCCCAAAATAATAAAATTCCCTACCCTATACTAAACTACAAATAGCCCTTAAAAGGGCTTTTTGCGGGGCATTGCCCCAAAGTAATCATCTCTTTTACCTTTAAAAAAGAAATACAATACCCCCCCAACATTAAAACCCACCACCCACACACCCAACCCTACTCTAAAACCCACCCAATCCCCCCTTAAAAAAACCTAACACTACCCCCTTGAAGCTCACCCTACCTTGAGACGTCTTCACCCAGTCGGGCACAAGTGGTCCTCCAGAGGGGCAGAAGTCTTCATCCGATCCGGCCAGAAGAGGACATCCAGACCGACAGAAGTCTTCATCCAGGCGGCATCTTCTATCTTCTTCCATCCAGAGCGGAGTGGGTCCATCATGAAGACATCCAACGCGGAGCATCCTCTTCCATCCGACGGCGACTGAAGAATGAAGGTTCCTTTAAAGGGATAGTCAAGTCCAAAAAAACCTTTCATTTTTCAAATAGGGCATGTAATTTTAAACAACTTTTCAATTTACTTTTATCAACAATTTTGCTTTGTTCTCTTGGTATTCTAGTTGAAAGCAAACCTAGGAAGGCACATATGATAATTTCTAAGCCCTTGAAGGCCGCCTCTATTTTATTTACTTTTCACAGCAGGGGAGAGCAAGCTCATGTAGGCCATATAGATAGCATTGTGATCACACCCGTGGCTAGTGGCAGACACTGCACTAATTGGCTAAAATGCCAGTCAATAGATAACAACTAAAAGTCATGTGATTAGGGGTGGTTAGAAGATGCTTAGATACAAGTTAGTCACAGAAGTAAAAAGTGTATTAATATAACAGTGTTGGTTTTGCAAAACTGGGGAATGGGTAATAAAGGGATTATCTATCTTTTTAAACAACAAAAATTCTGGCGTTGACTGTCCCTTTAAGTGATGTCATCCAAGATGGCGTCCCTTCAATTACAATTGGCTGATAGAATCCTATCAGCCAATCGGAATTAAGGTAGGAAAAATCCTATTGGCTGATGGAATCAGCCAATAGGATTGAGCTCGCATTCTATTGGCTAATTGGAACAGCCAATAGAATGTGAGCTCAATCCTATTGGCTGATTGGATCAGCCAATAGGATTAAACTTCAATTCTATTGGCTGATTGCATCAGCCAATAGGATTTTTCCTACTTTAATTCTGATTGGCTGATAGGATTCTATCAGCCAATCGGAATTGAAGGGACGCCATCTTGGATGACGTCACTTAAAGGAACCTTCATTCTTCAGTCGCCGTCGGATGGAAGAGGATGCTCCGCGTCGGATGTCTTCAAGATGGACCCGCTCCGCTCCGGATGGAAGAATATAGAAGATGCCGCCTATATGAAGACTTCTGCCAGTCTGGATGTCCTCTTCTGGCCGGATCGGATGAAGACTTCTGCCCCTCTGGAGGTCCACTTGTGCCCGGCTGGGTGAAGACGTCTCAAGGTAGGGTGAGCTTCAAGGGGGTAGTGTTAGGTTTTTTAAGGGGGGATTGGGTGGGTTTTAGAGTAGGGTTGGGTGTGTGGATGGTGGGTTTTAATGTTGGGGGGGTATTGTATTTCTTTTTTACAGGTAAAAGAGCTGAATACTTTGGGGCAATGCCCCGCAAAAAGCCCTTTTAAGGGCTATTTGTAATTTAGTATAGGGTAGGGAATTTTATTATTTTGGGGGGATTTTTTATTTTATTAGGGGGATTAGAGTAGGTGTAATTAGCTTAAAAAATTGTAATTATTTTTTTATTTTCTGTAATTTAGTGTTTTTTTCCGTAATTTAGTTTATTTAATGTAATTGTAATTAATTGTAGTTAGTTTAGGTAATTAATTTAATTATAGTGTAGTGTTAGGTGTAATTAGGTTATGATTTATTTTACAGGTAAATTTGTACTTATTTTAACTAGGTAGTTATTAAATAGTTAATAACTATTTAATAACTATTGTACCTAGTTAAAATAAATACAAAGTTGCCTGTAAAATAAATATAAATCCTAAGCTAGATACAATGTAACTATTAGTTATATTGTAGGTATCTTAGGGTTTATTTTATCAGTAAGTATTTAGTTTTAAATAGGATTAATTTATTTAATTATAGAAATTTTATTTATATTTATTTAAATTATATTTAAGTTAGGGGGGGTGTTAGGGTTAGACATAGGTTTAGGGGTTAATAAATTTAATATAGTTGCGGCGACATTGGGGGCAGCAGATTAGGGGTTAATAAGTGTAGTTAGGTGGCGGCGACATTGGGGGATGGCAGAGTAGGGGTTAATAAATAAAAAGAAGGTGTCGGCGATGTTGGGGGCATCAGATTAGGGGTTCATAAGTATAATGTAGGTGGCGGCGGTGTCCGGAGCGGAAGATTAGGGGTTAATAATATTATGCAGGTGTCGGCGATGTCAGGGATGGCAGATTAGGGGTTAATAAGTTTAATATTAGGGGTGTTTAGACTCAGGGTTCATGTTAGGGTGTTAGGTGTAGACATAACTTTTGTTTCCCCATAAGAAACAATGGGGCTGCGTTAGAAGCTGGACGCTGCTTTTTTGCAGGTGTTAGGTTTTTTTACAGCCAGCTCAGCCCCATTGTTTCCTATGGGGAAATCGTGCACAAGCACGTTCAGCCAGCTCACCGCTGACTTAAGCAACGCTGGTATTGAGGTGAGATGTGGAGCTAAATTTTGCTCAACGCTCACTTTTCTGAGGCTAACGCCGGCTTGAAGAAAACTGGTAATACCAGTGTTGTCTTAAGTGAGCGGTGAGAAAAAAAGGCTTGTTAGCCCCGCACACCATTACCGACAAAAACTGGTAATCTAGCCGCTAGTGTTTGTAACAGGAGGATAAACGTGTACAGGCTGCTTGGTGTAATAACAAAATCTTGCAAGGGAGCAGCTTAATGTCAAGATTCCAGTCCATTGGAAAACAATTTTGCAACAGCTTAAAATATAAAGAGAACTTTCAATATACTTACATTATTTATTTTGACCCCTTTTCATGTAATTTAGTTTTGTAAATTGTGGCTTTTCTGAATTTCAGAAATGAAAATCTACAGTGCACACTTCTCAATGCTAACCATGATACATATATTTCCCTAACTGATTTTAACAGATAAGAAATACAAAAAAAGGTCCCTCATACTAACATAATGATTGGTGTTAGCTTTCTTAGTTGTAGATTCAAGCCCACATTTATTTTTTAATTATACAGCCTTTAACTTGCATAAAAAATTGATAGTAAAGATTTTGCCCATGATCAGTGCATGTTAATCAAAACTAAAGTTATTTAAGCTTAAAAATTATTGCTCAAATCACACATTTAAACTCAAATAAATTACCTGTCATAATTTACTTTTACTTTGGATCAATCATTATCTTTAGCTTCCATGAAATCTATAAAAACCCTGGGAATTTTTTTGAAAAGCCTCTAAAACCTTTGTTTCGTATAGTTTTTTTATAATTTAGCAAGATTTGCTGTTATTCAAGAGGTTTTACTCTTTCAAACAGCTGCTCTTCAAATAAATTGGAATGGTTTTGAGAAAGAGGACATAAAATATATGAGCTGTGCACTCATTTTTTTAAGTACACTTCAAACATAAGGCCCATTTGAACATTTGTGCATCATGGGTACTAATCCCAGGCACATTATCTCGATATTATACAAACTCCTACTGATACCTGAGGAATCATTGATCCATTTGTACACTAATGAATGGAACAGAGAACTGGAGTTTAATTCAATTATAAAGCTTGGCTCAAATCTTTCAAAGTAGCCAAAACTGCTTCAGTCTCGGCCCTGATACAGGAAATGCATTTCAAATTAATGAGCAGGTAGTATTTAACCCCTGTAAGATTGCAACATATATACGCCACTCTCGGGAACAAATGCTGGAGAGGTTGTGGCCAGGAAGGTTACATGCTTCACACATTGTTGTCCTGTCCCAGCCTGCAGGACTTCTGGTCCAAGGCATTAACTGCTATGTCTGACATATTGGGGGACACTATTCCGAACGACCCAGTTATATTATTGCTACACGCTCTACTGAAATATAAAGATGTAGCAAAGCACTCCTTTTTGTTAAATATGCTTAATACACAAAAAAATAATCACTAAACACTGGAAAGCTAACATATTTCCCAATGGAGAAGATTGAGCTTTTTGAGGTAATGATGGATCTTTGGTGCGGACATGCCGTGTAGTCTTGCTGTGTGGCCCTGGCCTAACAAAGTGTGTTCCCCCTTTCCTATTTCTTTTTTTTTTTTCTCTCCCCTGTGTGCCCCCCGCTCTTGAAAATTCCTAGATTTGCAAGTTTGGGTCGCTTAGTTGGCCCACTTGCACATAATAATACCTGTTATAGATAATATGGCATTTACATTTAGTATGAGTTTATATAAGTTAAAAAATTGCATAATAACAAGTTCAATATGGGAATATGCTTCATGGATTTAAAGACTCTCGGAGGTGTAAGCCTATCCCCTGGCTCAGGTTGGCCCGGGCATTAGCACCTAGATCGATTCAAGATCCCTTTACAATAACAGCAATTGTATTGTGTAGTACGACTAGTTATGCAAACCAGCTATATCTGCTTACTTACCCTCATTGTTTTGTACATCTCATGAATTAATCAATAAAGCTTGTTAAAACTATATATATATATATATATATATATATACATACATATATATATATATATATATATATATATATATATATATATATATATATATATATAAATAAATTGTTTTATATCTGTCTGAGGAAGGGGAGAACTTCCCCAAAACATCAAATAAGGAATAAAAAAACACAGAACTTTGCTTCAATTGAAACCAGAGTGTGTAATTTGTTTCATGGAATTATTTATATATATAAAGCTGAATTTGCCTGTGGTATCCCTACCTATACTGAAAGTTTCTATACATAGCCAGCAGAAGAAATGAAACTCCCAGGTAGGTAAGATGGTAGGTGAGATAAGTAAGTATCTGCAAGCTCAACCCATTTTGAACAAAATCAGCTATTTCATATACAAAATGAAACCTACAGAAACAGTTTTCTCATACATTTTATACTCTGCTGCTGGTATACACACATTGGAAACACATTGTTGTCCTGTCCCAGCCTGCAGGACTTCTGGTCCAAGGCATTAACTGCTATGTCTGACATATTGGGGGACACTATTCCGAACGACCCAGTTATATTATTGCTACACGCTCTACTGAAATATAAAGATGTAGCAAAGCACTCCTTTTTGTTAAATATGCTTAATACACAAAAAAATAATCACTAAACACTGGAAAGCTAACATATTTCCCAATGGAGAAGATTGAGCTTTTTGAGGTAATGATGGATCTTTGGTGCGGACATGCCGTGTAGTCTTGCTGTGTGGCCCTGGCCTAACAAAGTGTGTTCCCCCTTTCCTATTTCTTTTTTTTTTTTTCTCTCCCCTGTGTGCCCCCCGCTCTTGAAAATTCCTAGATTTGCAAGTTTGGTTCGCTTAGTTGGCCCACTTCCACATAATAATACCTGTTATAGATAATATGGCATTTACATTTAGTATGAGTTTATATAAGTTAAAAAATTGCATAATAACAAGTTCAATATGGGAATATGCTTCATGGATTTAAAGACTCTCGGAGGTGTAAGCCTATCCCCTGGCTCAGGTTGACCCGGGCATTAGCACCTAGATCGATTCAAGATCCCTTTACAATAACAGCAATTGTATTGTGTAGTACGACTAGTTATGCAAACCAGCTATATCTGCTTACTTACCCTCATTGTTTTGTACATCTCATGAATTAATCAATAAAGCTTGTTAAAACTATATATATATATATATATATATATATATATACACATATATATATATATATATATATATAAATAAATAAATTGTTTTATATCTGTCTGAGGAAGGGGAGAACTTCCCCAAAACATCAAATAAGGAATAAAAAAACACAAAACTTTGCTTCAATTGAAACCAGAGTGTGTAATTTGTTTCATGGAATTATTTATATATATAAAGCTGAATTTGCCTGTGGTATCCCTACCTATACTGAAAGTTTCTATACATAGCCAGCAGAAGAAATGAAACTCCCAGGTAGGTAAGATGGTAGGTGAGATAAGTATCTGCAAGCTCAACCCATTTTGAACAAAATCAGCTATTTCATATACAAAATTAAACCTACAGAAACAGTTTTCTCATACATTTTATACTCTGCTGCTGGTATACACACATTGGAAACACATTAAGGGGGAAACAATTTTACAGTATACTGTCCCTTTAAAGTGGAAACGAGGGGGTGCGGAGCCAAGCAGCGCACAGCGATGGGTGTGTGAGACCGGAGCTCCGGAGTATGATACATCAAAAAGGTGGCTAATGCCCTGATGTTGACTGAAAAGAGGCAGGTATGCACCAGATCAGTGACAGAGATTTGTCCTAGCTACTTTTTCAAAGACTCCGGTGACAGCACTTAAGCGCAGCAGATCATAAGGCACAGATGAGGATGGGACAGACGCAGCAAGCGCCATCTTGGATATACTACGCAGCTACCGAAAAATCAGTATAGAACACATACGGACCTGTCATTGCCGGGATCGGTATATAGCGGCTGGTGAGCATTGTAGACACGGAGGTAGCAACGGTCATGAAAATGATTGTTACCGGAGACAGTGAATCAGCTGTGGGGAAGTAAAGGGGGAACCGCCAGAGAGATATAAAGGTAGCGGTGAGACACAAACATAACACGCTACACCCTAAACGCACATGGCTGTTGTCATTACTGTACTGAAGTATAAATCTTACCCTGAACTCTTATACATATGAATACCGTGCACCATGCAGTAATTCATCAGCACACGGAATTTGGTTTATACAGGCATACCTTTGGGGAATTATATAAGGAAGAACACAAAGCCCTTCTGCAGAGCTGGAATTATTATAAATCAACTGGTGATCAGTAACAAACATCAGGCTCCATCTTATAAAAAAGTTATTTACCTCATCTTAACTTTAGGGAGAGGAACATTTACATTGGACATTCCTGAGATAATAAAGGTTACACCACCTTTTAAAAGGATAATTGAGTATTTATTCAGACATCATATATTTACCAGTGTTGGAATTTGCTTATATTGCAATTACAGATAACTCTAGGATGTCTACCAGAAGAGTTCAAAAACCTGAGAGAGTTACTAAACTGACCCCCATAGTTACTTATCTCAGATCTAACACAGCCCAGAAACAACCAGAAGTCACAATAATGGATGCCGAGGGGGAGTCTGATTTGGAGTCTGGTCAAAGTGACTCTCTAGATGCACAAACACCTGTGACTAAGGCAGATCTTCACCTACTAGTGTCAAAGCAAGATATTGCCACTAATGTTGAGAAACTATGGGACAAAATAGATAACCTTCACACTACAGTTACTTGCAGTCTTTCAGATATTAAGAGTGATCTGCTTGAAATAGGGAATAGAGTTGATGCTCTGGAAAATGACAAAGGTGATTTGGAAGAAAATGTGTGTGTCATGTCCCAAACTGTGTCCCATCAGCAACAACAAATAACAGATCTCCAAGATAAGATGGAAGATATGGAGAACCGTGACAGAAGGTCGAATCTTCGAATAAAAGGTATTTCAGAGTCTGTCTCTGCTCCTGATCTACACGCATATCTTCAGAATCTCTTTAAAGCTATAACAATGGATACAGATGACACAGAGTATCAGGTTGAGAGGGCCCATAGGGCACTTCGGGCAAGACCCCAAAGAGATATGCCGCCAAGAGATGTGATTATAAAATTCCTTAAGTTTACCGACAAAGAAAAAATCTTATCTGCAGCAAGGAAGAATCCTACATTTAAATTTCAAGGAAACGTGTTGCAATTTTTCCAAGATTTATGTGTGAGAACATTACAACGACGAGGCAGACTTCGACCACTAGCATCACTACTTAGAAAACATCAGATACCTTATCGTTGGGCTTACCTTTCGCCCTTCACATACTTAAGGATGGAAAAATGACTTCAATCAAGACAACTGATGAGATACCTGCGGTTTGCAAACTCTTTGGTTTGATAATACCAGAGATACCCCTGGATGCAGACCTGGGAGAGAAACCAGGGAAACAACCTGCTTCACAAAGTGGCAAGAAATCTAACTGGACAAAAGTAAACAACAAAAGGTCCAGACCATGACCTCGTATTTAGTCTGGAACAGATTGGAAGCACAATCATAGATGAGAGACTGGTAAGACATTCTCTTAAGCGTGGACAAGTCCTGGTAATGGAGGTTATAGACGTTATACACTGATGGTGTTTGTTGAATTTATGAGACTACTAAAAAGAAAAAAAACATTATTTTCTCTTTTTTTCTTATGGTTTATATGTTGCTCTGTCAGCCAATATCTTTTTGTTATGCATTGCCACCTATACAAATAGAGTAAAAATAATAAGGCATTTAGTATCATCTCCTATATCATATGTCAATGCAAATATTGTGCTATATGTTATATGATTTTTATTGTTCTTTTTGTTTTCTTATACGTGTAAATTTTCATGTATGGCTGTTATTTAATTACTTTGCACTGTGCCATTCTCGCAGTACACCACATTGTAATTCTGCTGGGAGGTTCACCAAGATTCACGGTTATGAGAGGAGGAGTTGGAGGTTGTATGATAGTCAGGTTAATAATAAATTGGGATGGATGGATAGTGAGAGAGGGACTGGGAAACATTTTCTATTGCACTCCTATAATGATGCTAAATAATGGCTAAATCAATGATTTTCCCTGGAGTTAATCTAATATCACACAATGTGAGAGGTCTTAACTCCAACATAAAAAGGAGAACGGCGCTGTCACATTATAAAAGACTTAAAGCCAATGTTGTGTTTTTGCAGGAAACTCACTTTTTAAACACTCAGGTACCTAAATATTGGGCTAAGGAATACTCACAGAGCATCCATACAACCTCAGACACTAAGACTAAGGGAGTATCTATACTGATTCATTCATCCTTGAGCTTTGAACATAGAGACACAACAAAAGATAAAGAGAGTCGTTATATATTGGTAAGGGGAAATATACAGGGAACAGAATTCCTTTTCTGCAGTATATACGCACCAAACAAACGACAGGAACCCTTCTTTCGACATATCTCTAAACTATTTTTTTAATTTAGAGTGGATAGAGCACTGGAACTATAGAATCCCAAACTCCCTATCTATATAAGCTCCTTCCAACTTATATATATGTGAGATATTTAAAAGGATTTTGTCGATATAGGGGCGTGGTACACTTAAGGGATGTGGTTTAATTTTATCGAATTTTCTTAAATTGGTACAAATTATTTTCCAATTGTGGCTTTATAATATGAGTATTGCTAGATCCATTGACCAGTGTTTGCATGTGTAGAGAAATAATTGTGTATAGAGATGATATTATATAAAAAAAGGTGCCTTTTGTGATACTAATTATCTTTAATGTGTAAGTGGAAAAAATGATATTAATAGTGCATATATAATTTTATTCTATTGTTTGTATCTGCATATAGCCTTATAGAAAAAAATTCAGTGATTTAAGGTGGTAGTGTTTCCAGTTTTAAGGGTGCATTAATTTTGTGAATCTTCAATATTTTAAGGATTTTTTCTAAAAGCAAGTGCGTGATGATGTGCTGATTTCCTATAAAGAACTTCTGTGTAAATGTAGGTGTAGTGTTTAGGTGACTGATTAATTGATAGGATTGTGTCAAAAAACAGTGACAAAAAAATAATAATAAATGACTCTAACTGATATAATCAAAAGAATATGAAATTTATTTAAAAAAAAAATTGTTATTAGAATCTCTTATATTTGGTAATTACCACTAAATGTCAGAATTTTTCTGGGACGTCTCCCAGATGTAATATAAATATTCAGATGACCATATAAAAGAACTCAATATGTGTCAAGATTATTATAAAAAATATATATAATGAACACAAAATCAAAATCAAAAATCAACAATAAAAAATCAAAAATCAACAATAGAAAAGAGTCCGTTTTTATAAAACTTGAGATAGGGTTCCAAATATCTCTTTGTATTATTTGGGGAATTCAAAACAGGTTGTTATATTATTTGCTTCTTATATTACTTAATACCGCTCTTAGTGCTGTGCACGCGGCAAGAGAAACAGAGAAGTAACTATGTATGTCCAAAAGCAAGGCTAAACTTTTAGCTGTTACAAACACTCTTGCTTGGAGCTTAATCAATATATAATCCCAGACAGTTTAGCTTTCATGTACCGCTCTTAGTGCTGTGCATGCGGTAATTTCAGCGCCTTATTGTATCCTTCAAAGAGGTTAGGATTATTTTATAATCACCTTTCCAATGTGGTTATCAACTTTGTTGTACTCACAGTTCTTTAGTGTTATGGCAGACCGCTTACTGCTTCTCCATATTGTTCTTTCACTCCGTTGTCCGTTCTCGGCGTCTGACGTCACACTCCTTCGTGGAAGGTCGTCTTTCAGTGGCAGTGAAATCGCTATTATGTATACGGTCACTTTTTGTTGAGAATAAAAACTGCACTTAGTGCTATGCACGCAGTTGGTGAAAGGGATCCTTTATAATTCCCCAATTGGTGGTGTAATAGAATTGTAAAAATAAAAATAATAACCCGGGTTATTTTTGATGATCAATATGTCAGATAAAATATGAATATAAGTTCATAGATAAAATGAAAGTCACACAGCTCGACGCGTTTCGCTCTTACCAGAGCTTTATCACTAGCATCACTACTTAGAAAACATCAGATACCTTATCGTTGGGCTTACCTTTTGCCCTTCACATACTTAAGGATGGAAAAATGACTTCAATCAAGACAACTGATGAGATACCTGCGGTTTGCAAACTCTTTGGTTTGATAATACCAGAGATACCCCTGGATGCAGACCTGGGAGAGAAACCAGGGAAACAACCTGCTTCACAAAGTGGCAAGAAATCTAACTGGACAAAAGTAAACAACAAAAGGTCCAGACCATGACCTCGTATTTAGTCTGGAACAGATTGGAAGCACAATCATAGATGAGAGACTGGTAAGACATTCTCTTAAGCGTGGACAAGTCCTGGTAATGGAGGTTATAGACGTTATACACTGATGGTGTTTGTTGAATTTATGAGACTACTAAAAAGAAAAAAAACATTATTTTCTCTTTTTTTCTTATGGTTTATATGTTGCTCTGTCAGCCAATATCTTTTTGTTATGCATTGCCACCTATACAAATAGAGTAAAAATAATAAGGCATTTAGTATCATCTCCTATATCATATGTCAATGCAAATATTGTGCTATATGTTATATGATTTTTATTGTTCTTTTTGTTTTCTTATACGTGTAAATTTTCATGTATGGCTGTTATTTAATTACTTTGCACTGTGCCATTCTCGCAGTACGCCACATTGTAATTCTGCTGGGAGGTTCACCAAGATTCACGGTTATGAGAGGAGGAGTTGGAGGTTGTATGATAGTCAGGTTAATAATAAATTGGGATGGATGGATAGTGAGAGAGGGACTGGGAAACATTTTCTATTGCACTCCTATAATGATGTTAAATAATGGCTAAATCAATGATTTTCCCTGGAGTTAATCTAATATCACACAATGTGAGAGGTCTTAACTCCAACATAAAAAGGAGAACGGCGCTGTCACATTATAAAAGACTTAAAGCCAATGTTGTGTTTTTGCAGGAAACTCACTTTTTAAACACTCAGGTACCTAAATATTGGGCTAAGGAATACTCACAGAGCATCCATACAACCTCAGACACTAAGACTAAGGGAGTATCTATACTGATTCATTCATCCTTGAGCTTTGAACATAGAGACACAACAAAAGATAAAGAGAGTCGTTATATATTGGTAAGGGGAAATATACAGGGAACAGAATTCCTTTTCTGCAGTATATACGCACCAAACAAACGACAGGAACCCTTCTTTCGACATATCTCTAAACTACTTACAAATTGGTCTAGGGCGCGGATAATTTTAGCGGGAGATTTTAATATAGATTTAGCAGCATTGGGGAGAGCAACGACAGACATTAAAACCAAGAAAAAACAGAGACAACAAAGTATAGCTACAAAAATTATTTAACTAATTGAACCACATGATATACAAGATGCATGGGTCACGCTATATAGGGACACTACCGACACTACATACTATTCCTCGGCACATAGATGTCTTTGTTAGTCAAATATTTACAACCCATATTACGTAAAGCACATATACATCCATGTGTCTGGTCGGATCACTCGATCACACAGCTCCTCATGGGATCTATTTTGGAACCAGGGAGAACTAAAACATGGGTTTTTGACCCAACTTCTCTGAAACATCCTGAGGTTAAGGCCAGATTACTGAGGGAAATGAGTGAATGTTGGAAAATGAATGTGGACTCGACGAGAATCCGATTTCGGTATGGGCAGCACATAAATTAGTGCTTCGAGGGCTGTTAATTAAAGAAAAGGTACATTATAAGAAAAAGATTGAGGCATAACAGGTGAGGCTCCAACAGGAGATTCACTTGTTGGAAAGAGAACACAAGCACAATAACTCACAACTCACATTGCAAACTTTAACACAGAAAAAGGTCAGAATTACTCACTATACTAAATGATAACTCTATTAGAGCAGCCAAAAGACTAAAGGCTAACTACTTTATATATGCGAACAATCCTGATAGATATTTAGCTAAAAAAATCAGAGACGAATATCAATCAGTGTCTATTCCGAGCATACAGACTGAGACAGGACGTACTACTTCACATCCGCAAGAAATTGTGGACACTTTTGCAGAATATTATAGAGATTTGTACGATGGAAAAAAGTTAAAATAAGTGACCAAACGCAAACGGTTCTCAATAGCTTTTTAGACTTAGCTAATATGCCACAGTTAAACGCAGAACAGAAAGACCAACTGAATGCTACTATAACACAGGCTGAAGTGGTGATAGCCATAAAAGAGCTTAAACCAGGAATGGCCCCGGGACCGGATGGATTCCCGGGGGAATATTACAGATTGTTTAGACAGACACTAGTTCCCCACATAGTCAAATTTGCTAACCATATTTTGGAAGGCCATACTATACATACTGACCTTCTGCAGGCCAAAATCATAGTTATTCCAAAAAAGGGCAGGAATGCAACATTATGTTCTAGCTATAGGTCCATATCCTTAATAAATCAAGATTTGAAGATTGTGACCAAAATCCTCACCAATCATTTAAAACACATCCTGCCCTTTATCATTCAACCAGATGAGGTGCGCTTTATTAAAAATAGGGAGGCCCCCGGATAATATTAGGAAGATGATTACAGTTCTTGACTATTTGCACCATGAGCGGACGCCTTCTCTGGTCCTCTTCTTGGACGCGGAGAAGGCGTTCGATAGGGTGGATTGGACATATATGAATACGGTACTAACGAGGGTGGGATTTAATGGGTCATTTATGAAAGCATTGGGGTGTTTGTATTCAAATCCCACGGCACATATAAGGGCAATTGGACACCAGTCTGGTGTTATTAATATACGTAACGGTACCAGACAGGGATGCCCATTGTCACCTTTACTTTTTGCAATATGTATTGAGCCATTGGCTGCAAATATACGAAATTCACCGACTATTACTGGACTGCAATTACAGCACACTCACCATAAGATAGCTCAATTTGCAGACGATGTATTATTGACAGTAACTAAACCACTTATCTCGCTCCCCAATATATACAGGACTTTACAACAATTCTCTGATATATCAGGATACAGTGAACATAGATAAATGTGAAGCACTTTCATTGGGTCTACCAAAACAAACGGTTAAATTAATAGAAGTGAACTTCGATTTTAAATGGGTGAAAGACAACATAAAATACTTAGGGGTTAAATTGACAAAACAATCTGCCCAATTATATAAGGCCAATTATATACCCATGTTTAAACTAATAAGATCTGATCTGCTGAAGTGGAAGAAACATAATTTCTCCTGCTATGGCAGATTGTCATTGATTAATATGAATGTACTACTGACTCCTATATTTATTCCGAACCCTACATGTTAAAATAGACAAAGCGGATTTGAAGGCCCTTCAGACAGACCTTCATAGATACCTTAGAGGCTCTAGGCATGCGAGGATCCCCCAGGATACAGTGACTAGACATAGACAACTAAGAGGAGTGGGACTTCCGAATCTAGAGGACTATTATCTAGCAGCTAGATTAGCTCAAAATTCTCTACTAGGGAGAAAACAGGACGATGTATTATGGCCTCATTTAGAGGCTATGACAGAGGGTTATAGAGATCCAGAATATATACTATGGAAGAGAGACATTTACAAATCAGAGGCCTAGATTTAGAGTTCGGCGGTAGCCGTCAAAACCAGCGTTAGAGGCTCCTAACGCTGGTTTTGGGCGCCCGCTGGTATTTGGAGTCAGTGATTAAAGGGTCTAACGCTCACTTTACAGCCGCGACTTTTCCATACCGCAGATCCCCCTACGCCATTTGCGTAGCCTATCTTTTCAATGGGATCTTCCTAACGCCGGTATTTAGAGTCGTTTCTGCAGTGAGCGTTAGAGCTCTAACGACAAGATTCCAGCCGCCTGAAAATAGCAGGAGTTAAGAGCTTTCTGGCTAACGCCGGTTTATAAAGCTCTTAACTACTGTACCCTAAAGTACACTAACACCCATAAACTACCTATGTACCCCTAAACCGAGGTCCCCCCACATCGCCGCCACTCGATTAAAATTTTTAACCCCTAATCTGCCGACCGCCACCTACGTTATACTTATGTACCCCTAATCTGCTGCCCCTAACACCGCCGACCCCTGTATTATATCTATTAACCCCTAACTTGCCCCCCACAACGTCGCCGCAAGCTACTTAAAATAATTAACCCCTAATCTTCCGACCGCAAATCGCCGCCACCTACGTTATCCCTATGTACCCCTAATCTGCTACCCCTAACATCGCCGACCCCTATGTTATATTTATTAACCCCTAATCTGCCCCCCACAACGTCGCCGACACCTACCTACACTTATTAACCCCTAATCTGCCGAGCGGACCTGAGCGCTACTATAATAAAGTTATTAACCCCTAATCCGCCTCACTAACCCTATCATAAATAGTATTAACCCCTAATCTGCCCTCCCTAACATCGCCGACACCTACCTTCAATTATTAACCCCTAATCTGCCGACCGGAGCTCACCGCTATTCTAATAAATGTATTAACCCCTAAAGCTAAGTCTAACCCTAACACTAACACCCCCCTAAGTTAAATATAATTTTTATCTAACGAAATAAATTAACTCTTATTAAATAAATAATTCCTATTTAAAGCTAAATACTTACCTGTAAAATACATCCTAATATAGCTACAATATAAATTATAATTATATTATAGCTATTTTAGGATTAATATTTATTTTACAGGCAACTTTGTAATTATTTTAACCAGGTACAATAGCTATTAAATAGTTAAGAACTATTTAATAGTTACCTAGTTAAATAATTACAAATTTACCTGTAAAATAAATCCTAACCTAAGATATAATTAAACCTAACACTACCCTATCAATAAAATAATTAAATAAACTACCTACAATTACCTACAATTAACCTAACACTACACTATCAATAAATTAATTAAACACAATTGCTACAAATAAATAAAATTAAATAAACTATCTAAAGTACAAAAAATAAAAAAGAACTAAGTTACAGAAAATAATAAAATATTTACAAACATAAGAAAAATATTACAACAATTTTAAACTAATTACACCTACTCTAAGCCCCCTAATAAAATAACAAAGCCCCCCAAAATAAAAAATTCCCTACCCTATTCTAAATTACAAATATTACAAGCTCTTTTACCTTACCAGCCCTGAACAGGGCCCTTTGCGGGGCATGCCCCAAGAATTTCAGCTCTTTTGCCTGTAAAAAAAAACATACAATACCCCCCCCCCAACATTACAACCCACCACCCACATACCCCTAATCTAACCCAAACCCCCCTTAAATAAACCTAACACTACCCCCCTGATGATCTTCCTACCTTGTCTTCACCATGCCAGGTTCACCGATCCGTCCTGGCTCCAAGATCTTCATCCAACCCAAGCGGGGGCTAGACATCCACTGAAGAAGTCCAGAAGAGGGTCCAAAGTCTTCCTCCTATCCGGCAAGAAGAGGACATCCGGACCGGCAAACATCTTCTCCAAGCGGCATCTTCTATCTTCTTCCATCCGATGACGACCGGCTCCATCTTGAAGACCTCCAGCGCGGATCCATCCTCTTCTTCCGACGACTAGACGACGAATGACGGTTCCTTTAAGGGACGTCATCCAAGATGGCGTCCCTCGAATTCCGATTGGCTGATAGGATTCTATCAGCCAATCGGAATTAAGGTAGGAATTTTCTGATTGGCTGATGGAATCAGCCAATCAGAATATAGTTCAATCCGATTGGCTGATCCAATCAGCCAATCAGATTGAGCTCGCATTCTATTGGCTGATCGGAACAGCCAATAGAATGCGAGCTCAATCTGATTGGCTGATTGGATCAGCCAATCGGATTGAACTATATTCTGATTGGCTGATTCCATCAGCCAATCAGAAAATTCCTACCTTAATTCCGATTGGCTGATAGAATCCTATCAGCCAATCGGAATTCGAGGGACGCCATCTTGGATGACGTCCCTTAAAGGAACCGTCATTCGTCGTCTAGTCGTCGGAAGAAGAGGATGGATCCGCGCTGGAGGTCTTCAAGATGGAGCCGGTCGTCATCGGATGGAAGAAGATAGAAGATGCCGCTTGGAGAAGATGTTTGCCGGTCCGGATGTCCTCTTCTTGCCGGATAGGAGGAAGACTTTGGACCCTCTTCTGGACTTCTTCAGTGGATGTCTAGCCCCCGCTTGGGTTGGATGAAGATCTTGGAGCCAGGACGGATCGGTGAACCTGGCATGGTGAAGACAAGGTAGGAAGATCATCAGGGGGGTAGTGTTAGGTTTATTTAAGGGGGGTTTGGGTTAGATTAGGGGTATGTGGGTGGTGGGTTGTAATGTTGGGGGGGGGGTATTGTATGTTTTTTTTTACAGGCAAAAGAGCTGAAATTCTTGGGGCATGCCCCGCAAAGGGCCCTGTTCAGGGCTGGTAAGGTAAAAGAGCTTGTAATATTTGTATTTTAGAATAGGGTAGGGAATTTTTTATTTTGGGGGGCTTTGTTATTTTATTAGGGGGCTTAGAGTAGGTGTAATTAGTTTAAAATTGTTGTAATATTTTTCTTATGTTTGTAAATATTTTTTTATTTTCTGTAACTTAGTTCTTTTTTATTTTTTGTACTTTAGATAGTTTATTTAATTTTATTTATTTGTAGCAATTGTGTTTAATTAATTTATTGATAGTGTAGTGTTAGGTTAATTGTAGGTAATTGTAGGTAGTTTATTTAATTATTTTATTGATAGGGTAGTGTTAGGTTTAATTATATCTTAGGTTAGGATTTATTTTACAGGTAAATTTGTTATTATTTTAACTAGGTAACTATTAAATAGTTCTTAACTATTTAATAGCTATTGTACCTGGTTAAAATAATTACAAAGTTGCCTGTAAAATAAATATTAATCCTAAAATAGCTATAATATAATTATAATTTATATTGTAGCTATATTAGGATTTATTTTACAGGTAAGTATTTAGCTTTAAATAGGAATCATTTATTTAATAAGAGTTAATTTATTTCGTTAGATAAAAATTATATTTAACTTAGGGGGGTGTTAGTGTTAGGGTTAGACTTAGCTTTAGGGGTTAATACATTTATTAGAATAGCGGTGAGCTCCGGTCGGCAGATTAGGGGTTAATAATTGAAGGTAGGTGTCGGCGATGTTAGGGAGGGCAGATTAGGGGTTAATACTATTTATGATAGGGTTAGTGAGGCGGATTAGGGGTTAATAACTTTATTATAGTAGCGCTCAGGTCCGCTCGGCAGATTAGGGGTTAATAAGTGTAGGCAGGTGTCGGCGACGTTGTGGGGGGCAGATTAGGGGTTAATAAATATAACATAGGGGTCGGCGATGTTAGGGCAGCAGATTAGGGGTACATAGGGATAACGTAGGTGGCGGCGGTTTACGGAGCGGCAGATTAGGGGTTAAAAGTGTAATGCAGGGGTCAGCGATAGCGGGGGCGGCAGATTAGGAGTTAATAAGTGTAAGGTTAGGGGTGTTTAGACTCGGGGTACATGTTAGGGTGTTAGGTGCAGACTTAGGAGGTGTTTCCCCATAGGAAACAATGGGGCTGCGTTAGGAGCTGAACGCTGCTTTTTTGCAGGTGTTAGGTTTTTTTTCAGCTCAAACAGCCCCATTGTTTCCTATGGGAGAATCGTGCACGAGCACGTTTTTGATGCCGGCCGCGTCCGTAAGCAACTCTGGTATCGAGAGTTGCATTTGCGGTAAAAATGCTCTACGCTCCTTTTTTGGAGCCTAACGCAGCATTTGTTTGAACTCTCGATACCAGAGTTAAATTTATGGTGCGGCCAGAAAAAAACCCGCGGAGCGTTAACAGCCCTTTTACCGCCGAACTCTAAATCTAGGCCTAAGAAAGGCTATCAGAACCTGATCACTCAGATAGCAGTTAAACATTTAGATATAGCTAGCAGATGGGGTTTGGCCCTACCTGTTAACTCTTTAATAAAACCTCTAAAATATATTTTGCCAGAGGAGTCAAGTCGTCTAATAGATAAATGGGCACACAAAGACTAATATCGAATAGCTGACTTTCTAGACAATAAGAAGATCATGACTTTCAATCAATTGAAGAGAAAGCTTGAACCTATCTACCTGCCATGGTTCCTGTATCTACAGATAGCTTCAGCCATTAATATGTATATTAGGACAGGATCAGAACCCAAGACGAAAACTACTTTTGAAAAACTTTACAGTGCAACATATAGACAAAAACAGGCTATTTCACAAATATACCTACATATACAGGAGACACGTACAATAACAAAATCTTCTGTCATATTCCAATGGGAAACAGATGTAGGTGCATCGTTAGATGTGCAGACTTGGAATCAAATATTCCTAGACTCTAATAGGGGTCTATTGGGTGCAGATTTAAGGGAATACAACATTAAGACAATATTTTGCTGGTACTGAACACCTTTGAAGACAGCACATATGGTTAAGGGAGGCACCAGACAATGCTACAGGGATTGCTCATAGTTGGGCACATATTTTCTTATGTGGTGGGAGTGCCCTATGGTACGAAAGATGTGGCTTGCTCTTTCTGAAATGATATCTGTAATACTAGACGAACAAGTAATATTAACACCCATGCAGGCGTTATTGAATGATGGAGACTCGAGATTCAATTTGCATGTAAACAAATTTATTAGAATTGTATGTACAGTGACTCGTATATCCATAGCAAAATATTGGAAAGTGGGAGCACCAGAATGGAGCGAGGTTTTGGGAAGAATAAGGAATGTATTTTGCATGTGTGAGACATATATTCAGGATACGGTAGAATCCTTCAACAAAATCTGGTTTTATTGGATTCTAAATGAAAAGTGTTTGTAGGTTATGTATTGGGTGGAGGGAAAGGGTGGATATGATATGGATATAAATGGACAGGATATAAAGGTGAACTCAGCGGATAACTAATGTAAGGTAAGATGTTGAGAGAAGTATAATGATAAACTAGCAGACAGAGGCGTACATTGCGATGGCTTATTGGTTATAGTTGTTTTATTTGTTGATTGTTATATATATTATTTTTTTTGTATTAAAAAATGGAACATTCCAAGATAGACTTTTGCTCTCAGAGGAGCTTTAACCTGTGATACACATTGTTATTTTGTTTTAGGAATTGTATATATGGAGAGACGAATGTAAATAATTGTTATCTACTTGTAAGATTGTCTTTCAAAAGGAACTAACTGTGTATTGAGAAGATTGTTCAATAAAAAAACCATTTCAATTTAAAGTGGAAACGATGACCAAAGGAATGGTCTGGGTATTTTGTTTGATGCAAAATAAAGTATATTTGTTGGATGACCTGCAGGGTTTGATCTGTAATTGGAACAGGCAGGTCAATTGGACCCTGTTGGCATGAGACAGGGGTGACACATACAGAGACCATATTCTGACTAATAGTGTGGGGGGGTTTTTAGGAGAAATTACTTTCATGTGGAATCCATCAGCTGGGCATCAGCATACTCTTGTGTTTGACTTTAATCTTTACTGACAATGCTTTAGCCTGTAGTAGACAGAGAGAAAGGGGTGTTATTTCATTCTTGGACTCAGACAGCATAATATCTTGGGCCAGCCCTAAAGACTTGGTACTATTTTTTCAAAGTAAATTTTATTTCATCCTAACATTCCCTGTACATGATATATATATATTAAAAAGAGAATCTACAGTGCTGAATTTGGTACGTCTATTGTTAAAAAAATAACTATTTATTGTTTATTGTTTCTTCTTTTCCAGCTCCAGTAATAAACAGATTCTCAAGACGAGCATCAGGTAGGTGATATCTATTTTTTTTTTTTTTAATTTGTTTGATTTAACATGGTATAGATAACAAGTGGAGAGTAGAAATGGTAGCACTATGGTGTGATAGCATCTCTAAAGCGCAATGCATAGCGCTTCCATTTTTACTCTCATATTACAAGTTGAGAGCATAATGTTAGTGCTCGAGCAAAAGCCTAAGGAGGTCAGATAGCGCAGGTGCACTAAATCCCTCACATAATAGACTTCTATGGGCTGCGCTAAAAAACTCAGGTCTTTGCCATCACTCAAGCACTAGGCCAAGGGTGCACTAAAACAAAGGTGAAATAGTAGAGTGTTTGTATTTTCATGTATATAATATATATATATATATATATATATATGTGTGTGTGTGTGTATGTGGATAGTGTTTGCTGATTAGTGGCTACATTTAGCCACCAATCAACAAGCACAGCCCAGGTTCTGAACCAAAAATGGTCCGGTTCCTTAACATAGATTCCTGCTTTTTCAAATAAAGATAGTAAGTGAACGAAGAAAAATAATAAGAGTAGATTATAAAGTTGCTTAAAATTCATGCTCTTTCTGAATCATGAAAGAAAAAAATGTGAGTTTAGTGTCCCTTTAATCACTGATGTATGCTGCACATGTAATGTACTTTTAAAAGCTAGAACTTCCCAAATGAACATATTAATAGATGCAAGTTAAAATGTATTCTCAGAAACGTGAACAATAACAGACATTTCTATGTAAATTTGTGAATCTATGCAAGTTTTACTTGGAAAGCAAGTTGTAATAAACAGATTGATATAATAACATAATGGTTAAGAATTTACATGAAAGATGTATTCATTTCATTTAGATTAGGTTATACAAAAATAGCTTAACTATGCTTTTCAAAACTGGAAGCCTCATAATTTTCTCCTCGACCTTCTGCAAAGAAAAGCACAAATATTATGAATTGTTATTTTATTTTTGTAGTAGCAAACAAAATTAATTCTATCCCAATGAAACATGTTTTCATAATCAGGCCATCTGGTTGCTGTTTTTGTTCCAGAAATTGTATTTTACTACACATAGAAAACATTTAGTATTTGCTTCAATATATAAATTCAATTATCACTTTATACTTATCAATTTCATATTTGGAAAAAGGTCCCATAGGAAAAATAAACATTCTGAACCACTTTAAAATTATAACATACAGTTTTGTACACAATGCTTCTGCTATAAAGTAAACCACATCTTTATTCATTTGTCCTTAAAAAAAATATTTGTTAAGTTGGGTAACAACTGTAATTATTAACCCAAATTAATAACATGAGTAGTCATCTTAAATAACTACTTAAAAATACACATTAGTGATATTAAACTGTTAATACCTTGCTTGTTGAGCATTTCATACACCTGTGCTAGAGTTGTTTTTAGTTGTTTGGCACATAAATGTCAACTATTCTCTGAGAGGTAGCCACGCAGATTATACCTTGTTTTTTTCAGAAGACTAAGCATAAACACCATAATATAGTAATCTCCGTCATATGAAATGCAAAAAAAATGACATTTTGTGCCATTTTCTATAGCGTACATAGTAAATAGCACCACACAAGTCAGTTTATAAAGTACAAGCAGAGCTGTTTATTTTATATCTACATTACCTACACCTTTTTTCTCCAATAATTTTGTCTGTGCCTATGTCGCTAACTGGGTTTAACTAAATTTTAATTTTCACACTGTTGATTAATTGCTTTGAAAATATCCTAATGTAATCTACAAAAATAATCAAACAGTTATATGTTACATAGCACTAGCACCTCCAAACATTTTTACATTTTTAACCCAGTACCCTGATGCTAGTGGCTGAGTCTTGGTGGTCCTATAGTAGGGCCAAGCAGCCAATGGTGTTCCTGCACAGAGGTTACTGAGCGTTTGAGTGACCTTGGTTTTAATTTTGTGCAAGCAGGACATAAATATGGAAAGGATATGCAACAGCGCTGAGATCACAAATTGACATCATCCTGTAATATGCAAATTGGAAGTCAATATATTGTGCTGATCACGTGTCAGAGAGTGAGCATTATAATATTAAGTATCTTATTAATGTATTTCCTGCAATGATTTAACAACCTGCTTGAGTCAGATTTCCCATATAAATAACTGGCCTCTGCATCTCAATCACATAACGCTTTAGATATTGCCCCGTTCCAATCCATCAGAAGATGCCAAAATATTGTACGGTCACAGGTTTGGTAACTGTTTGCTTTTTTATTTTTAAACTCATTCCAATTTATACAACTGCACTGCACATATACAATATAACAGGACAATCTGGTCTAGTGTAAAAAGAATAAGTAACAGACCTTTAAATGGATTTATAGGAGTTTTCACTAGGCTTGTGCATTCAGAAGAAGGCGTCACTCATGGCATTCGGCTCTTTTCTGAGACAGATTTCTTCTTGTGAAAGTGCAACACTAAGATCTGTGCAAATCCAGACCGTAGTGTGTTGCAGTTTGACAAGCAGAAATACGGCTCTGAAAAGAGCTGAACACAGAGAGCAGCCGCCTTCTTACACATTTGGAGGCATCCAAAACCTCTAAATGCACAAGCCTAGTTTTCACAGACGATCAATGAAGAAAAATAAACCCAGTCCAGAGTCAAATTAAAACATGACAACAAATGAATTCAATTATGATGTGTTTGAAGGCAGTTGTTTTACTTAAAGGGACAGTGAACCCAATTTTTTTCTTTCATGATTCACAAAGAGCATGCAATTTTAAGCAACTTTCTAATTTACTTCTATTATCAATTTTTCTTCATTCTCTTGGTATCATTATTTGAAAAGCAAGAATGTAAGTTTAGAAGCTGACCCATTTTTGGTTCACAACCTGGGTTGTTCTTGCTGATTGGTGGATAAATTCACCCACCAATAAACAAGTGCTGTCAAGAGTTCTGAACCAAAATTTGTCTGGCTCCTTAGCTTAGATGCCTTCTTTTTCAAATAAAAATAGCTAGAGAATGAAGAAAAATTGATAATAGCGGAGGAGGGTTCACTACACTACACACAAAAAAATTATTGGAAGGGATCAGGGAGGTGGAAGGTGTCAGGTAGGAGGGTAATACCTTCATTGCTATACCATTTCCCATATTAGCTAACTAATTAAGCCCTTCACTGCCGGGAATTTCAAAAGTGTGGTGTGCAGCTGCAATTAGTGACCTTCTAATTACCAAAATCCCATGGCAAAGCCATGCATGTCTGCTATTTCTGAACAATGGGGATCCCAGAGAAGAAGGAGTGATGGCAAAAATGCTAAAAATTCTCAGGTATTTTGAGCAAGTTTTTCTCAGAAATTCCCGGTAGCGAAGGGGTTAATTCTATTTAATAAAATACTTTGCAATACTCTATCATTATTTATTTTGCTTCCCTTTCCTTTAATTTAAGTCTGAAAATTGTGGGTTTTCCATCTCTAATATTTGGAAGTGTACACCACAGGCTTCACAAGCCGAACCCTGCATCATATTTGTCCATAATATGTCTTAAAAGAGATGATAAAATAAGGAATTGCATAACAACGTTTGGACTGGCTACTCCAAGTGATGAGTGGAGTTATAGCTACTGAAAAACAATTGCAGCAAGGTGCCAACACATTAAAAATGTTTAAACTCACTAAACTGCAGAAAAAATATTGTTATATCAAGGTGTTTACTGTCCCTTTATGTGGATTAAAAAAAAGTGAAAAAATAATTTGTTGTGGTAACTTAGAATTTATATGTGAACTGATGTCAGTAAAAAATAAGTGTACAAAGCAATTTGTTGGCTGTTAATTAGGGATTGGCCAATCCCCTTTCTATACATGTAATAAAATAGAAGAAGGATGGAGCCATAACCTATAGGATAAAATATGAATTTACAACACCAAAAAAATGTTGTAATTGCCCCTTATTAAATTAACATTTTTATTTTGTTTTAGTTAAAGGGACACTCAAGTCAAAACTAAACTTTTATGATTTAGATAGAGCATACAATTTGAAACAACTTTCCAGTATACTTCCATTAACAAAATGGGCACAGTCTTTCTTCTGTTAAGTGTGATCAGTCCACGGGTCATCATTACTTCTGGGATATTACTCCTCCCCAACAGGAAGTGCAAGAGGATTCACCCAGCAGAGCTGCATATAGCTCCTCCCCTCTACGTCACTCCCAGTCATTCTCTTGCACCCAACGACTAGATAGGATGTGTGAGAGGACTATATGGTGATTATACTTAGTTTTATATCTTCAATCAAAAGTTTGTTATTTTAAAATAGCACCGGAGTGTGTTATTACCTCTCTGGCAGAGTTTGAAGAAGAATCTACCAGAGTTTTGCTATGATTTTAGCCGGAGTAGTTAAGATCATATTGCTGTTCTCGGCCATCTGAGGAGTGAGGTAAACTTCAGATCAGGGGACAGCGGGCAGATGAATCTGCATAGAGGTATGTAGCAGTTTTTATTTTCTGACAATGGAATTGATGAGAAAATCCTGCCATACCGATATAATGTCATGTATGTATACTTTACACTTCAGTATTCTGGGGAATGGTACTTCACTAGAATTACACTGTAAGAAATACATAAAGCTGTTTAATAACTAGAGATTATGTTTAACGTTTTTGCTGGAATGTAAAATCGTTTTCATTTGCTGAGGTACTGTGTGAATAAATGTTTGGGCACTATTTTTCCACTTGGCAGTTGCTTAATCTGTTTTTCTGACAGTTTCTGTTCTCCCTCACTGCTGTGTTGTGAGGGGGAGGGGCCGTTTTTTTGGCGCTTTTACTATGCATCAAATATTTCAGTCAGCAACTCATTGTATTCCCTGCATGATCCGGTTCATCTCTACAGAGCTCAGGGGTCTTCAAAACTTATTTTGAGGGAGGTAATTTCTCTCAGCAGAGCTGTGAGAATTATAGTTTGACTGAGATAAAAAACGTTTTTTCTGTAATTTGTTTCCTGCTTTCAGAATTTGTTATCTTTGCTAATGGGATTAAACCTTTGCTAAAGTTGTGTTGTTTACAAGGATTGAGGCTATAACTGTTTCAATTTATTAATTTTCAACTGTCATAGATCTTCTGTGCTTCTTAAAGGCACAGTACGTTTTAATATTTTTCTAATTGAATTGTATTTCCAAGTTGCAAGTTTATTTGCTAGTGTGTTAAACATGTCTGATTCAGAGGATGATACCTGTGTCATTTGTTGCAATGCCAAAGTGGAGCCCAATAGAAATTTATGTACTAACTGTATTGATGCTACTTTAAATAAAAGTCAATCTGTACAAATTGAACAAATTTCACCAAACAACGAGGGGAGAGTTATGCCGACTAACTCGCCTCACGTGTCAGTACCTACATCTCCCGCTCAGAGGGAGGTGCGTGATATTGTAGCGCCGAGTACATCTGGGCGGCCATTACAAATCACATTACAGGATATGGCTACTGTTTTGACTGAGGTTTTGGCTAAATTACCAGAACTAAGAGGTAAGCGTGATCACTCTGGGGTGAGAACAGAGTGCGCTGATAATATTAGGGCCATGTCAGACACTGCGTCACAGGTGGCAGAACATGAGGAGGGAGAACTTCATTCTGTGGGTGACGGTTCTGATCCAAACAGACTGGATTCAGATATTTCAAATTTTAAATTTAAACTGGAAAACCTCTGTGTATTACTAAGGGAGGTGTTAGCGGCTCTGAATGATTGTAACACAGTTGCAATACCAGAGAAAATGTGTAGGTTGGATAAATATTTTGCGGTACCGACGAGTACTGAGGTTTTTCCTATACCTAAGAGACTTACTGAAATTGTTACTAAGGAGTGGGATAGACCCGGTGTGCCGTTCTCACCCCCTCCGATATTTAGAAAAATGTTTCCAATAGACGCCACCACAAGGGACTTATGGCAAACGGTCCCTAAGGTGGAGGGAGCAGTTTCTACCTTAGCTAAGCGTACCACTATCCCGGTGGAGGATAGCTGTGCTTTTTCAGATCCAATGGATAAAAAGTTAGAGGGTTACCTTAAGAAAATGTTTGTTCAACAAGGTTTTATATTGCAACCCCTTGCATGCATTGCGCCGATCACGGCTGCAGCGGCATTCTGGATTGAGTCTCTGGAAGAGAACATTGGTTCAGCTACTCTGGACGACATTACGGACAGGCTTAGAGTCCTTAAACTAGCTAATTCATTCATTTCGGAGGCCGTAGTACATCTTACTAAACTTACGGCGAAGAATTCAGGATTCGCCATTCAGGCACGCAGGGCGCTGTGGCTAAAATCCTGGTCAGCTGATGTTACTTCTAAGTCTAAATTGCTTAATATACCTTTCAAAGGGCAGACCTTATTCGGGCCCGGGTTGAAAGAGATTATCGCTGACATTACAGGAGGTAAAGGCCATGCCCTGCCTCAGGACAAAGCCAAAGCCAAGACTAGACAGTCTAATTTTCGTTCCTTTCGTAATTTCAAAGCAGGAGCAGCATCAACTTCCTCTGCACCAAAACAGGAAGGAGCTGTTGCTCGCTACAGACAAGGCTGGAAACCTAACCAGTCCTGGAACAAGGGCAAGCAGACTAGGAAACCTGCTGCTGCCCCTAAAACAGCATGAATTGAGGGCCCCCGATCCGGGATCGGATCTAGTGGGGGGCAGACTTTCTCTCTTCGCCCAGGCTTGGGCAAGAGATGTTCAGGATCCCTGGGCGCTAGAGATAATATCTCAGGGATACCTTCTGGACTTCAAATACTCTCCTCCAAGAGAGAGATTTCATCTGTCAAGATTGTCAACAATCCAGACAAAGAAAGAGGCGTTTCTACGCTGCGTACAAGAGCTCTTGTTAATGGGAGTAATCCATCCAGTTCCACGATCGGAACAGGGACAGGGGTTTTACTCAAATCTGTTTGTGGTTCCCAAAAAAGAGGGAACTTTCAGACCAATCCTGGACTTAAAGATCCTAAACAAATTCCTAAGAGTTCCATCGTTCAAGATGGAGACTATTCGGACAATTTTACCTATGATCCAAGAGGGTCAATACATGACCACTGTAGATTTAAAAGATGCTTACCTTCACATACCGATTCACAAAGATCATTATCGGTACCTAAGGTTTGCCTTCCTAGACAGGCATTACCAGTTTGTGGCTCTTCCATTCGGATTGGCTACAGCTCCAAGAATCTTCACAAAGGTTCTGGGTGCTCTTCTGGCGGTACTAAGACCGCGGGGAATCTCGGTAGCTCCATACCTAGACGACATTCTGATACAAGCTTCAAGCTTTCAAACTGCCAAGTCTCATACAGAGTTAGTGCTGGCATTTCTAAGGTCACATGGATGGAAGGTGAACGAAAAGAAAAGTTCACTCGTTCCACTCACAAGAGTTCCCTTCCTGGGGACTCTTATAGATTCTGTAGAAATGAAGATTTACCTGACAGAGGACAGGCTAACAAGACTTCAAAGTGCTTGCCGCACCCTTCATTCCATTCAACACCCGTCAGTGGCTCAATGCATGGAGGTAATCGGCTTAATGGTAGCGGCAATGGACATAGTACCCTTTGCACGCTTACACCTCAGACCACTGCAACTGTGCATGCTAAGTCAGTGGAATGGGGATTACTCAGACTTATCCCCGTCTCTGAATCTGGATCAAGAGACCAGAAATTCTCTTCTATGGTGGCTTTCTCGGCCACATCTGTCCAGGGGGATGCCATTCAGCAGACCAGACTGGACAATTGTAACAACAGACGCCAGCCTTCTAGGTTGGGGTGCCGTCTGGAATTCTCTGAAGGCTCAGGGACAATGGAGTCAGGAGGAGAGTCTCCTGCCAACAAACATTCTGGAATTGAGAGCAGTTCTCAATGCCCTCCTGGCTTGGCCCCAGTTGACAACTCGGGGGTTCATCAGGTTTCAGTCGGACAACATCACGACTGTAGCTTACATCAACCATCAGGGAGGGACAAGAAGCTCCCTAGCTATGATGGAAGTATCAAAGATAATTTGCTGGGCAGAGTCTCACTCTTGCCACCTGTCAGCAATCCACATCCCGGGAGTGGAGAACTGGGAGGCGGATTTCTTAAGTCGTCAGACTTTTCATCCGGGGGAGTGGGAACTTCATCCGGAGGTCTTTGCCCAAATACTTCGACGTTGGGGCAAACCAGAGATAGATCTCATGGCGTCTCGACAGAACGCCAAGCTTCCTCGTTACGGGTCCAGATCCAGGGATCCAGGAGCAGTCCTGATAGATGCTCTGACAGCACCTTGGGACTTCAGGATGGCTTACGTGTTTCCACCCTTCCCGTTGCTTCCTCGATTGATTGCCAGAATCAAACAAGAGAGAGCATCAGTGATTCTAATAGCACCTGCGTGGCCACGCAGGACTTGGTATGCAGACCTGGTGGACATGTCATCCTGTCCACCTTGGTCTCTACCTCTGAAACAGGACCTTCTGATACAGGGTCCCTTCAAACATCAAAATCTAACTTCTCTGAAGCTGACTGCTTGGAAATTGAACGCTTGATTTTATCAAGACGTGGATTTTCTGAGTCAGTTATTGATACCTTAATACAGGCTAGGAAACCTGTTACCAGAAAGATTTACCATAAGATATGGCGTAAATACCTATATTGGTGTGAATCCAAAGGTTACTCTTGGAGTAAGGTTAGGATTCCTAGGATATTGTCTTTTCTACAAGAAGGTTTAGAAAAGGGTTTATCTGCTAGTTCATTAAAGGGACAGATCTCAGCTCTGTCCATTCTGTTACACAAACGTCTGTCAGAAGTTCCTGACGTCCAGGCTTTTTGTCAGGCTTTGGCCAGAATTAAGCCTGTGTTTAAAACTGTTGCTCCACCATGGAGTTTAAACCTTGTTCTTAATGTTTTACAGGGCGTTCCGTTTGAACCCCTTCATTCCATTGATATAAAGTTGTTATCTTGGAAAGTTCTATTTTTAATGGCTATTTCCTCGGCTCAAAGAGTCTCTGAATTATCAGCCTTACATTGTGATTCTCCTTATTTGATTTTTCATTCGGATAAGGTAGTCCTGCGTACTAAACCTGGGTTCTTACCTAAGGTAGTTACTAACAGGAATATCAATCAAGAGATTGTTGTTCCTTCTTTATGCCCAAATCCTTCTTCAAAGAAGGAACGTCTACTGCACAACCTGGATGTAGTCCGTGCTCTAAAATTTTACTTACAGGCAACTAAGGAATTTCGACAAACGTCTTCTCTGTTTGTCATTTACTCTGGGCAGAGGAGAGGTCAAAAAGCTTCCGCTACCTCTCTTTCTTTTTGGCTTCGTAGCATAATTCGTTTAGCTTATGAGACTGCTGGACAGCAGCCTCCTGAAAGAATTACAGCTCATTCTACTAGAGCTGTGGCTTCCACTTGGGCCTTCAAGAATGAGGCCTCTGTTGAACAGATTTGCAAGGCTGCAACTTGGTCTTCGCTTCATACTTTTTCCAAATTTTACAAATTTGACACTTTTGCTTCTTCGGAGGCTATTTTTGGGAGAAAGGTTCTTCAGGCAGTGGTTCCTTCTGTATAAAGAGCCTGCCTATCCCTCCCGTCATCCGTGTACTTTTGCTTTGGTATTGGTATCCCAGAAGTAATGATGACCCGTGGACTGATCACACTTAACAGAAGAAAACATAATTTATGCTTACCTGATAAATTCCTTTCTTCTGTAGTGTGATCAGTCCACGGCCCGCCCTGTTTTTAAGGCAGGTAAATATTTTTTAATTTATACTCCAGTCACCACTTCACCCTTGGCTTTTCCTTTCTCGTTGGTCCTTGGTCGAATGACTGGGAGTGACGTAGAGGGGAGGAGCTATATGCAGCTCTGCTGGGTGAATCCTCTTGCACTTCCTGTTGGGGAGGAGTAATATCCCAGAAGTAATGATGACCCGTGGACTGATCACACTACAGAAGAAAGGAATTTATCAGGTAAGCATAAATTATGTTTTTTATATTTAAACTTTTTGAGTCACCAGCCCGTACTGAGCATGTGCAGGAATTCACAGAAAATACGTATATGCATTTGTGATTGGCTGATGACTGTCACATGATGCAGTGGGAGTGGAAATAGACATAACTTTTGAAGTTTGTCAAAACAAATCTACTACTTATTTGAAGTTCAGACTAAGTGCTACTTCATTGTCTTTTTATCATTCATTTGTTGATTATGCACATCTACTGTATTTACTGGTCCTTTGAACTAGTGTTCCTTACGGCAGACCTCAAGTACCTTCAACAGGCCAGGTTTTCATTATTTGCAGAAAGAAACATGGACAGAAATGACCATTACAGAATGCACTATTAGCACTCATGTAGACTTTTTGACACAAATTGTGAATATATATTCTTGAAAAAATAGACTACCAAATGGTAAAGAGAGTTCACTTGGAACATTAAAACATAACTTTTATTTAATACGCAAAAAACAGGAGATAAAATAAAGGGATGTGCAATTAAAAACAATAGCTTACTGGGGTGTGATAGAAGACAATCTCTTATATCACGTTAAATGCCTGGGTATAATGGCTAAAAGTTGTTGTGCATATTTGGGTATTCGTAATTTAACCTGCAAGTGATTATTAGCGCTCGGCAAAATAAAAATGATTAGATTTAACCAGTGTTATTTAAATAAACACAAGCTGAATAATTATTATGCAGAGCTTTTATTTAGTATCTTGGTCTTGTAGGTTCAGAATATGTGTCTAGAATCCTCTGAGTATTACCAGAGTATATGCTAGCACAAATTACTGTTACTTTAATTTGGCAACACGGTGCATAGAGCATAAATATTGTTTGATTAAGAGATTAATGTTATAATGCATACTTGGGTATCCATGTTAATAACTTCAGGCAACGCTGGGTTAAACAATATGTCTTGGTCAGTTAGAATTGACTGAGTATTACCCAGAGTGTTAAGTTAACCCAGAGTACCATGTATTAAGTTTAACACAGTATTGCATAAAGCATGGTTTGTATTTGGTTTATAAGATCAGTGTGATTGGTGGATACTTAGGTATCCATATTTATCGATTCACAATAACACAGAATTAAACATTTTGCCTTACCCAGTCACAGTACAGGAGTATATAACCATTGATAAGGTATAAATGCTATGACTTTTTGAGCAAAAATAGTTTCTTTGTAAAGTGTTCTTTAATGATCAGATGTGAATTCAAAGACAGCTATATTTATGCCACAATAATATGTTTATTTAAAGCTGGTTGGCCTCAGCATAAATAGCGAGAATAATTGCCTTGCTAGGTCGCATATAGTAAGCGTAAACCAGTATCTGGTACTGCGCTGTATTTTAGTTGTAACTACAATCTGTGTACACTATTAGGCAAAAATCAGTCCTTGCCCTGTTGATTTTTAACGATATAAGTAATGTCACCAGATTAATCTGTATTACCATAACAGAATATCATGTTTGTCTATAGCTAATTCGTTAGCTGTGTGATGGAATATCTGGTGCTGCACTGGTCTTATTGTCTGTTTAGTTAAATCGCACACTTAACCAAAGTAAACATCTTACTGATCCAATATGTTGCAAATTATAAAATAAATTGCTACAAGAGTTGCTAATGGCTTGTCTCTGTACCACATGTGGATCGGTGATACAAGCAATATTGAGCTTATATATTAGCCCTCTGTAGCTAAGAAAGTGAAATGTAATTTGCACTCTAATATGCTCAAATGTAGCGTGAATGCCGGCCCAAGTATCCGGTTATGGTCTGCTTAGTTGTATCTAAAGGTAACCTCCTACATAATCTTAAATACTATCGGCTAGATTTAGAGTTTGGCGGCCAAAGGGGTGCGTTAGCTATGCGTGCTTTTTTTCTCCCGCACCTTTTAAATACCGCTGGTATTTAGAGTTCACAGAATGGCTGGGTTTTCAGTGCGTTAGGCTCCAAAAAGGGAGCGTAGAGCATAATTTAACGCCACTGCAACTCTAGATACCAGCGGTGCTTACGGACGCGGCCAGCTTCAAAAACGTGCTCGTGCACGATATCCCCATAGAAAACAATGGGGCAGTTTGAGCTGAAAAAAAACCTAACACCTGCAAAAAAGCAGCGTTCAGCTCTTAACGCAGCCCCATTGTTTTCTATGGGGAAACACTTCCTACGTCTGCACCTAACACTCTAACATGTACCCCGAGTCTAAACACCACCTTACACTTATTAACCCCTAATCTGCCGCCCCCGCTATCGCTGACACCTGCATATTATTATTAACCCCTAATCTGCCGCTCCCTACACCGCGGCAACATACATTATAGTTATGACCCCTATATTATATTTATTAACCCCTAATCTGCCCCCCACAACGTTGCCGCCAGCTACCTACAATAATTAACCCCTAATCTGCAGATCGGAGCTCACCGCTACTATAATAAATGTATTAACCCCTAAAGCTAAGTCTAACCCTAACACTAACACCCCCCTAAGTTCTAACAAAATAAATTAAATCTTATTAAATAAATGATTCCTATTTAAATCTAAATACTTACCTGTAAAATAAACGCTAATATAGCTACAATATAAATTATAATTATATTGTAGCTATTTTAGGATTAATATTTATTTTACAGGCAACTTTGTATTTATTTTAACCAGGTACAATAGCTATTAAATAGTTAATAACTATTTAATAGCTACCTAGTTAAAATAATTATAAAATTACCTGTAAAATAAATCCTAACCTAAGTTACAATTAAACCTAACACTACACTATCAATACATTAATTAAATAAACTACCTACAATTATCTACAATTAAACCTAACACTACACTATCAATAAATAAATTAAATACAATTCCTACAAATAAATACAATTAAATAAACTAACTAAAGTATAAAAAATAAAAAAGAACTAAGTTACAAAAAATAAAAAAATATTTACAAACATTAGAAAAAAATTACAACAATTTTAAACTAATTACACCTACTCTAAGCCCCCTAATAAAATAACAAAGACCCCCAAAATAAAAAAATGCCCTACCCTATTCTAAATTACAAAATTTCAAAGCTCTTTTACCTTACCAGCCCTTAAAAGGGCCCTTTGCAGGGCATGCCCCAAAGAATTCAGCTCTTTTGCCTGTAAAAAAAAACATACAATACCCCCCCCAACATTACAACCCACCACCCACATACCCCTAGTCTAACCCAAACCCCCCTTAAATAAACCTAACACTAAGCCCCTGAAGATCTTCCTACCTTGTCTTCACCATGCCAGGTATCACCAATCGTTCCAGGCTCCGAAATCTTCATCCAAGCCCAAGCGGGGGCTAGACATCCATCATCCGGCTGAAGTCTTCTATCAAGCGACGGCTGAAGAAGTCCAGAAGAGGTTCCAAAGTCTTCATCCTATCCGGGAAGAAGAGTAGATCCGGACCGGCAACCATCTTCTTCCAAGCGGCATCTTCTATCTTCATCCGATGAAGACCGGCTCCATCTTGAAGACCTCCACCGTGGACCCATCTTCTTCTTCCGACGACTTCCCGACGAATGACGGTTCCTTTAAGGGACGTCATCCAAGATGGCGTCCCTCGAATTCCAATTGGCTGATAGGATTCTATCAGCCAATCGGAATTAAGGTAGGAAAATTCTGATTGGCTGATGGAATCAGCCAATCAGAATCAAGTTCAATCCGATTGGCTGATTCAATCAGCCAATCAGATTGAGCTCGCATTCTATTGGCTGATCGGAACAGCCAATAGAATGCGAGCTCAATCTGATTGGCTGATTGAATCAGCCAATCGGATTAAACTTGATTCTGATTAGCTGATTCCATCAGCCAATCAGAATTTTCCTACCTTAATTCCGATTAATTTAATTTAAGGGGGGTTTGGGTTAGATTAGGGGTATGTGGGTGGTGGGTTGTAATGTTGGGGGGGGTATTGTATGTTTTTTTTTACAGGCAAAAGAGCTGAATTCTTTGGGGCATGCCCCGGAAAGGGCCCTTTTAAGGGCTGGTAAGGTAAAAGAGCTTTGAACTTTTGTAATTTAGAATAGGGTAGGGCATTTTTTTATTTTGGGGGTCTTTGTTATTTTATTAGGGGGCTTAGAGTAGGTGTAATTAGTTTAAAATTGTTGTAATTTTTTTCTAATGTTTGTAAATATTTTTTTAATTTTTGTAACTTAGTTCTTTTTTATTTTTTGTACTTTAGTTAGTTTATTTAATTGTATTTATTTGTAGGAATTGTATTTAATTTATTTATTGATAGTGTAGTGTTAGGTTTAATTGTAGATAATTGTAGGTAGTTTATTTAATTTATTTATTGATAGTGTAGTGTTAGGTTTAATTGTAACTTAGGTTAGGATTTATTTTACAGGTAATTTTGTAATTTTGTAGCTATTAAATAGTTATTAACTATTTAATAGCTATTGTACCTGGTTAAAATAATTACAAAGTTGCCTGTAAAATAAATATTAATCCTAAAATAGCTAAGATATAATTATAATTTATTTTTTATTTATTTAAATAGGAATCATTTATTTAATAAGACTTAATTTATTTTGTTAGATAAAAATTATATTTAACTTAGGGGGGTGTTAGTGTTAGGGTTAGACTTAGCTTTAGGGGTTAATCCATTTATTAGAGTAGCGGTGAGCTCCGGTCAGCAAATTAGAGGTTAATACTTGAAGTTAGCTGTCGGCGATGTTAGGGAGGGCAGATTAGGGGTTAATATTATTTATTATAGGGTTATTGAGGCGGGAGTGAGGCGGATTAGGGGTTAATACATTTATTATACTAGCAGTGAGCTGCGGTCGGCAGATTAGGGGTTAATTATTGTAGGTAGCTGGCGGCGACATTGTGGGGGGCAGATTAGGGGTTAATAAATATAATATATGGGTCGGCGGTGTTAGGGGCAGCAGATTAGGGGTACATAGGGATAACGTAGTTGGCAGCGGTGTACGGAACGGCAGATTAGGGGTTAAAAAATGTAAATATAGTGGCGGCGATGTGGGGGGACCTCGGTTTAGGGGTACATAGGTAGTTTATGGTTGTTAGTGTACTTTAGAGCACAGTAGTTAAGAGCTTTATGAACCGGCATTAGCCCAGAAAGCTCTTAACTACTGACTTTTTTCGGCGGCTGGAGTTTTGTCGTTAGATTTCTAACGCTCACTTCAGCCACGACTCTAAATACCAGCGTTAGAAAGATCCCATTGAAAAGATAGGATACGCAATTGACGTAAGGGGATCTGCGGTATGGAAAAGTCGCGGCTGGAAAGTGAGCGTTAGACCCTTTAATGACTGGCTCCAAATACCAGAGGGCAGTAAAAACCAGCGTTAGGAGCCTCTAATGCTGGTTTTGACGCCCAACTCTAAATCTAGGCCTATGTGTATAAGATAATTTGTGAGTATATAATAATACTTGTAGAGCGTTATAACGATAGAACCAGAAGTACCATAATATCATTGACGAGTAATGACACCCCAGATTTAGCTAGCCCTAACATACACAGGAGCTCCCTGACTCCTCACCATTGCCCATGTTTCGCGTTCACACGGCTTTCTCAAAGGGGGTGTGCGCGCGTCGCGCTGCAGGCGGCTTTTTATTGCGTGTTAGAAGCTGACTCGCCGCCCATTCAATGACATCATCAGTTTGATTAATATTACGATCCTGGCTGCAAGTATGGGATAAAAGTTGATATCTTTGTAGAGTGTATTTTAATCAGTAATTTTTGATTTGTGGAAGTACCGTATTTATCATTAGTGAAAAAAGGGCTAATAGATCTGTTTACCATACAGTTTATTCAACTATTGTGAAAATTAATAAATTAGTTTTGAAGCGTAGTGACTACCACGAATTGTTGATTGTGACATGATTTTAAAATAAAAATAAAAATAAATCAATTGTGATTAGATAAAAATTGAAGTGATTATCTGATAAAAGTGTTGTGCTCATATTACTTCGGACATCCATATAAAGATGAATTGTTTGAGTGAATTATGATCTTCAACATAGTGTGATTGTTTGTAATATATGAATATGCATTGAATATTCCTAAAAGTGGCTAGTGAATTTAGTGTGTCTGAGCAGTGAAGAAAAGCATAAATGAGTGAAAGAAAATTTATATTTGAGTGATTATTACACCCTAAGAGCAAGAGAAAATTGTGTATTTTTATTCTTTAGGAGCATCATGATTGTGTTTTGATATATTAAGTTTATAGTTTTATATACGATATGTCTATACAGATGGACCTCATACTTTTGTTTTTGTATCCCCTGATTGAGATACCTGCAAAGATAGTTAGTTTCATTATTAACATAAAAATATATTTGTTTTCCAGTGTGGTAATGGAACTTATCCTCATTTGCTATGCATACCAAAGGATCTGAAAATATTTTTATAAATGATTATATGTATTATAACAAGTAATCAATCAAGGGTGTAGTCATAACTACCGACTAGGCAGTGCCATTGAAACCCTCTTTTTAGCTCCAGGTTTTCATTATATCTAAATACAGAAAGAGGGAGCGCCAACTATAGGCTAAAGTATCAGAATAACAGAATAATATTAAAATATTAAAATACATTTATTACATTCACATAAACTAGGGTACCCTATGTACATATAACAATCCAATTGAAAACAATTAAAAAATAGTTAAAAACAATAGAGTAAGTGCCCCTCAGGAGATAGGGGAATACCAAAACATATAAACACAAAAAAATGTGTATTAAAAGTCCCAAATGATATAAAAAGTGATAATATCCTTAACAAATGTCCTGTGTAACAGATTTGGTGCCCTTGCGAATCCAATTAATCCTTTGGGTATGATGGGGTATCCAAGAAATCAAAAATAAAAATAAAGATGGTTATCAAAAATATATGATAAAAATAAAAATAAAAAAATAAAAATTGTAGAAAAGTGAATCAAGCAAAATCAGTGAATAAGAAATCCAATACGATCCAAAAATTGCAGTACCTGTGAAAAACAAAAATAACAGTGCAATAACGCTAATATGAATATAAACTTAATTGAAAATAGGCTTACCCTATATGTAAACTCGAGCAGTGACTACTTATAACATGTACATCAACGCGTTTCTGCCCCAAAGCTGGGCCTTTCTCAAAACTGCTGGTAAAAATATGGCTTAAATAGCCTATAGGGACCAATCAAGATGGGTGTAATTTCCTGCCTTAAATTGCCATTACATGTATCATGAAAACTCTCTAATGCCCTTAATAAAGATGGTGGCCACTGGCTCTTTTACCTCCTGTAATTTCCCACCTTAAAATGCCATTACATGTATCATGACAACCCTATAATGCCCTTAATAAAGATGGTGACCACTGGCTCTTTTACTTCCTGTAATTTCCCGCCTTAAAATGCCATTACATTTATCATGGCAATCCTCTAATGCCCTTAATAAAGATGGTGGCTACTGACTCTTTCACTTCCAGTTCCGGCCCTGAGGTCACAGTCGGTTGCAGGATGGAATTCTGGGACATGTAGTTCTGATATATAAAGAGAATATTGATTTATTGTCAATTTATACTAATATGCTCGAGTCTACATTAAATCTAACGTAAATAAAAGCTACTAGTATTAGGGATTGTTCATATCGGTAGGTTTATACCTCTAATGTAATTCTCATTGTGAATACAATACATTTATAAATAAGAACAATAGGAAAGAGTACAATTAAGAGTTTATACAATTGGATGAAAGGTAATGATAAAACCACATATATTTAATAGACAGAAAATCTCACTAAAAAGAAGATATTTTCTAAAACATTATAGAAATGACATTAAAAACAAAATAGTTTTAAAAATAGCATTTAAAAAACATTAAAAAAAACATTAGAAAACAGTAAAAAACGGTGAGATGTAAAAGCATATTGATGAGTTATACTAAGTAGAAGTATAAAAAATGAGAGTATATGAAGTATAAAAAGTGAAAAGTGAATCAAACTGTAGGAGGGGGAGTTGTATCAATATTTTCAAATTGAAATTTATTTAAAAATTAAAGTTGTATCAAAATAATTTAGTTAAAAAGATGAAAGACTTCAATCAGACTTGAAATCAGCATTTAGGCCCTGTGGGTATATACTATCTATGTAAAAAATCAATTTTGCCTCGGCCTGTAGTAGTCTTTTACCATAATCTCCCCCTCTCCATTGTTTTGGTACTTTACATATAGCCATATATTTGAGACTTCTATTTTTGCCTCCATGTTTGTCTTGAAAATGTTTGTATAGTGGAACATCGTCTCTATTATGTTTAATGGCTAATAAATGTTCCCTGATTCTGTCCTTGACACTCCGTGTTTTCTGTCCAACATATTGGAGGCCACAACCACATTCTAACAGATAAATTACCCCTTTGTCCTGACATCAAATGATATCATTGATCTTAAAAACCTCTTGGCTAATATTTGATTTAAATGTGTCACCCTTGATACCATGCTGGCAAGCTTTACACCATCCACAAGGGAAGAAACCTTTTAGTCTCTCCCCTTTAATATTAGTCTCAAATAATCTCTTTTCTGTTTTTTGTAGGCTTGGTGCTAGCATTGTCTTGAGGTTTTCAGATTTACGATAGATACATTTCGGGGCATTACTTAATTTTTCACCTATTATATTATCTTGTTTCAATAGGTACCAATTGTTCTTAATTATATGTTCAATTAGAATACGATTCTCACTATATTTTGTAATCAGTGGGACAATGATCTCATTTCATTCTCACTTAGTTTATTCTTATTTTTATTTTTATATACCAAAAGAGATTCTCTGTCTATTGTATTGACAGTTTTAATGGTATTCTCTAACACATCTTCTGAATAACCTCTTTCCACAAATCTTTCTTTCAGAAGACTCGACTGCTCCAACCACTTTTCTGCCTTTGAACAATTTTTCTTAACTCTTAATAATTGTCCCTTTGGTATGTTGTTCACCATACTTGTTAAATATCAGTATTTTTATAACCATTTGTGTTAAATTTTGGGACCTCCTTGGCTCCTATTTTTTGTCAACATCTCCAGTTTGTTTAGAGGATTGTATTTAATATGGACAAGGTTTTACCGTCCATCAGTGCTCTTAGAGCTGATATGGGACAATATATATAAAAGAAGCCCTCTTTCAGACTGAAGAGGAGACAAATAACCAACCTACCAATATGGAAGGTATTTTCAAGAGTTTAGAAAAATTATTGATAATGGAAGTTAAATATAGAGCTGAAGTCTCTTTTTTAAGAAAATGTTTAGAATTAGGGATAGTACCTAAAGGTCTTATCATTGACAAAAAAATGTGCCTTTGATCTAGAAGACCCAATTAGCTCACAGAAGTGGAAAGAGACGGTCCTTGAGGCCTCAAATAAACTAATGAGGATTATAATATAGACCAAATATTGGTTAAGGTGGATATTGAGATCAAAGAGGAGGAAAGTAAAGTCTAACCCCTTAAAAACACCAATATTTATAAATTGAAACAAGATCAGCTATACACAAGGGTTAAAAAGATAAAGGATGATATTATACTTAAAAAGTCTAAGAAAATAAAAAAAAATACTTAACTCTAACACAAAGGAAGAACATTTAACCAATGAAAACACAATTTTGGGTCCACATTCAGATGAGGTCTTAGAAAATACCAACAATCAAGGTTGGAAAAATGTCAATTATAAAAAGCAAAGTAAGCCGAGGCTTAATAAAGGGTGGGAGCCAAATGACAATAGACAGACTCAAAATATATATAGAGATGCAAATAATTTTGAACAAATGCCAAGACAATATTCCAAACATATAAACACAAGAAACCATTGGAATGATAATAGAGCTAGACCTGATCCAACACAAAGACAGTACTGGAACCCCAGACACTATGAAAATAGTGGGTACAATACTAATCATGGTCCCTATAGGAATCACACATACAATCCCCATGTGAGATTTAACAACAGATTTCCTGAAAGGAGTGATAACTACTATGAAAATAGACAAAATATGGTATATACTAATAAGAATGGCAATATTCCCAATACTAATTTCAGACAAAGATCTGAATATACATATCCCCACAATACATAATACATATAATACAGGATATGAATATAAGAATGGTCATACCCCCAATGCAAACGTAAGACGGGAGCATGAAAAAAAACCAAATACAAATTGGAGACAGAATTTCCAAAATCTAGATAATAGGTTCATCACAATTAGGAATGATGACCAAAACTATAGAACATCTTTAACAAGAGAAGAGAACCAAGGTTCTACATCTAGGGAATCTTTTTTAGAGCTAGACCCAAGCACATTCCCAGAGAAAGAGAAACATATGGGAAAAAGGAAAATGGGCTTTATAGAAACCCACGACCTCCCACAACAAAAAAGAAAACACATAGGGGGGAAGCGCAAGAATAAAATGCAAAAAAGAAAGAAAGTTTAAGCAGGAGAAAGACCAAATCCTGATATCAAGCGCCCCTAATACTAAACCCCATTCCAATGGAATATACAATTTGAGTGCTACAATTCTCACAGAGAAAGAAACACAAGTCTTAAACTTGGGCCTCTCCTATGCACCATCTAAGGGTCTTAATAAGTTTCAGACATACACACATATCAAAGACCTGGTAAGAAAATTGACCTTAAAGAGGTATTTTTTAAAAACAGCAGTAGAAAATCAACAAAGGGACAATACTTCTAGAACACATACAGATATAAATTTACAAGAGGATAGAATTATACACACAGACCTCAAGCCCAAATTGAATTTCTACCCCAATTCCCATAAAGGAGGGGCTATAGAGGCATTTGAAAGAGTGATATGTGTTGAAATTAAGAAACTCAAACCACACAAGATTAATAAACACAGACAAAACCTCTCGAGGGAGCAAATAAAAACCCTCAAAGGCCTAGAGAATAACAAAAATGTGATAATTAAACCGGCTGACAAGGGAGAAGGTATTGTGCTATTAGACAAGGAAGCATATGTGACTGAATCTAAGAGAATATTGGGTGATTCCAATACCTATGAGATTCTAAGGGGGGATCCAACAATGAGATTCAAGACAGAACTAGATAGACTATTAGAAGGGACTAAACTGAACGGGGTTCTAAACGAGAATGAATATAGATATTTGAAAACAGAATACCCCAAAATTCCCATATTCTATTATCTGCCGAAGATACACAAAACACTCATTAATCCCCCTGGCAGACTGATCATTTTGGTTAATGGTTCCATAACAAGTAATTTATCACAATATATTGATAAAAACTTACAAATATGTTAGCACTTTGCCCTCATATCATAAGGACTCCACACAGTTGCTGAATATACTAAATGGAATAACTTGGGATAAAAAATATATTTTAGTAACTTGTGATGTGATGTCCCTCTATACAAGTATACCCCATAAAGAGGGAATAGAGGCTGTGCAATATTTCCTTAATAAAGATAATACTATGGCAGAGGAACCCATAATTATTTTTACTTTGATAATAAGTTTTATAAACAATTATGTGGTACAGCGATGGGGACCAGATTCGTGCCTAGCTATATGAATTTATATATGGGCAAGTGGGAGACCATATTCTGGGACTCCTACCTAGCCAGCGTGGATCTGGTCCTCTATCATCGATATATTGATGATATTTTTATGATATGGCAAGGCAATAAGGAAGACTTGAAATTTACAATAGAAGTGATGAACAAAAATGAACAAAACCTCAAGTTTACCTATGAATATAGCCATACTAATATAACATTTTTAGACCTATTTATAGAGATAGAAAATAGTAAAATTGAAACTTCCACCTTTTTTAAAAAAGTTGACTGTAACAACTACATTCATCAATCAAGCTACCATCACCCTACTTGGAAAAACAACATACCAAAGGAACAATTATTAAGAGTTAGGAAAAATTGTTCAAAAGCAGAAGAGTGGTTGGAACAGTCGAGTCTTCTGAAAGACAGATTTGTGGAAAGAGGTTATTCAGAAGATGTGTTAGAGAATGCCATTAAAACTGTCAAAACAATAGACAGAGAATCTCTTTTGGTATATAAAAATAAAAATAAGAATAAACTAAGTGAGAATGAAAATGAGATCATTGTCCCACTGATTACAAAATATAGTGAGAATCCTATTCTAATTGAACGTATAATTAAGAACAATTGGTACCTAATGAAACAAGATAATATAATAGGTGTTAAATTAAGTAATGCCCCGAAATGTATCTATCGTAAATCTTAAAACCTCAAGACAATGCTAGCACCAAGTCTACAAAAAACAGAAAAGAGATTATTTGAGACTAATATTAAAGGGGAGAGACTAAAAGGTTTCTTGCCAGCATGGTATCAAGGGTGACACATTTAAATCAAATATTAGCCAAGAGGTTTTTAAGATCAATGATATCATTCAATGTCAGGACAAAGGGGTAATTTATCTGTTAGAATGTCGTTGTGGCCCCCAATATGTTGGACAGACAACACGGAATGTCAAGGACAGAATCAGGGAACATTTATTAGCCATTAAACATAATAGAGACGATGTCCCACTATACAAACATTTTCAAGGCAAACATGGAGGCAAAAATAGAAGTCTCAAATATATGGCTATATGTAAAGTACCAAAACAATGGAGAGGGGGAGATTAAGGTAAAAAACTATTACAGGCCGAGGCAAAATTGATTTTTTACATAGATAGTATATATCCACAGGGCCTAAATGCTGATTTCAAAGTCTTTCATCTTTTTAACTAAATTATTTTGATACAACTTTAATTTTTAAATAAATTTCAATTTGAAAATATTTATACAACTCCCCCTCCTACAGTTTGATTCATTTTTCACTTTTTATACTTCATATACTTTCAATTTTTATACTTCTACTCAGTATAAATCATCAATATGTTTTTGCTTCTCACCATTTTTTACTAATGTTTTCTAATGTGTTTTAATGTATTTAAATGCTATTTATAAAACTATTTTGTTTTTAATGTCATTTCTATAATGTTTTAGAAAATTGCTTCTTTTTAGTGAGATTTCCTGTCTATTAAATATATGTGGTTTTATCATTACCTTTCATCCAATTGTATAAACTCTTAATAGTACTCTATCCTATTGTTCTTATTTATAAATGTATTGTATTCACAATATCAATTACATTAGAGGTATATACCTACCGATATGGACAATCCCTAATACTAGTAGCTTTTTTATTTTAGATTTAATGTAGACTCAAGCATATTAGTATAAATTGACAATAAATCAATACCCTCTTAATATATCAGAACTACATGTCCCAGAATTCCATCATGCAACCGGCTGTGACCTCAGAGCCAGAACCGGAAGTGAAAGAATCAGTAGCCACCATTTTTATTAAGGGCATTAGAGGATTGCCATGATACATGTAATGGCATTTTAAGGCGGGAAATTACAGGAAGTAAAAGAGCCAGTAGCCACCATTTTTATTAAGAGCATTAGAGGATTGCCATGATACATGTAATGGCATTTTAAGGTGGGAAATTACAGGAAGTAAAAGAGCCAGTGGCCACCATCTTTATTAAGGGCATTAGAGAGTTGTCATGATACATGTAATGGCTATTTAAGCCATACTTTTAACAGCAGTAGACATCTTGAGAAAGGCCCAGCTTTAGGGCCGAAACGCGTCGATGTACATGTTATAAGTAGTCACTGCTCAAGTTTACATATAGGGTAAGCCTATTTTCAATTAAGTTTATATTCATATTAGCGTTATTGCACTATGTTATTTTTGTTTTTCACAGGTACTGCAATTTTTGGATCCTATTGGATTTCTTATTCACTTTTTTCACTTGATTCACTTTTCTCCAATTTTTTTTTTATTTTTATTTTTATTTTTATCATATATTTTTGATAACTATCTTTATTTTTATTTTTTATTTCTTGATACCCCATCATACACAAAGGATTAATTGGATTCACAAGGGCACCGGATCTATTACACAGGACATTTGTTAAGGATATCGTCACTTATTAAGACCTTTTATATCATTGGGACTTTTAATACACATTTTTTGTGTTTATATGTTTTGGTATTCCCCTCTCTCCTGAGGGGCACTTACTCTATTGTTTTTAACTATTTTTTAATTGTTTTCAATCGAATTGTTATATGTACATTGGTTTACCCTAGTTTATGTGAATGTAATACATGTATTTTAATATTATTCTGTTATTCTGATACTTTAGCCTATAGCTGGCACTCCCTCTTTCTGTATTTATATTCTTTTTTTTGTTTTGTTTTTAGGGGTCTCACTTTGGGAGCTTGTATCTGTTTGGATGTTGGCGCTGTATATGCACTTTTAAATTAGCACAAGAATATCCCTTAAAGCAATTTCCCAGACAGTTGAAATATCATACAATGTAATCGGCACTTCACAAGTACTTCACACGGGATAGTGTAAAATATCAGATACAGGTTAGACTGCTGTTCCAAATACATTGTTTATCTGATTACTTGCCAGATTTGTAAACAACAGTACACAGTATGTACAAGTCGGTATTTAAAGGACAGGATACGAGAACACTTGACCTCACTAGAAAGGGATCCACCTAAAACACTGGTAGCCAAACACTATCACAAACATGGAAACACCTTTGACCAAAATAAAAATGCATTTATACCTGCAAACAAAAGAGGAGGTGACAGATTTTGAAACCTGTTAGATAGGGAGGCCAAATGGATATTTAGGCTAGGAACTAAAGAACCAAAAGGAATCAACTCTAGATGGGATTTAGATCTTTTCCAAGGGAATTAGTAACAAGTTACTAGTGAAATAATGCCCATAAATGGTCTTGATCTATAATTTAATCAATAATTAACTATATGCAACTAAATTAATTTTCTCCAAAATATATAGTTAAGGAACAATTTAGAAAACTTTAAGAAATATATATAACAAATCTAGTCTATATATACGTAGCAATCAGGTGCAAAGTATAACTTGGTTTTAAATTCTAGTACTGAGGCTGCAACAATGCTGTATAAAGGGTTAACAGCGTCCCATAGCAATTTTATTGAGAGCAATATATACAGATACCATATGATAAAACTCTCAACTACACTAAGGTAAATATAGTTCATGATACAAAGTGAACATATAGTTATATCAAAGTAACAATATCACTGAACCTTTTATATATTTTCCAAGTGGATAAAATTTGCTATAATCCTTTCCGTTATTACTATGTCTACCTAGCCAAAAATGCAGCCAAAAAATATGTAGAGATTTCAATCACATTTTAATCACACTTTAGTTTAAAGTTGTTTGTTTAAATAGTATATTTGTTTAGCACTACAAGGTACGCAATACTTGTGACACTAATATAGGGGTGGTACTTCAAAGTCCAAAAGATTCTGACGTCACACTCCGCTAGCACCTGTGTCTCCTGGTAATCACCCTGCATGTGTTTGCTGTGAGTATGTTGCAACACTGAAAATAAAGGTATGAACTTTTTACACTATCCTGTGTGAAGTGCTTGTGAAGTGCCAATTACATTGTATGATATTTCAACTTTCTGGGAACTTGCTCTAAGGGATATTCTTGTGCTGATTCATATTTGAGCCGTAAGCAGCTTCTGACTACTGGCTCAGGTTTGTGTTGGGAGAGGCGCCGATACAGCTCCCATTCAGTTCCTATCAAGACTAAGTCGCATATGTAACTGTGCTCTCACTTCTCTTTTGTTTATGCACTTTTAAACACTATAGGTTTTCATTATAGCTGAACTAGAGCACTGGTGAAATAATCAGCTGATCACAGTAACCATGGTTACTAACCTGCGCTCGCTCATCAGCTGATTATTTCACCTGTGCTCTAGTTCAGCTATAATGAAAATCAGGCTTGTTAGGAGTTACTTGAGGACTGCGGTTGAGAAACTTGCATGTTCCTGACCTGAATAAACCTATGTTTCCTTTTCTGTGGGAGATGTTGTTATCAGTTATTAAACACTGATCAGGAATACCCAACTGATATTGCCATATTAATATCAGTTTATTATAACAGCTTTTACTAACCATCATCCAGGGAAAACATAATCTCACAATGTTTACTTTTGTGCCAGCTGGAATTATTGATAATTAAAATATTAACTTTGATAAATAATATAAATAAAAAAATAATAATAGTAACAACAACAATAACAGTTTTTTTCAAGGGGTGTGTGCCTGAGCGTCACAATAAAAAGAGACAGTTTTAAATATTTTTAAGGCATATATTTTGTATGTAGATCTTTTTCAATACAGTGATTATTTCAGGTAGACTGAATTGTAATGTCCCTTTAATGTGATGTTTATTTTGCCTCACATTTTCCAGTTTGAAGGCTCACTCTAAAATCTTGCTTTTGTTTAAAAATCTATGTACTCTAAAAATCACAAAAAAAAAAGGTTGCGTTGAATATATTAAGCAAATTCATGTGTTTAATTTTCTGTTGTTCAAGCATATGTTAACCCAGGGTGAGTCTTTCAGTAATTGAAGAATCATATCATTACTAGGCTTTTAAAAGTTTTATTCCCATAGAATATTTATTTTTTTGATATATCTGTATAATCAGCATCCAGCTGCAGATTCATTTCATAGGGTCATAACCAGTAACTTTATCCAAATTGAACTTGTACAGAGCTGCTGGTTTTTATTTAAACTAAATGTCCTACTTTATTTTGGCATGACATTTTAAAAAGCGCCAGGGATATGATTAAAACCATGATTAGAATAATAAAGTCTTGTTTTTTTACGGTATTAAATCATATTATTTACAACTAGACTTGCATTTTTGAGGAGACACAAACACAGGAGGAGATGGAGATTGTGGTGTAAACCAGTGTTTTTAAATTCCAGTCTTTAGGGCACACTAACAGGCCAGATTTTCTCGGTTATCTTCAGTGAAAGCAGGTTTATAACCATGTGCTCTAGTTCATATATCCTGAAAATAAGGTCCTCAGCACTAGAATTGAGAAACATTGGTTTTAAACAGTGTTCTAATAAAGAATTCTGAAAAGATTTGTTTTTGTGACTTCACTTACGCATGTTTTTATGCAAATTCACAAAAAAATTCAACAACCAATTGGGATCTGTAATTGACGAATATGGGTTTGTATTGTAAACCAAAGTCAACACTATGCATAAAAACTATATAAATGTTTATTTGTGTGAAAACCATATTCAAGTTCATAATTTGACATTAATTAATATTTTTTAGGGAAAATATTATTTTATGTATGTAAAAAAATAAAAATAAGTGAAATTGTTCCTTTTTATACTACAGTTCTATGTAATTGCCAATGCAGGGTTCTGTGACGAAGCATTGGTACCACGTGAATATTCCTTGTTTGTCTGTGCCGCCAGCTTGGCTTCCAATGGAGATCTCCAAAAAACATATGGAAAACTTTTGTAGGGTGATTTGTGCCCATGTGGTTTATGAGTAGCCATTTCAGACAATATGACTGGCTGGGGAGGGAGCATAGCAAGTTTATATAATTTCTGTGTGATTACCTTGTACCTCTGCTGACTGCCCCCTTATCTCAGACTTGCATTTTAGCAATCAATGCTGACGAGAGTGAGCACAAGGTTATCTATATGTCACACACGAACTAGCGCTGTCTAGTTGTGAAAAACTGTCAAAATGTACAGAGATAAGAGGCGGCCTTTAAGTGCTTAAAAATTAGCATATGAGCCTACCTAGGTTTAGCTTTCAACAAAGAATACCAAGAGAACAAAGCAAATTTGATGATAAAAGTAAATTGAAATGTCGTTTAAAATTGCATGCCGTATCTGAATCATGAACGTTTAATTTTTACTAGACTGTCCTTTTAAGGTTTGGGGTGCTTTAGTAATGAAAGGGGTATTGAGCACCCCCTAGAACCACCCCTGGCATCTCTGAGGTTTCTATATAGTTAACTGATGTATTTATAACCAAGATTACCTTCAGACTACAGCCTAGCTATATATGTAATTGCTGAACCTTCACAGCCGCTGCTAGAGATTGCACAGCCAGAGGTTAATTGTTGCACTGACTGCTGGAAGATGGGGCGTTTATGTATTATTCAGAAGGCTTTCTCTTCCTGAACACTGTGTGTGCCATCATGCCACCATGGACGCTAAGCTCTCGTGTGTAGATGAAATGTCATCTGTGAATCCCTCTGAGCTGCCTGATGTCTTTTTGTGGTTACCATTAGGCTGTATTCTGTTTATAAGCAAAGTGCATCGCTGCTATTGTATTACTATGTTTTGTAACAAGAATATAATTACACAAATAATACAAAATAAAATATTGAAATAAATGCTCTTAATCTACATGTATCTGACCTTTGAAATAATGTTTTAATCTTCCAAAGCTACAGAAATATGATGTATAATTTATTCTAGATTTTTTGCTGTACATATTTAACAGTGTTTCCTTAAAGTACCTTCACAAAATTATTTAACGTATTAGAGCATTTTATTATTGCACTTTCCCATTATTTCAGCTTTCTAGTCCAACACTCTTTACTTATGTAAATACATTTAGAACATTTTTATCCTCCATTCCAATCCAATTAGAAATCACCATGCAAAAACGTCCAACTTAAATAGTATCTGGCTTACTTTTCAATAGCTCTGTAATCCAGTTTCTCTCCATCTTGATACAGTAGTCATCTTCCGTTATAAAATTATGTTTTTTGTATTATAATTTTTTTTATTTTTTTTAAATGGTGTTGCAGCTTTTTTTTAAATTGAATTTCAATGATTTATTGCATATATCTTAAAGTGATCTGAAGGAGATTACTTTTACATACATGTTATATTTATAAGTTTTTTTTTATTAATTTCCTTGAATGTCTGATGGGTAAAAGACCTTTGTAAAACTAATATCTAAATGAAAAAGCTGATAAAAAATATAAAAATATAAGATTTGTACTCAATCCTTATGATATCCGCAAGTTGTGAGTCACTCTTCATTATAATCAATGGAGCCGCATCTAAAGCACCTATAGCCACCCCCCCCCCCCCCGAGACCCCTTTCATTCAATGCTAGGAGACTACTTTACCATACCTAGAAGTAAACACATAGATAAAGGGTGCCTCCTAGTGCTGTTAAACAAAATGACAACGACCCCATAGTGACTCAATGATAGAAGGGGTGCTTATACTTTGGGAAGCACCTAACAGTGCTAATATCGCTTACTGGGCTAATATCGCCTTCCAGCATACTAATCATCCAGCAAAAGGGTCCTCTGTGTCCCCAAACGGTAAATGATTCCAGATAAAAAAAATACTCCAAAGATGCTCAAATAATGTATAAAAAATGTATTTAAAACAAGTTATACAAAAAGAACATAAACTAAAACCTGTGGCACTTGATTGCAACGCGTTTCTCACAGATAGTGATCAATCAAAAGAAAGTTCACTCCCAAGTACACAGGTGTCATCTGAATTAGCAATTATCACAATGACAATTGGAAAACAAAACCTTAACTATTTATAGTTTCACAGCATGATCTAAGTCCATATCTAATATAGTTAAAAAAAATAGATCAATAGTCCTATTTGCAATACAATGCACATCATATAAAGCAAACATGTTACCTGTAAAAAAATTGCCCATTATAAATATGCAGTTCTCAATATAAATGTGTTCCAATATACTTTAACAATGTGGGAAAAAGTATCTAACTAAACTGAGAGATTAAAGTGAAGGTCCATTTTGATGAATTAGTAAAAACATGGGCACTTTAATTCATCAAAATTGTCATTACACTGTTTTCTTCAAAAACTTACCTTTTAATCCTGGCAGCCACTCCAGCATTTCCTCCGCCTGTCGCAAGCCGTCTTCGCGGGTCCAAAATGACGAATCCGGCTTCCTCCAATCACAGCATTGCATCAGGCCAAGATTCCCCCGGGGGGAAGTTGTGATTTGAGGAAGCCTGATTCGTCATTTCTGACGTCTGCAGAGGCTTCTGACGGCCCTGGGAATAGCTGGAGTGGCATTCAGGATTAAAAGGTAAGTTTTTGAAGAAAATAGTGAAATGTCAATTTTGATGAATTAAAGTGCCCTTCGGCTAAATTGCGAGTTTTGCATTATGAGCGTCTCGGTGCTAACTTGCAAGTTATTGTCACTGCTCACCTCCCTATAGCGCTGCTATTACAGGTTTTCATAAACCCGGCGTTAGCAGGCAATAAGTGAGCGTTGAGCAAAATTGAGCTCCATACCACACCCAAATACCAGCGCTGGTTTTACGTGCTCATGCACGATTTCCCCATAGACATCAATGGGAAGAGCCGGCTAAAAAAAAAGCCTAACACCTGCAATAAAGGAGCGTAAAGCTCCGTAACGCAGCCCCATTAATTCCTATGGGGAAAGAAAAGTTATGTTTACACCTAACACCCTAACATAAACCCAGAGTCTAAACACCCCTAATCTGCCGCCCCCGACATTGCCGACACCTACATTACACTTATTAACCCCTAATCTGCCGCCCCCAACATCGTTGCCACCTACCTACACTTATTAACCCCTAATCTGCCGCCCCTAACATCGCCGCCACCTACATTATACTTATTAACCCCTAATTTACTGCCCCCAATGTCGTTGCTACCTACCTGCACTTATTAACCCCTAATCTGCCACCCCCAATGTCCCCGCCACTATAACCCTAACCCTGATTGGATAAGTCAATAGGATTGAGCTCACATTCTATTGGCTGGTTGGAACAGCCAATAGAATGCGAGCTCAATCCTATTGGGTGATTGGATCAACCAATAGGATTGATGCTCAATCCTATTGGCTAATCCAATTAGCCAATAGGATTTTTTCACCTTTAATTCCGATTGTCTGATATAATTCTATCAGCCAATCGGAATTCAAGGGACGCCATCTTGGATGATGTCCCTTTAAAGGAACCTTCATTCTTCGTTAGCCGTCTTGAGAAGAGAATGCTCCGTGGAGCCGCTACACGCCGGATGGATGAAGATAGAAGATGCCGTCTGGATGAAGACTTCTGCCAGCTTGGATGAAGACTTCGGCCCGCTTGGATGAAGACTTCTGCAGGCTTCACTGAGGACTTCTGCCGCTTCATTGAGGATGGATGTCCGGTCTTCAAAAACTGTAAGTGGATCTTCGAGGGTTAGTGTTAGGTTTTTTTAAGGGTTTATTGGGTGGGCTTTATTTTTATATTAGGGTTTGGGCTTAAAAGGAGCAAATTGCTCTTTTAAGGGCAATTCCCATCCAAATGCCCTTTTCATGGCAATGGGGAGCTTAGGTTTTTATAGATAGGATGTTATTTGGGGGGTTTGGTTGTGTGGGTGGTGGGTTTTACTGTTGGGGGGGTTGTTTGAAATTTTTTTTACAGGTAAAAGAGCTGATTTCTTTTGGGCAATGCCCCGCAAAAGGTCCTTTTAAGGGCTATTGGTAGTTTAGTTTAGGCTAGGGTTTTTTTTTATTTTGGGGGGCTTTTTTATTTTGATAGGGCTATTAGATTAGGTGTAATTAGTTTAAATATTTGATACTTTCTTTTTTATTTTGTGTAATTTAGTGTTTGTTTGTTTTTGTAATTTAGTTAATTGTATTTAATTAATGTAATTTATTTAATTGTAGTGTAAGGTTAGGTGTTAGTGTAATTCAGGTTAGGTTTTATTTTACAGGTAAATTGGTATTTATTTTAGCTAGGTAGCTAGTAAATAGTTAATAACTATTTACTAACTAGTCTACCTAGTTAAAATAAATACAAACTTACCTGTAAAATAAAAATAAACACTAAACTAGATACAATGTAACTATTAGTTATATTGTAGCTAGCTTAGGGTTTATTTTACAGGTAAGTATTTAGTTTTAAATAGGAATTATTTAGTTAATGATAGTAATTTTTATTTAGCTTTATTTTAATTATATTAAAGTTAGGGGTGTTAGGGTTAGACTTAGGGTTAGGTTTAGGGGTTTATAACTTTAGTATAGTGGCGGCAATTTTATGGGCAGCAGATTAGGGGTTAATAACAGTAAAGTAGGTTGCGGCGATGTTAGGGACAGCAGATTAGAGGTTAATAATATTTAACTAGTGTTTGCGATGAGGGAGTAAGGCGGTTTAGGGGTTACTATGTTTATTATAGTGGCGGCGATGTCGGGAGTGGCAGATTAGGGGTTAATAATTTTATTTTAATGTATGCGATGTGGGAGGGCCTCGGTTTAGGGGTTAATAGGTAGTTTATGGGTGTTAGTGTACTTTTTAGCACTTTAGTTATGAGTTTTATGGTACAGCTTTGCAGCGTAAAACCTATAACTACTGACTTTCAGTTTACGGTATGGATCTTGACGGTATTGGCTGTACCGCTCACTTTTTGGCCTCCCAGGCAAACTCGTAATACCGGCGCTATGGAAGTCCCATTGAAAAGGGAGTTTTTGAAAGCGGCGGTAGTTACGTTGCGTTACGGCCAAAAAAGTGTGCGGTACAGCTATACCTGCAAAACTAGTAATACCAGCGGTAGTGAAAAAGAGCCATAACGCTGCTTTTTCACCCATAACTCAAAACTCGTAATCTAGCCGCTTGTTTTTAATAGGTTTATTAAAAAACGGGCACTAATTCATCAAAATGGACCTTCACTTTAAGGATCTATCGATACAAAGTAACTACTCAAGCCTATGTTTACATCTGTTCTAAGATTTTTTTTACAGGTAACATGTTTGCTTTATATGACGCATATTGTATTGCATATAGGACTTTTAATCTATGTTTTTACTATATTAGATATGGACTGAAATCATGCTGTGAAACTATAAATGTGATATTTAAGGTTTTGTATTACAACTGTCATTGTGATAATTGCTAATTAAGATCACACCTGTGTACTTGGGACTCGGGAGTGAACTTTCTTTTGATTGGTCACTATCTGTTTAAATAAGACTCCTGGTGCTGTGAGCACTTTATGCCTGAGTAAACTGCGCTGTAGACGCAGAGAAACGCGTTGCAATCAAGTGCCACTGGTTTCAATTTATGTTCTTTTTTTATAACTTGTTTTTAATACATTTTTATACATTATTTCAGCATCTTTGGAGTCTTTTTTTAATCTGGAATCATCTACCATTTGGGGACACAGAGGACCCTTTTGCTGGATGATTAGTGTGCTGGAAGAACAGTGAGCTGGGCGACTATTAGCCCAGTAGGCGATATTAGCACTGTTAGGTGCTTCCCAAAGTGTGAGCACCCCTTCTATCATTGGGCCCCCATCGGGTCGTTGTCATTTTGTTTAACTGCACTTGGAGGCACTCTTTTTTTATGTGTTTACTTCTAGATTCTTGTTTCCCATATTTGGTACCGGAAGGAGCAGCCCACATCTGTGCACAGTGTGCTGAGACACTGAGAGTTCTCAGCTCATTTTTCTAGGCATTATCTTTGCCTTTGGGTATTGTGACTATCCCTTTTGCTTACCCCTTATATCCACTTTGTTCTATTGGAAACACTAGGAGGCGCCCTTCTTGTCTCTCTTTATCATTCCAGTACTTTACCATAACAAAGCAGAGGAGAATATTTTACATTAAGAAGCATTTACATAAACCGGTTTGCAGGCGTTTTATAAAAGTATTTTGTGGTTATTGCTTTTGCACATTGCTAGTGGTTTTCGTTTAATGCTGGAGGTATAATGTGTTGGACACCTCACTCAGATATAGATTCTAATGGCAACAATGCTTGAAAATTAACTCTGGAAGAGATAAACCTCTAAACAACTTTTCAAGTGTCTATGAATCTAGGCCATTGTCGTTACACTATCATCAATGCCAGTGGTGTCTCCAGGAATTAATTATTACTGGGCACTTCCCAGAGGTGTTTTTTGAGTGGGGCTGTGACAGGAGGGACAAGTCGAGTGGTCCATGGAGAGGAGGGGTCAATTGTAACAAATTGATATATTAAAGGGACAGTACACCAGAATTTTTGTTGTTTAAAAAGATAGATAATCCCTTTATTACCCATTCCCCAGTTTTGCATAACCAACACAGTTATAATAATACACGTTTTACCTCTGTCATTACCTTGTATCTAAGCCTCTGCAAACTGCCCCCGTATTTCAGTTATTTTGACAGACTTGCATTTTAGCCAATCAGTGCTGACTCCTAGGTAACTTCAAGTGCGGGAGCTCAATGTTGTCTATATGACACATATGAACTAACGCCCTCTAATGGTGAAAAACTGTACTAATAAGTAAATAAATATATAAATTCCTCCACTGTGGATTAATTTAATATTCTTTTGAATGTGAATCTGGTGTGAGGTTAGCTGGTTAAAGAGATTTAGGGCAGCCAACAGGAGCAAAGCAATGTAAAGACTGAGGAGGAAGCATAGAGGTGCAGACAAATATAAGTTTAGTGACTGGAACAGCAGAACTACTACGGGAAGCTGTAAAATCTGAGACAGAGAGAAAACAAAAACTATAAAAATAAACCTTACATTAATGTGTGAACTATCAGCATGACACTATACATCAGTCACAGCAGTAAATGTCACTTCTTTGCTAGGAACAAGTTCCCTCTCACCCTGCACTAGACAATGCTGCATGGGTAGGGGGGTGCACTCACTTATTATTCCCACTGACACCTTTCTACAAAGCACTGTTCCCCTAACAAACTTCAGTTAGTTGATCTTAGGGCCACAGCAAAAAGTGCAGGGCTAAGGGGACCAGCAGACTGGATGCTGTCTGTCCAAGGCTGCATGGATACAGTGTGAGATGAGTCACACAGTCTCAATACTGAAGAGAGCAGTGTATGCAGCTGCACAGATGCTCAAATCCTCACGTCCTTGCCGCTCCAGCTTTCTGCTGCATGCGCCTACAGTCAGCCCTACCCAGAAAAAATCCCCACCACCACAACCAGAGCAGTGACCTGTTAACAGTGGTAACCCCAGTAGGACCTTTTCTGATGCTGTGGGAATGGCTGGATGCCGAGTTAGGGCTTTGCATTCAGTGCTGCACAGTGCACATCTAAAACAGCACATGGCAATAGTTTGGCATGTCACATGACACCGGCACGGTCTGGCACAGTTTTTAAAACAAATAAATATAAACAGAGTACTTTTGACTGTGACAGTATTAGGACTGAATGTGTGTGTTCCCCATGTCACATGGTATGAACCATAAAAAAAAAAATTTCTCTTGTGCCCCTCAACAGAAACTGGGCCCTGGGCAGCTGCCCCTTTTGCCCTGTGTTAAAGACGGCCCTGATTGTCATAAAACTTAGCTAGGATATTCTTGTTCTTCATAGTGTTTTTGCGCTGCTCAATTACATACAAACATGAAAACCATGATAGTGCGATATAACTGATTTCAGTTTTTTAGTACCAAATGTGTGCTCACATATAATGTTGCTATCTATATACAGCTCTTAAAGTGAATGTAAATTTTGATGCTAAAGTGCCCAGTTTTTAAAAATTTTATTAAAAACAGGGGCACTTTAATTCATCAAAATTAAAATTTCACTCGTGTTGTGAAAAAAAACGTACCTTTTAATCTTGACAGCATCTCCAGCTTCCTCCGCCCATCGCAAAGCCTCTTCCTGGGTCTAAAATGAGGAATCCGGCTTCCTCCAATCACGGCATTGAATCAGACACTGATTCCCTGGGGGGGAAGCCGTGATTGGAGGATGACCTATCTATCATTTCTGACATCCGAAATGGCTTGCGACAACCGGAGGAAGCTGGAGCAGCTGTCAAGTTTAAAAGGTTTTTTTTTCACAACAGGAGTGAAATGTAAATTTTGATGAATTAAAGTGCCCCTGTTTTTAATCAAATTTTTAAAAACCGGGCACTTTAGCATCAAAATTTACATTCACTTTAACATTGTGCTTTGCTTATGTCTTCCTGTTTGGATACACTTATGTACTGATGATGTTTTCCACAGAAGAAAACATTGTTAATGCATTTATGTCTTATTATATTCCCATTTACAGGAGTTTAGCTCTTATTTGGTTACAGTGCTTGTATTTCTGGCAGGCACCAGTAGAGTCGATATAAAGTTAAACATTGAGAGGCCCATTTATCAAGCTCCGTATGGAGCTTGAGGGCCCGTGTTTCTGCCGAGTCTTCAGACTCGCCAGAAACAGCAGTTATGAAGCAGCAGTCTAAAGACCGCTGCTCCATAACCCTGTCCGTCTGCTCTGAACAGGCAGGCAGGAATCTCCACAATTCAACCTGATCAAGTATGATCGGGTTGATTGACACCCCCCTCTGCAGGGGGCGGCGTTGCACCAGCAGCTCTTGTGAGCTGTTGGTGCAATGCTGAATACGGAGAGCATATTGCTCTCCGCATTCAGCGAGGTCTTGCGCACTGTCGGATCAGATCTGCAAGACCTATGATAAATAGACCTCTTAGTCTCAAATAGGTTGTGAACAATTTACATTTATTAAAGCTTTGATGATGATAAAACAATAAAGCACACATTAAAGGGACATAATACTCATGTGCTAAATCACTTGAAACTGATGCAGTATAACTGTAAAAAGCTGACAGGAAAATATCACCTGAGCATCTCTATGTAAAAAAGGAAGGTATTGTACCTCACAATCTCCTCAGCTCAGCAGAGTAAGTTCTGTGTAAAAAGTTATACTCAGCTGCTGCCCAGCTGCAGGTAAAAAAGAAGAAATGAACAGCAGCCAATCAGCATCAGCAGTGCTGAGGTCATGAACTCTTTTACTGTGATCTCATGAGATTTGACTTCCCAGGACAGACATACTGATTTGCCGCTTAGAAGTCCTTTACAATGGGATGTGGCTACTGAGGAACTTTTGAGGTAAAATATCTTTCTTTTTTACATAGAGATGTTCAGGTGATATTTTCTAGTCAGCTTTTTACAGCTATGCTGCATCACTTTCAAGTGTTTCAACATTTGGGTATCATGGCCCTTTAATATCAGCGGATTTCAACAGAATGCATACAAAGTGTTCAGAAACCGTATACACTGAGGCCTACTTTCTATTGCTTTTGTAAACTATGTAAACAAATATCGGCAATAAAGTCTATGGAGATGTTCTAGAGACATGTCTGTAGAAGCCCATTCTTCTTAGTTTCTACAGAGCAGGAGGTAAGGCTTTTGATTGGCTCTACCAAAAGTGCACTGTCATATGACTAAAAAAACGTCAAGCAGGAGGATGGTCATTGCAAGAAATGAGACAAAACCAAATAAGGCAGAATAAGTTTCAAGTATTACTATAACTGCTGTTAAGGTTCTGTGGGGAAAAAATATGTAAAGAAAATAATTTCATAATTTTGAACAGTAAAAATGGATTAAACTAATATCTTTGTTGTATCTCATTAAATGCATTTACTTTTTTTTTAGTGTGTGCAGAAGCATATAATCCTGATGAGGAAGAAGATGAAACGGAATCACGAGTAAGTTACCTTTAATTTCAAAATGTATGTTGTGTTGTAGGAAAAAAGCAATTTGCCAGAGGGCTCTCTTTTTTAATAATACAGCAATGTGTTTTAATAGAGCAATAACAGGGCATACAGACCTGTACTCCTCATTTTATAGGCAGAGAAGTTCTTGTACCTTGGTACATGACATATAGTTTGGCACTGAGGGACATTTGACTTGCCTAAGGTCACCGAAACCTGCTTGAGAATGTTAGCTTGCCCATTAGTGCTCCTTTCCTAAAATGTTAAATTGCCCTTGGGGTCTGCCTGTTCCCTCTTCTTTAACTATGAAATAATTTCTATTTTCTTTTTGACATGAACTACACAAGAACTACACAAGAGTTTGGTTGTATATTTCAAAATCCCTAAACCCTACAGCCACCAAAGTTAAAATAAAATAGTTAATGGAGAAAATATATTGATATTTATTTGTTTAAGGCTAAGTTACTAAACTCATATCTTGTATGAGTCAACTTAAAAATATTAAAGGAAAAATAAAAATATGATTTATATATAGAGGCCTATCTATCAGACTCGCCAGAAACATCAGTTATGAAGCAGCGGTCTAAAGACATTGCCGTAATTCAAACCGATCAAGTACGATCGGGTTGATTGACACCTCCCTGCTGGGGGCCCATTGGCCGCGAGTCTGCAGGGGGCGGCGTTACACCAGCAGCTCTTGCTGAATACAGAGAGCGTATTGCTCTCCAGATTCAGCGAGGTCTTGCGGACCTGATCCGCACTGTCGGATCAGGTCCGCAAGACCTTTGTTAAATTAGCCTCAATGTATGACATTTCAACAAATTATATTTCTAATATTGACTTCCTTAATTTTCTTGGTGTTTTTTGAAAAGCATACATAGGTAGGCTCAGGAGCCCTAGTGCACTTAAAGATAGCTATGTGTGGCTTGGTGGCTGCACACATATACCTCTTGTAATTAGCTTACCTGATGTGTTCACTTTTCAGCTAGCTCCCAGTAGCGCATTGCTCATTCAGCAAAAGATACCAAGAGAATGAAGAAACTTTAATAACAGAAGCAATTTTTTTTTTAATTGAATGTTGTATCTGAATCATGAAAGAAACATTTTGGATTTCATGTCCCTTAAAGTTAAAACAGTAGCATTTGTTTTACTAGGACATAAGTTGTGAGCAAATTCAATGTATTTTGTGTAGTAAAAAAATATGTATTCAAATGTTTAAAGGTAAATCAGTCTGGGCAAGATTCACTCAGGTATTGCAAAGTGCTAGTTACTGGCTAACTATGCAAAAAGTGGTTTGTACTATTTATAAAAAGCTATCATTTCGCTACATTATTGCAGATAACTCTGAGGGGTATATTTATTATAGTGCGAGCGGACATGATACAATGTAGCATATCATGTCCGCTGCACATCGATAAATACCGACAGCGTATTATTGCACCAGCAGTTCTTGTGCAATGCTGCCCCCTGCAGATTCGCAGCCAATCGGCCGCTAGCAGGGGGTGTTAATCAGCCCGATCGTATTCGGTCGGGTTGATTTCTGTCCGCGGCCTCAGAGCAGGAGGACAAGTTTTGGATCAACTTCTGTAGGCTCGTGCGGAATGACTGGGTGTGTTCTGATTGAGCATGATGGAAGTTCTGCCTTTTATCTCTGTAGTCACAATGTGTCAGGAATAAAAGGATCGGATGGAAGGAGCCAACGCCAAAAGCAATAATACCAATATGATAACAAACAAACAACTGAAGTAGTGAAGAGAGGTGGAAAGAAAGAAAGTTATAAAAACAAGTTAAAGGGACATGACACCCACATTTTTTTCTTGCATGATTTAGGTAGAACATAAATTTGTTTATTTTTATTTTTCTTGGTATCATTTGTTGAAGAAGCAGCAATGCACTACTATTTCTAACTGAACACAATCAGTTTATATATGCAGCCATCAATCAATAGCTAGAACCTAGGTTCTTTGCTGCCCCTGAGCTTACCTAGATAAACCTTTCAGCAAAGGATAACAAGAGAAGGAACCAAATAATAGAAGTAAATTGGAAAGTTGTTTAAAATTGTATGCTCTGCCTAAATCATGAAAGTCTAATTATGACTTTACTGTCCCTGAAAGGATGAAACACCAGGAAAACCAACAGGGAATAGAGCGAGAGAACTAAGGATTGCTAAATGAGTAATTTACCTTTGTATTAAGAAGAGTGCTGCCAGGTTTGACTCACAGAGTGTTGCAAAAAAGAAGCAACATAAAAGGCCACTTATAACACACACCAGGAGTGTAGTTTGAGCTAGTCCAAATAGATTTGTGCCTAGGGCAGCAGGGTACTTAAATGGCACGATGACTTCACACTTCTATGCCCTCAAAATGTTTTCTTTGTGAAAGGGACATAACACTCAAAAATTTTCTTTCATGATTCAGGTAGAGAATACAATTTACATCTGTTATCAATTTTGCATTGTTCTCATGTCATTCTTTGTTGAAGAGATATCTATATAGGTAGTGTGCACATCAGGAGCACTACATGGAAGGAAATAGTGCTCTTGCTAATGTATAACATTGTTGCAAAACGGCCGCCATATAGTACTGCAGACACGTGCACACTCCTGCAACTTACCTTCCTGCTTTTCAACAAAGGATAACAAGAAAACAAATACAATTTGATAACAGAAGTAAATTGGAAAGATGTTTAAAATGGTGTGTTCTATCTGAATCATGAAAGGAAAAAAATAGGATTTTATGTCCATTTTATTACAAATCAATAATAGCTGGATATGTAGTTAAAAGACCCCTTCAGGGATCCCTGGCCTCTGGTTATGAGAAATGTATGAGGCAAAAAATGAGCTAAAATGATTGGGTTGGGGAAGTTCTGAGGGAGAAGAATTTGCACTTCCAGTGCAGCACAGAAACTAAGGGCTAGATCACGAATGGAGCACAATTTAGCGCTCCTGCTCGAGCATAAACTACACTAGATGGAGGCTTTATACATCACCCGACAGTATCGCATCAGCATTAAGGTATTTTCCCATAGACTTCAATAGAGCAGAAAAACTGCAAACAAACTAACACCCATACTTGCGTGCCAACCCGACTGCGTTTATTCAGGTGCACTGAACGCTACATGAATTATAAATATTTCACAATGTTCTTCACACAGAAGAATGTTCTATTTATTCTTAAATACAGATTTCTTTAGATATAGATATGTATTTTACACGAACATTATCATATAACTATATATCTATAAGAATACATAATAAGTAAATAACAGGTATAGGCATATATATAGAAACAGAAACATGTATTTACAATCAATTGTGCATTATCCTGTAAGTGAAGAGCATTGGAATGGGAAATATGTACAGTAATTATACGGTAGAACACAAAAATACTTATGTACACATATCTATACACACACACACACATATATATATATATATATATATATATACATATACATATTTTAGGCATGCATATGTATGTATCTCTGTTAAAGGTAAAGTATTAAACTCTTAAACTTTGTGTCTATACTGTCAATATGTTTCCATTTGTTTATAGCAACCACACTTCAACCCTTTCGTGACAGGGTTAAAGTGCCTACATCGGAACACCTGTTCCGATGTAGACAAATTGAAACTACGCGATCGTGCATACGATCTCGAGATTTCAATTACTGGATCGCATCTGGGGGGCGTCCCTACAACCCTAGGAACGCCCTCCAGACCGCGATCAAATCCTAGAAGCACAGAAGGCTTCAGGACAGCCGTTAGTTATGACGTTCTATTCCGTCATAACGGCTTTAAAGCCCAGTGTAATTATGACGGTATTGAACGGCATAACGGCTTTAAAGCCCAGTGTAATTATGACGGTATTAAACGGCATAACGGATTTAAAAGGTTAAAGGGATATGAAGCCCAAAAGTTTATTTTGTAATTCAGACAGAGAATATAATTTAAACAAAGTGTCCAATTTACTTCTATTATCAAATGTGCTTCATTCCCATGATATTCTGTGCTGAAGAGATACCTAGGTAGGCATCTGACGCACTACTTGGCCGGAAATAGTGCTGCCATATAGTGCTCTTGCAAATGGATAAGATTCTTGGAAAACTGCTGCCATATAGTGCTCCAGAAATGGGCCGGCTCTTAAGCATATGTCCCTGCTTTTTAACAAAAGATACCAAGAGAAAAAAGAAAATGGATAACAGAAGTAAATTAGAAAGTTGTTTAAAATCGCATGTTCTATCCGAATCATGAAAAAAAATGTGGGTTTTATTATTATAATATCCCTTTAAGTAATACAGTAATTTCTCAGTTATTGGTCATGAAACATTCCAAGAATATGTAGCCTGAACTAAACATTACAGTATATTTTATCTGAGAGTTGAAACAAATGATAATATTATAGAAGAACAATACTTAATTATCTTTGAGCTTTTTATTTTCTTTACAGTCTTTATTATTTTTTTGTGTGTGGAGGAAATGTTCAAATACAGTGCACTACCGATGAGCTATTTCTAGATTACTGAATGGTATTTTTCAAACTAACTTTGCTGAAATTCTTGCTTTTCCTTTACTGTCACTGGGCTTAAGGGCATGTTCTGCTGCGTTTGATCACCTTGCCCAGATACTAAACCTTCTTTCCATATCTTTTTGCAAATTCCTTCCTGAACAAGTTACCTTTGTTGCTGACACTTTCCAAGTTTGATTTGCAGAAGCTATATTTTTTATCACAGGTGTTTCAATTATTAAACAAGCACCCACATCAACTTAAGGGCCTATACATCTCATTAACTCTTGAATGCCACATCCAAGCAAATGCTTTTCCTTTGCATCTTAGATACAATAAACTCAACTGCAGGCTTTGTTTATCAAACATGATGGGTGCACATGCAGACTTTATTTACCAGAGAGGATGGGTGCACTTGCAGTATTTATTTACCAGACGTGATGGGTGCACTTGCAGTATTTATTTACCAGACATGATTGGTGCACATGCAGAATTTATTTACCAGACATGATGGGTGCACTTGCAGTATTTATTTACCAGACGTGATGGGTGCACTTGCAGTATTTATTTACCAGACATGATGGGTGCACATGCAGAATTTATTTACCAGACATGATGGGTGCACTTGCAGTATTTATTTACCAGACGTGATGGGTGCATTTGCAGAATTTATTTACCAGACATGATGGGTGCACTTGCAGTATTTATTTACCAGACGTGATGGGTGCATTTGCAGAATTTATTTACCAGACATGATGTGTGCACTTGCAGTATTTATTTACCAGACATGATTGGTGCACATGCAGAATTTATTTACCAGACATGATGGGTGCACTTGCAGTATTTATTTACCAGACGTGATGGGTGCACTTGCAGTATTTATTTACCAGACATGATGGGTGCACTTGCAGTATTTATTTACCAGACGTGATGGGTGCATTTGCAGAATTTATTTACCAGACATGATGGGTGCACTTGCAGTATTTATTTACCAGACAGGATGGCTGCACTTGCAGTATTTATTTACCAGACATGATGTGTGCACTTGCAGTATTTATTTACGAGACATGATGGGTGCACTTGCAGTATTTATTTACCAGAAGTGATGTGTGCACTTGCAGGATTTATTTACCAGACATGATGGATGCACGTGCAGTATTTATTTACCAGACATGATGGGTGCACTTGCAGTATTTATTTACCAGACATGATGGATGCACATGCAGTATTTATTTACCAGACATGATGGGTGCACTTGCAGTATTTATTTACCAGACGTGATGGGTGCACTTGCAGTATTTATTTACCAGACAGGATGGCTGCACTTGCAGTATTTATTTACCAGACATGATGGATGCACGTGCAGTATTTATTTACCAGACATGATGGGTGCACTTGCAGTATTTATTTACCAGACGTGATGGGTGCATTTGCAGAATTTATTTACCAGACATGATGTGTGCACTTGCAGTATTTATTTACGAGACATGATGGGTGCACTTGCAGTATTTATTTACCAGACAGGATGGCTGCACTTGCAGTATTTATTTACCAGACAGGATGGCTGCACTTGCAGTATTTATTTACCAGACAGGATGGCTGCACTTGCAGTATTTATTTACCAGACATGATGGGTGCACTTGCAGTATTTATTTACCAGAAGTGATGTGTGCACTTGCAGGATTTATTTACCAGACATGATGGATGCACGTGCAGTATTTATTTACCAGACATGATGGGTGCACTTGCAGTATTTATTTACCAGACATGATGGATGCACATGCAGTATTTATTTACCAGACATGATGGGTGCACTTGCAGTATTTATTTACCAGACATGATGGATGCACGTGCAGTATTTATTTACCAGACATGAAGGGTGCACTTGTAGTATTTATTTACCAGACATGATGGGTGCACTTCCAGGATTTAATTACCAGACATGATGGGTGCACTTGAAGGACTTAATTACCAGACATGATGAGTGCACTTGCAGGATTTAATTACCAGACATGATGAGTGCACTTGCAGGATTTAATTACCAGACATGATGTGTGCACTTGCAGGATTTAATTACCAGACATGATGTGTGCACTAGCAGACTTTATTATACAGACATGATGAGTGCACTAGCAGGCTTTATTATACAGATGTGATGTGTGCACTAGCAAGCTTTATTATACAAACATGATGTGTGCACTAGCAGGCTTTATTATACAAACATGATGTGTGCACTAGCAGGCTTTATTATACAGACGTGATGTGTGCACTAGCAGGCTTTATTATACAGACGTGATGTGTGCACTAGCAGGCTTTATTATACAGACATGATGTGTGCACTAGCAGGCTTTATTATACAGACATGATGTGTGCACTAGCAGGCTTTATTATACAGACATGATGTGAGCACTAGCAGGCTTTATTATACAAACATGATGTGTGCACTAGCAGGCTTTATTATACAAACATGATGTGTGCACTAGCAGGCTTTATTATACAGATGTGATTTGTGCACTAGCAGGCTTTATTATACAGATGTGATGTGTGCACTAGCAGGCTATATTATACCAACATGATGTGTGTACTAGCAGGCTTTATTATACAAACATGATGTGTGCACTAGCAGGCTTTATTATACAGACATGATGTGTGCACTAGCAGGCTTTATTATACAGACATGATGTGTGCACTAGCAGGCTTTATTATACAGACATGATGTGTGCACTAGCAGGCTTCATTATACAGACATGATGTGTGCACTAGCAGGCTTTATTATACAGACGTGATATTTGCACTAGCAGGCTTTATTATACAGACATGATGTGTGCACTAGCAGGCTTTATTATACAAACATGATGTGTGCACTAGCAGGCTTTATTATACAGACATGATGTATGCACTAGCAGGCTTTATTATACATGCGTGATGTGTGCACTAGCAGGCTTTATTATACAGACATGATGTGTGCACTAGCAGGCTTTATTATACATATGTGATGTGCGCACTAGCAGGCTTTATTATACAGACATTATGTGTGCACTAGCAGGCTTTATTATACAGACATGATGTATGCACTAGCAGGCTTTATTATACAGACATGATGTGTGAACTAGCAGGCTTTATTATACAAACATGATGTGTGCACTAGCAGGCTTTATTATACAGACATGATGTGTGCACTAGCAGGCTTTATTATACAGACATGATGTGTGCACTAGCAGGCTTTATTATACAGACATGATGTGTGCACTAGCAGGCTTTATTATACAAACATGATGTGTGCACTAGCAGGCTTTATTATACAGACATGATGTGTGCACTAGCAGGCTTTATTATACAGACATGATGTGTGCACTAGCAGACTTTATTATACAGACATGATGTGTGCACTAGCAGGCTTTATTATACAGACGTGATATTTGCACTAGCAGGCTTTATTATACAGACATGATGTGTGCACTAGCAGGCTTTATTATACAGACATGATGTATGCACTAGCAGGCTTTATTATACATGCGTGATGTGTGCACTAGCAGGCTTTATTATACAGACATGATGTGTGCACTAGCAGGCTTTATTATACATATGTGATGTGCGCACTAGCAGGCTTTATTATACAGACATTATGTGTGCACTAGCAGGCTTTATTATACAGACATGATGTATGCACTAGCAGGCTTTATTATACAGACATGATGTGTGCACTAGCAGGCTTTATTATACAAACATGGTGTGTGCACTAGCAGGCTTTATTATACAGACATGATGTGTGCACTAGCAGGCTTTATTATACAGATGTGATGTGTGCACTAGCAGGCTTTATTATACAGATGTGATGTGTGCACTAGCAGGCTTTATTATACAAACATGATATGTGCACTAGCAGGCTTTATTATACAGACGTGATGTGTGCACTAGCAGGCTTTATTATACAGATGTGATGTGTGCACTAGCAGGCTTTATTATACAGACATGATGTGTGCACTAGCAGGCTTTATTATACAGACATGATGTGTGCACTAGCAGGCTTTATTATACAGATGTGATATTTGCACTAGCAGGCTTTATTATACAAACATGATGTGTACACTAGCAGGCTTTATTATACAAACATGATGTGTGCACTAGCAGGCTTTATTATACAAACATGATATGTGCACTAGCAGGCTTTATTATACAGACATAATGTGAGCACTAGCAGGCTTTATTATACAGACGTGATGTGTGCACTAGCAGGCTTTATTATACAGACATGATGTGTGCACTAGCAGGCTTTATTATACAGACGTGATTTGTGCACTAGCAGGCTTTTTTATACAGACATGATGTGTGCACTAGCAGGCTTTGTTATACAGACGTGATGTGTTCACTAGCAGGCTTTATTATACAGATGTGATGTGTGCACTAGCAGGCTTTATTATACAGACATGATGTGTGCACTAGCAGGCTTTGTTATACAGACATGATGTGTTCACTAGCAGGCTTTATTATACAGATGTGATGTGTGCACTAGCAGGCTTTATTATACAGACATGATGTGTGCACTAGCAGGCTTTATTATACAGACATGATGTGTGCTCTAGCAGGCTTTATTATACAGACATGATGTGTGCACTAGCAGGCTTTATTATACAGACATGATGTGTGCACTAGCAGGCTTTATTATACATGCGTGATGTGTGCACTAGCAGGCTTTATTATACAGACATGATGTGTGCACTAGCAGGCTTTATTATACAAACATGATGTGTGCACTAGCAGGCTTTATTATACAGACATGATGTGTGCACTAGCAGGCTTTGTTATACAGACATGATGTGTTCACTAGCAGGCTTTATTATACAGACGTGATGTGTGCACTAGCAGACTTTATTATACAAACATGATATGTGCACTAGCAGGCTTTATTATACAGACATGATGTGAGCACTAGCAGGCTTTATTATACAGACGTGATATTTGCACTAGCAGGCTTTATTATACAAACATGATGTGTGCACTAGCAGGCTTTATTATACAGACATGATGTGTGCACTAGCAGGCGTTATTATACAGACGTGATGTGTGCACTAGCAGGCTTTATTATACAAACATGATGTGTGCACTAGCAGGCATTATTATACAGACGTGATGTGTGCACTAGCAGGCTGCTTTATTATACAGACATGATGTGTGCACTAGCAGGCTTTATTATACAGACATGATGTGTGCACTAGCAGGCTTTATAATACAGACATGATGTGTGCACTAGCAGGCTTTATTATACAGACATGATGTGTGCACTAGCAGGCTTTATTATACATGCGTGATGTGTGCACTAGCAGGCTTTATTATACAGACATGATGTGTGCACTAGCAGGCTTTATTATACATATGTGATGTGTGCACTAGCAGGCTTTATTATACAGACATGATGTGTGCACTAGCAGGCTTTATTATACAGACATTATGTGTGCACTAGCAGGCTTTATTATACAGACATGATGTATGCACTAGCAGGCTTTATTATACAGACATGATGTGTGCACTAGCAGGCTTTATTATACAAACATGATGTGTGCACTAGCAGGCTTTATTATACAGATGTGATGTGTGCACTAGCAGGCTTTATTATACAGACATGATGTGTGCACTAGCAGGCTTTTTTATACAGACGTGATGTGTGCACTAGCAGGCTTTATTATAGAGACATGATGTGTGCACTAGCAGGCTTTATTATACAGATGTGATTTGTGCACTAGCAGGCTTTATTATACAAACATGATGTGTGCACTAGCAGGCTTTATTATACAAACATGATGTGTGCACTAGCAGGCTTTATTATACATACGTGATGTGTGCACTAGCAGGCTTTATTATACAGACATGATATGTGCACTAGCAGGCTTTATTATACAAACATGATGTGTGCACTAGCAGGCTTTATTATACAAACATGATGTGTGCACTAGCAGGCTTTATTATACATACGTGATGTGTGCACTAGCAGGCTTTATTATACAGACATGATGTGTGCACTAGCAGGCTTTATTATACAAACATGATGTGTGCACTAGCAGGCTTTATTATACAAACATGATGTGTGCACTAGCAGGCTTTATTATACAAACATGATGTGTGCACTAGCAGGCTTTATTATACAGACATGATGTGTGCACTAGCAGGCTTTATTATACAAACATGATGTGTGCACTAGCAGGATTTATTATACAGACGTGATGTGTGCACTAGTAGGCTTTATTATACAGATGTGATGTGTGCACTAGCAGGCTTTATTATACAGACATGATGTGTGCACTAGCAGGCTTTATTATACATACATGATGTGTGCACTAGCAGGCTTTATTATACAGACATGATGTGTGCACTAGCAGGCTTTATTATACAAATGTGATGTGTGCACTAGCAGGCTTCATTATACAGACGTGATGTGTGCACTAGCAGGCTTTATTATACAGACATGATGTGTGCACTAGCAGGCTTTATTATACAAACATGATGTGTGCACTAGCAGGCTTTATTATACAGACATGATGTGTGCACTAGCAGGCATTATTATACAGACATGATGTGTGCACTAGCAGGCTTTATTATACAAACATGATGTGTGCACTAGCAGGCTTTATTATACAGATGTGATGTGTGCACTAGCAGGCTTTATTATACAGATATCATGTGTGCACTAGCAGGCTTTATTATACAAACATGATGTGTGCACTAGCAGGCTTTATTATACAGACGTGATGTGTGCACTAGCAGGCTTTATTATACAGACATGATGTGTGTACTAGCAGGCTTTATTATACAGATGTGATGTATGCACTAGCAGGCTTTATTATACAGACATGATGTGTGCACTAGCAGGCTTTATTATACAGATGTGATGTGTGCACTAGCAGGCTTTATTATACAGACATGATGTGTGCACTAGCAGGCTTTATTATACAGACGTGATGTGTGCACTAGCAGGCTTTATTATACAGATGTGATATTTGCACTAGCAGGCTTTATTATACAAACATGATGTGTACACTAGCAGGCTTTATTATACAAACATGATGTGTGCACTAGCAGACTTTATTATACAAACATGATATGTGCACTAGCAGGCTTTATTATACAGACATGATGTGAGCACTAGCAGGCTTTATTATACAGACGTGATATTTGCACTAGCAGGCTTTATTATACAGACATGATGTGTGCACTAGCAGGCTTTATTATACAGATGTGATGTGTGCACTAGCAGGCTTTATTATACAGACATGATGTGTGTACTAGCAGGCTTTATTATACAGACATGATGTGTGCACTAGCAGGCTTTATTATACAGATGTGATGTGTGCACTAGCAGACTTTATTATACAAACATGATATGTGCACTAGCAGGCTTTATTATACAGACATGATGTGAGCACTAGCAGGCTTTATTATACGAGACTGATATTTGCACTAGCAGGCTTACTAAACAGACATGCATGTGTGCACTAGCAGGCATTATTATACAGATGTGATTGTGTGCACTAGCAGGCTTTATATCCAGACATGATGTTGTTGTACCTAGCAGGCTTTATTATACAGACTGTGATGTGTGCACTAGCAGGCTGTTATTATACAGATGTGATGTGTGAACTAGCGAGGCTTTATATACAGACATGATGTGGTGCACTAGCAGGCTTTTAATTATACAGATGTGATGTGTGCACTAGCAGGCTATATACAGCACAAGATGTGTGTACTAGCAGGCTTTATTATTACCAGACGTGATGTGTGCTACTAGCAGGCTTTTATTATACAGATGTGATGTGTTGCACTAGAAGGCTATTGATTATACAGAACGGTGATGTGTGCACTAGCAGGCTTGATTATACAGACATGATGTGTGCACTAGCAGGCTTTATTATACAGACATGATGTGTGCACTAGCAGGCTTTATTATACAAACATGATGTGTGCACTAGCAGGCTTTATTATACAGACATGATGTGTGCACTAGCAGGCTTTATTATACAAACATGATGTGTGCACTAGCAGGCTTTATTATACAAACATGATGTGTGCACTAGCAGGCTTTATTATACAGACATGATGTGTGCACTAGCAGGCGTTATTATACAGACGTGATGTGTGCACTAGCAGGCTTTATTATACAAACATGATGTGTGCACTAGCAGGCATTATTATACAGACGTGATGTGTGCACTAGCAGGCTGCTTTATTATACAGACATGATGTGTGCACTAGCAGGCTTTATTATACAGACATGATGTGTGCACTAGCAGGCTTTATTATACAGACATGATGTGTGCACTAGCAGGCTTTATTATACATGCGTGATGTGTGCACTAGCAGGCTTTATTATACAGACATGATGTGTGCACTAGCAGGCTTTATTATACAGACATGATGTGTGCACTAGCAGGCTTTATTATACAACATGATGTGTGCAACTAGCAGGCTTTATTATACAAACATGATGTGTGCACTAGCAGGCTTTATTATACAACATGATGTGTGCACTAGCAGGCTTTATTATACAGACATGATGTGTGCACTAGCAGGCTTTATTATACAGACATGATGTGTGCACTAGCAGGCTTTATTATACAGACGTGATGTGTGCACTAGCAGGCTTTATTATACAAACAATGATGTGTGCACCTAAGCAGGCTTATTCTACAGACATGATGTGTCGAGCACTAGCAGGCTTTATTATACAGACGTGATGTTTGCACTAGCAGGCTTTAGTGTATACAACATGATGTGTGCACTGCAGGCTTCATTATACAGACGTGATGTGTGGCCTAGACAGGCGTTTATATACAGACGTGATGTGTGCAACTAGCAGGCGTTTATTATACAAACATGAGTGTGTGCACTAGCAGGCTTTATTATACAAGACGTGATGTGTGCACTAGCAGGCTTTATTATACAGACATGATGTGTGCACTAGCAGGCTTTATTATACAGACATGATGTGTGCACTAGCAGGCTTTATAATACAGACATGATGTGTGCACTAGCAGGCTTTATTATACAGACATGATGTGTGCACTAGCAGGCTTTTATTAATACAGATGCGATGTGGTGCACTAGCTGGCTCTATTATACAGACATGATGTGAGCACTAGCAGGCTTTATGTATACATATGTGATGTGTTGCACTAGCATGCTTTATTAGACAGACGTGATTGTGTGCACTAGCAGGCTTTATTATACAGACATTATGTGTGCACTAGCAGGCTTTATTATACAGACATGATGTGTGCACTAGCAGGCATTATATACAGACATGATTTCTCTATCTGCTTTATTTAATACAGACATGATGTATAAGCTCTAGCTGGCTTTCTTATACAGAACATGATGTGTGCATCTAGCAGGCTTTATTATACAGACATGATGTGTGCACTAGCAGGCTTTATTATACAGACATGATGTGTGCACTAGCAGGCTTTATTATACAGACATGATGTGTGCACTAGCAGGCCTTTATTATACAGACATGATGTGTGCACTAGCAGGCCTTTATTATACAGACATGATGTGTGCACTAGCAGCTTTATTATACAGAAGTGATTTTAGTGCACTAGCAGGCTTTATTATACAGACATGATGTGTGCACTAGCAGGCTTTATTATACAAACATGATGAGTGCACTAGCAGGCTTTATTATACATTCGTGATGTGTGCACTAGCAGGCTTTATTATACAGGACATGATATGTGCACTAGCAGGCTTTATTATACAAACATGATGTGTTGCACTAGCAGGCTTTATTATACAGAACATTATGTGTGCACTAGCAGGCTTTATTATACAATGTGATGTGTGCACTAGCAGGCTTTATTATACAGACATGATGTGTGCACTAGCAGGCCTTTATTATACAAACATGATGTGTGCACTAGCAGGCTTTATTATACATACATGATGTGTGCACTAGCAGGCTTTATTATACAAACATGATGTGTGCACTAGCAGGCTTTATTATACAGACATGATGTGTGCACTAGCAGGCTTTATTATACAACATGATGTGTGCACTAGCAGGATTTATTATACAGACGTGATGTGATGCACTAGTAGGCTTTATTATACAGATGTGATGTGTGCACTAGCAGGCTTTATTATACAGACATGATGTGTGCACTAGCAGGCCTTTATTATACAGACATTGATGTGTGCACTAGCAGGCTTTATTATACAGACATGATGTGTGCACTAGCAGGCTTTATTATACAAATGTCTGCTATGTGTTGCACTAGCAGGCTTCATTATACAGACGTGATGTGATGCACTAGCAGGCTTTATTATACAGACATGATGTGTGCACTAGCAGGCTTTTATTATACAAACATGATGTGTGCACTAGCAGGCTTTATTATAACAGACATGATGTGTGCACTAGCAGGCTTTATTATACAGACATGATGTGTGCACTAGCAGGCTTTATTATACAAACATGATGTGTGCACTAGCAGGCTTTATTATACAGATGTGATGTGTGTGCACTAGCAGGCTTTATTATACAGACATGATGTATGCACTAGCAGGCTTTATTATACAAATTGATGTGTGCACTAGCAGGTCTTTATATACAGGACATGATGTGGTGCACTAGCAGGCTTTATTATACAGACATGATGTGTGCACTAGCAGGCTTTATTATACAAACATGATGTGTGCACTAGCAGGCTTTATTATACAAGCATGATGTGTGCACTAGCAGGGCTTTATTAATACAGACATGATGTTGTGCACTAGCAGACTTTATTATACAGGCATGATGTGTGCACTAGCAGGATTTAATTATACAGACGTGATGTGTGCACTAGTAGGCTTTATTATACAGATGTGATGTGTGCACTAGCAGGCTTTTATTATACAGACATGATGTGTGCACTAGCAGGCTTTATTATACAGGACATGATGTGTGCACTAGCAGGCTTTATTATACAGACATGAATGTGTGCACTAGCAGGCTTTATTATACAAATGTGATGTGGTTGCACTAGCAGGCTTCATTATACAGACGTGACTGTGGTGCACTAGCAGGCTTTATTATACAGACATGATGTGTGCACTAGCAGGCTTTATTATACAACATGATGTGATGTGCACTAGCAGGCTTTATTTATACAAACATGATGTGTGCACTAGGCGAGGCTTTATTATACAGACATGATGTGTGCACCTAGCAGGCTTTATTATACAGACATGTTGTGTGCACTAGGCAGGCTTTATATATACAGAATGATGTGTGCACTAGCAGGCTTTATTATACAAAATGATGGTGAGTGCACTAGCAGGCTTTATTATACAGAAGTGATGTGGTGCACTATCAGGCTTTATTATACAGATATGATGTTGATGCACTAGCAGCTTTATTATACAAACATGATGTGTGGCACTAGCAGGCTTTATTATACAGATGTGATGTAGTGGCACTAGCAGGCTTTATTATACAGACATGATGTGTGCACTAGCAGGCTTTATTATACAGATGTGATTTGTGCACTAGCAGGCTTTATTATACAAACATGATGTGTGCACTAGCAGGCTTTATTATACAAACATGATGTGTGCACTAGCAGGCTTTATTATACATACGTGATGTGTGCACTAGCAGGCTTTATTATACAGACATGATATGTGCACTAGCAGGCTTTATTATACAAACATGATGTGTGCACTAGCAGGCTTTATTATACAAACATGATGTGTGCACTAGCAGGCTTTATTATACATACGTGATGTGTGCACTAGCAGGCTTTATTATACAGACATGATGTGTGCACTAGCAGGCTTTATTATACAAACATGATGTGTGCACTAGCAGGCTTTATTATACAAACATGATGTGTGCACTAGCAGGCTTTATTATACAAACATGATGTGTGCACTAGCAGGCTTTATTATACAGACATGATGTGTGCACTAGCAGGCTTTATTATACAAACATGATGTGTGCACTAGCAGGATTTATTATACAGACGTGATGTGTGCACTAGTAGGCTTTATTATACAGATGTGATGTGTGCACTAGCAGGCTTTATTATACAGACATGATGTGTGCACTAGCAGGCTTTATTATACAGACATGATGTGTGCACTAGCAGGCTTTATTATACAGACATGATGTGTGCACTAGCAGGCTTTATTATACAAATGTGATGTGTGCACTAGCAGGCTTCATTATACAGACGTGATGTGTGCACTAGCAGGCTTTATTATACAGACATGATGTGTGCACTAGCAGGCTTTATTATACAAACATGATGTGTGCACTAGCAGGCTTTATTATACAGACATGATGTGTGCACTAGCAGGCTTTATTATACAGACATGATGTGTGCACTAGCAGGCTTTATTATACAAACATGATGTGTGCACTAGCAGGCTTTATTATACAGATGTGATGTGTGCACTAGCAGGCTTTATTATACAGATATGATGTGTGCACTAGCAGGCTTTATTATACAAACATGATGTGTGCACTAGCAGGCTTTATTATACAGATGTGATGTGTGCACTAGCAGGCTTTATTATACAGACATGATGTGTGTACTAGCAGGCTTTATTATACAGATGTGATGTATGCACTAGCAGGCTTTATTATACAGACATGATGTGTGCACTAGCAGGCTTTATTATACAGATGTGATGTGTGCACTAGCAGGCTTTATTATACAGACATGATGTATGCACTAGCAGGCTTTATTATACAAATATGATGTGTACACTAGCAGGCTTTATTATACAGACATGATGTGTGCACTAGCAGGCTTTATTATACAGACATGATGTGTGCACTAGCAGGCTTTATTATACAGATGTGATGTGTGCACTAGCAGGCTTTATTATACAGATGTGATGTGTGCACTAGCAGGCTTTATTATACAAACATGATGTGTGCACTAGCAGGCTTTATTATACAGACATGATGTGTGCACTAGCAGGCTTTATTATACAGACATGATGTAGTGTGCACTAGCAGGCCTTTATTATACAGAACATGATGTGTGCACTAGCAGGCTTTATTATACAGACATGATGTGTGCACTAGCAGGCTTTTATTATACAGATGTGATGTGTGCACTAGCAGGCTTTCATTATACTGACAAGACATGATGTGTGCACTAGCAGGCTTTATTATACAGATGTGATGTGTGCACTAGCAGGCTTTATTATACAGATGTGATGTGTGCACTAGCCAGGCTTTATTATACAGACATGATTGTGTGCACTAGCAGGCTTTATTTATACAGACATGATTGTGTGCACTAGCAGGCTTTAATTATACAGACATGATGTGTGCACTAGCAGGCTTTATTATACAGACATGATTGTTGTGCACTAGCAGGCTTTTATTATACAAACATGATGTGTGCACTAGCAGGCTTTATTATACAGACAAGATGTGAGCACTAGCAGGCTTTATTATACAGACATGATGTGGTGCACTAGCAAGGCTTTATATATACAGACATGATGTGTGCACTAGCAGGCTTTATTATACAGACATGATGTGTGCACTAGCAGACTTTATTATACAGGCATGATGTGTGCACTAGCAGGCTTTATTATACAGACGTGATATTTGCACTAGCAGGCTTTATTATACAAACATGATGTGTGCACTAGCAGGCTTTATTATACATACGTGATGTGTGCACTAGCAGGCTTTATTATACAGACATGATATGTGCACTAGCAGGCTTTATTATACAAACATGATGTGTGCACTAGCAGGCTTTATTATACAAACATGATGTGTGCACTAGCAGGCTTTATTATACATACGTGATGTGTGCACTAGCAGGCTTTATTATACAGACATGATGTGTGCACTAGCAGGCTTTATTATACAAACATGATGTGTGCACTAGCAGGCTTTATTATACAAACATGATGTGTGCACTAGCAGGCTTTATTATACAAACATGATGTGTGCACTAGCAGGCTTTATTATACAGACATGATGTGTGCACTAGCAGGCTTTATTATACAGGCATGATGTGTGCACTAGCAGGATTTATTATACAGACGTGATGTGTGCACTAGTAGGCTTTATTATACAGATGTGATGTGTGCACTAGCAGGCTTTATTATACAGACATGATGTGTGCACTAGCAGGCTTTATTATACAGACATGATGTGTGCACTAGCAGGCTTTATTATACAGACATGATGTGTGCACTAGCAGGCTTTATTATACAAATGTGATGTGTGCACTAGCAGGCTTCATTATACAGACGTGATGTGTGCACTAGCAGGCTTTATTATACAGACATGATGTGTGCACTAGCAGGCTTTATTATACAAACATGATGTGTGCACTAGCAGGCTTTATTATACAGACATGATGTGTGCACTAGCAGGCTTTATTATACAGACATGATGTGTGCACTAGCAGGCTTTATTATACAAACATGATGTGTGCACTAGCAGGCTTTATTATACAGATGTGATGTGTGCACTAGCAGGCTTTATTATACAGATATGATGTGTGCACTAGCAGGCTTTATTATACAAACATGATGTGTGCACTAGCAGGCTTTATTATACAGATGTGATGTGTGCACTAGCAGGCTTTATTATACAGACATGATGTGTGTACTAGCAGGCTTTATTATACAGATGTGATGTATGCACTAGCAGGCTTTATTATACAGACATGATGTGTGCACTAGCAGGCTTTATTATACAGATGTGATGTGTGCACTAGCAGGCTTTATTATACAGACATGATGTATGCACTAGCAGGCTTTATTATACAAATATGATGTGTACACTAGCAGGCTTTATTATACAGACATGATGTGTGCACTAGCAGGCTTTATTATACAGACATGATGTGTGCACTAGCAGGCTTTATTATACAGATGTGATGTGTGCACTAGCAGGCTTTATTATACAGATGTGATGTGTGCACTAGCAGGCTTTATTATACAAACATGATGTGTGCACTAGCAGGCTTTATTATACAGACGTGATGTGTGCACTAGCAGGCTTTATTATACAGACATGATGTGTGCACTAGCAGGCTTTATTATACAGACATGATGTGTGCCCTAGCAGGCTTTATTATACAGACATGATGTGTGCACTAGCAGGCTTTATTATACAGATGTGATGTGTGCACTAGCAGGCTTCATTATACAGACATGATGTGTGCACTAGCAGGCTTTATTATACAGATGTGATGTGTGCACTAGCAGGCTTTATTATACAGATGTGATGTGTGCACTAGCAGGCTTTATTATACAGACATGATGTGTGCACTAGCAGGCTGTATTATACAGACATGATGTGTGCACTAGCAGGCTTTATTATACAGACTGGATGTGTGCACTAGCAGGCTTTATTATACAGACATGATGTGTGTCACTAGCAGGCTTTATTATACATATGTGATGTGTGCACTAGCAAGGCTTTATTATACAGACATGATGTGGTGCACTAGCAGGCTTTATTATACAGACATGATGTGTGCACTAGCAGCTTTATTATACAGACATGATGTGTGCACTAGCAGGCTTTATTATACAGACATGATGTGTGCACTAGCAGGCTTTATTATACAGACGTGATGTGTGCACTAGCAGGCTTTATTATACAGATGTGATGTGTGCACTAGCAGGCTTTATTATACAGGACATGATGTGTGCACTAGCAGGCTTTTATTATACAGACGTGATTGTGTGCACTAGCAGCTTTATATACAACATGATGTGTGTGTGCACTAGCAGGCTTTATTATACAGACATGATGTGTGCACTAGCAGGCTTTATTATACAGACCTGATGTGTGCACTAGCAGGCTTTATTATACAGACATGATGTGTAGCACTAGCAGGCTTTATTATACATACTGATGTGGTGGCACTAGCAGCTGCTTTATTATACAGACATGAGATGTGCACTGACAAGCAGGCTTTATTATACAGAACATGATGTGTGCACTAGCAGGCCTTTATTATACAAACATGATGTGTGGCACTAGCAGGCTTTATTTATACAGACGTATGTGTTGCACTAGCAGGGCTTTATTATACAGACATGATGTGTGCACCTAGCAGGCTTTATTATACAAACATGCATGTGTGCAGCTAGCAGGCTTTATTATACAGACTGTGATGTGTGCACTAGCAGGCTTTATTATACAGACTATGATGTGGTGCACTAGCAGGGCTTTATTATACAAACATGATGTGATGCACTAGCAGGCTTTATTATACAGATGTGATGTGTGCACTAGCAGGCTTTATTATACAAACTGATGTGTGCTCTAGCAGGCTTTATTATACAGATGTGATGTGTGCACTAGCAGGCTTTATTATACAGACATGATGTGTGCACTAGCAGGCTTTATTATACAGACTGTGATGTGTGGCACTAGCAGGCTTTATTATACACGACATGATGTTTGCACTAGCAGGCTTTATTATACAAATATGATGTGTGCACTAGCAGGCTTCTATATATACAGACATGATTTGTGCACTAGCAGGCTTTATTATAACAGACATGATGTGTGCACTAGCACGGCTTTATTATACAAACTGATGTGTGCACTAGCAGGCTTTAATTATACAGAGTGAGGTGTGCACTAGCAGCCTTTATTAAAAGAGGATCATGTGTGCACTTACAGGCTTTATTATACAAACATGATGTGTCACTAGCTGGCTTTATTATACAGATGTGATGTGTGCACATAGCAGCTTTAATTATACAGACATGATGTGTGTATACAGCTTTATGATACCGATGTGATGTATCCTACAGCTTTGTTATACAGACATGATGTGTGCACTACAGCCAGCCTTTATTTATACAGATGTGATGTTGCACTAGGCAGGCTTTATTATACAGACCATGATGTGCTGTGCACTAGCAGGCTTTATTATACGCGACAGTGATGTGTGCACTAGCAGCTTTATTATACAGATGTGATTTGCACAAGCAGGCTTTATTATACAAACATGATGTGTTCACTTAGCAGGCCGTTATGATACAGAACATGATGTGTGGCACTAGCAGGCCTTTATTATCATACATGATAGTGTGCACTAGCAGCGTTATTATACAGACATGATGTGTGCACTAGCAGGCTTCATTATACAGACGTGATGTGTGCACTAGCAGGCTTTATTATACAGACATGATGTGTGCACTAGCAGGCTTTATTATACAAACATGATGTGTGCACTAGCAGGCTTTATTATACAGACATGATGTGTGCACTAGCAGGCTTTATTATACAAACATGATGTGTGCACTAGCAGGCTTTATTATACAGATGTGATGTGTGCACTAGCAGGCTTTATTATACAGATATGATGTGTGCACTAGCAGGCTTTATTATACAAACATGATGTGTGCACTAGCAGGCTTTATTATACAGATGTGATGTGTGCACTAGCAGGCTTTATTATACAGACATGATGTGTGTACTAGCAGGCTTTATTATACAGATGTGATGTATGCACTAGCAGGCTTTATTATACAGACATGATGTGTGCACTAGCAGGCTTTATTATACAGATGTGATGTGTGCACTAGCAGGCTTTATTATACAGACATGATGTATGCACTAGCAGGCTTTATTATACAAATATGATGTGTGCACTAGCAGGCTTTATTATACAGACATGATGTGTGCACTAGCAGGCTTTATTATACAGACATGATGTGTGCACTAGCAGGCTTTATTATACAGATGTGATGTGTGCACTAGCAGGCTTTATTATACAGATGTGATGTGTGCACTAGCAGGCTTTATTATACAAACATGATGTGTGCACTAGCAGGCTTTATTATACAGACATGATGTGTGCACTAGCAGGCTTTATTATACAGACATGATGTGTGCACTAGCAGGCTTTATTATACAGACATGATGTGTGCACTAGCAGGCTTTATTATACAGACATTGATGTGTGCACTAGCAGGCTTTATTATACAGACTGTGATGTGTGCACTAGCAGGCTTATTATACAGACATGATGTGTGCACTAGCAGGCTTTATTATACAGATGTGATGTGTGCACTAGCAGGCTTTATTATACAGAAAGTGATGTGTGCACTAGCAGGCTTTATTATACAGACATGATGTGTGCACTAGCAGGCTTTATTATACAGACATGATGTGTGCACTAGCAGGCTTTATTATACAGACATGATGTGTGCACTAGCAGGCTTTATTATACAGACATGATGTGTGCACTAGCAGGCTTTATTATACAAACATGATGTGTGCACTAGCAGGCTTTATTATACAGACATGATGTGTGCACTAGCAGGCTTTATTATACAGACATGATGTGTGCACTAGCAGGCTTTATTATACAGAACATGATGTGTGCACTAGCAGGCTTATTATACAGACATGATGTGTGCACTAGCAGGCTTTATTATACAGACATGATGTGTGCACTAGCAGGCTTTATTATACAGACAGTGATTGTGCACTAGCAGGCTTTATTATACAGACATGATGTGTGCACTAGCAGGCTTTATTATACAGACATGATGTGTGCACTAGCAGGCTTTATTATACAAACATGATGTGTGCACTAGCAGGCTTTATTATACAGACATGATGTGTGCACTAGCAGGCTTTATTATACAGACATGATGTGTGCACTAGCAGGCTTTATTATACAGACATGATGTGTGCACTAGCAGGCTTTATTATACAGACATGATGTGTGCACTAGCAGGCTTTATTATACAAGCATGATGTGTGCACTAGCAGGCTTTATTATACAGATGTGATGTGTGCACTAGCAGGCTTTATTATACAGACATGATGTGTGCACTAGCAGGCTTTATTATACAGAAGTGATGTGTGCACTAGCAGGCTTTATTATACAGATGTGATGTGTGCACTAGCAGGCTTTATTATACAGACATGATGTGTGCACTAGCAGGCTTTATTATACAGACATGATGTGTGCACTAGCAGGCTTTATTATACAGACATGATGTGTGCACTAGCAGGCTTTATTATACAGACATGATGTGTGCACTAGCAGGCTTTATTATACAGACGAGATGTGTGCACTAGCAGGCTTTATTATACAACATGATGTGTGCACTAGCAGGCTTTATTATACAGACGTGATGTGTGCACTAGCAGGCGTTATTATACAGACGTGATGTGTGCACTAGCAGGCTTTATTATACAAACATGATGTGTGCACTAGCAGGCATTATTATACAGACGTGATGTGTGCACTAGCAGGCTGCTTTATTATACAGACATGATGTGTGCACTAGCAGGCTTTATTATACAGACATGATGTGTGCACTAGCAGGCTTTATTATACAGACATGATGTGTGCACTAGCAGGCTTTATTATACAGACATGATGTGTGCACTAGCAGGCTTTATTATACATGCGTGATGTGTGCACTAGCAGGCTTTATTATACAGACATGATGTGTGCACTAGCAGGCTTTATTATACATATGTGATGTGTGCACTAGCAGGCTTTATTATACAGACATGATGTGTGCACTAGCAGGCTTTATTATACAGACATGATGTATGCACTAGCAGGCTTTATTATACAGACATGATGTGTGCACTAGCAGGCTTTATTATACAAACATGATGTGTGCACTAGCAGGCTTTTTTATACAGACGTGATGTGTGCACTAGCAGGCTTTATTATACAGATGTGATGTGTGCACTAGCAGGCTTTATTATACAGACATGATGTGTGCACTAGCAGGCTTTTTTATACAGACGTGATGTGTGCACTAGCAGGCTTTATTATAGAGACATGATGTGTGCACTAGCAGGCTTTATTATACAGATGTGATTTGTGCACTAGCAGGCTTTATTATACAGATGTGATGTGTGCACTAGCAGGCTTTATTATACAGATGTGATGTGAGCACTAGCAGGCTTTATTATACAAACATGATGTGTGCACTAGCAGGCTTTATTATACAAACATGATGTGAGCACTAGCAGGCTTTATTATACAGACGTGATGTGTGCACTAGCAGGCTTTATTATACAGATGTGATGTGTGCACTAGCAGGCTTTATTATACAGACATGATGTGTGCACTAGCAGGCTTTATTATACAGACATGATGTATGCACTAGCAGGCTTCATTATACAAACATGATGTGTGCACTAGCAGGCTTTATTATACAGACATGATGTGTGCACTAGCAGGCTTTATTATACAGACATGATGTGTGCACTAGCAGGCTTTATTATACAGACATGATGTGTGCACTAGCAGGCTTTATTATACAGATGTGATGTGTGCACTAGCAGGCTTTATTATACAAACATGATGTGTGCACTAGCAGGCTTTATTATACAGACGTGATGTGTGCACTAGCAGGCTTTATTATACAGACATGATGTGTGCACTAGCAGGCTTTATTATACAGACATGATGTGTGCACTAGCAGGCTTTATTATACAGACATGATGTGTGCACTAGCAGGCTTTATTATACAGATGTGATGTGTGCACTAGCAGGCTTCATTATACAGACATGATGTGTGCACTAGCAGGCTTTATTATACAGATGTGATGTGTGCACTAGCAGGCTTTATTATACAGATGTGATGTGTGCACTAGCAGGCTTTATTATACAGACATGATGTGTGCACTAGCAGGCTTTATTATACAGACATGATGTGTGCACTAGCAGGCTTTATTATACAGACATGATGTGTGCACTAGCAGGCTTTATTATACAGACATGATGTGTGCACTAGCAGGCTTTATTATACAAACATGATGTGTGCACTAGCAGGCTTTATTATACAGACATGATGTGTGCACTAGCAGGCTTTATTATACAGACATGATGTGTGCACTAGCAGGCTTTATTATACAGACATGATGTGTGCACTAGCAGGCTTTATTATACAGACATGATGTGTGCACTAGCAGACTTTATTATACAGGCATGATGTGTGCACTAGCAGGCTTTATTATACAGACGTGATATTTGCACTAGCAGGCTTTATTATACAGACATGATGTGTGCACTAGCAGGCTTTATTATACAGACATGATGTGTGCACTAGCAGGCTTTATTATACAAACATGATGTGTGCACTAGCAGGCTTTATTATACAGACATGATGTGTGCACTAGCAGGCTTTATTATACAGACATGATGTGTGCACTAGCAGGCTTTATTATACAAACATGATGTGTGCACTAGCAGGCTTTATTATACAGACATGATGTGTGCACTAGCAGGCTTTATTATACAAACATGATGTGTGCACTAGCAGGCTTTATTATACAGATGTGATGTGTGCACTAGCAGGCTTCATTATACAGACATGATGTGTGCACTAGCAGGCTTTATTATACAGATGTGAAGTGTGCACTAGCAGGCTTTATTATACAGATGTGATGTGTGCACTAGCAGGCTTTATTATACAAACATGATATGTGCACTAGCAGGCTTTATTATACAGACGTGATGTGTGCACTAGCAGGCTTTATTATACAGATGTGATGTGTGCACTAGCAGGCTTTATTATACAGACATGATGTGAGCACTAGCAGGCTTTATTATACAGACGTGATATTTGCACTAGCAGGCTTTATTATACAAACATGATGTGTGCACTAGCAGGCTTTATTATACAGACGTGATGTGTGCACTAGCAGGCGTTATTATACAGACGTGATGTGTGCACTAGCAGGCTTTATTATACAAACATGATGTGTGCACTAGCAGGCATTATTATACAGACGTGATGTGTGCACTAGCAGGCTGCTTTATTATACAGACATGATGTGTGCACTAGCAGGCTTTATTATACAGACATGATGTGTGCACTAGCAGGCTTTATAATACAGACATGATGTGTGCACTAGCAGGCTTTATTATACAGACATGATGTGTGCACTAGCAGGCTTTATTATACATGCGTGATGTGTGCACTAGCAGGCTTTATTATACAGACATGATGTGTGCACTAGCAGGCTTTATTATACATATGTGATGTGTGCACTAGCAGGCTTTATTATACAGACATGATGTGTGCACTAGCAGGCTTTATTATACAGACATGATGTGTGCACTAGCAGGCTTTATTATACAGACATGATGTGTGCACTAGCAGGCTTTATTATACAAACATGATGTGTGCACTAGCAGGCTTTATTATACAGACGTGATGTGTGCACTAGCAGGCTTTATTATACAGATGTGATGTGTGCACTAGCAGGCTTTATTATACAGACATGATGTGTGCACTAGCAGGCTTTATTATACAGACGTGATGTGTGCACTAGCAGGCTTTATTATAGAGACATGATGTGTGCACTAGCAGGCTTTATTATACAGATGTGATTTGTGCACTAGCAGGCTTTATTATACAGATGTGATGTGTGCACTAGCAGGCTTTATTATACAGATGTGATGTGAGCACTAGCAGGCTTTATTATACAAACATGATGTGTGCACTAGCAGGCTTTATTATACAAACATGATGTGAGCACTAGCAGGCTTTATTATACAGACGTGATGTGTGCACTAGCAGGCTTTATTATACAGATGTGATGTGTGCACTAGCAGGCTTTATTATACAGACATGATGTGTGCACTAGCAGGCTTTATTATACAGACATGATGTATGCACTAGCAGGCTTCATTATACAAACATGATGTGTGCACTAGCAGGCTTTATTATACAGACATGATGTGTGCACTAGCAGGCTTTATTATACAGACATGATGTGTGCACTAGCAGGCTTTATTATACAGACATGATGTGTGCACTAGCAGGCTTTATTATACAGATGTGATGTGTGCACTAGCAGGCTTCATTATACAGACATGATGTGTGCACTAGCAGGCTTTATTATACAGATGTGATGTGTGCACTAGCAGGCTTTATTATACAGATGTGATGTGTGCACTAGCAGGCTTTATTATACGACATGATGTGTGCACTAGCAGGCTTTATTATACAGACATGATGTGTGCACTAGCAGGCTTTATTATACAGACATGATGTGTGCACTAGCAGGCTTTATTATACAGACATGATGTGTGCACTAGCAGGCTTTATTATACAAACATGATGTGTGCACTAGCAGGCTTTATTATACAGACATGATGTGTGCACTAGCAGGCTTTATTATACAGACATGATGTGTGCACTAGCAGGCTTTATTATACAGACATGATGTGTGCACTAGCAGGCTTTATTATACAGACATGATGTGTGCACTAGCAGACTTTATTATACAGACATGATGTGTGCACTAGCAGGCTTTATTATACAAACATGATGTGTGCACTAGCAGGCTTTATTATACAGACATGATGTGTGCACTAGCAGACTTTATTTTACAGACATGATGTGTGCACTAGCAGGCTTTATTATACAGACATGATGTGTGCACTAGCAGGCTTTATTATACAGATGTGATGTGTGCACTAGCAGGCTTTATTATACAGATGTGATGTGTGCACTAGCAGGCTTTATTATACAGACGTGATGTGTGCACTAGCAGGCTTTATTATACAGACATGATGTGTGCACTAGCAGGCTTTATTATACAAACATGATGTGTGCACTAGCAGGCTTTATTATACAGATGTGATGTGTGCACTAGCAGGCTTCATTATACAGACATGATGTGTGCACTAGCAGGCTTTATTATACAGATGTGATGTGTGCACTAGCAGGCTTTATTATACAGATGTGATGTGTGCACTAGCAGGCTTTATTATACAAACATGATATGTGCACTAGCAGGCTTTATTATACAGACATGATGTGAGCACTAGCAGGCTTTATTATACAGACGTGATATTTGCACTAGCAGGCTTTATTATACAAACATGATGTGTGCACTAGCAGGCATTATTATACAGACGTGATGTGTGCACTAGCAGGCTGCTTTATTATACAGACATGATGTGTGCACTAGCAGGCTTTATTATACAGACATGATGTGTGCACTAGCAGGCTTTATAATACAGACATGATGTGTGCACTAGCAGGCTTTATTATACAGACATGATGTGTGCACTAGCAGACTTTATTATACATGCGTGATGTGTGCACTAGCAGGCTTTATTATACAGACATGATGTGTGCACTAGCAGGCTTTATTATACATATGTGATGTGTGCACTAGCAGGCTTTATTATACAGACATGATGTGTGCACTAGCAGGCTTTATTATACAGACATGATGTGTGCACTAGCAGGCTTTATTATACAGACATGATGTGTGCACTAGCAGGCTTTATTATACAAACATGATGTGTGCACTAGCAGGCTTTTTTATACAGACGTGATGTGTGCACTAGCAGGCTTTATTATACAGATGTGATGTGTGCACTAGCAGGCTTTATTATACAGACATGATGTGTGCACTAGCAGGCTTTTTTATACAGACGTGATGTGTGCACTAGCAGGCTTTATTATAGAGACATGATGTGTGCACTAGCAGGCTTTATTATACAGATGTGATTTGTGCACTAGCAGGCTTTATTATACAGATGTGATGTGTGCACTAGCAGGCTTTATTATACAGATGTGATGTGAGCACTAGCAGGCTTTATTATACAAACATGATGTGTGCACTAGCAGGCTTTATTATACAAACATGATGTGTGCACTAGCAGGCTTTATTATACAGACGTGATGTGTGCACTAGCAGGCTTTATTATACAGATGTGATGTGTGCACTAGCAGGCTTTATTATACAGACATGATGTGTGCACTAGCAGGCTTTATTATACAGACATGATGTATGCACTAGCAGGCTTCATTATACAAACATGATGTGTGCACTAGCAGGCTTTATTATACAGACATGATGTGTGCACTAGCAGGCTTTATTATACAGACATGATGTGTGCACTAGCAGGCTTTATTATACAGACATGATGTGTGCACTAGCAGGCTTTATTATACAGATGTGATGTGTGCACTAGCAGGCTTCATTATACAGACATGATGTGTGCACTAGCAGGCTTTATTATACAGATGTGATGTGTGCACTAGCAGGCTTTATTATACAGATGTGATGTGTGCACTAGCAGGCTTTATTATACGGACATGATGTGTGCACTAGCAGGCTTTATTATACAGACATGATGTGTGCACTAGCAGGCTTTATTATACAGACATGATGTGTGCACTAGCAGGCTTTATTATACAGACATGATGTGTGCACTAGCAGGCTTTATTATACAAACATGATGTGTGCACTAGCAGGCTTTATTATACAGACATGATGTGTGCACTAGCAGGCTTTATTATACAGACATGATGTGTGCACTAGCAGGCTTTATTATACAGACATGATGTGTGCACTAGCAGGCTTTATTATACAGACATGATGTGTGCACTAGCAGACTTTATTATACAGACATGATGTGTGCACTAGCAGGCTTTATTATACAAACATGATGTGTGCACTAGCAGGCTTTATTATACAGACATGATGTGTGCACTAGCAGACTTTATTTTACAGACATGATGTGTGCACTAGCAGGCTTTATTATACAGACATGATGTGTGCACTAGCAGGCTTTATTATACAGATGTGATGTGTGCACTAGCAGGCTTTATTATACAGATGTGATGTGTGCACTAGCAGGCTTTATTATACAGACGTGATGTGTGCACTAGCAGGCTTTATTATACAGACATGATGTGTGCACTAGCAGGCTTTATTATACAAACATGATGTGTGCACTAGCAGGCTTTATTATACAGATGTGATGTGTGCACTAGCAGGCTTCATTATACAGACATGATGTGTGCACTAGCAGGCTTTATTATACAGATGTGATGTGTGCACTAGCAGGCTTTATTATACAGATGTGATGTGTGCACTAGCAGGCTTTATTATACAAACATGATATGTGCACTAGCAGGCTTTATTATACAGACATGATGTGAGCACTAGCAGGCTTTATTATACAGACGTGATATTTGCACTAGCAGGCTTTATTATACAAACATGATGTGTGCACTAGCAGGCTTTATTATACAAACATGATGTGTGCACTTGCAGGCTTTATTATACAGACATGATGTGTGCACTAGCAGGCGTTATTATACAGACGTGATGTGTGCACTAGCAGTCTTTATTATACAGACATGATGTGTGCACTAGCAGGCATTATTATACAGACATGATGTGTGCACTAGCAGGCTTTATTATACAAATGTGATGTGTGCACTAGCAGGCTTTATTATACAGACATGATGTGTGCACTAGTAGGCTTTATTATACAGACGTGATGTGTGCACTAGCAGGCTTTATTATACAGACGTGATGTGTGCACTAGCAGGCTGCTTTATTATACAGACATGATGTGTGCACTAGCAGGCTTTATTATACAGACATGATGTGTGCACTAGCAGGCTTTATAATACAGACATGATGTGTGCACTAGCAGGCTTTATTATACAGACATGATGTGTGCACTAGCAGGCTTTATTATACAAACATGATGTGTACACTAGCAGGCTTTATTATACATGCGTGATGTGTGCACTAGCAGTCTTTATTATACAGACATGATGTGTGCACTAGCAGGCTTTATTATACATATGTGATGTGCGCACTAGCAGGCTTTATTATACCGACATTATGTGTGCACTAGCAGGCTTTATTATACAGACATGATGTATGCACTAGCAGGCTTTATTATACAGACATGATGTGTGCACTAGCAGGCTTTATTATACAAACATGATGTGTGCACTAGCAGGCTTTATTATACAGACATGATGTGTGCACTAGCAGGCTTTTTTATACAGACGTGATGTGTGCACTAGCAGGCTTTGTTATACAGACATGATGTGTGCACTAGCAGGCTTTATTATACAGGTGTGATGTGTGCACTAGCAGGCTTCATTATACAGACATGATGTGTGCACTAGCAGGCTTTATTATACAGACATGATGTGTGCACTAGCAGGCTTTATTATACAGACAAGATGTGTGCACTAGCAGGCTTTGTTATACAGACATGATGTGTGCACTAGCAGGCTTTATTATACAGATGTGATGTTTGCACTAGCAGGTCTTATAATCCAGATGTGATGTGTGCACTAGCAGGCTTTATTATACATACGTGATGTGTGCACTAGCAGGCTTTATTATACAGACTTGATGTGTGCACTAGCAGGCTTTATTATACAGACATGATGTGTGCACTAGCAGGCTTTAGTATACAGACGTGATGTGTGCACTAGCAAGCTTTATTATACAAACATGATGTGTGCACTAGCAGGCTTTATTATACAGACATGATGTGTGCACTAGCAGGCTTTATTATACAGACATGATGTGTGCACTAGCAGGCTTTATTATACAGACATGATGTGTGCACTAGCAGGCTTTATTATACAAACATGATGTGTGCACTAGCAGGCTTTATTATACAAACGTGATGTGTGCACTAGCAGGCTTTATTATACAGACATGATGCGTGCACTAGCAGGCTTTATTATACAGACATGATGTTTGCATTAGCAGGTTTTATAATCCAGATGTGATATGTGCACTAGCAGGCTTTATTATGCAGATGTGATGTGTGCACTAGCAGGCTTTATTATGCAGACATGATGTGTGCAGTAGCAGGCTTTATTATACAGACATGATGTGTGCACTAGCAGGCTTTATTATACATACGTGATGTGTGCATTAGCAGGCTTTATTATACAGACGTGATGTGTGCACTGGCAGGCTTTATTATACAGACGTGATGTGTGCACTAGCAGCAGGGGTTAAGTCCTATAAAAAAATATTTTATACACACACACCGTTATTTGTATATAATCTATACACCTTGGTTAATGAAAAACAATGAAGGGTTGAATGTTTGCCTTTGGGCCTGAGACTCATCCTGTGTCACAGAGTCTTACCCACTTAAGGTGCAATAGTAATTTTTCTGCTGAGGGTGGCTAAATAACCCCAGAGCAAGCCACACAGAAATACAGGTTGATCACACAATAGGATCGCTGACAGGCTTAAATTTAGAGTATTGTAGGAAGTGTTACTGTCCATTACTAGAGGATCTCACTATCCCTCTAACCAGATTGGGCTCCAGCTCCTCCCACCAGCAGCAGCAGTATTTACTGAAGCGTTTCTGTTCTCTGTCCAGGAAAAACTTAGTTCCACCTGCAAAAATAGTGCAGGAACTCCGTTCCCATGCATTCGCTCTCGACTTGACCCCTGACTAGCAGGCTTTATTATACAGACATGATGTGTGCACTAGCCAGACATGATGTGTGTACTAGCAGGCTTTATTATCCAGACATGATGGGGCAGATTTGTTAAATGTCAGACGGACATGATCCGCAGTAGCGATCATGTCCGCCCGACATCGCTAAATGCTGACAGCATACGCTGCCGGCATTTATCATTGCACAAGCATTTCTGGTGAAATGCTTGTGCAATGCCGCCCCCTGCACATTCGCAGCCAATCGGCCGCTAGCATCCGATCGGGATGGTTGCTGTCCGCCACCTCAGAGGTGGCGGACGAGTTAAGGTGCAGCAGTCTTACGACAGAATAATCACCATTGACGGCTTAATAAATCATTGTGTGCACTTGCATTTGCTAAAATCCAGATATTATGGGTGAACTTTTAGGTTTGTTCCTGGATATAATTAGTTAAAAATACTGTAAAATAGTACACTACAGTATGTATTTGTAATAGATACAGTACCTTGCATCTACTATCTCTATATATACAGGGAGTGCAGAATTATTAGGCAAGTTGTATTTTTGAGGATTAATTTTATTATTGAACAACAACCATGTTCTCAATGAACCCAAAAAACTCATTAATATCAAAGCTGAATAGTTTTGGAAGTAGTTTTTAGTTTGTTTTTAGTTATAGCTATTTTAGGGGGATATCTGTGTGTGCAGGTGACTATTACTGTGCATAATTATTAGGCAACTTAACAAAAAACAAATATATACCCATTTCAATTATTTATTTTTACCAGTGAAACCAATATAACATCTCAACATTCACAAATATACATTTCTGACATTCAAAAACAAAACAAAAACAAATCAGTGACCAATATAGCCACCTTTCTTTGCAAGGACACTCAAAAGCCTGCCATCCATGGATTCTGTCAGTGTTTTGATCTGTTCACCATCAACATTGCGTGCAGCAGCAACCACAGCCTCCCAGACACTGTTCAGAGAGGTGTACTGTTTTCCCTCCTTGTAAATCTCACATTTGATGATGGACCACAGGTTCTCAATGGGGTTCAGATCAGGTGAACAAGGAAGCCATGTCATTAGATTTTCTTCTTTTATACCCTTTCTTGCCAGCCACGCTGTGGAGTACTTGGACGCGTGTGATGGAGCATTGTCCTGCATGAAAATCATGTTTTTCTTGAAGGATGCAGACTTCTTCCTGTACCACTGCTTGAAGAAGGTGTCTTCCAGAAACTGGCAGTAGGACTGGGAGTTGAGCTTGACTCCATCCTCAACCCGAAAAGGCCCCACAAGCTTATCTTTGATGATACCAGCCCACCTCCACCTTGCTGGCGTCTGAGTCGGACTGGAGCTCTCTGCCCTTTACCAATCCAGCCACGGGCTCATCCATCTGGCCCATCAAGACTCACTCTCATTTCATCAGTCCATAAAACCTTAGAAAAATCAGTCTTGAGATATTTCTTGGCCCAGTCTTGACGTTTCAGCTTGTGTGTCTTGTTCAGTGGTGGTCGTCTTTCAGCCTTTCTTACCTTGGCCATGTCTCTGAGTATTGCACACCTTGTGTTTTTGGGCACTCCAGTGATGTTGCAGCTCTGAAATATGGCCAAACTGGTGGCAAGTGGCATCTTGGCAGCTGCACGCTTGACTTTTCTCAGTTCATGGGCAGTTATTTTGCGCCTTGGTTTTTCCACATGCTTCTTGCGACCCTGTTAACTATTTTGAATGAAACGCTTGATTGTTCGATGATCACACTTCAGAAGCTTTGCAATTTTAAGAGTGCTGCATCCCTCTGCAAGATATCTCACTATTTTTGACTTTTATGAGCCTGTCAAGTCCTTCTTTTGACCCATTTTGCCAAAGGAAAGGAAGTTGCCTAATAATTATGCACAACTGATATAGGGTGTTGATGTCATTAGACCACACCCCTTCTCATTACAGAGATGCACATCACCTAATATGCTTAATTGGTAGTAGGCTTTCGAGCCTATACAGCTTGGAGTAAGACAACATGCATAAAGAGGATGATGTGGTCAAAATACTCATTTGCCTAATAATTCTGCACTCCCTGTATATATATATATATGTGTGTGTGTGTGTATGCACATACATACAGCATTGTGCTGCCGGAACTGCTACTGTATCCAGCATGATAATAATGGCTGGCCCCTCTCTATCAATAGCTACTGAGCAGGTGCACATAAGTGTAGGATCAAATCAGGTCAATACTAAGCATACAATAACTGTATTTCCTACTTACATGGAAACTGAAGGAAGTTACACTGCAGATTAAATGAATTGCTGGCTGCATGTTTTTCAGTAGAACACTAAAGTTTATAAATTATTGTTATCATAGTGCTGAGAGTTTTAATGAATGAATTGTCAGAATGAACAAGAGTTTTCTATGAAGAGGATTAAACCATGGCAGGAAGTACAACATTCAAGGGATTAGAATCCTCAAAATATTCTTTTTTGATTCAACCAGAGCAAACCATTTTAAAAAAAGTTTCAATTTTACTTCTATTATAAAATTTCTTTTGTTCTCGTGATATTCTGTGTTGAAGTGATACCTAGTTAGGCACCTGTGCACTACATGGCTACAGTGCTGCCATCTAGTGTTCTTGCAAATGGATAACATTCTTGCAAAACTGCTTCCATTTAGTGCTCCAGAAATGGGCTGGTTCCTAAGTATACTGCTTTTTCAACAAAAGATACCAAAAGAACAAAGAACATTTGATCATAGAATTTAATTAGACAGTTGTTTAAAATTGCATGTTCTGTATTAATCATGAAATATTTTTTTTGGTTAAATATCCCTTTAAATTGGTTTATCAATCAGTAAGAATAAAGATGTTAAAATTAGTCTTTGAGTAGACACACTTTAAAGGGACACTGAACCCAATTTTTTTTCTTTCGTGATTTAGATAGAGCATGTAATTTTTTTTTTTTTAATTATTTTTTTTTTTAAACAAGCTTTATTGAATGAACAGTTATCACATTACATCTATTCTCATTTTTCAGTGACCAATGTGTACAGATTACATATAGATCAAACAAAACTGTTTTGGTACAAGCTATATAAGCCACAAAGAAGAGATTATACAAAGAAAACGTTCATTGTTAACTTACAGATTAAGTAGTTACCAAATTTTCCATACATAATTTTATGGAACAGCCATCTTTGAAACCTTGAGAATACAGTCATACCCCGACTGACCTTGAGGCTAGCGTATAGCCCACTGTTCTTACACTCATTGAACAGAGAGCAAACAAATGTATGCTTCTTATGTTCCACCAAGGGGCCGGGGTATTAAAAGGAAGAAAAAGAGGGAAAGAAGAAAGAGAGGGAGAGAGAAGAAAAAAAAAGAAAAAAAAGGGGGGGGGAGGGATTAAGTGAGGGGGGGAGGAGGGGGGGGGGGTGACTACACAATAAGACCTTCCATGCATGCATTATAAAGTACCAATTAAAAGACTGAGTTTATAGTTCTCCACCCTGCCAAAGCAATTCCATGTATTCATGCGTTGCTAACTTCCCAAGACCAAGATAATGGTATCTTTCCAAACAAAGCAGATCCCCAACCTCAGCCTTCCACTGCCCCACGCTAGGCACCTGTAGAGATTTCCAATATTTTGGGATAAGCCCTTTAGCGCAATTCAGCATTAACAAAAACAACTGATGCTTAGCTTCTTCGGTTAGTTTGGGCATTTCATGATATAATAGAAAATTCGGATTTGGGGGCAGAATAACCTTTAGTAGTCGGCCGCTTTCCCGAAGCACACCCTCCCAGAAGGGCTGGATAGAAGAGCACTGCCACCAAATATGCAACAGTGTCCCCTCTCCTCCGCAGCCCCTCCAGCACTCCCCACTCGTATGTGGGTATATTTTCTTTACTCTCTGTGGGGTCAAGTACCATCTGCTAAGAAATTTAAAATGCATCTCCTGCAGTCTCACAGAGACTGAGGCTTTCCTTGCCTTGTCAAATATCAACAGCCACGACTTAGTTTCAATCTCCGATCCCAATTCCCTGTGCCATGCAGCAACATAGGTGGGTAGTGCTGCTTCCCTACCTCCCACTGCATTTTATATAGAAGCGATATCAGATGTTTTGGGATATTAGTTGCGGTGCATAGCACTTCAAACGGTGTCTTATGTCTAGTCAAAACCTCCCTGTCTCACAATCCTTTGATAAAATGTTGGAGCTGCGCCACTATAAACCAAGAGGAGAACATTTCCCGATCCCACTTCATTAGGTCTTCTTGAGTTTTAGCCTTCCCCTGTTGGAAGGCATTAGACACAGTTACCGAAGATAAGGGGTATAGAGAGCTTGGGCCCAAGCCTCTACAAGCTAAATCAATCTCAGGGTTTTCACGTATCGGGATTAGGGGCGATATCACAGTTGACATATGGCTCTCAGTTCTAAGGACTTTGTCCCATATCTGAAAGACATCCCCAATTAAAGGGTATTGCAAAATCACGTGAGGACGTTGCGCGGTTTCTATCCATGCAAGGGCACCTGTGTTACCCCTCTGCAATATTTCATTATCCATACTTATCCATGCTCGATCTACCGAGTTGTGACACCACTCTACCAGACGCTGGAGGCCAATTGCTTTATGGTACTCAGACAGAAGAGGAACTCCTGCACCGCCCCTATTTCTTGGGAGATATAGTGTCTTTTTGCAGACTCTAGGTTTCAAGCCGTTCCAGATATATAGCTCGACTTCAGATTGAATTTGATGGATGAAGTGCAGGGCAGATGAAAGGGGAACTGTCTGCATAACATACAGGACCCTGGGCAGAATGTTCATCTTTACGACATGCACCCTGCCCAACCAGGAGATTGATTTATTCTTCCAGGCTGACAGATCTCTGCCCACCTCATCTCTGATACGTCTATAGTTTGTATCCACTATGTCTTTAACTGTAGGGGCTAGCATGATTCCCAAGTATTTTAGGTGTTTTGGAACAATTTTAAGCGGACAAAATTGTCTTGCTCTCTCAAACCCCTCCCGAGGTATACTGACATTTAAGATCTCCGACTTATTGGGATTCAAGAGAAAGTCTGAGACCTTTCCAAATGCTTCAAATTCTGCTAGCGATGTCGAAGGGAGGAGTCGATGTCAGTAAGAGTCAGAAGGACATCGTCAGCGTACATGGCCAACTTATGTTCCCTCTTCCCCACTGTGAGGCTCTTAACACCTGGATTCAGTCTAATTTTACAAGCCAAGACCTCCATGACCAAGGCAAAAAGCAGGGGTGAGAGAGGGCAGCCCTGCTTTGTACCATTAGTTATATTAAAGGGTCTAGAGAACATGCCATTGACTCGCACCCTAGCACTAGAGTTGGAATATAATGCAAATATACAGCTGATGAAGCCCTGCTCAAATCCCATTTTAACCAAAGTGTTCCTCATAAATGCCCAATTCATATGATCAAACACCTTTTCCGCGTCCGCTGACACAAGTGCCAACGGCGCGGAATTGGCACGCACATAGGATATCATCTGAATGACCTTGAGAGTATTATCCCTCGCTTCTCTGGCAGGGACAAATCCCACCTGGTCTGTGGAGACCAGATGGGGGAGGAACTTTTTAAGACGGTTGGCGATGACCTTTGCCAATATCTTAATATCTGCGTTGAGCAGTGAAATCGGTCTGTAGCTGCCCGGTTGGTTTTCTGGTTTACCGGGCTTGGGAATGACCGAGATGTAGGTCTCCAGCATTGTACGTGGGAGGCTCGGGGATTCCGGTAGTTGATTAAAAATTTGAAGCATATGTGGTACAAGAATGTCCATGAACTCCTTGTAATACCGAGTCCCTATCCCATCGGGGCCTGGACTCTTTCTGCTTGGGAGATCTCTTATTGCTCTCCGTATCTCCTCAGCCGTAAATGGGGTCTCAAGATGATCCGCGTCCTCTTTGGGAATAGACGTCAGGGGCACTCCAGATAGATATTCAGTGATATCTGATATGGAGGGTGAGCCAGGAGGAGAGCATGTAATTTTAAGCATTTTTCTAATATACTACTATTATCAAATTGTCTTCATTCTCTTGGTATCTTTATTTGAAATGCAAGAAAGTTTATATGCCGGACCATTTTTTATGAACAACCTGGGTTGTCCTTGCTGATTGGTGGATAAATGCATCCACCAATAAAAAAGTGCTGTCCATAGTCCTGAACCAAAAAAATAATAATATCTTAGATGCCTTCTTTTTCAAATAAAGATAGCAAGAGAACGAAGAAAAATTGATAAAAGGAGTAAATTAGAAATTTGCTTAAAATTGCATGATAAAAAATTACAAAATTGAGGAGCGCTAACCACAAGCAGCTATAGAGATAAAAAACTAACAATTTATAATAAAATGCCTAAAAATTCACAGATCAAGTATTCAATGACAATATTTATTTAAAAAACAAAAAATAAAAATAAAAAATACAACCACCGGTGGTTAAAAGTCGTACATTTAACACAGATAAAAAAAAATAATAACATTCAATTATACTGCCTAAACAAATGTAACAAACACAAATAAGTGCCTAAACAAATGTTGCGAACAAAAATGAGTACAAAATGTAGCAAACACTGCTGTTAGTTAAATGCGGGTAACAGTTTTGCTGACACTTTAAAACCGCAGGTAAGGAGGTTAAAAAACCTAATGAGACTGTCCAGCAAATAGGTTAAAAAACCTATACAAATAGTCCAGTTTTAATTGCAATTTAGGACTGGTATTGTAGGAATACGGTAGGAATTGAGTTGATATAAGAAGATTACTCTTTACATTTTTCTGTATATTTCAATATTTAGAGTCCATGACTGCTTCCCTGAATACGAAACCTATATTGATTTCTCCGCTTGTATTATGCAAGTTTACAGCTTACCCGGGGTTTCCGGCACTCAGACTTTTACCTTCCAGGATTTTACCGTTCTCAGTCTGGACTTGGCGTCTAGATGCGATGCCTTCCGAGGCTCAACCGCTCTCCCCTCAAGGTAGCTTGTTCTGGTTCAAGTGTCAAGATCACAGGACCTTAGTGAACCAATGACTGTAGCAGATTACCGGGAATTTAAAATGTAAATTCTTTCTGTTGAAATAAAAAGTTTGTGTACCAAAATACTTAGTGGTTTCCAATGCAGATTTTTGGAGTAATCTTCGTTAGATGAGAGTATATATCAGTGCGCTCTGATTTTAGACACAGCTTATCATCCTTAATCATCTACGCGTTTCATCTTTAACAGCCTTTTTCAAGATGAGTTTTCCTTACCCATATTCCTCTATTTATCCAGGTAGTCCTTAATTGATTCTCCTCCTTTTTGTTATTTATTTAAAGATGCAATTCATTTGTCTTATAGATTTCTCAATGGTGAAGTGTACAAATTGATCTTTACATATATACAAAAATACATTTTAAAAACCTTATCGGCTTCATATATGATATACAGTATAATGAAAATTAATTTAAATACATTATGAATAATGAATTTTAAAATAATTATAAAATTTTAATCTAAAATCATAATAAATTCATGATAATACATAAATGGGTGTTAATATTTCATCAACAATACTCCTAAATATGAATATAAAGTGAAAATGGACATGTGTGTAACTTATTTCTTAATAAAATAAATTTTAACTAAAACAAAAAAATTTCCCTTCTTTGTTTATTTAAAGTGAAAAAAGTGTTAACTAAAATTTTATGACTAAATCCAAAATAGAATTAGAATCTAACTCAATTTTAAGAGTGTTAATACTCCATCATAAATACAAATTGTGCTTATACTATTATTCCTTAAATGTGAATTATAAACATGTATATGACTTATTACTAGATGAGATGAATTTTAACTAAACAAAAATTCCCCTTGTGTTATTTAAAGTGAAAGAGTGATAACTAATTTCCTATCCATATATAGCTTATTCCATAATAGAATTAAAGTCTAACTCAACATTAAGACCCCTTGGTTCTAAGCTTTTAAACAAAAAAAATAACTCTGCCTCTGCCCTTAATAATTTCTTATTAATATCCCCCCCTCTTGGATCTCTTTTTATCTTCCTAATACCCCACTATTTAAAATCTTTAGCATTCTGATTATGATATTCGTTAAAATAGCAAGATAATAAATGGCCCTCAAAACCATGTTCAATATTAAGGAGATGCTCCCTTATTCTATCTCTAAGGGGGCAGGAGGTTTCCCCCAAATACTGTTTCTTGCAGGAACATTGTGCTAAATAGATTACATTTCTATCAGTGCATCTAATGCAATCTCTAATTTCATAATCTTTATTTGTTGAACTTGATGTTACATATTTTAGTTTATTGCTAAAGCTACAAGCTTTACACCCTATGCATGGGTAGAACCCTTTTAATTTCTCCAACATTGGTGTGTCCGGTCCACGGCGTCATCCTTACTTGTGGGAAATATCTCTTCCCCAACAGGAAATGGCAAAGAGTCACAGCAAAGCTGGCCATATAGTCCCTCCTAGGCTCCGCCCACTCCAGTCATTCTCTTTGCCGTTGCACAGGCAACATCTCCACGGAGATGGTTAAGAGTATGTGGTGTTTAGTTGTAGTTTTTTTATTCTACTATCAAGAGTTTGTTATTTTAAAATAGTGCTGGTATGTACTATTTACTCTGAAACAGAAAAAGATAAAGATTTCTGTTTGTGAGAGGAAGATGATTTTAGCAGACAGTAACTAAAATCGATTGCTGTTTCCACATAGGACTGTTGAGATGAAGTAACTTCAGTTGGGGGAAACAGTTAGCAGACTTTTCTGCTTAAGGTATGACTAGTCATATTTCTAACAAGACTGTGTAATGCTGGAAGGCTGTCATTTCCCCTCATGGGGACCGGTAAGCCATTTTCTTAGTCTCAAACAGAATAAAGGTCTTAATATGGGCTTTAAAACTGGTAGACACTTTTATGGGCTAAATCGATTGCTTTATTTGGACTTTTTATACATGTTTATGCTGATAATTCACACTTATAAACTTGGGGAACGTTTTTTAACGTCAGGCACTATGTTAGACACCTTTTCCAGTCAGGAAGGGCCTTCCCAGTTGTAGGCTGAGCCTCTTTTCGCGCCATTACTGCGCAGTTGTTTTTGAGTGCAAGACATGCAGATGCATGTGTGAGGACCTGAGAGTAGTTGGAAAAGTTCCTAGAAGGCTGTAGCTGGGACTGTATAGGGGTTAAATCTGTAACCGGCTCCGGTTTCGTTATTTTAAGGGTTAAAGCTCTGAAAATTGGTGTGCAATACTTTTAATGCTTTAAGACACTGTGGTGAAATTTTGGTAAATTTTGAACAATTCCTTCATATATTTTCACATATTCAGTAATAAAGTGTGCTCTGTTTAAAATTTAAAGAGACAGTAACGGTTTTGTTTTAAAATGGTTTTTGTGCTTTATTGACAAGTTTAAGCCTGTTTAACATGTCTGTGCCTTCAGATAAGCTATGTTCTATATGTATGAAAGCCAATGTTTCTCCCCCTTCAAAATTGTGTGATAATTGTGCCATAGCGTCCAAACAAAGTAAGGACAGTACTGCCACAAATAATGAAATTGCCCAAGATGATTCCTCAAGTGAAGGGAGTAGACATGGTTCTACATCATCTCCTTCTGTGTCTACGCCAGCTTTGCCCACGCAGGAGGCCCCTAGTACTTCTAGCGCGCCAATGCTTATTACCATGCAACAATTGACGGCTGTAATGGATAACTCCATAGCAAATATTTTATCCAAAATGCCTTCATATCAGAGAAAGCGCGATTGCTCTGTTTTAAACACTGAAGAGCAGGAGGGCGCTGATGATAATTGTTCTGTCATACCCTCACACCAATCTGAAGGGGCCATGAGGGAGGTTTTGTCAGATGGGGAAATTTCAGTTTCAGAAAAAATTTCTCAACAGGCTGAACCTGATGTTGTGACATTTAAATTTAAATTAGAACATCTCCGCGCACTGCTTAAGGAGGTGTTATCTACTCTGGATGATTGTGACAACTTGGTCATTCCAGAAAAATTATGCAAGATGGACAAGTTCCTAGAGGTTCCGGTGCACCCCGACGCTTTTCCTATACCCAAGCGGGTGGCGGACATAGTGAATAAGGAGTGGGAGAAGCCCGGCATACCTTTTGTTCCCCCTCCTATATTTAAGAAATTATTTCCTATGGTCGACCCCAGAAAGGACTTATGGCAGACAGTCCCTAAGGTCGAGGGGGCAGTTTCTATTCTAAACAAGCGCACTACTATTCCTATCGAAGATAGTTGTGCTTTCAAAGATCCTATGGATAAAAAATTGGAAGGTTTGCTTAAAAAGATTTTTGTACAGCAAGGTTACCTTCTACAACCCATTTCTTGCATTGTTCCTGTCACTACAGCAGCGTGGTTCTGGTTCGAGGAACTAGAAAAGTCGCTCAGTAGAGAGACTCCATATGAGGAGGTTATGGACAGAGTTCACGCACTTAAGTTGGCAAACTCTTTTATTTTAGATGCCGCTTTGCAATTAGCTAGATTAGCGGCGAAAAATTCAGGGTTTGCAATTGTGGCGCGCAGAGCGCTTTGGCTAAAGTCTTGGTCAGCGGATGTATCATCCAAGACAAAATTGCTTAACATCCCCTTCAAGGGTAAAACTCTCTTTGGACCAGAATTGAAAGAGATTATCTCAGACATCACTGGGGGAAAGGGCCACGCCCTCCCACAAGATAGGCCTTTCAAGGCCAAGAATAAGTCTAATTTTCGTTCCTTTCGTAATTTCAGGAACGGACCGGCCTCTAATTCTGCATCCTCTAAGCAAGAGGGTAATGCCTCACAGTCCAAACCAGCCTGGAAACCGATGCAAGGCTGGAACAAGGGTAAGCAGACCAAGAAGCCTGCTACCGCTAACAAAACAGCATGAAGGAGTTGCCCCCGATCCGGGACCGGATCTAGTGGGGGGCAGACTCTCTCTCTTTGCTCAGGCTTGGGCAAGAGATGTTCAGAATCCCTGGACGCTAGAAATAGTTTCTCAGGGTTATCTTCTAGAATTCAAGGAACTACCCCCAAGGGGACGGTTCCACATTTCTCACTTATCCTCAAACCAAATAAAGAGACAGGCGTTCTTACATTGTGTAGAAGACCTGCTAAAGATGGGAGTGATACACCCAGTTCCAATGACAGAACAAGGAATGGGATTTTACTCAAATCTGTTCGTAGTTCCCAAAAAAGAGGGAACCTTCAGACCAATTCTGGATTTAAAGATCCTAAACAAATTTCTCAGGGTACCATCGTTCAAAATGGAAACCATTCAAACGATTCTACCCACTATCCAGGAAGGTCAATTTATGACTACCGTGGATCTAAAGGATGCGTACCTACATATTCCTATCCACAAAGAACATCATCAGTTCCTAAGGTTCGCCTTTCTGGACAAACATTACCAGTTTGTGGCCCTCCCATTCGGATTAGCCACTGCTCCAAGGATTTTCACAAAGGTACTTGGGTCCCTTCTAGCGGTTCTAAGACCGAGGGGCATTGCAGTAGTACCATACTTGGACGACATTCTAATACAAGCGTCGTCCCTTTCAAAAGCAAAGGCTCATACAGACATCGTTCTGGCCTTTCTCAGATCTCACGGATGGAAGGTGAACATAGAAAAAAGTTCTCTGTCTCCGTCAACAAGAGTTCCCTTCCTGGGAACAATAATAGATTCCTTAGAAATGAGGATCTTTCTGACAGATGTCAGAAAGTCAAATCTTCTAAGCGCTTGTCAAGTTCTTCATTCTGTTCCACGTCCTTCTATAGCTCAGTGCATGGAAGTAGTAGGGTTGATGGTTGCAGCAATGGACATAGTTCCTTTTGCGCGAATTCATCTAAGACCATTACAACTGTGCATGCAGATTCATAAGATTCCAATCAGACAACATGACGACTGTTGCGTATATCAATCATCAGGGGGGAACAAGGAGTTCCCTGGCGATGAAAGAAGTAACCAAAATAATACAATGGGCGGAGAATCACTCCTGCCATCTATCTGCGATCCACATCCCAGGTGTGGAAAACTGGGAAGCGGATTATCTGAGTCGTCAGACATTCCATCTGGGGAAGTGGGAACTCCACCCGGAGATTTTTGCGCAGTTGACTCAATTATGGGGCATTCCAGACATGGATCTGATGGCGTCTCGTCAGAACTTCAAGGTTCCTTGCTACGGGTCCAGATCCAGGGATCCCAAGGCGACTCTAGTGGATGCACTAGTAGCGCCTTGGACCTTCAACCTAGCTTATGTGTTCCCACCGTTTCCTCTCATTCCCAGGCTGGTAGCCAGGATCAAACAGGAGAGGGTCTCGGTGATATTGATAGCTCCTGCGTGGCCACGCAGGACTTGGTATGCAGACCTGGTGTCAGGATTTGACTTCCTAACTTTGCCTTTAAGTCAAATCTCCTCCCCATTTCCTACACCCTATTTAAGATCATTACTTCCAGTGTTCATTGCTTGATTATTGGATCACTGAGGGAAGTACTGCTGCTCCCTTTATTTGCTGATATCCATTTAAAGCCTTAAGTTATCATTACTATTTTCAATACTAATACTTCAAACCTTTTATCATCTCTTTAGTGTGACATCTGAACAGAGTTTGGGAACTAAGTTGTTATATTAATAAATTCAACCTGTAACTTGTTTTACCATTTGGATCTACAACAGCGCTGCAACTATCTCCGTGAACTAAGTCGGAACTTGGTGACGTCACCCGCTCTTCACTGATCAGCTGGATGTGCTACGCAGCTCCCGTTCTGCTCAGATCAGCTGTAGACTGCGCGCCTAAAGACCGAAGCTTCCGTGTTTGCAAACACAAAGTTCTACTCGATCCCCCTTTACTCCAAAAGGCACAGTAAGATAATATTTCAACTTCAAGGTATGACTTTATTCTCAATGACCTTAGACACAGTATATCGTTATGAAATCAATGCGTAATATTATTCATATGAAAATCACTACTACATTGATTGAACCATATTTATCCTGCTTGATCAAACTTTCTAAAACGCTAACTTTATGTATGAACAATATCTTGCTACAAGTGCATATCCACATCTTGATAGCCAGTTATAAATTTCTTCCAAGAATTACTATTTCAATATCTGTTATTATCAAAAGATAACATGTGTTTGTTAAGACTTACAACTTGTGTTATTTCCACCTCTTAAATCCATTCAGATAAATTGCTACCATAATAAATCCTAACATCTAAGATATGATAATTGGGAGTTTATGGCAGCATACACTCAGTGAAAAAGTAACATATATTTTAACTTTGTTAAAAGAGAATAACAGATTGTTACAGAATAATCAAGCCTTAAAAATAGTGATTTTTTTTTATATATATTCACAATTGCAGAATTGATTATGGATCCTGTTGAAATATCCAATCAAATTACTACATTAAATCAGAAAGTTGAAATATTAGCTCAAGGATTAACTGAGCTAAAAAATGAAAATAGCACATTAAAAAGGGTTATAAATGAATTTATCACTCAAAAGACTAATGAAATGCCTGAACCTCAGGTAAACCCTCCCATACCATTTTCTGGAGATCGTACCAAATTTAGAGAATTCAAAAACGCCTGTATTTTGCTATTTTCTCTAAAACCTAGAACCTATCGCACAGAAAAAATTAAAGTTTTCACAGCCATCTCTTATTTGTCTGGCGAACCCAGAGCATGGGCAGACAGGTTTTTGGAATCTGAGGATCCAATATTAAATTCATTGGAAGATTTCTTTTGTACTATGGCTGTTTTATATGAGGATGTGAATAAACAACAGACAGCAGAGCAACGTTTAAGATCCCTTCGACAGGGCAAACGAGCAGTGGAAGACTACATAGCTGATTTTCAGTTATGGGCCACTGACTCACAATGGAATTCAGTAAGCCTAAAAAACCAGTTCCGGTTGGGCTTATCTGAATATCTAAAAGATGAGCTATCAAGAGTAGATTTCCCCGAGACTCTAGAAGCTTTAATCAAAGTTTGTATCACCATGGATAGGAGATACCGTGAAAGGAGATATGAAAAACATCAACAAGAAGTTACCTCCAAAAAACCATATCAAACTTATCCAGAAAAAGAAAAATATCAAGCAGCACCTGTACCCATGGAAATAGGCACTATCAGAACTCCCCTCACTCAAGAAGAGAAACAAAGAAGACGCTTGGCGAATCTATGTTTATATTGTGCCAACAAAGACCATGAGGTGACCACTTGTCCTATTCTATTACGCCAAAAGAAGGGTAAGTTGACAAATAACTGTCCTTCTGAATACACTAAAACATCCTCTCATCTATCCATTACCTTGTCATTACAGTGGGACCAACAACAAGTACAGAACGAAGCTGTCATTGATTCTGGGGCTGATGGTGTCTTTATAGAAGATTCTGTTGTAAGGTTAAATAAAATTCCAATTATGCAGAAATCTGCTCCAGTTTTTGTGAGAGTTATAGATGGTTCACAGATTCTAAAAGGTCCTATTACACATCATACCATACCACTCTTAACCATAACACCTGATGGTCATAAAGAATATTTATCTTACGATATTATACCCAGTTCTATACACCCTATTATACTTGGTTTCCCATGGTTACAAAAACACAATCCATCAATTGATTGGTTAACAAACAACATCACTTTTGATTCTCAATACTGTCAGAACACATGCTATCCCTATGTAACAATAGGACAGATCACTTCCAAACTACCTGATGCATATAACGACTATAATGATGTATTCAATTTAAAAAATGCTGAGACACTCCCGCCTCATAGGCATTTTGACTGCCCTATAGACACAAAACCTGGGGTTGAAGTACCTTCTGGAAAAATATTTCCTTTATCACACAAAGAATTAAAACACTTAAGAGATTACTTAGATGAAAATCTGAAAAAAGGTTTTATTTCACCATCATCTTCCCCCATAGCTTCAGCAATATTTTTTGTAACTAACAAAGATGGCACCTTGAGGCCAATCATTGATTATCGTGCTTTGAATGCAGTCACTATTAAAAACAGATACCCCCTACCACTCATCCCAGAATTAATTGAGCGTCTCCAGGGCGCAACAATTTTTACGAAATTGGACTTAAAAGGAGCATACAATTTAATTCGGATGAGATCTGGGGATGAGTGGAAAACTGCGTTTAAGACAAGGTATGGTTTGTTTCAGTACAATGTCATGCCATTTGGCTTGACAAATGCTCCAGCAACTTTTCAATTTTTCATTAATGAAATTTTTAAAGAGTTGATGGATGTTTGTGTAATAGTTTATCTTGACGACATACTAATATATTCAAAATCATTAGCTGAACACATGAAACATGTACGATGGGTCTTAGCAACATTAAGAGAACATAAACTCTATGCCAAAATGGAAAAATGTCATTTTCACAAAGACACAATAAAGTTCCTGGGATATATTATATCCCCGAGAGGAATTCAAATGGATCAAGATAAATTAAGTGTAATAGAAAATTGGCCCGTACCTACTTCAATAAAGTCTCTACAAAGATTTTTAGGGTTCACAAACTTTTACAGAAAATTCATCAATCATTTCTCCACAATTGTACAACCTCTCACTCAACTTACAGGAAAGAAAAAATTTGATTGGGATCAAAAAGCTAACCAAGCATTTCTTCGCTTAAAGAAAGAATTCACAACAGCACCCATCCTTCGGCTGCCTGATCCAGAGATACCTTATGTTCTAGAAGTAGACGCCTCAAACGTAGGGATTGGTGCCATTCTTTCTCAGCAAAGAAAAGAGGATATCATACCTCATCCTATTGCCTATTACTCCCGGAGGTTAACCTCCGCCGAACAAAATTACTCCGTGGGTGATAAGGAATTATTGGCAATGAAATCCTCCATGGAACATTGACGACACCTCCTTGAGGGAACCAATGTACCATTTCAGGTGTACACCGATCATAGGAATTTACAATACCTCAAAAGAAATAAAACTTTGTCATCCAGACAAGTAAGATGGTCCTTGTTTCTAGACCGATTCAATTTCACACTTACTTACATCCCTGGAACAAAAAACATAAGGGCAGATGCTCTGTCAAGGTCTTTTGAACTAAAGGATGACAATGATACTTTATCACATATCATTCCTTCTACTAAAATAATTGGTTTCACAACCATAACAACTTCTGATTTGTATCAAGCTCAACAAGCAGATAAAGCAATTCCTCCTATCTGCATAACAGATTCAGAAACAGGTCTTTACATGCACAAAGACTTAATATACGTACCAAACTCTCTAAGAAATCAGATCATTCAGCAGCATCATGAAACCCCCTTAGCAGGACATCCAGGTGTTGAAAAAACAACTGAATTAATTAAGCGAATGTATTGGTGGCCCCATTTGAAATGGGTTGTTCATGATTATATTTCTAATTGTCAGATCTGTGCAACCAAAAAGAAAGAACATCATAAACCCTATGGGTTTCTCTCTCCACTACCCATTCCCCAAAAACCGTGGGATATAATATCTTTGGATTTTATTGTTGACCTACCAATGTCACATGGACATAATACAATAATGGTTGCAGTTGATCATTTCACTAGATTAGCACATTTTATCCCATTGAAAAGAACTCCCACTGCTTATACAACAGCTATTGCTTTTAAAAATCATGTCATAAAATTACATGGATTACCTACATCTATAGTGTCGGATCGAGGAACACAGTTTACCTCAAAATTCTGGAGATATCTATGTAAAACTCTACAGATTACTTTAAAATTCACTACAGCTTTTCATCCACAATCTAATGGATTAACTGAACGAGTTAATCAAATTCTTGAACAATATCTCAGGTGTTTCATTTCATCTCACCAGGATGATTGGTTTGAATTATTATCAAATGCAGAATTTGCGTATAATAATTCAGTGAACAGTTCAACCAAATACTCACCTTTTTATGCAACTTACGGATATCATCCTCGCACTTATCCGTCATCACTAAAGTGTTCTGAATCTCCATCTGTCTCCAAATATACTGACAGATTGAGGGAAGTCACTTCAAGTTTGCAAGAACATTTACTTAATGCTAAAAACACTCAGAAGTATTACTTTGACAAAAAGAGGAAACCAGCTCCTGTATATAAAATTGATGATCTAGTCTGGTTATCTACCAAAAACATAAAATTGCCAGTTCCTAGTAAAAAACTAGCAGACCAATTTATTGGACCATTTCCGATATCGAAAATCATAAACGAAAATGCTGTAACTTTACGTTTACCTTCTACAATGCATATCCATCCATCTTTTCATGTATCGCTTCTAAAACCCTATTTGGGTAAGGACTGTCCTCACTTAAGTGACTTTCCAATGTCTATCACAGACCCTCTTGAATATGAGGTTGATGACATACTGGATTCTCAGAGACGTCGTAGAACTCTAGAATATCTTGTTCACTGGAAGGGATATGATGCTGATGAGAATTCCTGGATACCTGTTCGTGACTTACATGCCCCAGATTTGTTGTCTGCTTTCCATGCTGCTTATCCTTTGAAGCCTGGGCCTACGAAGCCAGGAGGGGGCTCTTGACAGGGGGGATCTGTCAGGATTTGACTTCCTAACTTTGCCTTTAAGTCAAATCTCCTCCCCATTTCCTACACCCTATTTAAGATCATTACTTCCAGTGTTCATTGCTTGATTATTGGATCACTTAGGGAAGTACTGCTGCTCCCTTTATTTGCTGATATCCATTTAAAGCCTTAAGTTATCATTACTATTTTCAATACTAATACTTCAAACCTTTTATCATCTCTTTAGTGTGACATCTGAACAGAGTTTGGGAACTAAGTTGTTATATTAATAAATTCAACCTGTAACTTGTTTTACCATTTGGATCTACAACAGCGCTGCAACTATCTCCGTGAACTAAGTCGGAACTTGGTGACGTCACCCGCTCTTCACTGATCAGCTGGATGTGCTACGCAGCTCCCGTTCTGCTCAGATCAGCTGTAGACTGCGCGCCTAAAGACCGAAGCTTCCGTGTTTGCAAACACAAAGTTCTACTCGATCCCCCTTTACTCCAAAAGGCACAGTAAGATAATATTTCAACTTCAAGGTATGACTTTATTCTCAATGACCTTAGACACAGTATATCGTTATGAAATCAATGCGTAATATTATTCATACGAAAATCACTACTACATTGATTGAACCATATTTATCCTGCTTGATCAAACTTTCTAAAACGCTAACTTTATGTATGAACAATATCTTGCTACAAGTGCATATCCACATCTTGATAGCCAGTTATAAATTTCTTCCAAGAATTACTATTTCAATATCTGTTATTATCAAAAGATAACATGTGTTTGTTAAGACTTACAACTTGTGTTATTTCCACCTCTTAAATCCATTCAGATAAATTGCTACCATAATAAATCCTAACATCTAAGATATGATAATTGGGAGTTTATGGCAGCATACACTCAGTGAAAAAGTAACATATATTTTAACTTTGTTAAAAGAGAATAACAGATTGTTACACCTGGTGAATATGTCATCGGTTCCACCATGGAAGCTACCTTTGAGACAGGACCTTCTTGTTCAGGGTCCATTCGAACACCCAAATCTGGTCTCCCTCCAGCTGACGGCTTGGAGATTGAACGCTTGATTCTATCAAAGCGTGGGTTTTCAGATTCGGTGATTGATACTCTGGTTCAGGCCAGAAAACCGGTAACTAGAAAGATTTACCATAAAATATGGGAAAGATATATCTGCTGGTGTGAATCCAAGGGATTCCCTTGGAATAAGGTAAACATTCCTAAGATTCTTTCCTTTCTACAAGAAGGTTTGGATAAAGGATTATCTGCGAGTTCTCTAAAGGGACAGATTTCTGCTTTATCTGTCTTACTACACAAACGATTGGCAGCTATGCCAGATGTTCAAGCATTTGTTCAGGCTCTGGTTAGGATCAAGCCTGTTTACAGACCTTTGACTCCTCCCTGGAGTTTAAATCTAGTTCTTTCAGTTCTTCAAGGGGTTCCGTTTGAACCTCTACATTCCATAGATATTAAGTTGTTATCTTGGAAAGTTTTGTTTTTGGTTGCTATTTCTTCTGCTAGAAGAGTTTCAGAGTTATCTGCTCTGCAGTGTTCTCCGCCCTATCTGGTGTTCCATGCAGATAAGGTGGTTTTGCGTACTAAGCCTGGTTTCCTTCCAAAGGTTGTTGCTAACAAAAATATTAACCAGGAGATAGTTGTACCTTCTTTGTGTCCGAATCCAGTTTCAAAGAAGGAACGTTTGTTACACAATTTGGACGTAGTCCGTGCTCTAAAATTCTATTTAGAAGCTACAAAAGATTTCAGACAAACATCTTCTCTGTTTGTCGTCTATTCTGGTAAAAGGAGAGGTCAAAAAGCGACTTCTACCTCTCTTTCCTTTTGGCTTAAAAGCATCATCCGATTGGCTTACAAGACTGCCGGACGGCAGCCTCCTGAAAGAATCACAGCTCACTCCACTAGGGCTGTGGCTTCCACATGGGCCTTCAAGAACGAGGCTTCTGTTGATCAGATATGTAAGGCAGCGACTTGGTCTTCACTGCACACTTTTGCCAAATTTTACAAATTTGATACTTTTGCTTCTTCGGAGGCTATTTTTGGGAGAAAGGTTTTGCAAGCCGTGGTGCCTTCCGTTTAGGTAACCTGATTTGCTCCCTCCCTTCATCCGTGTCCTAAAGCTTTGGTATTCGTTCCCACAAGTAAGGATGATGCCGTGGACCGGACACACCAATGTTGGAGAAAACAGAATTTATGCTTACCTGATAAATTACTTTCTCCAACGGTGTGTCCGGTCCACGGCCCGCCCTGGTTTTTTAATCAGGTCTGATGAATTATTTTCTCTAACTACAGTCACCACGGTATCATATGGTTTCTCCTATATTTTTCCTCCTGTCCGTCGGTCGAATGACTGGGGTGGGCGGAGCCTAGGAGGGACTATATGGCCAGCTTTGCTGGGACTCTTTGCCATTTCCTGTTGGGGAAGAGATATTTCCCACAAGTAAGGATGACGCCGTGGACCGGACACACCGTTGGAGAAAGTAATTTATCAGGTAAGCATAAATTCTGTTTTTTCATTGTATAAATTAACCTCACTAGATCTACTTTCAAGTTTTCTGGGTATATTAGGTGCTAAGATGGATTTAAGGTTTTTAGCTTTTTGAAAACTATCTCAGGTTTTTCAGAGAGGAGTTCCCCCATAATGGGGTCTCTTTGTAAAATATTCCAGTGTTTATTAAAAATATTCCTTATTTGTTTATGATTAGTATTGAAATTTGTGACAAAAGGTGTCCATAAAGTGTCTTTAGTTTTTTACTTTTCTCTGTAACAATTCGGACCTATCTCTTTTTCTTGCTTGTTCCATAGCTTCATTAATTAACTTATTATCATCATATCCCCTTTGTTTAAATTTAATTTCCAATTGATCTGCTTGTATTTCAAAATCAGTTAATCTAGAACAATTTTTCCTTATTCTTGTGAATTGATTGTTTGGTATATTATTTATCCATCTTCTAAAATGACAGCTATTATTGTGAATGTAGTTGTTTGAATCAACTGTTTTAAAATGAGTTGAAGTGTAAAATTCACCATCTCTGACATCTATGTCTAGATCCAAAAAATTAATATGATTTTTATTAATTTCATGAGTGAAATTTAGACCAAATATTTGAATATTTCTATATCCCCCCTCCATGTGATAAAAATATTGTCGATAAATCTGCGGTAGAGCACTAAGTTTGCCTCCCAGTTTCCATTAAATACGATCTTATCTTCCAAATAGTCCATCATTAGGTTCGCATAACTGGGGGCAAACTTGGCGCCCATCGCAGTACCTTGTACTTGAAGGTAGAATTGGCCATTAAAATTGAAATAATTATTTTTTTAAATGAACATAATACATTGTTTAATAAAATCTATTTGCTCATATCTCATATTTTTATCTTTCTGGAGAAAATAATCTACAGCTTCCACTCCAATTTCATGTTTAATGCTTGTGTATAAGGAATTTACATTGCATGTTATAATAAAATATTCATTTTTCCACTCAATATTTGATAAAGATTTGATAAGATCTGTTGAGTCTTTAAGATAAGCTTCAAGCTTAACTACATAATTTTGAAGAAAATGGTCAATATATTGGGACAGATTAGAAGTTAAAGATTGGATCCCCGAAATAATAGGTCTCCCCGGGGGATTTATCAGACTCTTATGTATTTTTGGTAAATAATAAAATTCGGGATGTCTAGGATGTTTCTCAATAAGGAATTCAACTTCCTTATTATAAACTATTCCTTTTTTTATATGCTTCTTTAAGTAATAGTTATAATTGTAATTTTTGTTTATTTAATGGATTTAATTTTATCTTTTTATATGTACTTTCATCACTATGTAGTCTTTCAGACTCTTTCAAATAATCTGCTGAATTTAAAATGACAACTCCACCACCCTTGTCCGCCTGCTTAATTATCACATTATTATTATTATTTTTAAGTTCTTTTAGTAGTACCTGTTCTCTTTTGGTTAAATTTGTTTTTATAGGTTTATCATTTTTTTTAAATTTTCTATATCTTGTTTTACTAATTTTTCAAAAAGTTCTAAATTTTTTCCTTTATCCTGCGTAGGAAAAAAACTGAGACTTAGCTTTCAACTCTGTCTGTAAAAATTCTCATTTAATGGGGTATGAATCCCTAATAATCGGATTTTTAAAAAAATATCTTTTTTGAGTGAGATTTTTTATAAACTTGTTAACATTTAATAATGTATCAAATTTATTAAGTGGGAGCGAATGATAGTCCTTTCTTTAATAGTTTGGTTTCTTCCTGAGACAGTTGAATATCACTTAATGTAAAGATTCCCCTATTATCTACCTCATCTTTTTCTGGGGTTCTCTTAGTTCCCCTTCCTCTATTTCCTCTCTTGTTCTTTTTTTCATTCTTTCTGATGGTCTTATATCCTCCTCTAAAAAAGATCTAGATGATCCTAGCCTATTGTATGAATCTAAAGTTCTATGTCCATATTGATGTGATTATCCTTGTTTATTTAGTATATCCTCTTTTTCCCACCTTGAAGACTTATCTTGTTTCCAAGTTTGTTTATATTCATTATCTAATGGTGTAAATCTATTAGAAGTTTGAATTCTCCAATTTTTATTTATATTTTGTCCCTGTGTATATTCTCTTTTTGGAGTGTTCCAATTGTCTTTCTGATTTCCCCTATTTACATTATATTTCTCCTGATAAGTATATTCCTTATCCTTATTAACCCATTGTTTTCGGTTGTCAGATATGCTATTTCTCCATCTATTAAAGTTACCTTCTCTTCTCCCTGGTTTTGAGTTACTATTTTGTTGGTCATTATAATTACTCCTGTGTTAATAAGGTTCTCTATAATTCTCAAAATACCTTTCTCCTCTATATTCACTTTTTTCTTTCTTTTTTTTACTATTATTATTTTTTTTTTAGAAAAAACTTTCCAGCTTTCATTACAAATCTCCTGTGGATTATCTATAATTATTTTATCCTCCATTTGTTTTTCTATGGGATTATTTGAATTACTTAAATTACCCTCATTTGCTGAATTTTTTAGATTATTAATATTATTATAATCTGAATGATCTCTACTCATATTCTTATTTTTTATTTCTTGAGTTTCTATTTTTATACGGCTAGATTTGGAGTTTTGTCGGTAACGACCCGAAAAGCTAAGCTTTTTTCTGGCCGCACCGTAAAAATAACTCTGGTATTGAGAGTCCACATAAAGGCTGCGTTAGGCTCCAAAAAAGGAGCGTAGAGCATATTTAACGCAGCTTCAACTCTCGATACCAGAGTTGCATACGCAAGCGGCCAGCCTCAAAAACGTGCTCGTGCACGATTCCCCCATAGGAAACAATGGGACTGTTTGAGCTGAAAAAAAACCTAACACCTGCAAAAAAGCCGCGTTCAGCTCCTAACGCAGCCCCATTGTTTGCTATGCGGAAACACTTCCTACGTCTGCACCTAACACTCTAACATGTACCCCGAGTCTAAACACCCCTAACCTTACACTTATTAACCCCTAATCTGCCGCTCCGTAAACCGCCGCTACTTACATTATCCCTATGTACCCCTAATCTGCTGCCCTAACATCGCCGACCCCTATATTATATTTATTAACCCCTAATCTGCCCCCCACAACGTCGCCTCCACCTACCTACACTTATTAACCCCTAATCTGCCGAGCGGACCTGAGCGCTACTATAATAAAGTTATTAACCCCTAATCCGCCTCACTAACCCTATAATAAATAGTATTAACCCCAAATCTGCCCTCCCTAACATCGCCGACGCCTAACTTCAATTATTAACCCCTAATCTGCCGACCGGAGCTCACCACTATTCTAATAAATGTATTAACCCCTAAAGCTAAGTCTAACCCTAACACTAACAACCCCCTAAGTTAAATATAATTTTAATCTAACGAAATTAATTAACTCTTATTAAATAAATTATTCCTATTTAAAGCTAAATACTTACCTGTAAAATAAATCCTAATATAGCTACAATATAAATTATAATTACATTGTAGCTATTTTAGGATTAATATTTATTTTACAGGCAACTTTGTAATTATTTTAACCATGTACAATAGCTATTAAATAGTTAAGAACTATTTAAATAGCTATTAAATAGTTAAGAACTATTTAATAGTTACCTAGTTCAAATAATTACAAAATTACCTGTAAAATAAATCCTAACCTAAGTTAGAATTAAACCTAACACTATACTATCATTAAATTAATTAAATAAAATACCTACAATTACCTACAATTAAACCTAACACTACACTATCACTGTTCCGATCAGCCAATAGCCACTACACTGTTCCGATCAGCCAATAGAATGCGAGCTCAATCTGATTGGCTGATTGGTACAGCCAATCGGATTGAACTTGATTCTGATTGGCTGATTCCATCAGCCAATCAGAATATTCCTTCCTTAATTCCGATTGGCTGATAGAAACCTATCAGCCAATCGGAATTCGAGGGACGCCATCTTGGATGACGTCCCTTAAAGGAACCGTCATTCTTCAGTTGGACGTCGCTGGAAGAAGATGGGTCCGCGGTGTAGGTCTTCAGGATGGAGCCGGTCGTCATCGGATGAAGATAGAAGATGCCGCTTGGATCAAGATGGTTGCCGGTCCGGATCGCCTCTTCTTCCCGGATAGGATGAAGACTTTGGAGCCTCTTCTGGACCTCTTCAGCCACCGGATGATGGATCACCAGCCCCCGCTTGGGTTGGATGAAGGTTTTGGAGCCAGGACGGATCGGTGATACCTGATGAGGTGAAGACAAGGTAGGATGATCTTCAGGGGCTTAGTGTTAGGTTTATTTAAGGGGGGTTTGGGTTAGATTAGGGGTATGTGGGTGGTGGGTTGTAATGTTGGGGGGGGGTATTGTATGTTTTTTTTTACAGGCAAAAGAGCTGAACTTCTTGGGGCATGCCCCGCAAAGGGCCCTGTTCAGGGCTGGTAAGGTAAAAGAGCTTTGAACTTTAGTAATTTAGAATAGGGTAGGGCATTTTTTATTTTGGGGGTCTTTGTTATTTTATTAGGGGGCTTAGAGTAGGTGTAATTAGTTTAAAATTGTTGTAATATTTTTCTTATGTTTGTAAATATTTTTTTATTTTTTGTACTTTAGTTAGTTTATTTCATTGTAGTTATTTGTAGATATTGTATTTAATTAATGTATTGATAGTGTAGTGTTAGGTTTAATTGTAGGTAATTATAGGTATTTTATTTAATTAATTTAATGATAGTATAGTGTTAGGTTTAATTCTAACTTAGGTTAGGATTTATTTTACAGGTATTTTTGTAATTATTTTAACTAGGTAGCTATTAAATAGTTCTTAACTATTTAATAGCTATTGTACCTGGTTAAAATAATTACAAAGTTGCCTGTAAAATAAATATTAATCCTAAAATAGCTACAATGTAATTATAATTTATATTGTAGCTATATTAGGATTTATTTTACAGGTAAGTATTTAGCTTTAAATAGGAATAATTTATTTAATAAGAGTTAATTTATTTTGTTAGATTAAAATTATATTTAACTTAGGGGGGTGTTAGTGTTAGGGTTAGATTTAGCTTTAGGGGTTAATACATTTATTAGAATAGCGGTGAGCTCCAGTCGGCAGATTAGGGGTTAATAATTGAAGTTAGGTGTCGGCGATGTTAGGGAGGGCAGATTAGGGGTTAATACTATTTATTATAGGGTTAGTGAGGCGGATTAGGGGTTATTAACTTTATTATAGTACCGGTGCGGTCCGCTCAGCAGATTAGGGGTTAATAAGTGTAGGCAGATGGAGGCGACGTTGAGGGGGGCAGATTAGGGGTTAATAAATATAATATAGGGGTCGGCGGTGTTAGGGGCAGCAGATTAGGGGTACATAGCTATAATGTAGGTGGCGGCGCTTTGCGGTCGGCAGATTAGGGGTTAATTATTGTAGGTAGCTGGCGGCGACGTTGTGGGGGGCAGATTAGGGGTTAATAAATATAATACAGGGGTCGGCGGTGTTAGGGGCAGCAGATTAGGGGTACATAAGTATAACGTAGGTGGCGGGCGGCAGATTAGGGGTTAAAAAATTTAATCGAGTGGCGGCCATGTGGGGGGACCTCGGTTTAGGGGTACATAGGTAGTTTATGGGTGCTAGTGTACTTTAGAGTACAGTAGTTAAGAGCTTTATGAACCGGCGTTAGCCCAAAAAGCTCTTAACTACTGACTTTTTTCTGCGGCTGGAGTTTTGTCGTTAGATTTCTAACGCTCACTTCAGACACGACTCTAAATACCGGAGTTAGAAAGATCCCATTGAAAAGATAGGATACACAATTGACTTAAGGGGATCTGCGGTATGGAAAAGTCGCGGCTGAAAAGTGAGCGTTAGACCCTTTTTTGAGTGACTCCAAATACCGGAGTTAGCCTAAAACCAGCGTTAGGAGCCTCTAACGCTGGTTTTCACGGCTAACGCCAAACTCCAAATCTAGCCGATAGATTTTAAATTAGTAATTATTTCCTTTTCTATGGATTTTTATTCTAGATCTTCTTTAAATGGTGATAGTTCATTACTAAAATATTCAATTGTATTCGAAAAACTCCCTAAGTGATATGTTTCTAGATTTGATCTATCTGCATGATCTATCTGAATCACAAAAGAAAAAATTTGGGTTCAGTGTCCCTTTAACTTTGCAGTGTACATTTTGTAACACAATAAATGATACATTTTAATTAAACACATCCATATGGATTTCACTGAACACCAGTGCAATATAATAATTGTATTAAACTAGTTAAAAGCAGGGCCACCATACTAAAGCCCAGGACCATGTTTGTCAATCCAAGATTTTTTGTACCAAATTTTGTATAATTGAGTACTTATATGTCAGTACCTCTACGTCAAATTAATATAAACTAATCAATTAATATCAACTAGTTTAATTTAATTGTATCTTAAAATGTGAGTATAATTTAATGAAGCATTATCTTTACTATAAAAGTGAATATATAATCTTGTGTAATCACGCCATACATGACTGCGCACCTATGTAAAAAGGTTTGGGTGACTTTGGTATAAAGGGAAATTAGTCATAGTAAGACAAAGTGATTAGTTGTACATCCTTATATGAAATGCAAAGCAAACTATACTGAGTTTCGGAATTCATAATTAAAGAAACTTTATTAGATGAAACAAACACAAAACATTAACAAGATAGTAAAAAACGTGAGCCACAGTGGGTAATTCCAACATGTGTCAGTCACATGGACTATAGTCATAGAAGTTATCACCTACTAATAGCAGCAAATCTAAGAATTGATCATGTGTGACTAAAATATATTATAGTATAAGAATAAAATAATATAATTTAAAAAAATCATAAATGATTACTCACAAAAAATTAATAACTTTGAATTTGAGTTGAAATGCTTTGGAATCTGATTAGCTAATTTTTAAATGAAAACACCTCCCACTCTTAAGAAAGGAAAAGGATTTATTGTATATTTATTGCCACTTGTTTACGAAGATTTAACTTTTCATTATCTATCTAAACGATAACACATCCTGTTGGTAAATATTGCGTTTCAATATTTAATGCAAAAAAAGCGCTAAGATCTGCTGACTTAAAAACACTGCTCAGTTATAAGCATAACATTGCCTTTAGCATTTTGCATGTGACGCGATCTTAATGATAGACTTATAGGAGAATCACCAAATTCTCTCTAGGAAATGAAAAATCCAATTGCGCAAATATTTTCCTGTATGATCACAAAGGCTCTGAAATTTGCAGTGTTTAAACTTTTCACATCTAAAACAGGTCAAACATTAAAAGCAAAAACAAAATATATATTGAAATAGGTTATTTAACTTACAAAAACTCGACTCTATTCACAAAATTACTCTTTTGTTTTGTTTTTTTAAATCATGTAATTGAAAATGCAGAATAGTTTTTAAAAGCTCTTAGATAATTTCATCCTTAAAACTACTGAGTAACTGGTCAAAAATAAAATGTTGTTAATATTGTGTTAATTTGTCATATACAGTAACAGCACTTATTCTAACATCAGCAAATAAATATTATTTTTTAGCTATTATTATATCCCTTTATTGAAGTTTATTTAATAATATTTTTTTGTAATATGCAGATTATTAACCCAAAAACAGATGAACAGCGAAACAGATTGCAAGAAGCCTGCAAATATATACTTTTCTTCAAGAACCTCGATCAAGTAAGTGTTTTTGTAATTTGATTTGTTTTGTGTTTTTGTTTTTTGGGATTTATAATCTGATAGAGGATCTTCAAATGGGTTTACTCAGTGTAATAAGCTGTTTTTCAAATTCAATGCCATTCCAATCCATACCGCACACAAATACCAGCGCTGCTGTGAGCTGCTTTTACGTGCTCGTGCACAATTTCCCCATAGACATCAATGGGGAGAGCCGGCTAAAAAAAAGTCTAACACCTGCAATAAAGGAGCGTAAAGCTCCATAATGCAGCCCCAATGATTCCTATGGGGAAAGAAAATTTATGTTTACACCTAACACCCTAACATAAACCCAGAGTCTAAACACCCCTAATCTGCCAACCCCGACATCGCAGACACCTACATTACACTTATTAACCCCTAATCTGCTGCCCCAATGTCGCTGCCACCTACCTACACTTATTAACCCCTAATCTGCTGTCCCAATGTCGCCGACACCTACCTACACTTATTAACCTCTAATCTGCCGCCCGGACACCTACATTACACTTATTAACCCCTAATATGCCATCCCTAATGTCGCCGCCACCTACCTACACTTATTAACTCCTAATCTGCCGCCCCCAATGTCGTGGATACCTGCATTACACTTATTAACCCCTAATCTGACGCCCCCAACGTCACCGCCACCTACCTACACTTATTAACCCCTAATCTGCCACCCTTAACGTCGCCACCACCGCCATTATATTAAAGTTATTAACCCCTAAACCTCTGGCCTCCCACATCACTAACACTAAATAAATATATTAACCCCTAAATCTAACCCTAAGTCTAACCCTAACACCCCTAACTTTAATATAATTAAAATAAATCTAAATAAAACTTACTATTATTACCTACCTAATACATATTTAAAACTAAATACTTACCTGTAAAATAAACCCTAAGCTAGCTAGAATATAACTAATAGTTACATTGTAGCTATCTTAGGTTTTATTTTCATTTCACAGCTAAGTTTGTATTTATTTTAACTAGGTAGACTAGTTAGTAAATAGTTATTAACTATTTACTAATTACCTATTTAAAATAAATACAAATTTACCTGTAAAATAAAACCTAACCTGTCTTACACTAACACCTAACATTACACTACAATTAAATAAATTACAGTAATTAATACAATTAGCTAAATTACAAAAAATAAAAAACACTAAATTACACAAAATAAAAAAGAAATTATCAAATATTTAAACTAATTACACCTAATCTAATAGCCCTATCAAAATAAAAAAGCCCCCCAAAATAAAAAAAAACCCTAGCCTAAACTAAACTGCCAATAGCTCTTAAAAGGGCCTTTTGCGGGGGATTACCTGTAAAAAAAAAAATACAAACAAACCCTCCAACAGTAAAACCCACCATCCACACAACCAAACCCCCCAAATAAAACCCTATCTAAATAAACCTAAGCTCCCCATTGCTCTGAAAAGGGCATTTGGATGGGCATTGCCCTTAAAAGGGCATTTAGCTCTTTTTCCTTGCCCAAAACCCTAATCTAAAAATAAAACCTACCCAATAAACCCACCCTTTAATTAGTGTTTACGATGCGGGAGTGCGGCGGTTTAGGGGTCAATATGTTTATTATAGTGGTGGCAATGTCCGTAGCGGCAGATTAGGGGTTAATATTTTTATTATAGTGTTTGCAATGCGGGAGGGCCTTGGTTTATGGGTTAATAGGTAGTTTATGGGTGTTAGTGTACTTTTTAACACTTTAGTTATGAGTTTTATGCTACAGCTTTGTAGCACAAAACCCATAACTACTGACTTTAGATGGCGGTACGAATCTTGTCGGTATAGGCTGTACCGCTGACTTTTTGGCCTCCCAGGCAAAACTAATAATACCGTAATGCCATCTAATGGAAAAGGCAGCCATCAATAAGCAATTCATTTTTTTGATGAATTTTCCCATTGGCTGGTCATTGAAATGCTTGTGAAATCTCCTGAAACATGTACTGTTTAGCCTTTTTACCCAATACAAGTGTAGGGCATCTGGAAGTTTAATCGTTATTGCAGATGGGCTAACAATTTCTAAAAAAAAAAAAAAACATTTTTCTAACACATTGGAATACTGTTGTTACAGAAGCCAAAAAATGACCAAGTTGGGATGCACAATAAACACTAAAAGATTGGAATTAAAGGAACATTAAACACTAAACAAATGCTAGATAGAATGGTGCATTCAAAGAAAAGATTAGTCTGAGGATAACTTGTAGATGTATTTATTAAACTTTCATTAGTTGTGTAATATTGCCAAAATAAGTGTAAAGTTATACACCTAGATTTGGAGTTTGGCGGTAGCCGTGAAAACCAGCGTTAGAGGCTCCTAACGCTGGTTTTAGGCTACCGCCGGTATTTGGAGTCACTCAAAATAGGGTCTAACGCTCACTTTTCAGCCGCGACTTTTCCATACCGCAGATCCCCTTACGTAAATTGCGTATCCTATCTTTTCCATGGGATTTTTATAACGCCGGTATTTAGAGTCGTTTCTGAAGTGAGCGTTAGACATCTAACGACAAAACTCCAGCCGCAGAAAAAAGTCAGTAGTTAAGAGCTTTCTGGGCTAACGCCGGTTTCTAAAGCTCTTAACTACTGTACTCTAAAGTACACTAACACCCATAAACTACCTATGTACCCCTAAACCGAGGTCCCCCCACATCGCCGACACTCGAATAATTTTTTTTAACCCCTAATCTGCCGACCGCCACCTACGTTATCCTTATGTACCCCTAATCTGCTCCCCCTAACACTGCCGACCCCTGTATTATATTTATTAACCCCTAATCTGCCCCCCTCAACGTCGCCTCCATCTGCCTACACTTATTAACCCCTAATCTGCCGACCGCAAAGCGCCGCCAACAAAGTTATCCTTATGTACCCCTAATCTGCTGCCCCTAACACCGCCGACCCCTATATTATATTTATTAACCCCTAATCTGCCCCCCACAACGTCGCCTCCACCTGCCTACACTTATTAACCCCTAATCTGCCGAGCGGACCTGAGCGCTACTATAATAAAGTTATTAACCCCTAATCCGCATCACTAACCCTATCATAAATAGTATTAACCCCTAATCTGCCCTCCCTAACATCGCCGACACCTAACTTCAATTATTAACCCCTAATCTGCCGACCGGAGCTCACCGCTACTCTAATAAATGTATTAACCCCTAAAGCTAAGTCTAACCCTAACACTAACACCCCCCTAAATTAAATATAATTTACATCTAACGAAATTAATTAACTCTTATTAAATAAATTATTCCTATTTAAAGATAAATACTTACCTGTAAAATAAATCCTAATATAGCTACAATATAAATTATAATTATATTGTAGCTATTTTAGGATTAATATTTATTTTACAGGCAACTTTGTAATTATTTTAACCAGGTACAATAGCTATTAAATAGGTAAGAACTATTTAATAGCTAAAATAGTTAAAATAATTACAAAATTACCTGTAAAATAAATACTAACCTAAGTTACAATTAAACCTAACACTACACTATCAATAAATTAATTAAATAAACTACCTACAATTAACCTAACACTACACTATCAATAAATTAATTAAATACAATTCCTAAAAATAAATACAATTAAATAAACTAGCTAAAGTACAAAAAATAAAAAAATATTTACAAACATAAGAAAAATATTACAACAATTTTAAACTAATTACACCTACTCTAAGCCCCCTAATAAAACAACAAAGCCCCCCAAAATAAAAAATGCCCTACCCTATTCTAAATTACTAAAGTTAAAAGCTCTTTTACCTTACCAGCCCTGAACAGGGCCCTTTGCGGGGCATGCCCCAAGAAGTTCAGCTCTTTTGCCTGTAAAAAAAAACATACAATACCCCCCCCAACATTACAACCCACCACCCACATACCCCTAATCTAACCCAAACCCCCCTTAAATAAACCTAACACTAAGCCCCTGAAGATCTTCCTACCTTGTCTTCACCTCACCGGGTATCACCGATCGGTCCTGGCTCCGATATCTTCATCCAACCCAAGCGGGGGCTAGACATCCACTGAAGAAGTCCAGAAGAGGGTCCAAAGTCTTCATCCTATCCGGGAAGAAGAGGTGATCCGGACCGGCAACCATCTTGATCTTCATCCGATGACGACCGGCTCCATCCTGAAGACCTCCACCGCGGACCCATCTTCTTCCGGCGACGTCCAACTGAAGAATGACGGTTCCTTTAAGGGACGTCATCCAAGATGGCGTCCCTCGAATTCCGATTGGCTGATAGGATTCTATCAGCCAATCGGAATTAAGGTAGGAATATTCTGATTGGCTGATGGAATCAGCCAATCAGAATCAAGTTGAATCTGATTGGCTGATCCAATCAGCCAATCAGATTGAGCTTGCATTCTATTGGCTGATCGGAACAGCCAATAGAATGCGAGCTCAATCTGATTGGCTGATTGGATCAGCCAATCGGATTGAACTTGATTCTGATTGGCTGATTCCATCAGCCAATCAGAATATTCCTACCTTAATTCCGATTGGCTGATAGAATCCTATCAGCCAATCGGAATTCGAGGGACGCCATCTTGGATGACGTCCCTTAAAGGAACCGTCATTCTTCAGTTGGACGTCGCCGGAAGAAGATGGGTCCGCGGTGGAGGTCTTCAGGATGGAGCCGGTCGTCATCGGATGAAGATAGAAGATGCCGCTTGGATCAAGATGGTTGCCGGTCCGGATCGCGTCTTCTTCCCGGATAGGATGAAGACTTTGGACCCTCTTCTGGACTTCTTCAGTGGATGTCTAGCCCCCGCTTGGGTTGGATGAAGATATCGGAGCCAGGACCGATCGGTGATACCCGGTGAGGTGAAGACAAGGTAGGAAGATCTTCAGGGGCTTAGTGTTAGGTTTATTTAAGGGGGGTTTGGGTTAGATTAGGGGTATGTGGGTGGTGGGTTGTAATGTTAGGGGGGGTATTGTATGTTTTTTTTTACAGGCAAAAGAGCTGAACTTCTTGGTGCATGCCCCGCAAAGGGCCCTGTTCAGGGCTGGTAAGGTAAAAGAGCTTTTAACTTTAGTAATTTAGAATAGGGTAGGGCATTTTTTATTTTGGGGGGCTTTGTTGTTTTATTAGGGGGCTTAGAGTAGGTGTAATTAGTTTAAAATTGTTGTAATATTTTTCTTATGTTTGTAAATATTTTTTTATTTTTTGTAACTTAGTTCTTTTTTATTTTTTGTACTTTAGCTAGTTTATTTAATTGTATTTATTTGTAGGAATTGTATTTAATTAATTTATTGATAGTGTAGTGTTAGGTTAATTGTAGGTAATTGTAGGTAGTTTATTTAATTAATTTATTGATAGTGTAGTGTTAGGTTTAATTGTAACTTAGGTTAGTATTTATTTTACAGGTAATTTTGTAATTATTTTAACTATTTTAGCTATTAAATAGTTCTTAACTATTTAATAGCTATTGTACCTGTTTAAAATAATTACAAAGTTGCCTGTAAAATAAATATTAATCCTAAAATAGCTACAATATAATTATAATTTATATTGTAGCTATATTAGGATTTATTTTACAGGTAAGTATTTATCTTTAAATCGGAATAATTTATTTAATAAGAGTTAATTAATTTCGTTAGATGTAAATTATATTTAACTTAGGGGGGTGTTAGGGTTAGACTTAGCTTTAGGGGTTAATACATTTATTAGAATAGCGGTGAGCTCCGGTCGGCAGATTAGGGGTTAATAAGTGTAGGCAGGTGGAGGCGACGTTGTGGGGGGCAGATTAGGGGTTAATAAATATAATATAGGGGTCGGCGGTGTTAGGGGCAGCAGATTAGGGGTACATAGGGATAATGTAAGTAGCGGCGGTTTATGGAGCGGCAGATTAGGGGTTAAAAATAAAATGCAGGTGTCAGCGATAGCGGGGGCGGTAGATTAGGGGTTAATAAGTGTAAGGTTAGGGGTGTTTAGACTCGGGGTACATGTTAGAGTGTTAGGTGAAGACGTAGGAAGTGTTTCCCCATAGCAAACAATGGGGCTGCGTTAAGAGCTGAACGCGGCTTTTTTGCAGGTGTTAGGTTTTTTTTCAGCTCAAACAGCCCCATTGTTTCCTATGGGGGAATCGTGCACAAGCACGTTTTTGAGGCTGGCCGCTTGCGTAAGCAACTCTGGTATCGAGAGTTGAAGCTGCGTTAAATATGCTCTACGCTCCTTTTTTGGAGCCTAACGCAGCCTTTATGTGGACTCTCAATACCAGAGTTATTTTTATGGTGCGGCCAGAAAAAAGCCGGCGTTAGTTTTTCGGGTCGTTACCGACAAAACTCCAAATCTAGCGGTTAGTGTCTATAAAACAATGGGAGCTGCCATGTTGTAACTTAGGTTACCTTCTCTGCTGTGGCCAGTTAGACACAGTTATAAATAGGTCACTAGAGTGTGCAGCCAATGACTGTGTGGAATATAACAGTGTTCTGCACTTCCACTTCTAACAGGAACTAAAAAGCTCTCAATTTCAGAATAGATTTACAGGAAATGGGGGCAAAATACATGCTGAAAGTATACTGCAGAGTTTTTTTTATATACATACAATTTATCAAATTATATTACCATATCAAAGTGTTTAATGTTCCTTTAAGGCCGCATTTTTCTAGCATTTGTCCAAAATCACACATTCAGAAAGTGATTGGGAGTGTGTCTGTAAAATTGTCACAGGGATTTAATTCCATTTATTGCTGGTTGAGGTCGGCTCAGTCTGGCAATGATTAAAAGCTGAACTGAGATTGTAATCCCCAGTACAATTTAAAAGAGATTTGTTCAAATAAAAAATAAGTGGAGCAGTCTTTTGCTTATAACAAAACACATATAACATTTTAATATGATTTGCAAAAAAAAGCTATTTTTAATGTACAGCCCAATATAAACAGGAACAAACTCATAGAAAAGAAGTTGTTGATAGAGTTTAAGCTAATAGATAAAATGTAAGATTGGACATAACCATTACTCACATAAGGTCAATCAAGGAATGTTATGCAAACTGTTAAATAATTTTATACATTTTTATGATTCAGATACAGCATACAATTTAAAAAAATATCAAACTTACGTTTGTTATCAAATATACCTGTTTTTCTTTGTATCCTTTGTTTTTATGAGAGCCCACTAATGTAAGCTCAGATGTGTGCATGCATCTTGAGATGGGCAAGGGGAAGGATCTGCCCCCACCCCTGGATTTCCCCCCCCCACCCCCTGGAGTACAACCTGCAGAATAAAAAGACAATTGAATGTCTGTTTTTTACTTTTAATTCCTCTGAATGCAGCTCCATTTAAGAGGAAGTGGCACAGTATTCTGGGAGTTGCATAGCATTCTGGAATTTATAGTTCACTATTTCCTTCTCAGTATTATGCCACTGTACAGTGTTGGGGAATGTAAGAAAAATCCACTACCACCACATTTTTAACAGCAACAAAGAATAAGGTATCTTATTAATGGCAACACACTCTGTGCAGAGTCATCATACTCCCATACTGGAATAGTTTGTTAAATGTTTTGCAAACAGCGCAAATAGAGGTATGGTTTTTTTGCACTGTTCTATTTTAATTTATAAGTTAGGAGTCTGGATAAAGACATTCATTGTATTACACCAAAAAAAAAAATGTGTAAAAGTGTACTAAGTGTAACATATAGTGTCTCTAAAATGTATCTTGTACTAGTAAACTAGGACTAGTGTAAAGTAATTTAAAAGACAAACACAAAGTGTAAGTGTAAGAAGTACAACAAAATGTATCCGTCTAGAATATTGTGAGAGATCTTACACTACTGGAGGATCATTTTAGATAATCTCATCTGAACAGAGAGCTTTATGGGAAGCATCTCTCATCTCTGTGGGACCTCCAGGTTCCGCACTTTTTCTTATAGCATTCAGCGAGCCCAGCCCCGGTGAAGTTTGCACTATCATTTCTTTCCCAGCAGGACAATATTTTATCATCATGTCCTTAGTGTTGACAGCTTATCCAATAATGATCACTCTACTGAGAAGAGTGAATTGTACCTTGTATCAAGTTGTAGCAGATGTAGATAATAAAAATCAGTTGTCCCAAAAGCTTGACTTTTTCGGCAGAGGGGTTCTCATCATTAATAAGAAGGTTGTAAATAGCAAACATGGAAATACAGGATACACAGGGAAAAAAAACATGACGTCCTGAAATTATAAGGTGTTCATGACACCACCTTTGCTTATTTTTCTTCTGTCTCTCTCAATAAAGTAGTGCTTTATTAGGGAATTCGCTTTACCTATCCAAATATTTTAAACTATATATATATATATGTGTGTGTGTGTATAGATGAATATATAACCAGGTATTTCGCTAACTGCTGGATCTTGTTTTGGCTTAATGGCTAACATATTCTCAATTATACATGGAATATTAATGGGATTCAACATCAATAGATCTCAGTTATTTCTGTGTGTATCTTTAAGAGTTATACAAAGTAGCTAATATCCCACTCCAAGTTAAGGCCATTAGGAATTCTAGTCTTTAACTGGTAAATCCAGTATAGCTCTTTTTTATCCAAAATCTTATACTTATTGCCCCCTCTTAAAGGGACCTTTGCTACTTCAATATTTTTTACCTTGAACTTACTTTCATTAGTAAAATGTATAAGATTAAAATGCCTGGCCACTGTAGAATCCTGGCAGTAATTTTTCACATCGTTAACATGTTCCCTAACCCTCACATTGACCTCTCTAGTCGTTTTACCAACATATTGAATCTTGCACAAACTGCACTCCAATAGATAAACAGCGAACGTAGATTTACAGTTCGCATAGAAGGTTATAGGATATACATTATCATCCACTGAGGATTTGAAAATATTTGTCACATCAATCAGATGACAAGTTAGACACGTTCTTGCTCCACATTTAAAGCACCCTGTCTTTCTCAGCCAGTTATCTCCTCTATTGGCCCTCATATTCGAAACCAGACTGGGAGCTAGCTGATCCGCCAATGTTACTGGTTTCTTGGGTACAAATCTGCAACCTGATGTATAATTCTGCAGTATTTGATCCCCTCCCAATATTGGCATATGTTTCTCCAATATTTTGTCTATATCAGGAAATTGGTTGGTATACTCTGTTGTAAATACAAAAGTACCATCATAAAACTGCAAGGGATTTGCTTTCTCAGTTCTGTTTCTTATTTTTAACTTGCTAATGTCTAATTTGGTTTTCTCCAATTTCTTTGGGTCATACTCCCTTGCTATTAATCTTTTTGTTAATTCATCAGCCTGCTGGTGATATATTACCTCATCTTCAGTATTTCTTCTCAATCTAATGTATTGGCCTCTTGGAATAGCACGAACCAAATGGGGGGGGGGGCACGAGCTTGCATGCAGGATGATGTTTCCTGCAGTACTTTTGCGGAAAGTTTTAGACACAATCCTTTTCTCTTCCACATTTCCTTCCAAGGTTATGTCCAAAAAGTCAATACACTTGTGATCATATCCTCCAACAAATTTCAAAAATAATTCATTGTTATTCAGAAAGGTACAGAACCTTTCAAATCCAATGTCATCCAGATGTTCATCAACGAACAAATTCCAAAATTGCACAAATATATACCTTGATGTTATCCTTATATGCAGAAAATTTGTCAAGGAAATATCTCACAGCCATAATCCCTGATGTATGTGGGATAACATTATACAAGGATACTATATCTACTACTACCCATGAATGTTTATCCTTCCACGCAAAACATTTCAAACTCTCAAGCAAATGTGCAGAATCTCTCAAGTAGCTGAATAGGCTTTTCACTATTGGCTGCAATATTTGGTCCAACCACTCTGAGAGGGGCTCAAGTAGTGACCCAATGCCCGACACAATAGGCCTTCCCGGTGGTCATGAAGGATTTTTATGGACCTTGGGCAAATAGTGAAATAGTGGCACTATTGGAAACTCTGGAACAAGTAACTCAATATCCTCCTGTCTGAATAATCCTAAATGTACGCCATCATCAAGCAATGACAACAGCTCTCTCTTAAAGATCAATGTGGGATTTCCACTGAGTAAAGTATAAGTAGTTGTATCATTTAATTGGTGGAGGATTGATGAAGCCCTCCGCCAATTAAATGATACAACTACTTATACTTTACTCAGTGGAAATCCCACATTGATCTTTAAGAGAGAGCTGTTGTCATTGCTTGATGATGGCGTACATTTAGAATCGTTGATCATGATCGTTGATGAACATCTGGATGACATTGGATTTGAAAGGTTCTGTACCTTTCTGAATAACAATGAATTATTTATTAAATTTGTGGGAGGATATGATCACAAGTGTATTGACTTTTTGGACATAACCTTGGAAAGAAATGTGGAAGAGAAAAGGATTGTATCTAAAACTTTCCGCAAAAGTACTGCGGGAAACACCATCCTGCATGCAAGCTCGTGCCATCCCCCCCATTTGGTTCGTGCTATTCCAAGAGGCCAATACATTAGATTGAGAAGAAATACTGAAGATGAGGTAATATATCACCAGCAGGCTGATGAATTAATAAAAAGATTAATAGCAAGGGGGTATGACCCAAAGAAATTGGAGAAGACCAAATTAGACATTAGCAAGTTAAAAATAAGAAACAGAACTGAGAAAGCAAATCCCTTGCAATTTAATGATGGTACTATTGTATTTACAACAGAGTATACCAACCAATTTCCTGATATAGTCAAAATATTGAAGAAACATATGCCAATATTGGGAGGGGATCAAATACTGCAGAATTATACATCAGGTTGAAGATTTGTACCCAAGAAACCAGTAACATTGGCGGCTCAGCTAGCTTCCAGTCTGGTTTCGAATATGAGGGCCAATAGAGAAGATAACTGGCTGAGATAGACAGGGTGCTTTAAATGTGCAGCAAGAACGTGTCTAACTTGTCATCTGATTGATGTGACAAATATTTTCAAATCCTCAGTGGATGATAATGTATATCCTATAACCTTCTATGCGAACTGTAAATCTACGTTCGCTGTTTATCTATTGGAGTGCAGTTTGTGCAAGATCCAATATGTTGGTAAAACGACTAGAGAGGTCAATGTGAGGGTTAGGGAACATGTTAACGATGTGAAAAATTACTGCCAGGATTCTACAGTTTACATTTTACTAATGAAAGTAAGTTCAAGGTAAAAAATTATTGATGTAGCAAAGGTCCCTTTAAGAGGGGGCAATAAGTATAAGATTTTGGATAAAAAAGAGCTATACTGGATTTACCAGTTAAAGACTAGAATTCCTAATGGCCTTAACTTGGAGTGGGATATTAGCTACTTTGTATAAATCTTAAAGATACATAGAGAAATAACTGAGATCTATTGATGTTGAATCCCATTAATATTCCCTGTATAATTGAGAATATGTTAGCCATTAAGCCAAAACAAGATCCAGCAGTTAGCGAAATACCTGGTCATATATTCATCTATACACACACACATATATATATATATATATTGTTTAAGGGTATATTTGAGGGTTAGAAATATATGCATATATACATATCTTTGTATGTCTTTCATGTATCAGTGATAATGTAACAATGATGACATGACTTAACCGTCTAATGAAATATGATTTGTATCACATCTTTATGTTTGCTTAGCCAGCGATATTAGGCATATTCATAAATCTTTGTAATAAGTATATAGAGTGAACATTTCATAAATATTTTTTCCTCCTTGATAAGGGTAACATGAGAGTTCAAGACAGTTTAAACTGTAGCATATTTTATGACTAAGCATCCTTTTAATGTTTAATTTGTGTAATGATTGTGACATTGAAGGGTTAAAATATGTACCTGTCCACGGCCTGCCTATAAGAGGGCTGTGGTTAGAACACCTGTTGTCTCTGATGAAACGCCACTAGGGAGCGTGAAACGCGTCAGACGTTCAGTCTATGATGTACCTGTGTGCCTGAAGTATTGTTAAATAAAGCTCAAAAATTTTACTACTATGTGCTGCCAGACCCTCATTGCTTTTCTGGATACCATTGGCAAGTGATCCGCTGCCTTTCGGGCATTGCACCCTATCACCGCAAGCATCAGTGTGCGAAGCTGGATACAGAAGCGCCTGTGACGTCATCCATAGGAGCCAGCGCCCGGAGTACGGCGTGTGAGCTGGAAGCGGCCTCTCTTGTTACCTGATACATTTGTTTTGTTTCACTGTTAACAATAACAAAGGGATGTTGAGGTACTACTGTTACACACACTGCTCCTATAAGTCTATGATTAAGGTCACGTTACATGCAAAATGCTAAAGGCAATGTTATGCTTATAACTGAGCAGTGTTTCTCCAACATTGGTGTGTCCGGTCCACGGTGTCATCCATTACTTGTGGGATATTCTCCTCCCCTACAGGGAAAGGCAAGGAGAGCACACAGCAAGAGCTGTCCATATAGCTCCCCCTCTGGTTCCGCCCCCCAGTCATTCTCCTTGCCGCTCTGAACAAGTAGCATCTCCACGGGGATGGTGAGGAGTTTGTGGTGTTAGTTGTAGTTTTTTATTTCTTTACTCTGAAACAGAAAGAGATGAAGAGTTCTGTTTGAAAGAGGAGTTTGATTTTAGCAGCAGTAACTAAAATCGATTGCTGTTCCCACACAGGACTGTTGAGATGAGAGAACTTCAGTTGGGGGGAACAGTTTGCAGACTTTTCTGCTCAAGGTATGACTAGCCATTTTTCTAACAAGACTGTGTAATGCTGGAAGGCTGTCATTTTTCCCTCATGGGGATCGGTAAGCCATTTTCTTAGACTTAGAAAGAATAAAGGGCTTATTATGGGCTATTAACTGGTGGACACTCTTAAGGGCTAAATCGATTGTTTATTTAAGTTTTTATTTAAAGTTTGAAGTGGATTTCACACTTTTATTATTTGGGGAACGTTTTTTATCACCAGGCACTAGTTAAGACACCTTCCCAGTCAGGAAGGGCCTTTCACTGTATTAGGCAGAGCCTCATTTTCGCGCCATTATTGTGCAGTTTCTTTTAAGTACAGTGCATGCAGCTGCATGTGAGAGGGTCTGGTGTCCACTGAAAAAGTTCCTAGAAGGCTTGAAATACCCCCCTGGGATAGTTGAAGTCACAACAAAGGCTGTGGCTGGGACTGTAGTGGGGTTAAAATTGCAAACGGCTCCGGTTTCCACATTTTAAGGGTTAACAGCTTGAAAATTGGGGTGCAATACTTTGAATGCATTAAGACACTGTGGTGAAAATTTGGAAAATTTGGTAAAGATTGGATAATTCCTTCATAGTTTTTCACATATTCAGTAATAAAGTGTGCCCTGTTTAACATTTAAAGAGACAGTAACGGTTTTGTTTTAAAACGTTTTTTGTACTTTATTAACCAGTTTAAGCCTGTTTAACATGTCTGTACCTTCTGATAGATCATGTTCTGTATGTATGGAAGCCAATGTGGTTCCCCCTTCAAATATATGTGATAATTGTGCCATAGCGTCCAAACACAGTAAGGACAGTATTGTCACAAATAGTAAGGTTGCCCAGGATGATTCCTCAGATGAAGGAAGTAGAGATAGTTCTACATCTTCTCCTTCTGTGTCTATACCAGTTATGCCCGCGCAGGCGACCCCTAGTACTTCTAGCGCGCCAATTCTTGTTACTATGCAACAATTGACGGCAGTAATGGATAACTCCATAGCTAATATTTTATCCAAAATGCCAGCATTTCAGAGAAAGCATGATTGCTCTGTTTTAAACACTGTAGAGCAGGAGGGCGCTGATGATAATTTTTCTGTCATACCCTCACACCAGTCTGAAGTGGCAGTGAGGGAGGGTTTCTCAGATGGAGAAATTTCTGATACAGGAAGAATTTCTCAGCAGGCAGAACCTGATGTTGTGACATTTAAATTTAAATCAGAGCATCTCCGCGCATTACTTAAGGAGGTGCTATCTACTCTGGATGATTGTGACAATCTGGTTATCCCAGAAAACTTGTGCAAGATGGACAAGTTCCTAGAGGTCCCGGTGCACCCTGATGCCTTTCCGATACCTAAACGGGTGGCGGACATAGTGAATAAGGAGTAGGAGAAGCCAGGCATACCTTTTGTCCCTCCTCCTATATTTAAGAAATTGTTCCCTATGGTCGACCCCAGGAAGGACATATGGCAAACAGTCCCTAAGGTCGAGGGGGCGGTTTCTACACTAGCCAAACGCATGACCATTCCCATTGCGGACAGTTGTGCTTTCAAAGATCCTATGGATAAAAAATTGGAGGGTTTGCTTAAAAAGATTTTTGTACAGCAAGTTACCTCCTTCAACCTATTTCGTGCATTATTCCTGTCACTACAGCGGCGTGGTTCTGGTTCGAGGAACTGGAAAAGTCGCTCAGTAGGGAGACTCCGTATGAGGAAGTCATGGACAGAATTCACGCACTTAACTTAGCTAATTCCTTTATTTTAGACGCCGCTTTGCAGTTAGCGAGATTAGCGGCGAAAAATTCAGGGTTTGCAATTGTGGCGCGCAGAGCGCTCTGGCTAAAGTCTTGGTCGGCGGATGTATCTTCCAAGACAAAATTGCTTAATATCCCTTTCAAAGGTAAGACCCTTTTTGGGCCAGAATTGAAAGAAATTATTTCAGACATCACTGGGGGAAAGGGCCATGCCCTCCTACAGGATAGGCTTTTCAAGGCTAAGAATAAGTCCAATTTTCGTTCCTTTCGCAATTTCAGGAATGGACCGGCTTCTAACTCGGCAGCCTCTAGACAAGAGGGTAATGCTTCCCAGACTAAACCAGCTTGGAAACCAATGCAAGGCTGGAATAAGGGTAAACAGGCCAAGAAGCCTGCTGCTGCTACCAAGACAGCATGAAGGGGTAGCTTCCGATCCGGGACCGGATCTAGTAGGGGGCAGACTCTCTCTCTTTGCTCAGGCCTGGGAAAGAGATGTTCAGGATCCCTGGACACTAGAAATAGTCTCTCAGGGTTATCTTCTAGAATTCAAGGAACTACCCCCAAGGGGAAGGTTCCACATTTCTCACTTATCTTCAAACCAAATAAGTAGACAGGCATTCTTACATTGTGTAGAAGACCTGTTAAAGATGGGAGTGATACACCCAGTTCCAACTGTGGAACAAGTTCAGGGGTTTTTACTCAAATCTGTTTGTAGTTCCCAAAAAAAGAGGGAACTTTCAGACCAATTCTGGATTTAAAAATTCTAAACAAATTTCTCAGAGTTCCATCGTTCAAAATGGAAACCATTGGAACAATTTTACCTACAATCCAGGAGGGTCAATATATGACTACCGTGGATTTAAAGGATGCGTATCTACATATTCCTATCCACAAAGATCATCATCAGTTCCTAAGGTTCGCCTTTCTGGACAAACATTATCAGTTCGTGGCTGTCCTATTCGGACTAGCCACTGCTCCCAGAATTTTCACAAAGGTGCTCGGGTCCCTTCTAGCGGTTCTAGGACCAAGGGGCATTGCAGTGGCACCTTATCTGGACGACATTCTAATGCAAGCGTCGTCTCTTTCCAAGGAAAAGGCTCATACAGACATTGTTCTAGCCTTTCTCAGATCTCACGGGTGGAAGGTGAACGTAGAAAAGAGTTCCCTGTCTCCGTCGACAAGAGTTCCCTTTTTGGGAACAACAATAGATTCTTTTGAAATGAAGATCTTCCTGACAGAAGTCAGAAAGTCAAAGCTTCTAAACGCTTGTCAAGTTCTTCTCTCTATTCTGCAGTCTTCCATAGCTCAGTGCATGGAAGTAGTAGGGTTGATGGTTGCAGCAATGGACATAGTTCCTTTTGCTTGAATTCATTTAAGACCATTACAACTGTGCATGCTCCAGTAGACAGGATCACCTGTCTCAGGGAATGAGTTTCTACAGACCAAAGTGGGTCATTGTCACGACTGACGCCAGTCTATCAGGCTGGGGCGCGGTCTGGGATTCCCTGAAAACTCAGGGTTTATGGTCTCGGGAAGAGTCTCTTCTCCCGATCAACATCCTAGAACTGAGAGCGATATTCAATGCTCTCCGGGCTTGGCCTCATCTAGCGAAGGCCGGATACATAAGATTCCAGTCAGATAACATGACGACTGTAGCTTACATCAACCATCAGGGAGGAACAAGGAGTTCCTTGGCGATGAGAGAGGTATCCGAGATCATCAAATGGGCGGAGGATCACTCCTGCCACCTATCTGCAATCCACATCCCAGGAGTAGACAACTGGGAGGCGGATTATCTGAGTCGTCAGATTTTCTATCCGGGGGAGTGGGAACTCCACCCGGAGGTGTTTGCCCAGTTGACTCAATTATGGGGCATTCCAGACATGGATCTGATGGCGTCTCGTCAGAACTTCAAGGTTCCTTGCTAGGGGTCCAGATCCAGGGATCCCAAGGCCACTCTAGTGGATGCATTAGTGGCGCCTTGGTCGTTCAACCTAGCTTATGCGTTTCCACCGTTCCCTCTCCTTCCCAGGCTTGTAGCCAGGATCAAACAGGAGAAGGCCTCGGTGATTCTGATAGCTCCTGCGTGGCCGCGCAGGACTTGGTATACAGACCTGGTGAATATGTCATCGGCTCCACCATGGAAGCTACCTTTGAGACAGGATCTTCTAGTACAAGGTCCATTCGAACATCCAAATCTAATTTCTCTGCAGCTGACTGCTTGGAAATTGAACGTTTGATTTTATCCAAGCGTGGGTTTTCAGATTCAGTGAAAGATACTCTGGTCCAAGCCAGAAAACCTGTGTCTAGGGGGCGGAGCCAGCTGCAGTGCAGAGCAGTCGCACAAGATCAGAGCTCTGCTATAAACTGATAGAAAACTGGTATTTAAACTAAATAAGAAGGCTTGAAAACTATTACTAAGTGGCCAGGAGAGCTTCGGGATACCAGCAACACTACCCACAAGACTGTACAGTGGTTCGCAGCAGTTTCCTCCTAAACACCATCGGAAAGGTAGTAGGAAAGACCGCGGCTGCGGCCTACTACGGAAGAAACATACACCCATAAATCTACTGCGGCAGATAAGTGGACTCTGCGCTGCACACTACGATAGACCCTCCGCCATGGGAGAGATCTATAATATGTTTCAGACCTACATGGCAAAATTTGAGAAGACATTCTGCGAGAGAATAGACACCATTATTGAATCGGTGAACAAAGTGAGAGATGACTTGAGGCACAGAAAAGTAGCAGGCGCAGCGCTGATCCTAAAGACGATCCCTACAGGACCCTCTTCCCACACATACACTCATTTATCGACATCAGTTGAAGAGGGGAGAAGGGAGCCCATGTACCGGCGAGAACAGCCATGCGAGTCGCAGCCACCCGCTGATCTGTCCCCTCGGAGATGCAACCTGGCGATGGCGGTGAATCCAAGTGTGCCGTGGGATGCCGGGTGGCGGGGTGGCTCTGAGGAGGAAGAGGCTTGGAGAGATACCTGGTTAGTTAACTGGGGAGATACGACGGGCTCCCTGAACTGCTATCTGGACCTGCCTGGGGTGTGTATGGGGGCGATGAGAGACTTACAACATACCTTGCTAGTTATTAATACCTCATATGCAGGGGTCGCCTCCGTGCACACCCTGTGCAGCACGGACTGTGTTGGTGCCTGCCTCATAATCATGGCCGCCATAGCTGAGAGGATAGGTGTGGGGTAGTGGCGCTGTTCTCTGGGGCCCAGAATGTCGACACTGAGAGTCACTGTGCGACTGCTTCTGCATCACCCTGATGCAGATGATTACGATAACTACTTAGTGACTGGGAAAGCTCTGCCTTACACATGCATCACAAAAAGTGGATATATATGAATGGACTCGTAATACAGTCATTTAGTGAACATTTGGTGGTACAGTGTATGGTGTATTCCTCCCATTTTCTTTAAGTTTGCTGTGTGTTTGTTACAAATTGTTTATTCTGAATATCACCATTTCAAATGTGCTCTGGACAGTACAATAGCATACTCTGCGCAAAGGGGGTTTGAAATAGTGATTGCCTCCTGCAGATTAGTAACCAAGAGAAGTGCATCATGCTTTCCCAACTGACCCCTATACTAATAGCTTCCTGTAATTGTGATCTGGTTCTGACGGTCACTCCCCTATATACAAGATGTTTATTATTTTAACTCATGTATTTGATACATTCGGGGGGATGTTGGCTGCCTCTCCTACAAGTCTACAGCTCCATTTTACGCTACAACCCCCTTGCTGAGTGGCTAAGATGTATTATGCCTAACTATTAATAATGCCATTTTTTCAGTCTCTATTTAGAGGCACACACAGGTCTGGGAAACCCTTAACTAGCTAAGTGCAAAGTTTTTTCTGGGACTAGCCCCACAACGTATATATTTATGTAGAGGGACCACTAATAGCGCCCAGCCCTTGCTTAGGGGGTACTTGTGAGCTTTATTGAGAGGTCCTACAGCTCTGTTATTGAGTATGACATCAATCTACTTTATGAATATATGATGTAATTAATTAAAAGTTTAATTTTTCATTACTATCGAGTATGACATCAATCTACTTTATGAATATATGATGTAATTAATTAAAAGCTTAGTTTCTCATTACTCATAGTAAATAAAATTTACACAGCTTACTCTATACTCTAGTCTGGGGAACTAGATTAAGTGACCTGCCGGTCGTACATATTAATTGTGTGCTATCTCCTATCCTGAGTTACAGGTATATTATTTAATTAAAATGATTTTTGGTAGACTGATTTGGCCTCTAGCACGCAGACCTGTGAGTATCACTTGCCCTTTACCCTTGTGTTCAGTTTTAAATAAGGTTAAGTTGTTATATTAGTATTTTTTGTTCCTCAAAGCAGTTAGACCACGTTAGCTATAGCATAGCCCCCACATAGGCTTGAAGTAATCACTTATGCAGAAACTAGAGCTTATATAGCCTTCTATGTGTTCCATATTTCCGTGTTTACCCCGGGGTTGATTGCCTTGTTAGATATGAAAATTGACAACTGAAGGCTGTGCTGTTCCCAGCCCCCTCTCCGCCCCCCCACCATTCTTATGCGGTTAGGGTTGATTCCTTTCCTCCGCATAAATTTTTGACAGAGTATAGTAGTCTCTGTCCAACCCGCAGAGTCATGCTCCAATCTTTCCCTGCATTTCTGTAGCATGGCTCTCGGGGTTCCAATGCAGGAAACTCAAGTTCATTTACGATTTCCTGCTCCTCTGAAGTGTACCCATGATAATAGAAAATGTTTATGCTCTTTTATCTGCTCAGTTTTAATGGTTTATTTAGATTCAAATAATAATTGTGGATTGTTCTGCACCTCACCGGTAACAACTGTTGATCTATAGAGTTACGTTGGTGCCCTCTTTGTACTTCACTGTTTTGGTATAGTGTGTTCATTCCATAATCTGTATTTATCTGACTTATACTGAAGCCGCAATTTTCACTATTATCTCCATTAACATGTCCTCAACCGATCTATTCAACTTCTGGGCCCTCGATTGGCCCTGTTTGTCTGAGGACTAAGCGAACCTATAAGACTTAAAAACTGAGGTGCCCAAAATGCCATGTCATGTCAGTATAACGTATGTTGTGAAATGTAACCTGTTGATGAGACTGTTGTATTTATGCTATTTTAACCTCAATAAAATAAAAATTTATAAAAAAAAAGAAAACCTGTGTCTAGAAAGATTTACCATAAAATATGGAAAATATATATCTGTTGGTGTGAATCCAAGGGATTCTCCTGGAGGAAGATTAAAATTCCTAAGATCCTCTCCTTTCTCCAAGAAGGTTTGGATAAGGGATCGTCAGCGAGTTCTCTAAAAGGACATATTTCTGCTTTATCTGTCTTGTTATACAAACGACTGGCAGCTGTGCCAGAGGTACAAGCTTTTGTACAGGCTTTGGTCAGAATCAAACCTGTTTACAGACCCTTGACTCCTCCTTGTAGTCTAAATTTAGTTATTTCAGTTCTTCAGGGGGTTCCGTTTGAACCCTTACATTCCATAGATATCAAGTTGCTATCTTGGAAAGTTCTGTTTTTGGTTGCTATTTCTTCTGATAGAAGAGTTTCTGAATTATCTGCTTTGCAGTGTGATCCACCCTATCTGGTGTTCCATTCAGATAAGGTTATTTTGCGTACCAAGCCTGGTTTTCATCCAAAAGTTGTTTCCAACAAGAATATTAACCAGGAAATAGTTGTTCCTTCTCTGTGCCCGAATCCAGTTTCAAAGAAGGAACGTTTGTTACACAATTTAGATGCAGTCCGTGCTTTAAAGTTCTATTTAGAAGCAACAAAGAATTTTAGACAAACATCATCCTTGTTTGTCGTTTACTCTGGTAAGAGGAGAGGACAAAAAGCTATTGCTACCTCTCTTTCTTTCTGGCTGAAAAGCATTATCAGATTGGCTTATGAGACTGCCGGATGGCAGCCTCCTGAACGAATCACAGCTCACTCCACTAGGGCTGTGGCTTCCACATGGGCCTTCAAGAACGAGGCTTCTGTTAATCAGATATGTAAGGCAGCGACTTGGTCTTCTCTGCACACTTTTGCCAAATTTTACAAATTTGATATTTTTGCTTCTTCGGAGGCTGTTTTTGGGAGAAAGGTTTTGCAAGCCGTGGTGCCTTCTGTTTAGGTAACCTGATTTGCTCCCTCCCTTCATCCGTGTCCTAAAGCTTTGGTATTGGTTCCCACAAGTAATGGATGACGCCGTGGACCGGACACACCAATGTTGGAGAAAACAGAATTTATGCTTACCTGATAAATTACTTTCTCCAACGGTGTGTCCAGTCCACGGCCCGCCCTGGTTTTTTAATCAGGTTTGAAAAAATTTTCTTTTTCTTTATACACTACAGTCACCACGGCACCCTATAGTTTTCTCCTTTTTCTCCTAACCGTCGGTCGAATGACTGGGGGGCGGAGCCAGAGGGGGAGCTATATGGACAGCTCTTGCTGTGTGCTCTCCTTGCCTTTCCCTGTAGGGGAGGAGAATATCCCACAAGTAATGGATGACGCCGTGGACCGGACACACCGTTGGAGAAAGTAATTTATCAGGTAAGCATAAATTCTGTTTTTTAAAGAATTGTGTAGGCCAGTCAGCAGATCTTAGCGCTTTTTTGTATTAAATATAAATATAAATATAAATAATATAAATGTAATATTTACCAACAGGATGTGTTATCGTTTAGATAGATGGTGAAAAGTTAAATCTTCTTAAACAAGTGACAATAAATATACAGTAAATCCTTTTTTTAAGAGTGGGAGGTGTTTTCATTTAAAAAATAGCTAATCAGATTCCAAAGAATTTTAACTCAAATTCAACGTTATTAATTTTTGTGAAATAATAATATTATTTCATTATTTCATTCTTATACTATAATATATTTTAGTCACACATGATCAATTCTTAGATAACATTTGCTGCTATTAGTAGGTTATAACTTCTATGGCTATAGTCCATTTGACTGACACATGTTGGAATTACCCACTGTGGCTCACGTTTTTTACTATCTTGTTAATGTTTTGTGTTCGTTTCTTCTAATAAAGTTTCTTTAATTATGAATTCAGAAACTCAGTATAGGTTGCTTTGCATTTCATATAAGGATGTACAACTAATCATCCTATAGTACATACTATTTTTTCTGCCCGTATGCCTATAATCTAATCCTATTTACTCTATTATGGGCTAGATTACAAGTGGAGCGCTATTGTTTGATCGCAAGATATATCGAATTTTGGTAGTCAATTGAGCGCAAGTTAATTTCCGCTCGTATTACAAGTTGAAAGTTAATACGAATGCATGAGTGCAATTGCAATTTACGCTAGAATGATTACTGTGACTTCAGAGTGCAGTGGCACCTTATCTGGACGACATTCTAATGCAAGCGTCGTCTCTTTCCAAGGCAAAGGCTCATACAGACATTGTTCTAGCCTTTCTCAGATCTCACGGGTGGAAGGTGAACGTAGAAAAGAGTTCCCTGTCTCCGTCGACAAGAGTTCCCTTTTTGGGAACAACAATAGATTCTTTTGAAATGAAGATCTTCCTGACAGAAGTCAGAAAGTCAAAGCTTCTAAACGCTTGTCAAGTTCTTCTCTCTATTCTGCAGTCTTCCATAGCTCAGTGCATGGAAGTAGTAGGGTTGATGGTTGCAGCAATGGACATAGTTCCTTTTGCTTGAATTCATTTAAGACCATTACAACTGTGCATGCTCCAGTAGACAGGATCACCTGTCTCAGGGAATGAGTTTCTACAGACCAAAGTGGGTCATTGTCACGACTGACGCCAGTCTATCAGGCTGGGGCGCAGTCTGGGATTCCCTGAAAACTCAGGGTTTATGGTCTTGGGAAGAGTCTCTTCTCCCGATCAACATCCTAGAACTGAGAGCGATATTCAATGCTCTCCGGGCTTGGCCTCATCTAGCGAAGGCCGGATACATAAGATTCCAGTCAGATAACATGACGACTGTAGCTTACATCAACCATCAGGGAGGAACAAGGAGTTCCTTGGCGATGAGAGAGGTATCCGAGATCATCAAATGGGCGGAGGATCACTCCTGCCACCTATCTGCAATCCACATCCCAGGAGTAGACAACTGGGAGGCGGATTATCTGAGTCGTCAGATTTTCTATCCGGGGGAGTGGGAACTCCACCCGGAGGTGTTTGCCCAGTTGACTCAATTATGGGGCATTCCAGACATGGATCTGATGGCGTCTCGTCAGAACTTCAAGGTTCCTTGCTAGGGGTCCAGATCCAGGGATCCCAAGGCCACTCTAGTGGATGCATTAGTGGCGCCTTGGTCGTTCAACCTAGCTTATGCGTTTCCACCGTTCCCTCTCCTTCCCAGGCTTGTAGCCAGGATCAAACAGGAGAAGGCCTCGGTGATTCTGATAGCTCCTGCGTGGCCGCGCAGGACTTGGTATACAGACCTGGTGAATATGTCATCGGCTCCACCATGGAAGCTACCTTTGAGACAGGATCTTCTAGTACAAGGTCCATTCGAACATCCAAATCTAATTTCTCTGCAGCTGACTGCTTGGAAATTGAACGTTTGATTTTATCCAAGCGTGGGTTTTCAGATTCAGTGAAAGATACTCTGGTCCAAGCCAGAAAACCTGTGTCTAGAAAGATTTACCATAAAATATGGAAAATATATATCTGTTGGTGTGAATCCAAGGGATTCTCCTGGAGGAAGATTAAAATTCCTAAGATCCTCTCCTTTCTCCAAGAAGGTTTGGATAAGGGATCGTCAGCGAGTTCTCTAAAAGGACATATTTCTGCTTTATCTGTCTTGTTATACAAACGACTGGCAGCTGTGCCAGAGGTACAAGCTTTTGTACAGGCTTTGGTCAGAATCAAACCTGTTTACAGACCCTTGACTCCTCCTTGTAGTCTAAATTTAGTTATTTCAGTTCTTCAGGGGGTTCCGTTTGAACCCTTACATTCCATAGATATCAAGTTGCTATCTTGGAAAGTTCTGTTTTTGGTTGCTATTTCTTCTGATAGAAGAGTTTCTGAATTATCTGCTTTGCAGTGTGATCCACCCTATCTGGTGTTCCATTCAGATAAGGTTATTTTGCGTACCAAGCCTGGTTTTCATCCAAAAGTTGTTTCCAACAAGAATATTAACCAGGAAATAGTTGTTCCTTCTCTGTGCCCGAATCCAGTTTCAAAGAAGGAACGTTTGTTACACAATTTAGATGTAGTCCGTGCTTTAAAGTTCTATTTAGAAGCAACAAAGAATTTTAGACAAACATCATCCTTGTTTGTCGTTTACTCTGGTAAGAGGAGAGGACAAAAAGCTATTGCTACCTCTCTTTCTTTCTGGCTGAAAAGCATTATCAGATTGGCTTATGAGACTGCCGGATGGCAGCCTCCTGAACGAATCACAGCTCACTCCACTAGGGCTGTGGCTTCCACATGGGCCTTCAAGAACGAGGCTTCTGTTAATCAGATATGTAAGGCAGCGACTTGGTCTTCTCTGCACACTTTTGCCAAATTTTACAAATTTGATATTTTTGCTTCTTCGGAGGCTGTTTTTGGGAGAAAGGTTTTGCAAGCCGTGGTGCCTTCTGTTTAGGTAACCTGATTTGCTCCCTCCCTTCATCCGTGTCCTAAAGCTTTGGTATTGGTTCCCACAAGTAATGGATGACGCCGTGGACCGGACACACCAATGTTGGAGAAAACAGAATTTATGCTTACCTGATAAATTACTTTCTCCAACGGTGTGTCCAGTCCACGGCCCGCCCTGGTTTTTTAATCAGGTTTGAAAAATTTTTCTTTTTCTTTATACACTACAGTCACCACGGCACCCTATAGTTTTCTCCTTTTTCTCCTAACCGTCGGTCGAATGACTGGGGGGCGGAGCCAGAGGGGGAGCTATATGGACAGCTCTTGCTGTGTGCTCTCCTTGCCTTTCCCTGTAGGGGAGGAGAATATCCCACAAGTAATGGATGACGCCGTGGACCGGACACACCGTTGGAGAAAGTAATTTATCAGGTAAGCATAAATTCTGTTTTTTAAAGAATTGTGTAGGCCAGTCAGCAGATCTTAGCGCTTTTTTGTATTAAATATAAATATAAATATAAATAATATAAATGTAATATTTACCAACAGGATGTGTTATCGTTTAGATAGATGGTGAAAAGTTAAATCTTCTTAAACAAGTGACAATAAATATACAGTAAATCCTTTTTTTAAGAGTGGGAGGTGTTTTCATTTAAAAATTAGCTAATCAGATTCCAAAGAATTTTAACTCAAATTCAACGTTATTAATTTTTGTGAAATAATAATATTATTTCATTATTTCATTCTTATACTATAATATATTTTAGTCACACATGATCAATTCTTAGATAACATTTGCTGCTATTAGTAGGTTATAACTTCTATGGCTATAGTCCATTTGACTGACACATGTTGGAATTACCCACTGTGGCTCACGTTTTTTACTATCTTGTTAATGTTTTGTGTTCGTTTCTTCTAATAAAGTTTCTTTAATTATGAATTCAGAAACTCAGTATAGGTTGCTTTGCATTTCATATAAGGATGTACAACTAATCATCCTATAGTACATACTATTTTTTCTGCCCGTATGCCTATAATCTAATCCTATTTACTCTATTATGGGCTAGATTACAAGTGGAGCGCTATTGTTTGATCGCAAGATATATCGAATTTTGGTAGTCAATTGAGCGCAAGTTAATTTCCGCTCGTATTACAAGTTGAAAGTTAATACGAATGCATGAGTGCAATTGCAATTTACGCTAGAATGATTACTGTGACTTCAGAGTACTGGTTAACTTTTATGCTCGAATAAAAAGTGTCATACAACACATCAAAAATACAATTTAAGTACAGTTAACAATATCTAATAAAAATTATAAAACTTGTTCATCCCTCTGACTGCAGCGTTTTGCTCACGGCCGTTGCTGGGTGAATAAGGTGAGAAGCGAAGGATCTCTTATATGGTACTGCATATCAGCTGGATGCGGTGAGTTTCTTATTATTATATATAGGTCCACTGAGCGTGAGCTCTAGGAAGACCGACATTGATACTGCCTTGTACTCTGTCACACATATAGGGAGGAGTGAACAAGTTTTGAATTTCCTTATTGCACACAATAAGGGGTCAATTTATCAAGCTCCGTACGGAAGACCGCCTAAAGACTGCTGCTCCATAACCTGTCCGCCTGCCCTGAGGTGGTGGACAGAAATGAACCCGATCGAATATGATTGGGTTGATTGACACCCCTGCTAGCGGCCTTTATAGATGTGCAGCGAATATAATATGCTACATTGTATCATGTCTGCTAGCACATTAATAAATTGACCCCATGGAATGTATCTATGTGCAATTCAAGACGTCTTTGGACATCTATGTGTTTTTAAGATTGCTGTTATTATTGTCAATGGCAATTTAGATACTAGGTTCCCAATTTTGTGCAACTTGGTTACATGTGTATCGTCAGGATTACTGTTGCTATTATGTTCTGCAATGGCTGGGGACTCCATATTTTTTTAGATACGCTCTTCTTGCTGTGCTGATTGAACTTTAAAGATTTTTTGTAGCAGGGATCCCTGTTTTAGGCTCTCTTACTTTTTTGTTTTGTATGCCCTAATAATTTGTTGTTCAAATCAGCCAATAGGATGAGAGCTACTGAAATTCTATTGGCTGATTTGAATAGCCAATAGAATTTCAGTAGCTCTCATCCTATTGGTTGATTTGAACAGCCAATAGGATTTGAGTAGCTCTCATCCTATTAGCTGATTTGAATTTGAAGAATCAAATCAGCCAATTGGAATTCAAGGGACGCCATCTTTAATCACATACCTTGAATTCACTATTCAGTGTACGGCGGCGATCGTACGAAGAGGATCCTCCATGCTCCATGGCTCCACAGTCGCCTGTCTTCAGTTCCAGGGTCGCCGGTCTTCAGCTCCGCAGTCATCATTCCTCAGCTCCGTGCCGGATTGTTCCTGGAAAAAGAAAGAAGAGGTTGCTGCTTGGAAGAAGACTTCATCGTATGGGATAGCTCTCATCATATTAGCTGATTTGAATTTGAAGAATCAAATCAACCAAAAGGAATTCAAGGGACTCCATCTTCAATCGTGTACCTTGAATTCACTATCCAGTGTACGGCGGCGATCATATGAAGAGGATGCTCCACGCTCCATGGCTCTGCGGTCGCCGGTCTTCAGTTCCAGGGTCACCAGTCTTCAGTTCCAAGGTCGCCAGTCTTCAGCTCCGCAGTTATCGGTCTTCAGCTCCACGCCATATTGTTCCTGGAAGAAGAAAGAAGAGATCGCCGCTTGGAAAAAGACTTCACCGCATGGGACAGGACCTTCTACGCCGGACTTCAGGAACATGAGTACCAACCTGGGGATTAGATTTAGGTGCTCAGTGCTGGGGCTGCTAGTTAGAACCTGTATGCAAGAGACAGCTGATTCTCTCTAGAGGTCCGAGGCATAACCAGGAAAAGAACCAGCTGACAGTTTGAAGTGCCTTTGTTTTGGTCTCTCATTGTCCTCAGCAAGCCACCAAGCCACCGAGCACGCTCACAGGGCATCCGGAATGCCCTGTTAGACGCTTTGATGCAGCAATAAGAAGCAGTCCATCTCAGCCTATAGTGAGTGACGGGGAGTCCCAACAACTGAACGTTTGATCTGAAGGCTTTTTATTTACATATTTCTAGTAAGTGCAATAGCATCTGCGTGTGCAATCCTTTTAATAAAATCTTTCACTTGAGTCTCGCCTTGTGCGCTTTTTTTCTCTTTTTCATTCTATGTAACTACTAACGGAGCCAAGGTTGGGAATCACCAGGTTGGATTAAAGCAGCACAGAAAAGGCTCCCTGATTATCCGTTATTTGAAGTAATTGTCCGTTACTCCAAGCGACATCCATTAGAGATCGGAAAGAATCAAGGCTTTTTACTCTTAAAGTCTTTGAAGTATTTGAACATTCGTTTGAGTAATTTACCCTTAAAGGACAGTTTTGGACATTTATACCAAAGGTATTGTGACTCCAATACCCAGATCACTGGGCATTATAAGTGTTTATTAGAATCTGATCACCAAGTATCTTTCTAGGTACTCCTAAGTGTATATATATATGGTATTAATATCAGGTACATGCAACATACATCATATGTACAGTATATAGAATCAAGTAGAACTATTTTTAAGTTTTGTTGTGTTTTACACTCCTTATGTGAGCACTACCTTTACATTATATTATAACTCATAACTTATATCATATTATAACATAGATCAGAACATAGCGCAATTCACTTTCCAAACAGTCTTATATCCTAAAAGAGCTGAATGCCCTTTTAAGGGCAATGCCCATACAAATGCCCTTTTCAGGGCAATGGATAGTTTAGGTTTTTTAGAGTTAGGTTTATTTATATTGGGGGGTTTGGCGGGTCTGTGGGTTTTACTGTTAAGGGGGACTTAGAATTTTTTGTAACTGTAAAAGAGCTGTTTAGCTTAGGGCAATGCCCTACAAAAGGCCCTTTTAAGGGCTATTGGTAGTTCAGCATTAGATTAGGGGGTGTTTTTATTTTTTTGGGGAGTAGCTTTTTAATTTTCAAAGGGATTAGGTTTAATTTTTTTATTTTTGATAATTTGTTTATTTTTTTCTGTTGTTCAATTTTTTATTTATTAACAGCACATAGATTTAATTAGATATTCCTAAATATATCTGTATCTTTTTATACCTATATATAATCATCTGTATAAATCTACACAGGTGTATATATATATATATATATATATATATATTTATATTTATATACAGGTGTGTGTGTATATATATATATATATATATATATATAGGTATACATATATATTTGTGCAAAAATCCTCAGATATATATTTAAATATTTATTTAAGAATAAATAGAACATATTCTGCTATGTGCAGAACATTGGGTTATGAATTATGCATTATTATCTTCTAATGTTGCGCTTTTAAATTACCGCAATGGTGTTTGCTCGACTTATGGATGTTAGTTTTTTTAAATTTTTCCAGCTCAACTGAAGTCTATGGGGGAATTCGATTTTGTATTTACGATATCTTAAAGCCTTTTTTTTACCGCAACTTTGCGAACGTGAGAGCGGAAACATTTTACTTTCAACTGGGAATCTGAGCACAAATCTCTGAGCGCAAAAAATACTTCTAGTGGTTTTAACGCTTGAAGATGAGCGCAAACTGGCCTTAAGTATATTATTCTAGGTTAACCTTTGCTTGGCATACCTCATTTTATCTAACATTTAATGTCCCTTTTGTTAATGATTTATCATTTTTCCAGCTAATTCCTCAAGGGGCAATGTAATAAAAAATATTATCTGCTTTGTTAGAGCATGTCATTTTTTATTACTGGCCCCAGCTGTGTGTTTAACTCCTGCAAAGGGTTAAATACATAAGTAAATTCCTAGCAGAACATGGCTGGTGATTGGCAGCATTGTTTGTTTCCTTGGGAACTGCAATGCTTGAGGCTCCAAAGTGTGACCCTAACTATATATTTGACCAATTTACTGGGTTAAGCTTACAGGGGTTGAGTCCAATTTAGTTAATTGTCCATTTCGACTCTTGATATGCCTTTTTTGATAACACCATTCTTATATTGGAAAAATATCTAATAGGATATCATAAAATTCATGCATACAGTGCGCAGACAGCATTGACTTCATGATCACAATACACCCAACATTGTCTGATTAAATATCAACAATAAAAAAAGGACGGATTGAATTCTAAATCCAAGTGCACTTAATAAATACTCTACACCCACAGATCAAATTATAACACACATCAGATAAACAAAAATGATATTGGCTATGAATCTGTGCATGCTTGGAGCCAAAAAACAAGATGGCGCTGCCCCCATGACAACAACAGAAATGGCGTTTGCACTCTGGTGTTGTTTCCTCTCCTGTAACTCTCTTTTGGTACGTGAATAGAGTCCCTGTCAATCTGCACACTGTTCCCTTCACTCTGGTGTTGTTTCCTCTCCTATAACTCTCTTTTGGTACGTGAATAGAGTCCCTGTCAATCTGCACACTATTCACTGCACTCTGGTGTTGTTTACTCTCCTGTAACTATCTTTTGGTACGTGAATAGAGTCCCTGTCAATCTGCACACTATTCACTGCACTCTGGTGTTGTTTCCTCTACTATAACTCTCTTTTGGTACGTGTATATTTATATAGAGCAAATGATTTTATGTTGTTCATTTAGTCCTGCATTTGTTGTACTGTTATCCAATGTCTTACTTCTAATGTTTTGTTAATTGCCATGTGATGTTCAATCCTTATCAATACGTGCTATTATTCTTACATTTATAGCTGTCTTATGCCATAGTTTCAACCTCTTCCAAATTTTATTGTCTGTTTACTTAACTCATCTCACCCTGACCAGACCATAATCTAACTTTCCAATTGGCCCTTTATTTGTCTTTGATTTATCAATCATGTAATTTAGTGGACACAGCTGACTTCCCTGCCTTTATATTTAACATTAGCTTGGGCTGTGCATTGCTACAACAGCATAAGTGAACATTTTATAAGTGAGGCTTTAAGAATTATACAAGAATTTAACAAGGACTGGGTAAGGGGCAAGACACAAGGCAAGTACTTTTGTAATATTATGTTTTATGTACCTAATTGTTTCCTTATGCAATTGCTGCTGTAATACTGTGTCTTATGTGTTTAATTGGTTCCCACTTTTGTAAAAATGCTCAATATCTTCATATTCCTTTTTGCTGCCTCTTGTCTCTATAACAAACTACATTAGTCAATTACTCCTTCTCCCTCTCCACCTGTACTTTTCATTGGCCCATCTCTCTTAAACTCACCTTACTTTTGTACTCATGAACTTTACCTATTCCTAAACACTCTCTGTCCCCCTGCACCTCATCTCAAAAACAGTCTCATTACTGCAAATCTGTATCTCATCTCATGTCACTCTCCCTCTTGCTTTTACTAACTGCTGGTGACATCTGCCCTAATCCTGGTCCCCAACAACTGCCTAGCCATGCACATCCATGTGTACCATCCCACAGACTCAGAAAACAAAACTCTGCCAACCTTACATTCCTTCTGCATCTAATGCCACTACCCCTTTCACTTGTGCACTCTGGAAATCTCGCTCTGTTTGCAACAAGCTCACTTCTATACATGACCTATTTATCTCTCGCTCCCTCAACCTTCTGGCTCTAACAGAAATCTGCCTCTCTCCCCTAGACACAGCATCCACTACTGCTCTATCACATGGGGGTCTCCACTTCAGCCACACTCCTAGGTCTGGTAATAGACAAGGAGGGGGTGTAGGTATTTTACTTTCCTCTCGTTGCACCTTTCAACAATTACAACCCATCTCTTCCCTCACATTTTCCTAATTCGAAACCCACATGATTTGCTTATTCTCTCCCATTGTGTTGCAATCATATACCGACACCCTGGCCCCTCAACTCAATTTCTAGATCACTTGGCTGACTGGCTACCTTATTTCCTTTCCTCAGACACCCCTGTCCTCATTCTTTGTGACTTCAACTTCCCTCTTGACAATCCCTCTGTCTCCTCTGCAAAACAACTTCTGCAACTTACTTCCTCTTTCGGTTTGTCACAATGGACTGATTCTCCCACTCACAAAAATGGTCACTCCCTTAACCTGATCTTTAACTATTGATGCACTCTCTCAAACTTCACAAACTCCCCTTTTCCTCTTTCTGACCACCATCTCCTCACTTGCAACATGTCATCCCTCCCTACAACTCTCCCTCCTTCTACTCCTCATACCAAACTTCACAGAAGCATTATGTCATTAGATCAGCAACAGCTTGCTAATTCCTTCGAACCTCTCCTCTCATCCTTCTCCTCCTTTTCCTGCCCTGACCAATCTATCTGTAACTATAATTCCACCCTTACATCTGTCCTTGACAATTTGGCCCCCCTTACCATAGCTCGGAAATCACACTCTCATCCTCAGCCCTGGCATACTCCTCTGACACAATACCTATGCAGATGTTCCCGTACTGCTGAGCGGCACTGGAGAAAATCTCAGAGTTCAGACGATTTTCTTCATTACAAATTGATCTTAAACTCCTACTATTCTGCCCTTAATCTCTATAAGCAACATTACTTCTCTACCCTTATCTTTAATCATTCTTCAAACCCAAAACGTTATCCACTTTCAATACTCTTCTCCGCCCACCCCCACCTCCTAATACAACTCCTCTGTCAGCTCAAGACTTTGCCAGCCACTTCAATAACAAAATCCACTCCATCAGAAATGAAATTAGTTCTCAACATAATTCCATTCTCTCACCCCCTCAAACGTTCTCAATCAACCACAACCCACATAGCACCAGTATATTTCCCTCATCTCTGAAACATGCACTGGTCACACCTATCCTCAAAAAACCTTCCCTTGATCCAACCTCTCCATCCAAATTCCGCCCTATTTCCCTCCTCTCTCTTGCCTCAAAGCTTCTCGAAAAACTAGTATATGTACGCCTATCCCATTTCCTTACATTAAACTCCCTCCTTGACCCACTGCAATCCAGTGACATGCATTCATAGGAGGCAGGTGAGGCAGCGCCTTACCTGTCCTATGTGTGTAATTACACTTTTTAAATAATATTTTTAAAAAATATACAGGCACAAGACAAGATTCCATATCCTCCATATTGCGCAAAGGAGAGGCTGTGAGCCGTTCAGTTACCCCTCCTTTACGCAATATAGATATGTTGAGGTATTGAGCAAATGAGCTGCTAGAGACTGCCACCCAGTGGCACTTAAGGCTTAAGTCTCTTTAATTCTTGCGGCCCATATGCTCAATACAGAGGCTATGTTTATTAGCAGCCGCGGCAGGAGCACAGCCAATAAGCGCCTCTCTCTTTTACAAATACATAGTCTGGCTCTGGTTGGGGAATAGAGAACATAGGCACAGAGAGAGTGAGCAGTCACGTGAGTCATCATGGCCACAGTGAAGTTAGGCCCGTCGTGAAGTCAAGTGGAAGGAGCCGGAGGTAAGGTAAGTGACATGGCGATTATTTGCAGCATACAGCACACTAGCACAGCCCCTGCAACATGTGGACCGGATGACTGTGAATTACCCGATGACACATATAAATAACCTCCAGGCTCCAGCTCCACCGAGTCCACCCACCGATCAAGTGCCATGCATAGAAATTTTGATGCAGCGCATCGCAAAGCTCCAGATACTAATATTAATATGATATACCAGACCATTTCAGAGGTGACAATGGACTGATTCTCCTGTCCCTGCGGGACAGGGCATTTGGGTACTTGGGGGCCACTGACTGGTGGCGTGGTGAACATGGTGAGGCAAGGGAGGGAGGAAAAGGTAACTGTTTAAATTGTAGTTGCCTAACTTAGGAGTATGTATTTTTTAATTGATGCGCTGATGTTTCATCTAGCGCTGAGGATGCGTATTTACTTAAAAATCAGAAACAAGCATTTTTATGGTCATGGGGTGGGGATGTGTACAGGGGGGCAGTACCACCCTCCTGTAAAATTTCTCAGGCTGCTGTGTAGCTCAGCAAACTCTTTGGAAGGGGAAGCTGAAACTCAAACATCCCCCCCCCCCCAACCAATTATACAGGTCAGATGTAAAGGGAGAATAACATGGGAAATGCAGAGGAGGGTGTCCCATTGTATTGCTCTCTTTGTAATCTTTGTATTAGCTTGCTTATGCTTACAAGACCTATTCTGTAACACTGACATATTAATTGGTAGGAGAACAGTCATTAGCACTGCTAATTATGTGCTACAACTAATCATTTTATAAGTGAAATTCACACACACACATACATACACATTACACATACAAACATATGCATGCACACACACACAAACACACATGCACAAAAACACACATACATACATAGTCATACATATACACACACACATACATACACACTGTAGTCCTGAGTTGTCTGAAATATATTTATTAAAAAATATAGAATTTAATTACTCAGCATTTTCCCTTTAGTGTGAAGTTTCTGATGGGAACATTCTGACACCTATCTAGTTAAAAGAAAGCAGAAAAGCAATTTTCACTTTCTTAATTTTTCTCACTGCAAAAATTAAAAAAATATGTTTCATAATGTAATTGAAGTTGAACAATTTCTTTTTTTTTTATTAAACACTGTTTATAGTTATTACAACTAATCTAAGCATTGACTTTATCTAATAGAATTTGGACTTGTAGTTTCAGTTTGTTTTCTGAGATTATACAGCTATATAACTACAAAGATTGTTCAGGCTTCATGCTGCCCTAAGATGACCTAAATGTTTGCCAATAATGTTTGGTATAATGGGGAATATTTTTATAGTAATTTATCACAGTTATGGGGTTCCAGTAGGGGTTTATTCATTCATGTAGTGAGTGCCATGTTTTCCGTAAGGAATATATTATGCAGGAGTGTGTGGTGTGACACAAGGTAGTTAATTTCAGGTTAATATTGATGTATAATTGGAAGTACTCATTGCGGTTTTAGGGGAGATATCAGCTGAGTAAATGTGATTTCCATTAGATATCTAAATGTTTATTTTTGATGCCACAATCTTTTTGTACAGCATTATATATTTGATTTTGCGCAGGTTGGCAGGCGTGCACACATTGCTCTGGACTTTCTTTTCTCAGTAGCAGATGGGTTAACTTGTAGTTTCCACAGTGCAGTGTAAGATCCTTTATTTAGTGAGTAATATAATGCAGGAGAGGTCAATATATTGGAGCTTGTATTGGATCTGAATTTGAGATATATTTATAACTTTACTACATGGTTTTATCTACTGGTATTGGAGCTGTATTTGAGATATATGCATTACTTTTACTATATGCTTTTATCTACTGGTATTCAGATGAGCTGGTGCTTAAATGCAGTGTTTCTCCACAACGGTCCTCAAGTACCCCCAACAGGCCAGGTTTTCATTATAGCTAAATCGGTGCACAGGTGAAGTAATCAGCTGACCAGTAACAGTGGTTACTAACTTGCTCTCAACCATCAGCTGATTATTTTACATGTGTACTGGTTCAGCTTTAATTAAAACCTGCCCTGTTGGGGGTACTTGCGGCCCGCGGTATATGTGTTTCTCCGGCGTATCATATCTAGTGCCTCACCAGCCTCTGACATCACTGCACATCACTGCTGCAATCTAAATTTTGCCCCCCATCACTCCACATAGACAGCAATTGTTAAGGTTACCAACAACCTACTTGCAGCAAAATCAAAAGGCCACTTCTCTCTACTTATCCTCCTTAATCTGCCCACAGCCTTTGATACTGTTGACCACCCTCTTTTGCTCCAAACCCTCCAATCCTTCGGCATCTGTGACACACCCCTCTCTTGGCTCTCTTCCGACCTGTCAAACCGTACCTTTAGTGTAGCCTTCTCTGGGGCCTCCTCTGCCCCGTCACCACTTTCTGTTGGAGTACTGCAAGGCTCTGTCCTTGGTCCCCTTCTCTTCTCAATCTACATGTCATCACTAGGTTGCCTAATAAAGTCCCATGGTTTCCAATATCATTTGTATGCCGATGACACCGAAATCTACTTCTCTGCACCAGACCTATCTCCTTCCTTGCTAACCCGTGTCACTAACTGTCTTTCTCACATCTCTAACTGGATGTCCTCTCACTACCTCAAGCTAAATCTCTCCAAAACTGAGCTCCTCATTTTCCCCCTTCTTCCAAAACCTCCACCCCCAATCTCTCTATAACTGTCGACAACTCCATCATTACCCCTACCCCGCATGCCAGATGTCTCGGGGTCACACTTGACTCAGATCTTTCACTCCCCACCTTCAGTCCTTGGCTAAAGCCTGCCGCTTCCACCTTTAAAACATTGCTAAAATGAGACATTTCCTTATACAAGACACAACTAAGATTTTAATTCACTCTCTCATCCTTTACCACCTCGATTTCTGCAACTCTGTCCTCTCTGGTCTCCCCACCTGCCGCCTAGCTCCTTTACAATCCATAATGAATGCCTCTGCCAGGCTCATCTTCCTTACACGTCCCATCACTGGCTTCCTCTTGCCTCTAGGATTAAACAGAAAATTCTCACTCTGACATACAAAGCCCTCAGCTGCACTGCTCCCCCCTATATCTCAGACCTTGTCTCCAGATACTCTCCCTCCCATCCTCTTCGCTCTGCTTAGGACCTCCTACTCTCCTCTTCTCTTGTTACCTCATTACACTTCCGTTTACAGGACTTCTCCAGACTGGCTCCCATCTTGTGGAACTCTCTGCCTTGCTCCACAAGACTCTCCCCTAGTTTTGAAAGCTTCAAGCGCTCCCTAAAAACTCTACTGTTCAGGGATGCATACAACCTACACTAACCATTCTTTATACCAGTTCCTCTCCTCCATTGCTGAACCCCTTTAGCATGTATGCCTAAGAGTCCAGCTGTTCATAGATCACCTTCTTAAGAGCTGACTACAATAGTGCAACTAACTACCCAGGTGATCCCTATAATTGTTTTGTTGTACTCCACATTTGTTTATAGCACTGTGGAATCTGTTGGCGCTCTACAAATAACCGATAATAATAATAATAATAATAATAATAATAATAATAAAGAAAACATATCTACAAGATTACTGAAACTGACATGCAGAGAGAAGAGAAGACATGACTAAGGGCCTAGTAGTGGCCTGAAACATTGTATCTGTTTCTTTGGACCCTATGTAACCAAATAACAGTCTGTTTTATCAATTTGGAGTCTGGAATACTCTGTTAGATGTTGAATAAGAGGACCTGGCAAGTCTGTGTTTCCGTGCCCCAGGGGAAGAGAAGTGTGCTGTTTTTCACCTTTCTGAAAGCTACTAAGAGAAGAGAGAACGCGGGACCAACAGAATGAAGAAAAGTGGTCTGGTCAGTTGTTGAGAGCATCTGGACAGCCTGGAGAACAGTTTTTTTTTCATCAATTTGGTTTTCATGTTAAAAAGCCATTATAGGTTTACAGTGCTGTTGTGAGTAAATGGAGATTGAATATGGAGATTTGATTAAAAAAATAGGACAATGCCCTATTTTGATATTGAATGAGAATTTCAGAAAGATTTGGAATCAATCAAGACTATAGTTAGATAATACAATGATAAATTCTATCCATTTAGAGGAGGTCATTTTTGCAGTAGCGTTTCTCTTTAGAGTTGTAATTCTAATTATCCAAAAATGAAAAATGAATGATGTGTAAATTGGAGGACACTTTATATCATATGGATTCTGCAGCCCGAAGACCCACAACCTCATTCCATTTGTCATAAAAATCCAAATTCACATCTGCTTTCTGCTTCAGTAATAAAAAGAACAAAGCAATAAAAGAAAAGTACTAAATTAATAGCTGACTTTAACTTCCAAAAAAGCTAGTAGCTATCTCAAGGGTTCATACGTTGTTATCAAATGGAGAGAATTGCATGGCATCATTTGAAGAAATTTGCTTTGACAAATGCAACAGTAAGAGAAAGATGCAGATTAAATAAGGACATATATTAGTAATATATCATAAGCAGAAAATATATATAATTTTATTTTAAGTTCAAGAGGCCACTAATATCAGATCAGAGGTCATAATAGCTTTCAATCAATGTGCTTTTGCTAAACTTCTGTGACTTGTGTTCATGTGTGTGTGCACTTGTATGCTTGTGTGTGTGTGTGCTGGTTCTGCATCAGTGTGGTTGCACCTGAGTGCCTGTATTTGTGTGCATGTGTGTGTCCATGTGTATGCTTGTGTGTGTGTGTGTGTGCTGGTTCTGCATGGGTGTGGTTGCACCTGAGTGGCTGTATTTGTGTGCTTGTGTGTGTGCACTTGTGTGCTTATGTGTGTGTGTGCTGGTTCTGCATGGGTGTGGTTGCACATGAGTGCCTGTGTTTGTGTGCTTGTGTGTGTCCATGTGTATGCTTGTGTGATCGCTGATTCTGCATGGGTGTGGCTGCCCCTGTGTGCCTGTATTTGTGTGCATGTGTGTGTGTGCTGGTTCTGCATAGGTGTGGTTGCACCTGAATGCCTGTGTTTGTGTGCATGTGTGTGTCCATGTGTATGCTTGTGTGCGTGCTGGTTCTGCATGGTTGTGGCTGGACTTGAGTGCCTGTATTTGTGTGCAGGTGTGTGTGCACTTGTATGCTTGTGTGCTACTTCTGCATGGGTGTGGCTGCACCTGAGTGCCTGTATTTGTGTGCATGTGTGTGCTTGTGTGTGTGTGTGTGCTGCTTCTGTATGGGTGTGGCTGCACCTGAGTACCTGTATATGTGTGCATGTGTGTGTGCACTTGTATGCTTGTGTGTGTGTGCTACTTCTGCATGGGTGTGGCTGCACCTGAGTGCCTGTATTTGTGTGCATGTGTGTGTGCACTTGTATGCTTGTGTGTGTGTGTGCTGCTTCTGCATGGGTGTGGCTGCACCTGAGTGCCTGTATTTGTGTGCATGTGTGTGTGTGCACTTGTATGCTTGTGTGTGTGTGTGTGTGTGTGCTGCTTCTGCATGGGTGTGTCTGCACCTGAGTACCTGTATATTTGTGCATGTGTGTGTGCACTTGTATGCTTGTGTGTGTGTGTGCTGCTTCTGCATGGGTGTGGCTGCACCTTAGTACCTGTTTATGTGTGTTTGTGTATGTGTATGCACATTTCTGTTGCTCTTTTGTATGTATGCTGTGTGAGTGCTCCAGATATGTGCATGCATGCTAGAATGTGCATGTTAAACACATGTAGGGCTTCACTGGGTGTCAGAATAAGCACTGTAAAATGAAATGAGTTAATTCTATATAAGAGCAAAGAATGGTTAGTGGACTCCATAGAACTACATTAGGGATGGTCAACTAGCTATCTGTGGGCAACATGTGGCCCCAGCAAAAAGAAGAACCAAGAATGTAACATAGTAACATAGTAGATGAGGTTAAAAAAAAGACTGAAGTCCATCGAGTTTAACCTATACAAATCTAATATACTTACAAAAAGCTCCAGTTGAGCTTAAATTAATCCCACTAAATGGGGACCAATTTAATACAAGCAATCATATCCATGAATTGTGTTTCTATCCAGAAATGTATCCAAACTATTTTTAAATGTATTTAGGGTATTGGCATTTACTACCTCCTTTGGTAATGAGTTCCATAATTGTATTGCTCTTACAGTGAAAAAATGTTTCCGTTGCAGGAGATTAAATCTCATTTCCTCCAACCTTAAATTGTGACCTCTTGTCACAAATAATTTTCTTGGAATAAACAGAACATCTGCCATCTCTGTATATGGGTCTTGAATATATTTATATAAAGTAATCATGTCACCTCTCAAGTGCCTTTTTTCTAGAGAAAACAGACCTAGTTTGGATAGCCTCTCCTTATAGAGTAGTACTGATCCCTGGGAGACTCATTGATTACCTTTGTCCAATCTGAGTATGATCCATTCACTACTACTCGTTGCGCCGTTTTTATCCAGTTATTTATCCATAACCTAAAATTTGCAGCTATTCCTAGTCCCTTAATTTTGTGCATTTATCTCTCATGTGGCACTGTATCAAACGCCTATGCAAAATCTAAGTATATCATATTAACTGATTCCATTTTATCTATATTTTTACTTACTTCCTTATAGAATCTAATTAGATTAGTTTGACATGATCTATTTCTCATAAAACCATGATGATTTGAACTCATAATCATGTTTACACGAATATGCTCATCAATATAATCCCTTATACTCCCTTCAAATATCTTCCCCACTATTGATGTCATACTAACTGGTCTATAGCTTCCTGGATCATCCCTGCTTTCCTTTTTGAAGAGTGGCACCACATCGGCTTTACGTCAATCCTGGGGTACTATGCCTGACAATAATGAGTCTTGAAAAATTAAGAGTAGAGGTTTGTCCATAACAGTGCTAAGTTCCCTTAACACCTTTGGAGTTTTATTTAACTTAATATTATCTAGTTTTTTCCTGATATCCTCTAGACATAACCCAGTTAATGGTATGGGCTGGCATGTTCTAGTTTGTTCCAGAGTATTCTCCATTGGTTCCTATCTTGTGTAGACTGAAGAAAATAACTGGTTTAGTACCTCAGCCTTCTCCTTGTCACTGTTAATCATGCTACTCTCCACGCATTTTTATGTACCTACAATGTCCTTCTTAGATTTTTGCTATTTATGTACTTAAAGAACCTTTTAGGGTTAGACTTAGAATCCTTTGCAATTAATCTTTCATTTTCAATTTTGGCTAATTTGATTGCTTTGTTGCATTCTTTGTTACATTCCTTATAAATATGGTATGTTGAGTCTGTACTATTTTCTTTGAATAAGTTACTATAAATGCCCTACGTTTTTTCCTAATTTCTCTTGCACTTGGGAGACTTCTTGTGGGTGGGCAAACAATGTGGCCACAACTAAAAAGACCCTCTGCAGGGGAGACTGGGATACACTGCAACCTTACCTAAAATTGGCCCTGTGCCACTGGACATTTTAAGAAAATATATTATTAAGTGTATGTATCATGGTTAGTCTGATAATTACTAGAAACCATAAATGTTTGTTGTAAATTTCCTTTAACATGCTTTCCAGAGAAAATGTGTTGTACCTTTAGGTTTATTCAATATGGCGTTGTAAGAAACTTTAGCCATGTCTATAGCCCTAACAAATGATCAGTCCTGAATGGTTTTAATTGATACAGAACAGCACAGGATAAAACAATAGCAATTAAAAAAAAAGTATGAAAATTAAAACATTGCCATGACACAATTATTGACACACTCAAATAATTAAAATGAGTTTAAAAAATAATTAGAATGTTGTTACTGTAATATTACACACATGTGGGATACATTGTTAGTGTTTACATAACTCATATTAACCAATAATGATAGCTTTAATGCGAGGGAATCAGAAATTGTCACCAAGCATAAAACTTCTAAAGGGTACAAGGCCATCTCCAAAAATCTTGGAATCCCTGTTTAAATGTTTAAACGTTTAAAAGTTTGTTGCTCATGAAATTGTCAAGAACCTCCCAGAAAGTGTGAAAAAGAGAAAAATTTATCAGAGAGGTCTTTAAAAGTTGGTGCAAACATTGGGGGGAAAAACACCACCTAAGACATCAGCACAGCTTGAAAGATATTTGCAGCTTAGTCTAAAGTAAGACTTTAAGATGACTAAGGTGTAGACTGCCCCTTTAAGGCTGACTTGGAGCAATCTGGAGTGATGGTGTAAATGTGTACCTTACTCTTCACACTAAGCCAAGAAGGGAATTATGGGCAAAGGTTGAAAGCAAAATATAAAAAAAACACAACTGATCTTTGCCAAAGTCTACCTTGTTTGTTTTAACCGGATGTACCTAAAGTAGAACTCTTTGGTAATGCAGACCAGCAATTTATTTATAGGCCACAATATGAAAATCATAAGGAAAAGAACACACTACTAACAGAAAAATATGGGGGAGGAAACACAATATTGTGAGGCCGCTTGGCTGCTTCTGCTATTGGATGCCTTGTAAATATTAAGTGAATTATGAAATCCGAGTATTACCAAGGCCTTTTACAGTGAAATATGCTACCCAGTTTTACAACTAGATATGGGTCGAAGATTGGGTCCTTCAGTCGGACAGTGATCCAAAGCAGACATTCAAAAGAGCAAAAGAGGACAATTGGTGTAGAATGTCCAGCATTCTGATTGAACTATGAGGAAAGAGTTGAAATATGCTCTTGGGAAAAGGAATCCTGCAAACATTCAAGAGCTTGAACAAATTGCAATTGAAGAGTGGGAGAGATTACCAGCAGGTGCAAGAAGCTTAAGAATGTCTATAGGAAACATTTGGAGTTTATGATTGTTGCCAAGGGTTCTGCAACCAAATATTAGGGAAAAGTGCCCTTAAAGGGATAGGAAACCCCAAATTTTTCTTTCATGATTTGGATAGAACATACAATTTTAAACAAATTCCAATTTACTTCAATTATCAAATTTGCTTCATTCTCTTGTTATCCTTTCCTGAATGAACAGCATTGCACTACTGGCAGCTAGCTGAACACATCTAGTCAGCCAATCACAAAAGACAAATGTGTGCAGCACCAAACAGCAGCAGCTCTCACTAGTGTATGATATGTGCGTATTATTTTTTAACAAGGGATAGCAAGAGAATAAAGCACATTAATTAATAGAAATTAATTTAAAAGAGTCTTAAAATGTCATGCTCTATCTGAATCATCCAAGTTTAATTTTGACTTTCCTAAACATTTAATGTTGTCCAGGTCATATTTCATGATTCTTCTGTGAAATCACTACATGTCAGTTGAAAGAGCATCTATTTGTTAAATCCCTTTGGACAGCCAACTAATATATTCTGATTTATTCCAATTATTTATTCCAATTATTTATGAAAATATTCTACATTTTGTACATAATACTCAAGGATGCCAAAAAAGTTTACTATAAGTGTATGAGAGCTTTTACACATGGTTCGAGCAGATACACATTTCAATGGAAGATTATTTGTATATAGAGCTTGTTTGTAAATACTTTACCACTAATTCTAAAATAAACTAAAAGGCATATTGTATGACTAGAGTCAATATGGAATGTCATGTGAAAATGTACAGAAATTATTGGCATGATCAGAATCAAAGTGGTAATTTGCTTGACTCTTATTCCTATGGTCCTAGGTTCAATATCCAGTGATGGTTTATTTTTTAACCTGTTAACTGGGGATGACAAGTTAAAAATGCCTCCTCACTGTACAAGACAAATTAACACGTCATTAAAGTTTCATAATTCCACACAAGAAAAGAATAAATGTATAATATGAATATGTACTTAATTCCCACATTGAAAGCAGCCATAATCACTAGTTCCTTTTTACTGATTTATGTCAAATGCTGTTCATCCCAGTACACAAGATGTAATCCAGAAATAACCCAGTTAACTCGTTAATAGCTTTTTGTCATCAATCATAGTAAAACGTCCTAACCATGAGAAAATATGAACAGCATAGGTAGTGTGGGTATCTGGCTTATGTCATGAACGTTCTCAGTCCTAAACCCACTGATTCCCTTTTTTGTTTGTCATATGGATTACAAGACACAAGAAAATATTACTGCTAAAGCTTAAAATAAAGAAATTCAATGGGAGAAAAACTTTGTTAATGTCAGTTATGTTCTCACTTAGGGAAAGATTACAATAAGCACGTTTATGACTTTTC